>NW_023601104.1:18694033-19894033 GCF_014898055.3 Talpa occidentalis | reverse complement strand
CCACACTCCCTTCCCCCTGGTAATCACCAGTCTGTTCTCTGTATCAAAGAGTTTATTTTTGTTTTTGCTGTTTGCTTGTTGTTCATTTTTTTTATTCTATATGAGTGAAATTATGATATTTGTCATTGTTTGCTTTATATCATGTAGCATAATACCCTCAAGATCCATCCATGTTTTTACAAGATAAGATTTGTTTTTTTTTTTTTTTTTTTTTAATAAAGGCATGCTTTATTTATTTATTTGTTTGTTTGGTTATTCATGCACTGGGTACAGTCAGAAGCTCCGGAGGGTGAGAGAATTCACCAGAGCCAGAGCGGGGAGCAGAGCAGGCAGAAGGACCGAAGTACACTGCAGGAGAGGTCTGTGCGCCATGTGGGACCCTACCCCGGAGGCCGGGGAGCAGCCGGGGATAGAACCAGCGCTGCAGAGGCTGCGGGCAGCTTTGCAACCCAGCGCTCAACCACTGTGCCACCGGGGAGGCCCAAGATTTGTTTCTTAATGACTGTGTAGTATTACCTCAGCCTTGCTTGTGTTGTGTTTGTCTTTCAAAATATTCTCTCAGCATATAAAATTTGAGTGACTTTTGCTTAAGTACAAAAGTCCTTTATTTCATGAACTATGAGGTTTTTAGAACCTAAAATCTAGTGACAATCTTTCTGTTATCCTAACTGTATCAGTTTGTTTCAGTCCTGTTAAAAATCCCTAACCACTCAATTCAGATTATCTTCTTTAACAATTCATAATACCATTTAGTGCTGTCATAGTTGAGGTATTCTACCAGAATACATGCTTGGTATCCCCAGAAGTTTGGAAGTTGTTGAGCTGGAGTTTCATAACTTCAATATTAATTTTTTCTGCTTTTTAATTCTCTAATCGTTTTCTCAGCATGATTGAGTTGTAAGAATGGCCAGCAGCTGGTGTGTGTAGAGCAGCGCTTCTGTGGTTTTCTTTCTTTGAGATAACTCGGGGAACCTGCCTCCTTAGTACTCAGTATGTGCCTAGATGTGCCTTAAATATATCTAATGAACACTGTACCCTTTTATTATTAGTCTTATCTGTTGTATATATTTAAAAATATTAATGCTACAAAGTAGAAATTGTGGGTTTTGTTTGGACAGTTTTTATGAGGAGCCTGTTGATCAAAAGTCCATCCAATTTATGAGTAGAGGGATGGGTAGCACATAAGTTATAAATAGGAATACGTTTTACTTAGCCAAAGACCTTTCATGTTTATGCATGTTCTGTTCATCATCTTCAAAGTAACCTTCTACTGAGAAATACTGTTTCCATGGGCAAGCCAGGCTTGTGTTTTTAAATGTGGGTGACCAGATTACTGTTTTTTACTCATGCTTATAGTTGGTAGCTAATTAAATTATCTGCAGTTCTCTTCCATGGCTTCTGCTATGACTGAGTTTCTGTTTTAGATAGCATTCCTTTACATTTCAAATCTCTGAAAGCTCTGTAACTCCTAAAGACTCATCCGTTTGTTTGTTTATTCACTTAACCAACATCTCTTGAGCATCTAGACCAGGCTGGGGGTGAGGCAAGTGGATAAATCATAAATCTTGTTCTCAAGGAGGCTACAATCTAGTTAAAGAGACCACTGAGGGCCTCCCCGGTGGCGCAGCGGTTGAGCGCTGGGTTGCGAAGCTGCCCGCGGCCTCTGCGGCGCAGGTTCGATCCCCAGCTGCTCCCCAGCCACGGGAGGAGGGTCCCACATGGCGCGCAGACCTCTCCTGCCGCCCGCTGCTCCCCTCAGCAGTGTACTTCTGTCCTTCTGCCTGCTCTGCTCCCCGCTCTGGCTCTGGTGAATTCTCTCACCCTCCCGCGCTTCTGACTGTACCCAGTGCCTGTATAAACAAAACAAACAAACAAACAAATAAATAAATACAATACGTGCCTCTTTAAAAAAAAAAAAAAAAAGAGACCACTGAGAAGATAGTGATATTGGAATATGGTAAGCTCATAGGTGAAGATAAAAACTAAATATTATGGAAGCTCTAAGCAGGAGCTTCTGTCTCAACTTAGTGGCCAAGGAAAGCTTTCTGGAGATCATAGCATATAGACTGAGTTTTCAAAGTAGGTTGTTTTTTTTTTTTTTTTTTTTTTAATAGAGGCATGTTATTTATTTATTTATTTATTTATTTATTATATTTGTTTGTTTGTTTTGTTTATACATGCACTGGGTACAGTCAGAAGCGCGGGAGGGTGAGAGAATTCACCAGAGCCAGAGTGGGGAGCAGAGCAGGCAGAAGGACGGAAGTACACTGCTGAGGGGAGCAGCGGGTGGCAGGAGAGGTCTGCGCACCATGTGGGACCCTCCTCCGATGGCCGGGGAGCAGCCGGGGATCGAACCGGCGCCGCAGAGGCCGCGGGCAGCTTCGCAACCCAGCGCTCAACCACTGCGCCACCGGGGAGGCCCCAAAGTAGGTTGTTTTATTTTAGAAACTCTACCTTACTCAAGAAAGGCTATATGTTTCTTTTAGACAAAAGTTTAAAATTTGGAAGAAAAGAAGAAAAAAAGTACAGTACATAGAGTCAATGTGTAAATAATGATCTGATGTGCTTTCTCAGTTCTAACATGTACATTGTTTTTCACATTTAGAATTTTCTGTTATTGGTGTTGTCTTAGATTTGATGAAATAGAACATTCATTTATTCAGTAGGTTGAGTTGGGTACCTGTTGCAGATCAGATACCATGTTTAGCCCTGGTCATAGGTTTGAGAAAAATAGATATAGTCCCTGTCCTCATGGTCCTTATAGTGGACAAAAAGTAACAAAGGTATGTCAGAAAATGTAACAGAGGGGCTTAATTTTGATGGAGAATTTATATTGTCAAGGTGAGATGTGAAAGATAAGCAGGAATTAGTTACAAAGGGAGACTAAGGTTTCCAGGCCAAGTAGAAGCATGAGAATGTCTTGAGACTTGAGGTAGTCTGCGTTGCTTAAGTTGTTGAAGCAAAACCAGTACATATCACCCTCCGTGGGGTGGAAAAGGGTCTAAACAGTGGGGAGGTGGCAGTTGTCACTGATGTGAGTCTAGTCCTTCAAACCTTCTGGAGACAGATGCCAAATAAGGTAGGAATCATAGTGCTGTGCTTAATCCCTTGCGCCACCAGGGAGGCCCATATGTGCACATATTAAATGAAAGACAGCATTTAACATATATAATTATATAATTACTAAGAGGGACAGTTTTCTGTATTACCTATTTTCTTTAATAATTTTTGTTTCTTTGATTCTGAAAAGTCTGTTAGGTGTTTTGGAGTAGTAGTGTCTGAATTTTTATACCAAAACATGCTATAAAGGTTATGTGAATTACTTAGTGGCCATATGGAATATCAGTGTTAATGTTAGGGTTCAGAGGAGGGGGTGTTGAGAATTCAAAATTTCTCTCCTGCTGTAGTTTTCAACCCAGAGTGACACTGAGGTTTTATCATAGGCTTTTTTGAATTGTCATGTAAAACATTCATTTTTTGCCGACATTCACAATGGGTTATCAAAAATGAGCCAAGGCGGACTCCTTAATCTCCTAGCTGCTTACGATTTGGTGGGGGAGGTAAGAAAGATGTAAACATGTGCTGTATGAAATGCAAAAAGCAAAGGATATATGTGGGAGTTTGGGGGAGGAGTGATAATCACGGGTCAGATTTTTGGGGATTCAGGGACGGGTCATTTTCTGTGTGCTGCCAGTCTTGTTCCTGAAGTGTCTGGGGCATCAGAAACAACTGCTCTTGGTGCTCACACCTTAGAATCCCTTGACTCACAAAATGCAAGTTTTAGCAAAACTTCCAAAACTTCCAATGAGTCATCAGCATGAATCAAGGACCTCTGGTCTGTTGTTACTGTGGTAGGATATAAAGAAAAAAAAAAAAAAATGCTGCCCCTTCAGCCTGGAGGGTGTGTACAACCTGTGAGAAGGGGGGGCTGTGTGAAGCTGAGTGTGTCCCCCAACCCCTTCTGTTTTGTTCTTCCGTTTGACTTTGTCAGCATTACCTCATCACTGCCAGGCAAGCCTCATTAAATTGCATTGTAGAAGGACAGATGGTTTTAATTTTCCTTACAGGCCATTATGCAACTTAAATCTGTGTGAGCATCATTTTCTCAGGTTTTGACTATCATAAAATTTAGCCATCTCTATTTTGCCTTTGGTTTTATTTCTAATCTTATGGCCTTTTGTATTGTTAATGAAATTCTTTAGTGTGTATTTGCACTTTAGTGTTATTTATTTTCTTTTTTTCATCTCCAAGATTTTTGACTGTATTGACAGTACTTCAGTATCTCAGATTCCAAACTCTTGTTTTCCCTTCTCCTACTGTACTGGTTCCTAGATAGCGTTTACTTTCTTCCCTAAATCTTACCCCATCTCAACCACGCTTTGTGAATTCAGGAGGAATCTCATGCTGGGCCCATCAAGTTTACCTTTGTCACCAATTCCCAGTTCTCTGATCTCATTTTCTTCCCTTCCCTACGACTGTCTTAAATAGAATCAAAAGTGCTCCCCACCAGCTGTGGCAAGGAGGTTGAGTGGATTCAGAGATGACTTAAGGAGCAAACAATCTAGTGTGGGAGGTAGATAGATTCATAAATAATTAAAATAAAGTCTGTGATACCGTGAGGTGAACATGAGGAACTAAAACTAGAGTAGTGTGAGTAGAAAAAGGGGATGAGGAGCACTACAGGAAAGCTTTGCCATTTAGTAGGTAGTCACGACAAACTGAGTTACGTGACCTTGGTCCCTCTGTATGGCTGGACTGTGTCCAGTCTGATTCACTTTGGCTAGAATTATCTGTGGCTTGCTTCTGTTTTATCAGGAAGTTCCTGTGCTGACTTTTTTGGCATGTGTGTCTACCCTTTTCTAAATCCTGCCAGATTCTTGCTGCCATGTGTCCCATTTCTAGGTTTCACATGGGGGGCCTTGTCTCTCTGCTTGCCTTCCCACCGTCTTCGCACAGAATGTGGCTGGACAAGTTTAGTTCTCTTCTCCTCAGGGCTGCCATGTGCAGTTTCACTGGGGATCTGGGGCAAGGGTAGAAATTAGGGATGGAAGTGATAGTGTCAGATTGGACACCTCTTAGTTGTAGCCAATAAGGCCTATGCACCTCCCTAATGGACCCATTCTGTTATAGTTGTTTCTGTAGAGTCACTTACCTCGTTGGCTATGACAGAAAAGAACCTCAACAGACAGTGATAATAACTGTCTGCTTTCTGACTTGTTTCTCCTTGGATACTTTCCCAAGAGACCGAGATAAGATAAAAGGGAGGCTGGTTATTAGGGTGATGTTTGTTGTTTAAATACCTTGCCTCCGGTGAGTGTGAGGACCTTAGCCTCCCTCTACTGTGTTAACATTTAGTTCTTAGAAATCTAACCTCTGACAAATTACTGACTCATTACTATTTCTAAAATATGTAGGAAAATCTGAGCTAGGGCTTGCTATTGACACAGGCATTTCTTTCTAGATTGACTCACTATGACCCATTTTGGTGTCTTGTGCTTTTGTTAGTCAGATAGTAGGTTGTGACTCTAAATCTCAAATATTTCAAAATTTTTCAGGAACCAGAGAAAGTTACCAAAAAATTGGCTTCTAAAAGTGAGCTGCAGAGTGGGAGCAGTTGGTACACAGAAATGTTTATTGGATGAGTAAGATTTTAGTAATGTGTACAGATATTATTCAGTAACTGGGATAAAAGTTATAGAACAAATTTCAGTAACATTTAACATACAATATTGGTAATCACTTCTTAAGGAAAATATACTTAGTAAAACAATTTCAACTTGTATTAATATGTTAGCTCATGCTTTTCACAAAGTGTCTATGTGTGTAAGCCCTTGGCATAGACTAGATGAGTACTGCTGTAATCCCCATATTTCACATTCCTAAAATAAAGACAAAAGCCAATAGGTGGTCCTGGGATTAGAACCCATAACCTAGTTCAATACTGTTTCTTGTGCAGACTGCTCAGATAAAAAGTTTGATGAGTCTGTGATAATAAGAGGAAAATAAACCAATGAGAGTGTTTTTTTTACCACACAACTTTTATTCAATTTAAGGAGATGTCTTTTATTCTGAAATTCTTTTAATAAATACTAAGACTTAGCTGTGTATGAGGAACACAGAGACTGGATATAATGTTGAACAAGACAGGTACGAATTTATGTTCTGGTGAAGAGAGATAACAAATATATAAGCAACAGCATAACAAAAAGTTAAGTTTGGTAGTTATAAGAACTCTGAAGAAAATAGAGAAAGGCTGTTAGTGGTGATACATTCATGTGTGATGTTGTGAAGATGGGCATCAAGGTGCAGTGCACATGTTTGTTTGTTTGTTTTTAAATTTTTTACGTCATTGTTCATTTTTAAACAATATTTGCTGCCCCCCCCCCATCCCCCACTGGAGTAGTCCCCATAGAGTTTCATTCACCAATGCACCCATGCACAGTGCCCATGTTTTAAAGGGACATTCTTTGCGTGGATTCCAAGCAATCAGAAAAAATCTCTTTGGTGTAGTGTTTGAAGGATTCATTCACGTTAATTTATTATTTTTTTCTTCATAATTACACCTTAAGTACAAAATTGGCTTAAGAGAGAGCTAAACATCTGTTGCTTCAGGAACCACTGATGATTACTGTGCTTCTTTCATGATACTGAAACAAAGTTATTTCTGGCCATCTAGCACTCATCTTTATAAAGTAATAAAGGCAAAATATTAGACACTACTTTCCCATTTTTTTTATTAACAATAGAATTTCTGCAAAGAAAATTGCAGATATCCAACATGTAAAACAGCTGTGGTTCTAAGCCATAGGCTTACTCTCTTGTTCTTCACACCATAATGGCCCCTGAGGGATATCTGAGGAGTCACTAAAGCTTTGGAAAGTACAGGGTGATGACCACAATAAAAAACTTAATTGTAAACCCTGCTGTAAAGAGAGCTCTGCTTATGAAACTTGCATAGCTACTCTACCAGAGCTTCAAAATCTGTGAAAGTCCACATTAAGTGAAAAAATAATTACTGTGTGTATTTTTACCTAAAGTTACATATTCAGGTAGCATTTATTACATAAAACAAAGGCGCACTTTAACTGTAGCTGTTTCTTCAGAACATCCTTCCTCCTTGCCCCCAGGTTTACTAAGATATAATTGACATACAGTATTGTAAATGTTTAAGGTATACAGCATAATGATTTTATATACCTTGTGAGAAGATTATCATAGTATATAGCAGAGTATACAGCTAAAATAGTTTTCATCTACTAATTCAAAAATTAAATTTCATATTGATCAACAATTGTTTTTTCTAATGCTTAATTATAAATAGATCCATGTTATGTTTTATTTATCATTATAAAGTAGTTGATTTGCAAGTTTTTTTTTTTTCTTTCCTTTTTGTCTTTTAGTTTGCCAGGGTTTGGATACCTGATCCAGAAGAAGTTTGGAAATCAGCAGAACTGCTCAAAGATTATAAGCCAGGAGATAAAGTCCTCCTGCTTCACCTTGAGGAAGGAAAGGTAAGAATTTTGCCTTTTTTTTTGGAAATTGTTTTTTTTTTATATTCTTTTTTTAAATTTATACAAGCACTGAGTACAGTCAGAAGCACAGGAGGGTGAGAGAACTCATCAGAGCCAAAGCGGGGAGCAGAGCAGCCAGATTGACAAACTACACTGCTAAGGGGAGGAGCGGGCACAGGAGAGGCCTGCGCGCCATGTGGAACCCTCGCCTGCGACCAGGCATCTAACCGGCACTGCAGAGGCTGCGGGCAGCTTTGTAACCCGGTGTTCAACCACTGCGCCACCGGGGCCACTGCGCCACCGGGGAGGCCCTAAGAATTTTGCTTTTATATTAAAAATGGATCTGCCATATAAACCAGCAATTCCACTCTTAGGTATCTACTCAAAGAACACACCAACACGGTTTCAAAAGGAAATGTATACGCCTGTGTTTATTGTAGCATTTTTATAATAGCTAAGTTAAGGAAACAACCTGCATACTCAATAACAGATGAGTGGGTCAAGATATGTGTGTGTGTGTGTGTGTAATACTACTCAGTGATCAAAAAAGATAATTTCATGATATTTGTGGAAATGTGGATGAGGCTGGAAGGATTTATACTAAGTGAAATAAGCCAGAAGGGGAAAGATAACTACTGCATGATACCACTTATATGTGGAATGTAGAGAAACCAGAGACAGAGTGGTTCATCTAGGCTGGTAAATAATCAATAAGAAGAAAAGTCAAAAGTAGTTTAATAATAACATGTATATACCTCCTGTATATATGAGAGACCCAGCATGGGCTTCCCTGGTGGCACAAGGGAGCACTTCAGCGCTGTGAAGCTATAGGCAGCCACTGCAGTATGAGTTCAATCCCGGGCCAGGGAGCTGACCCACATGGCGCATCAGACCTCTCCTGTCTCGCCCGCTGCTCCCCTCAGCAGTGTATTTCAGTAGATCCACCTACTTTGCTCCCTACTCTGTCTCTGGTGAATCTTCTCACAACTCACCCCACCCCACCCCTGTCCCGCACCTCTGGCCTACACTCCAGTTCTTGTATGCATAAATAAATAAAATAAAAAATAAAAATAAAAAAAAGAGATACAGCATGACTAAATAACTCATCTGTGTGGCTTCAGACGCTCTTAAATAAGGGACTTTGTGGGAGGATGAGAAGGGGAAGGTCAGTCGAGGCCGGTACAGAGGAAGGCACAGTGGAGAAAGGTATGCAGACTAAGTTCTGCCTTCTCCACTGAAAGTGATGAGACAGGTCTTCCATGCACACACCCTTCCCTAGAGAAAAGTTTGTGTTTATAATTTTCAAAAGCTGGACCTCCCCCGTGGCACAGCGGGTTGAGCACTGCGCTGTGAAGCTGCCCGCAGCCTCTGCAGCTTGGGTTTGATTCCCTGCCAGTCAGGGAGAAACCCACATGGCGCGGCAGACCTCTCCTGTCTCGCCTGCTGCTGCCCTCAACAGTATCTTCAGTCCATCTGCCTGTTCTGCTTCCTGCTCTGTCCCTGGTGAATTCTCTTCACCGTCCCACAACTCTGGTCTGTACCCCAGTTCTTGTATAAATAAATAAATCTTTAAAAAAATAATTTTCAAAAGCAAGCTCTACCCAGGCTTAAGAGCCCCACCCAAGAAATCAAATTCAAAAAGACATATTTTGTAGTGGCAGATTTTTGTTCTCCTACAACTGGAGCTGAGATTTAGAAATGTGTATATGGTTCAACAAAGGTATTTGTGATGTACCATCTTAAGAGGTGTCAAATGGTATGATCTTTGACATCCATGTCAGGTAAGAGAGAGATGTATACTCACAAATAGTGTGACTCATGATATAATAAAAATATAAACAAAAACAAAATAGAAAAGAAGAGGTAGTAGTCAGTAGGGCAGGTCAAGATAATGGATCAGGGAAGCACTGTCTCAGCATAAGTAGACAAGGGGGAATATATTTCAGAGATCTAGAAAAATATGTGCAAAAGGAGTCATGACAGTAATGTACAGTCAGGGAACTACACGAGTTCCATGTAATTGGGATGTGGAGTCAGAGTACAGGACTGGTGAGAGGATGAAAGTTGGGCCAGATCCCAGAATCCTCACAAACCAGATCACTGAAGGCTAAAATGCTTACAGTTGCTATGCTATGCTATGGAGAGTGATTGTAGCATTTTTCACAAAGGAAGGATGGTAGGCTTGTGTTTTAGAAAGGACTCATTGGCAGCAGTTTTAAGGATGCATTTCAGGAGTACAAAGCAGGGAAGAAGACAGGGAAGAATTAGGCCAGATTGAAAAAGCCTTGGCTGCCAAATTTAGGGATTAATTTATTCAGCATTTATTGATGATCAACTCCCTGGTAGACATTGTATTAGGCACTTTGGGTTATATTTTCTTATGTTAATTCTCACTATAACCCTGTGGGTTTGCAGGTGGTTTTATAGCTATTTCCCATATAAGGTAGTTAAGACTCAGAGACATTAAGTAGTTTTGTCCAAGATCACACAGAAGTAGCTTTTGTGTATTGCAGGAAGAGTCAGCTTTGGATAAGGGTATTTCACCCTAGTAACAGGCAAGGAGAGGTCAAAGAGCAGATGCTAAAATTTTCTCTCCATTTAACATAGTTTATTCCAACCTGATTGGAATTTTTTACTTCTGTATATCTTTTCAGTATTAACAAAACCAGCTTATTCCTCTCTACAATTAAATTGCATCTCCCCCTTTTTATTTGTATGTTATTTGGCCTTAATACACAATGGAGTCACAATTTATGTTTGGCTTTGCCATAAAGTCATAATCCCTTGACTTTAAAGTGAGTTGTACTTCTTCACTGCTGGGTCAAGCACTTCATTTAAAATCAAATGCAAACTGTAGACTGTCTTTCCAAAAAACAGCACACCTATGTGTATTTAACAAATGTCCACATACATGCAGCGTACTGCACCAAATTTCAGGGTGGAATTCTTGGGTGTCTTGGGCTCTGGGTTTCCCAAGTCCTTACCAAATGTAAAATATTGCTTTTCGTAATTTTTTTATCACCCCCTCCCCGCAACCACCCCGTGAACTATTTCTGTTATGCCTTTTAAAACAAATTAGGGATTTAGACTATCAGACTCCAGCCACACAGGAAGTACATACCAGTATCAGAATTTGAACACACATCTATCATTCTCTAGAAGTGCTTGACCACTCTTGTACTGCCTGTCACATATCACAGTGGAGAGAAAAAAGGAAAGCTAATTTAACTAGCTAATGATTAAAAGCTTCTCATCCAGTAACTGGGTTAGGAAAAAAATTAGGCTATGACTTCTTCAATTATATCAGCAAAGGTTATTAATACAGTTTAATATATCTAGTGAAAAAGAAGACTTTTTTCATTTTTGCCATTTCCACCAGTATCTATGGTACTGAAATGTGCCAGAAAAATAATGCATTTCATAACTGAGAAGCAAATGAGGAATAGGAAATCATCTTAAGCCTAATGCATAGGCATGTTTCAAGTTTATTGCCATGATTAATCCATATGCTTTTATCTTGTGTGTTTTTAGGATTTGGAATATCATCTAGATCCAAAGACCAAGGAACTGCCTCACTTAAGAAACCCTGACATACTTGTGGGTGAAAATGACCTCACAGCCCTCAGCTATCTTCACGAGCCTGCTGTGCTCCATAATCTCAGAGTTCGCTTTATTGATTCCAAACTTATTTATACATATTGTGGTAAGTTTGCCTTGCTGTATAAGTGGACTGTGAACTCTCCTCTGTGGAAATACTGCACACGGGGAGAAAAGGTTGTTTTCTAGATTTTCTCTTAGAGACAAAATCCAAGAGTTATTGAAGATTCTTCAGTATAGTTAACTGATTTGTATTTTATACTGAATATTCTCTATTGTAAACTTACATAAATTTGCTTAAAATAAAAGCAACTGGACTCATTGCAACTAGACTCATTGGATTCTTCCCCCAGGGCCCAGGCCCCACAAGCCAAATTCAACGCCAATTTGCCGTTTATTTTATATTGGCAAACACTACTGCATGAAGAGTAGATGTTTAGCAACTTTTGCTAAACATCTTGGGCAGATTCAAGAAGTTTAGTGTTTTCTTTTTTTAAGTTATTTAAAAATGCAGGACTGACTTATTATTCTCGCTTGATATGCCTGGCTGGGCCTCTATTCTTTGCTTATTGTCTATTGGTGATCCAGTTCAGGATTCTTGTTCTCTTGCTAAGAAATTAAGCTTATATATATGGGTACATTCGGGTCCCTTTCTGCCTTTCTTCTCTCTGGTTTCCTCCTCTTATCCTTTCTTTTCTCCCTCTTTTCTGGCTCTTTTTTTTCCCCAACTGAATTCTTCTCTTTCTTTCACTAATCACTCTTCTGAGGTTCATGTCTGGTATTTCGTTCATTTCCTTCAGTGTACCCAACTTAGTGCTCATCATTTCTTTATTACTCTCAGTGGTTTGGACAGGAATAACTATCTTATTAAAATAATTCGTATCTTTTATGTACTTTTTATTAATACTTTTCTTCCCCATTTATCAGCTGAATGTTTCGTTTCGATTTTCATCTTTCTTCAATATTTATTTTTTTTGTTGTTGCACACATTCTCTTCTCAGTAAAATCTTCCCAGACTCCTTATATTTAAATAATAAATCCCCCTTTCTCCTCCTTACTATCTTCCTTCTCTGCTTTATTTTTTTCCTTACTACTATTTGGTATATATATTTATAAAAAAATTTTTTTTTCTCCATTGTTTGAATTTCCCACTAGAATATAAACTCCACTAGGGTAAAGATTTGTCTTTTTTTTTTAATTGTTGCAAACTGAGTACTTACAATAGACTTGATATCTATTGATAGTTGGAGCTGAATGAGTGACTTTATTAAATTAATATATACTCACTGTAAGATGGGAAATACAGAAATAAATACATAAAAGGAAAAAGAATTATATGTAATTCACCATAAAAACATAACTAATATTATGTTTACTTGTCTTTTCTTTGTGTATATGTGAGGGTATGAAGAGACATACAGTTGGAATCTATGTATAATTTTTACCACATTTTCCTGTGTCATTTAATTTTTTTAAACATTTTTTGCATACCATGGTGATCTGTCATATAAATGTAAAAAAATGCATTTAACTGGTTTTCCTTTCTCATATATTTTAATTGTACTCACTTTTATGAATAACTTTATGATAGACAGCTTTGTTTAAAAAATTGCATGAATATTTCTGATTATTTCATTTGGATACATTTCTAAAAGTGGAAATTTTGGGTTAAATATTATGAACATATTTAAACATATTTAATATTGTTTTAATTTTCATTATTTAAAAAATCCTAGTCCAGCTTTTAAACAGTGTTTTGGTTAGGACTAGAATAATAGGTTCAGAGGCAAAGGCTATGATATGTTTTGATCCTTACTAATTTGTTAGTTCACTGTTAACTGAAATTGAAATTTTTGTTAACTATGCTTCTCTCTTTAACAAGTTTGATATGCCCATTATTGACTTACTCTTTTGCTCTTTTACCCCTCCTTCAGGTATAGTTCTAGTAGCTATAAATCCCTATGAACAACTGCCTATTTATGGAGAAGATATTATTAATGCATACAGTGGTCAGAACATGGGTGATATGGACCCACATATCTTCGCAGTGGCAGAGGAAGCTTACAAACAAATGGCCAGGTTGGTAGAAGCTCTGTCTATTATTTCTTGACTTTCATTTGATGTGATCATTTCTTCTTTGCTGAGTCATAGATATCTTAAAATGAAACACTAATTCATAAGGAAATCTGCATCCCTATATTTATTGCAGCATTATTTGTAATAGCCCAATATGGAAACAATCTATGTGCCCAAAACCAGATGAGTAGAATCGAGAAAGATGTGGTATACACAATGGAATACCACTCGGTGATCAAAAAAGATAAACTCATGGCATTTGTAGTAACATGGATGCCACAAGAGATTATGCTAAGCAAAATAAGTCAGAAGTAGAAAGATAGTGGATGGTGTCATTTATATGTGGAATATATAGAAACCAATCAAAGGAGCAAACAAAGACAAACCTTCAAATCAACCCTGGAAAACTGACCATAGATCTCAGGTATCCAAGAGGGGAGGAAGGAAGCGGGGGTAAGGGAGGGGATGGAAGAGCACAAAGGACTATGGCAGACGACTGGGAGAGCTATAATGAGCACACCTAAGGGGAGAAATCCTACATTGTCAAAATATTAACAAAGATCTAAAATAATGGTACTTCATTAATATAAATAAAATAAAAAATAAAGTAAAAGTGACAACGTATTTAAAAAATTACAATAATAAATGCTTTAATTAATAAGCAATAAAATACAGTGACTGGCAACCTGTGAATTATTATTAAATAGGTAACCTAGACTAATTTATCTCAGATGACCTTCATCATTATTAAAATAACATCACTTTTGTATAAGGACATATAGTTTTTGTTTTTTTTTTTTTTTTTAAAGATTTATTTATTTATTTATACAAGCACTGGGTACAGTTAGAGGCGCAGGAGGGTGAGAGAATTCACCAGAGCGGAGAGTAGAACAGGCAGACTGACGAAGTACACTGCTGAGGGGAGCAGCGGGTGGCAGGAGAGGTCTGCGCGCCATGTGGGACCCTCGCCCGGCCACCGGGGATCGAACCAGCGCTGCAGAGGCTGCGGACAGCTTCGCAACCCAGCGCTCAACCACTGCGCCACCGGGGAGGCCCAGGACATATAGTTTTATTTTATTTTATTTTTTTTAAAGTTTTATTTATTTATTTATTTATTTTTAAAGATTTATTTATTTGTTTGTTTGTTTATACAAGCACTGGGTACATTCAGAAGCGCGGGAGGGTGAGAGAATTCACCAGAGCCAGAGCGGGGAGCAGAGCAGGCAGACTGACGAAGTACACTGCTGAGGGGAGCAGCGGGCGGCAGGAGAGGTCTGCGCGCCATGTGGGACCCTCCTCTGGTGGCCGGGGAGCAGCCGGGCGCCGCAGAGGCTGTGGGCAGCTTCGCAACCCAGCGCTCAACCACTGCGCCACCGGGGAGGCCTGACATACAGTTTTAAAAAACTGCCTTTGGAATCGCATGGCCCTATCACTAGACAAGGATGGATGTTATGTTTTACAGCGGAGTGGATCAAGGTTTGGTGGTATTAAGTGACTTGTCCAGTGCTGTTCTGTTAATGAGTGACATTAAATATAAAATGACTATAAATGTAGCTTTGTACTGCATAACATACCACATTATACCAGGTTCATATTGAATAATAATGAGTGTAAAAAGTTAAAGAGAAGTTTTTCTTTTTAAATTGTGGTAATACTGGGCCTCCCCTGGTGGCGCAGTGGTAGAGTGCTGGCCTGCGAGGCTGCCCACAGCCTCTGCAGTGCCGGTTCAATCCCCGGCCGCCTGCGAGGGTCCCACATGGTACAACAGACCTCTCCGGCTTCGCCCGCTGCTCCCCTCAGCAGTGTATTTCATTACTCTGCCTGTTCTTTTTTCCGCTCCGGCGCTGGTTAATTCTCTCACCCTCCCGCGCTTCTGACTCGACCCAGTGCTTGTATAAATAAATAAACAAACAAACAAATAAATAATTGTGGTAATACTAGTTTATAACACTAGTATTATAGGTTTTCAGGTATACAGTTTCTTATCTCAGCAACTAAGACCATGACCACTACCAAATGTCCAGTCACCTTCTGCCACCAATCTGTTAGCCCCCTTCTACCTATTTGCCCTTTCCTTCCACCATGCTCTCTGGTAACCACCATTCTGAGGTCAGTCTGAGGGTTTGGTTTGGTTTGTCTCATTATAGTCCACAAATGAGTGAAATCATCTGGTGTTTGTCTTTCTCCTTCTGACTTATTTCTGCTCAGCCAAATCCTCAAGGTCTATCCGTGGTATCAAAGATGCCAAGGTTTCATATTCCATTTGTGTAGATTTACCGCTCTTTTTATTTATTAATCTGTTGTCAGTCACTTGGGCTGTTTCCATTTTTTGGCTTTTGTGATAGTGCTGCAATGAACACAGGGTCCATAAATCTTTTTGAATTAAAATATCATATTTTCCAGTAAATGCCCAGAAGTGGATCATATGATAGTTGTATTTTTAATATTTTGAGGAACCACCATACTGTTTTCCATTGTGATTGTACGAATTTACATTCCCATCAACAGCGGGAGGATGTCTTTCCCTTTATATCCTCACCAACCCTTATTATTTCTTGACTTTTATAATAGCCATGGTAACCAGTGTGAAATAAAATCTCATTATGGTTTTGATGGGCATTTCTCTAATAATAAGTGATATAGAACATCTTTTCATGTGTCCACTAGTCACCTTTCTATCTTTTTTGGTGAAATGCCTATTTAGAGGCTCTGCCCATTTTTTAAATTGGGTTATATGGTTTTTATTTATTTATTTATTTAAAAAGATTTATTTATTTATTTATACAAGCACTGGGTACAGTCAGAAGCGTGGGAGGGTGAGAGAATTCACCAGAGCCAGAGCAGGGAGCAGAGCAGGCAGAAGGACCGAAGTACACTGCTGAGGGGAGCAGCGGGCGGCAGGAGAGGTCTGCGCGCCATGTGGGACCCTCCTTTGGTGGCCGGGGAGCAGCCGGGGATTGAACCGGCGCTGCAGAGGCTGCGGGCAGCTTCGCAACCCAGTGCTCAACCGCTGCGCCACCGGGGAGGCCCGGGTTATATGGTTTTTGGTTGTTGTTGAGTTGTTTGTACATTTTGGTTACCAACCCCTCATCTGATATATGGTTTACAAATTTATAAACATTCTTTTGGCAGGCTGCCTTTTTGTTTTAACAATGGTTTTGTTCATTGTGCAGAAATTTTAGTTTGATTTGTCCCATTTGTTTATATTCTCTCTTATTTATCTTGCTGTTGGAGATGAATCCACAAAAATATCACTGAGGCCAATATTAAAGAGCTTATCACCTATGTATTTTGTGCTTTTAGTTCTTAGATTGAAGCCTTTAATCCATTTGAATTAATTTTTGTGTATAGTGTAAGACAGTGATCTAGTTTCATCTTTTATATGTGACTGTCCAGTTTTCCAGCACCATTTATTGTATACGCTTAGATCCCTTATCATAATTAGTTGTCCATTAATATGTGGGTTTATTTGGGGGCTCTCAGTTTTATTCCTTTGTTCTGTGTGCCTGTTTCTTGTTGTAGGAATAGAATATAGTTAGTATAAGAGTCCATAGAGCTTACAAACAGATATAGCTGGCTATTTATTAGATGGCCTCTTCATATTAATCTTACTGGCTCTGTGAAGAAGGATTTAATAGCCGTGTTTCTTACCAGGAATTTGATAGCTTTAGTATATATCTGTAGGGAATATTTACTTTTTTTTTTAAGATTTATTTATTTATGCATACAAGAACTGGGGTATAGGCCAGAGGTGTGGGGGGAGGTGAGAGGATTCACCAGAGACAGAGTGGGGAGCAGAACAGGCAGACTGACTGAAATACACTGCTGAGGGGAGCAGTGGGTGAGTCAGGAGAGGTCTGCTGCTCTATGTGGGTAGCTCCCTGGCTGGGGATCGAACTCATGCTGCAGTGGCTGTGGATAGTTTCATAGTTTGTGTCTTAACCCCTTGCACCACCAGGGAGGCCCTACTTATCTTTATTTCACAGTCTTGTCACTCTAAAGCTTTCATTAGTGTGTCAGCACACTATTTAATAGTAAATATTTATACTTCAAAAATAATACTAGGTATTGTTATTGTGAAGTAGTATCAACTTTAGAGTTTAAATTTTTTCTTTCTGGTATTGATCTTGGGATCTAAAGCAGAAATCATACAAACATGGTAGAAGAGATTTTAAAAAAATCTTCATTGAGCTATAATTCACATGCCATAAAATGTATTTTTAGAGAGAGTATTTGGATGATTTTTAGTAGAGAATTTACAAAATCGGGCAATTATTACAACCACCTAAGTTTAAAACATTTTTATCACCTTAAGAAGAAGCCCTATACCACTAGCAGTCGCCCTCCCCCTGTACTTGGCAACCACTAATCTCTGTTTCTGTCTTTCTTATTGAAGTAACTTTACCTTATAACATATTACATTAGTTACAGGTATGCATCATTAAATATCAGTATTGTAGGGCCTCCCTGTAGCACACGGGGTTGGGACACAGCCTATGAGGCTGTCCACAGCCTCTGCAGCACTAGTTTGATTCCCCAGCTGGCCAGGGAGCAACCCACATGGCACAGCAGACCTCTCCTGACTCGCCCACTACTCCCCTCAGCAGTGTATTTCAGTCAGTCTGCCTGTTCTGTTCCCTACTCTGTCTCTGGTGAATCCTCTTATCCCCCCATGCCTCTGGCCTGTACCCCAGCTCTTGTATGCATAAGTAAATAAATCTTAAAAAATATATATATATATATAAGTATTGTATATACGATTCATAAATTTACCAGTAGAAGCCCAATTCTATCCTTCACTGTGAGTTTGACCCAGTTTTCCCACACCCTTCCTCCTTTCCTTCTGGTAACCAATAATTGGTCTTATAGTTTAAAGTTTATTTTTGTTTTATTTAGTTCATTCTTTAGTTTGTTTTCTCTGTATGCCACACATGAGTGAAGATTGTACAGGGTTTGTCTTTTTTGTCTGACTTACTTCATAGAGTACCTTGATTTTGATCAGTTAGTAATGTTTTGCATAACAAGAGAGATAGGGATTAGAGTTGTATGGGAAACCACAGTAAAGCACAGCTTTGGAAGAAAGCATTATTGTAAATTAGGTTAATATTTGCTTTATTTATATATTTATTTAAAAGATAAACTCATGTTATTTGCAGCAACATAGATGGAGCTGGAAGGGATTATATGAGCTGAAATTAGTCAGAAGGAAAAGATAAATACCACATGGTCTCATTTATATGAGGAATATAGAGAAATATTTGTTCTTTCTAACAAGGGATAAAAAGAAAGGAGAAACAATTAGGTTGATTGCTTATGAAAAAGTAAAACTCCAGGTTGTGTTTTATACAATGTTTATTTATAAACTAAAAAATTAGACCTAGATTCATGTACATTTTATCAAGGTACGTGGGCACACCCACTGAGTGGTTATCAGAGAGCCAACATCAGCTTGGATGGTTATATTAAATTGTGTTCTGTGTGAGTCAGGTCTGTAGCTGCATTACTTAATTTCCTTATTAAAGAGCTGAATGTGAGTTGAAAATATGCTCATTAAGTTTGCAAGGACAACTCATTAAATTTGGTGGTCTTAAAAAGTTATGATCAACATTCAATATGACCCTGATAAACTAGAGAGATTACATTTTTTAAAGGGTAAAGTTCAGAAGAAATTTTATAAAATAATACACCTGGTGTTTGGCTGGATACACCCAGTTACCATAGAGGAAAACTCAGTTTCCTTCAGTTACCATAGAGGGAACATAGACTAAAGTGTAACACCTCCCTCTTTCATTACTGAGAGTGGATAGTCTGCCTTTGAATAATTTTTTCCTCAAAGTTTTAGGTGCCTTTACTTAGTCTAATTTCTATTTCCTTCCTCCCACAGAATCTGGTTTCTCCTACTTACCATATAAGAGTCAATTCAGGAATTACCTACTCTAAAAAGCATCTCCTGACTTTCCATTTTTGCATCTCCCACCAATTCCTCCATGCTATCATAGGATCCTGGATAGGTTTCTTTTCTAGGAATTACTCTACTATATTTTAACTGTGTACTTTTCAGTATCTTTCAATAGGCTATGACCCTAGAGTCTTTTACTTTTATAGCGTGCTTGGCACATTGTGACAGCTCATGACATGTTTGTTGGATGAATGAATGAAGCAGTATTTTTAGGTGCGATTTTTGTTCACAATAGATCCTCTGGAACTGCCACTGACTGAAACATGGTAGAGGAGCTCAGCTCTGCTCTAAGGCACCCAATACTAATGTTATTTAGAATTTTTGCAAAGTTCCTTGAGAGGACTTGCCAATCCCTAAATCTTAAATTTAAATCTTTGATTCATGCATCTATAGGACATTCCAGTTTGCCCTGTCCTTGATGAGAAGTAGAGAATCTCTGTTCCTTATGTTGGTTTTATCAGGCCCTTGAAGTAATGTCGACATCTTAAGAGTAGAAAGAGGCTTCTTGTAATGTTAGAACAAGAGCACCAAGAGAATTATGAATAGTGGCTGATTAGCTAATCAAAATTTCAAGGAACAATAAGTTATTATTTGTATATGTATATATAACAATCTGAAGCCTATAGCTCAAATAGAAGAGGTTAGACTCTGATCCTCACTTTGAAGACTCTGATCCACACTTTGAAGACATACATGTTTTTATTCTTGATGGTTTTTTCTGTTTTTCTCCCTGGTTCTCTCATACTTTTTTTTTTTTTTTTTTATTTTGCCCTTTGTAAGTCTTTTTTCTATTACACCCGTCTCCCTTCTGAGTCTCTCCTTGGCTTCCCACGTCTGTTTCTGCCCTTGTTCTGGTTTCCTGCATTTATTCCTTCGATAACACAGAACTGAAAAACACTGACTATAGAATGGAGGCATATGGCCAAGGAGGGCATAGGGGGCAAAAAGGAGAGGGATGAACACAGGGAATGTGGTGATGGTTCACAGGTGTTACGGTGGCCGGAGAACTATGAGGATTACAACAATGCAAGAAAAAAATTTAATTAATAAAAAAAGACACAAATGACCAATAAGCACATGAAAAGATGTTCAGTGTCATCTATGTAAAAACTGCAATGAAAATACCATGTTCCTACTGTTGTTGTTACATGTACGAACCAGCAGAAACTCACCACAGCTCATTGATGAGAATGCAGAGAAAATGAAGTTAGTCACGTTCAGAAGTGGGTGGCGCTGTCAGTTTCTTTTCTTTGTTTTACAGAGATGAGCGAAATCAGTCCATCATTGTAAGTGGAGAGTCTGGAGCAGGAAAAACAGTCTCAGCTAAGTATGCCATGCGATACTTTGCAACTGTGAGTGGTTCTGCCAGTGAAGCTAATGTTGAGGAAAAGGTCTTGGCGTCCAACCCCATCATGGAGGTAAGACAGCCACATCCTTGGCCTTCATACTATATTCTCTTGTTAAGAAACATGCTAAAAATTGATTGATACAGCATGTGTTAGAAAGTCTGGGGTCTTCCAGCCTCTAAAAGTAGGAGAATATTTCCACATGTGTTAGTAGGAGAATTAGAAAAATTAAAGATTTGCTAAGATAGAATATTTGAGTAAAATTTAGCTGTAATCTACCTAACCTATAACCCTGTATTTTTAGCTTGGCATTAATTGTGGCCTCTAAATTGCTGACAGTGACACTTCATTTTCTAAAGTTTCTTTTCTCCTAGTTTATTGACTAATAACTGTTTCTCCTTGTGCTTATTCCAAAGGAAATAGACCTATTTGTGTGAGAATTTTAGTACTTTAGGTTGTATAACTAGAGAATTATTTGCCTATTATACGATTTTAAGAAATTTACATTCCTAATGGAATTATAATTCCATTAAATGGAGAAAAAGACGTTTTATTAAATGGACAGAAATTCATTTGGACATGCAGAAACAAACCTTTCTTATTAAAAATTCAAATCAGCAACTTTTATTCCTGTTTTTTTCCTTTGTCAAGCCTTATTTGTCACCCAAACAGATGGAGTTTAGATCGGGCCTGTGGTGCACCTGTGGTACAAATGGTTTTTGCAATAATCAGTCCAGAGGTAATTGTGCCTGGTTTGCAGTGCTGTGTGTGACACTTCAATACAGAATGCAGTGATCCTTTGCCTACAGGGCTGCTCACGAGAGCAGCAGGACTTCTTTTCATGGGATCAAGGGGACAAGATGTACTGGGGAAGTTAAAGGCCTCCTGGACTGGGTACACTTTGGAAAGAGAACTGGAGAAGTTTTCTGAAGTAGCATGGACAGAAAAAGACAGATGTTTGGGCCAAAAAAGAATAGCTATGACTTTCAGCAAATATTAAGATTTTGAAAGAATTTGAGTTACAGATACATCAGTGGACGCCACTGGTGTTAGTATTGGGGAAATACCATCTGTCGGGCCAGTTCTGGGTTTTGGGTCAAAAATCATCAGACTTTGTATCCTATCATTGTTTTCACTGTTTTTAGTCATGACAGCAAATTCTTGGTATTTGGAATAGTTTGGGCCATTCTAGTCCCTAATATTAGAATATTCATTAGTCTTATGGTAGCATCAGGTAATCCTGTCTCTCCTAGGTCCAGGCCACATAAATTTCTAAGTCTGGAATGAACCTTCTAGAATATATAAAGTTGATTGAACTATTTTTATCATGTTGCTGTTAAAAACAAAAAAAGCTACATTAGTTTTTTTTATAGTACAGATTTTAGTGATGTTAAAAAGTGGAATGGCCACAGTACTATTTTTTAATATGTCACTGTAAGGCATTTACCCTGTTTACTAGGATGAACAAAAGATTAGGAGGTGGGTTATGCTTAGCTACTTCCTTCTGTATTATTGTTTAGTTTCTCTGTAGGAATTAAGAAATTAAGAAAAAATTGGTGAAAAGAAAGCTACTTTTCAACAACTAAAAGTGAGGATATCCCAATTTGAAAGATTAAAATGAAATATGGGGCTAAAAAATGGTGACAAGGGTTTATAATACAGGAAAAAAATATAGAGGTAAAATATTGAATATGTGGCATAGAAAACTCATAGCTATAAGTTGGCCTCAAGATCATGTTTCTTTATCAGAGCTCTTCACTGTGATGTCAAACTTGTCTGGGACTCCGGTGATCTGATGAATCTCTTTATTGGATCAGGAGCATTCTGCAGGGTTAACATCACAGCCCAGTGGCTAATGGAATATGTATGTTATTCTTTAGAAAGCAAGCTCCTATCCTTAGCATGGGCTCCTTTTGCAAAATAAAAATGTATAGAGAAATGATTCTTTTTTGCTTTTTTTATCACATTTTCTTTTTCTCCCCTTTCTCCTAGAAACCTTCATCCTATGATGGGGGACAGGGAAGATTCTTCAGGCCCAATGAGTCTTAATAGTTCTTTTTCATCTTCAGTAACTATAGTTGAAGATTTTCATCTCCATTTAGTAAGAAAGAGTAACTCACTCAATATTTCACTAAAATCAGTAAAATCAAGACCACAGGACTTTCCTTTCCTTTAGCAATTATTTGCTGATTGACATGAAAATAGTATTAAGGGAGGTTGTTGTAATTACAGGACTAATGAGAGCAATTGGGGGGTGGATAAAAGCTGCTCTTTACAAATAATCTTTTTCCCATATCCAGTTCAAAAACTTAGAATTACGTAATTTTTTTTTTAAGTATGCAAGAGATCTGTATTAGTCCATTTATATTTGGGGACACTGATGTTCCTCAGAGTATTTAAAAGATAGCAAGTTGGTGTAGGACCTGGTTTGATAGCTGGATTTTCAGACTTCTGTTTCATTTGTTCCTTCTGTTAGTTTTTTTGCTATATCTTTAAAAACTGTTCACTCAAAGACAAGGGGTCTGTTTCAAGCCTAACCTATTTACTGCCTCTCACAGAGTGTAGCATTGTTTTGGCAGGTTGGCCACCCAGACTCCCACTGAGTAGATGGGGGAGAGATGCCATATGGAAGGTGGGAGAAAGAGTAGGGGAGGAGAAGCTGTGCTCACCTGCCCTAACTTGCTTGGTTACTAGCAGGGGAGAGCTTAGGACAGTGGCAGGAAAGCACTCAATAACTGTTGCTCCTGCTGCACATGACCTTTCATTTGCTCTTTGACAGAAGAGGTTCTGTTGAGAGAAAATTCTGCATTAATTATAAACATCCTTTTCTAAAAAAATAAAAATAACGAGATATATGGGAACTTTGTTTTGTTGTAAAATCAAAGAAGAGAATATCTCAGTAAATGCCTGTATTGTTAAATCATCTTCAGCTACTTTAGATAACTGTTATTTTGCTGGGAAGATAGATGCTACGCGTTCTCTAAAATGTTCATCTGTAATACAGCAGTGTCCTCACTGTGAAACAAAAAATACCTACCCTGTATTTCAGTGAGTGAAAATGTATTTTCTTAGATCAAAGATTTGAAGGTGTTGACTTTTGTGTCTCTCTTACTACTGCTTTCATCATTTATATTTGCATTGCTTTTTAACTCCAGAGCATTTTCATATCTTTCTCTTCGTTATGGTTTCAATACTAATCCCAGTAGTCACATGCTTTGCACCAGTGAAAGATACTGGTCTTATATGCAATTATCTTAACATTCAATATATGCATCATGTGAACACTTGCTTTTCTAACTATACCATGTTTTCTGCTTTACCTTGAAAGAAACATTTATATAAGCATGTTACCTAAATCAGAAAGTAGTACATATACCATTTTAATTTTTAAGATTATTTTAAAAAAGAAGAAAGTTATATCCTCTGCTTTCTGTATCATAATTTTTGCAAGTTAGATACAAATATCAAAATCCAAAGCTAAATTTTGCTGTCTCTGGAAATGACTTTGAATTGAGTGTGTAATTAATAATGATCTGCTAGGGTCTCCCCGGTGGCTCAGTGGTTGAGCGCTGGGTTGCGCTGGGTTGCGAAGCTGCCCGCAGCCTCTGCAGTGCTGGTTCGATCCCCGGCTGCTCCCCGGCCACCGGAGGAGGGTCCCACATGGCGCGCAGACCTCTCCTGCCGCCCGCTGCTCCCCTCAGCGGTGTACTTTGGTCCTTCTGCCTGCTCTGCTCCCCGCTCTGGCTCTGGTGAATTCTCTCACCCTCCCGCGCTTCTGACTGTACCCAGTGCTTGTATAAATAAACAAACAAACAAATAAATAACTCTTAAAAAAAAAAAAGAAAATAAATTTAAAAAAAAAATAATGATCTGCTAATAAGCAGTCCAACTGGGTCTTTGTCCTTATAGGATAAGATGGCATAAACATAAGCTAAAGAGACCCAGAGACCCTGAACACCAGAGCAACATTTCCAGGAAAATATTAGTTTGTCTTAACCAACTTATTTACATAAAAACAGACTTGATTTTTTCAAGAAATCGAAACACTGATATTTAAGAGACCTTCCTTTTTCCATCCATTCTTGTGCTGGCAGGAATGAGGGTGTTTGAATGCCACAAATGAAAACTTCCCCACTGTTGAACTCAGACTTTTTCGTTTCTGAAAATAATTTATGTGAAAATTACAAGGCAGATACAAACTACTAGTAGATATTTGTGTGGCCTTGCAAAGGACGAAGCCCACACTCGTGCCTGCAGTGGCAAAATGGTTTTGTTCTTAAAAGAATCAGTTTTAAAGAGTTGTGTTCTACTCTGTGCTTTCCCTGAACAAATTCTGTGTCATGTCATGAATTGCACTTATAACAGCTTACTTTTTTTTCTTGCTTTTTAGTCAATTGGAAATGCTAAAACAACCAGGAATGACAATAGCAGCCGTTTTGGGAAATATATTGAGATTGGCTTTGATAAAAGATATCGAATCATTGGTGCCAACATGAGAACTTACCTCTTAGAGAAATCCAGAGTGGTGTTCCAGGTAAGCTGACCATGTGTACACACACCTACTTGTGTTAGATGCTAAATAATTTCAGAACCTATATTTACAGGTTTTATTTCCAGATACTTTTCAGCTTGTTTAGTGCACTATTATTACAAACTGTACTTGGACTGAAATATGTGGAGAAGTGTCTCTTAGAGGCAAGGAAATGCCTGTTAGACAAAAAGACTAGGCATGAAGGTTAAGTGGTTTTTGACTTTCCTACAGATGCTTGTAGAAAAAAATTAAGGAGAGGTCTTAATTGGTTTCATCTTGTCTTTCATATTTCCCAGCTGATAGGCAAACATTGATAAATGCCTTCAATGAGCTATAATTTGAGCTTAGTGTAAGAAAATAATTTTCCTTGTCCTCTTTCCTTCTCTTCTGTTCTTAGATGCAAAATTGTTTAGGCAGACTAATGAGGGTTGAAAAGTCTACACTATGGGTGAATTGTATGATTTATGAATTATATTTCAATAAAGCTGTTACTTTAAAAAAATAAATAAAAATAAAAAGTCTACACTAAAAAGCCCAGTTGTGAACTACTATCAAAGAACATACTCAATTCTATGCATCCTTGCAGGCTTTGCATTTCCACATATGCTCTTTGTTCCTTTTCATCTGTAAATGGAAAATACTTTATATGTAGAAAAACACTTTCAGAAAATACTAAGAAATGATGTCAGAATTGTGTATGGTTCATTTGCTATTAATTTCAAAATACATAAACTAAAATGATAAAGTACATCTGCAGTATTCTTACAACATCCACAATAGATGGTCCAGTTTGAAGTATACCAAAGTTGGAATATTCTTGTTCAGGCAAAGTATGGGAAGACCATGAATGTAAGAGGTAATAGAAGAAAATAATATTGAGAATTGCACTAAAATAGTTTTAGTTTTCACAACTAAAGGCATAGCTCTCTTATGGCAATGTCACATATAAAGCTGTCCACCAGTTCAAAAAGCATTACTCTTCAGATATTTTATATGAATGTGACCAACCAATACATAGTCACATGCACAGAGCTCATGAGTAATAATTATAATTATAAATATGTACTGGGAAATTTGGTAAGAAATAATTCATTTTTACCAACTGCGGTAATTAAATATTAAATTTTTATTTTATGATTGAATTTCCTGAGCTTTAGATTAAAATGCTATAATTGAAAACTCTTCTTATTTCAAAGGCAGAAGAGGAGAGAAACTATCATATCTTCTATCAGCTTTGTGCTTCAGCAAAGTTGCCTGAATTTAAAATGCTGCGATTAGGTATGAATGTGGTGTTAGACTTATTGTGCTGAAATTGGTTTTTGTTAATATCTGAGTTTATGAACTTACTTGTCATAAAGGAGATTATCTCCTACTGAAATATTTATGGATGAAATGATAAGGGATTTGCTTAAATTAACCACACAGGATGAGGAAGAAGTGAGTAGTTAAAGAAATGAAACAAAATTGGCTTGACTTAATGTTTGTTTAAATCAGTTTTGAGGGGCCTCCCTGGTGGCGCAGGGGGTTAAGCACCGCACTATGAAGCAATCCGCAGGCTCTCGATCCCTGGCCGGCCAGGGAGCAACCCACCTAGCGAGGCAGACCTCTCCTGTCTTGTCCGCTGCTCCCCTCAGCAATGTGTTTGGTCAGTCTGCCTGTTCTGTGCCCTGCTCTGTCTCTGATGAATCCTCTCACCCCCTGCATCTCTGGCCTGTACCCCAGCTCTTATATGCATAAATAAATAAATCTTTAAAAGAAAAAAAAGATGAGTTTTGAGTACATAGGGGCTCATGATATTAGCCTTTCTACTTTGTATATGTTTGGAATTTACCTTGATTAAAATAAAACAAATTTAGGGAATTTCTGTGATGGAAGCCTGTAGGGTTTCTGATGAGGGTAGTAAACTCTTGACAAAATGATCCTAGATTGAAGAAATTACATAAATTAGAATAAAACCTATTCATAAAGGATTGTTCACTTCACCAATTAAAACAAGTAACCTACAAATATCTCACTTCATTTTTTAATTTTGTATTAAGACATAATTGAAAACACAGGCAGGCTTCACACTGTACACTTAACTGTACTATCAGTGCTTCTAAATCAAAGAAGCTATACAGATAAAAGTTAAGACTTTTTCATAAACTGTGAATCTTTTCTTTTCCTTAATTGCAGGAAATGCAAATAGCTTTCATTACACGAAGCAAGGTGGCAGTCCTGTGATTGAAGGAGTTGATGATTCAAAGGAAATGGCACATACCAGGCAGGCCTGCACTTTGCTAGGTAATGTTATTTATTCTTGGGCCCTTCTGAGCAATAGATTTTGAATCAAGCAAACTTTGTTTGAAATATTGGCCTAGCTTTGTATTCAGTAGTATTGCTGGGAGACTTAGCACTTTTTACAGGATATATTTGGACAGTAAATGGGCACGAGGTTTCTTTCGGGATGTTTGAACTGTTATAAATTTTACTTTGGTAACAGTTGTATACGTTTGTAAGTTTACTAAAAATCATTGAATTACATACTTAAAGGAGGTGAATTTTACGTTATGCATATTATTCCCCAGTAAAGCTCTTTGAAAACGCATTTGAAGTGTCAGGGGAGGTAGAACTAATTCTTTGCTTAATTTCAGTCGATATGAATCCTAGAGCTAAGTGAAATGGGTTCCTGTCCAAGCTCAGGTTTTTTGCTGTTTTGTTTGTGAGGTTTTTGTCCGTTTGTTTGTTTGTTTTTGTGGCTAGGATATGTGACTGAGTTAACTTGGTGACAAAACAGTGTATTAAAACAAAACAGTGTACAAAACAGTATATTAAACAGTATATGTAGTTTATTATATTTTTGAAGCAACTCAGATGTCAGTCTTATCTCTGGGATTTAAAAATAAATAATGGATCTACATATAAATCAATTGACCTTTAGAACCATGGTGTATAACTTTTAATGATGAATTATCTATTTAAACCTCAGAATATGAATAATTCTAAAGTAATTTGTATATAAAAATAATTTACTATTTAATTCTTAAAATAATTTGTACATAATAAAAATAAAAATAATAAAATAAAAAGTTTGTTACTTTGAGGAATACCCATGGTGAGTTAATTTAATTTTAAATCATTGCTAATGAGCATATGGACCAGGAGCACTGTGCAACTTTAAAAACTCAGTATCTAAGATCCCATTTCAGACCTACTGAATCAAAATCTGCATATAAGAATACCTTGGTGATTCATATGCTTATTAAAGTTTGAAAAACACCAGTTTACTTCTAAGGAGATATCTGCTTATAAATAGAAAATTTCAAATTTGAAAAAAAAATAATGCAGGAATTGGCAGAAGCTTTATTATAAAAGCAAGTCTCAGTTATTCTGTACATTAGTACATATTTGGAAATAATTTTGCTCTTTTGCTTGCATATAACTATATCCAATATTCTAAAAAATCTTATTTATGGGAAAATAAAGCCTGATCTGATAAAATTCCAAATGCCTTTTCCTCCTTGACTTATCCTTCAGATCCTGCTCTAATGCTGCATTCAAACACTTGCTCATCAACTGGCTACAATACCAATTGGAACACTTCTAGTGTTAGATTCTCTTTGACTTACACTTAGTTTGTAGTTAGAAGGAATAATTAAATAATCAGACTTAATATAGCCTTGTCGGGCTGCAACTTGCATTTGGAGTAGAGGTAAATCAAAGTAGTAATAATAAAATACTTAAATCCAGTGTGTGACAATGATAATGATAATTCGCTTAGCACTTAACATAGTGTGTTAAGTATACTATGTGGATTATCTTGTGTAATCTTCACAGATATCCCATCAGATAATCACTGTTATTCCCATATCTCAAATAAGAAAATTGCAACATAGAAGGGTGAAGTTACCTGCCATGTGAGATGACAGGTGAGCTACAGAGCTTGGCCTCAAGCCCAAGTCTGTCTTAGTCACAACCATGATGCTAAACTGCATTATCTGTTAATGTCAACAAAGATGAAAGGGTTATTAGCTGTGACATGTTGCAATGTGCACAATATCTGGCAATAGTCAAGAGTTAAAAACAGACTTAAAATTGCCTGCCATATTTGAGTTTCTCATCTGAAATTAATCACTGTTCACCTACTCTATTGTTTCAGGAATTAGCGAATTGTATCAGATGGGAATTTTCCGAATACTTGCTGGCATCCTTCACTTAGGCAATGTTGGATTTACATCTCGAGATTCAGACAGCTGCACAATACCTGTAAGTTCAGAACAAGTTTAGTGTGAATTGTCTTTCAGTTTGTTGATTCTTTATGGAAGTGATTTATTTGAAGTTTTTCTGTTAATGTTATCAGAGGGATGTGTGTGTGTGTGTTGTGTGTGATACAGAGGAACTTGATACATGTCTGATCTGTATAAACAGAGGTGGGAAATATTAGATGTGAAAGTTGGATTGGTCAATCTAGAAAGAAGTGCATTTGGTACGTGTCATTTGGTGCCAAGTCTTAATAACTTCATTTATGTCTTTAGCTGTGAAAATGTAATATGGTTTAAAAATTATCAATGAAACTTAGCAGTGGTTACCCCTGTGAAGAGGAGCTATATGACTGAGGGGAGAAGGGGAGGTAGCTTAAAAAATGACATTCTTTTTAATCTTATTGAATTTGGTATATGCATATCTATTTTCTATTAAAATATCTAAATACTGGGCTTCCCCGGTGGCACAGTGGTTGAGCGCTGGGTTGCGAAGCTGCCCGCAGCCTCTGCCGCGTCGGTTCGATCCCCGGCTGCTCCCCGGCCACCGGAGGAGGGTCCCACATGGCGCGCAGACCTCTCCTGCCGCCCGCTGCTCCCCTCAGCAGTGTACTTCGGTCCTTCTGCCTGCTCTGCTCCCTGCTCTGGCTCTGGTGAATTCTCTCACCCTCCCGCGCTTCTGACTGTACCCAGTGCATGTATAAACAAACAAACAAACAAATAAATAAATAAAACATACCTCTATTAAAAAAAAAATCTAAATACTATATATGTACTATAGATACTATAATACATTTTATATATGTATATATAATACTATAAATATATGTATGAATTAATTAATTAATGTGTGCCTTTGCTATAAATGGCCCCACAAGATCAGAGACTTATGGAAGTCAGAGCTATGAGATATACATGCCCCTACTTAAATCCATCACTGCCTTCAGAAATAGGCCAACACCTTCCTTGGCATGACATAGAAGGCCCTTCATAATTGCCTTTGTTTACTCAGTTTCTTTCTCACCAGTTTTTATACTCCGTACTTAAGCTATTTACATGGAAGCTGTCCCTCTCTTCTGCCTTTACTCAGATGCTCTTTGTGGGGATATATTGATTTTTCATCTTCTCTACCAGCTATTATTCACTTCTGTCACACAGATGCATTGGCATCTCTTCTGAGATATATCTGCCCCCATCTTGTTTTCCTTTATCACAGTACAAATCATATTTTTCTGTAAAGGTATTTCTTTCTTGGATTTCCCTACTAGGATTTGCAGTTTTTGAGGATGGGGCCATGCTATTTATTTTAGTATTCTTAAGACCTTAAGAATTCATTCATTCTTAGTTGCATTTTGCTTATTCTTAGTTGCATTTTGCTCTGGGTCTATAGACTTGTATAATAACATATTTCCTACAGAGAATATATGCTCTTTCTTTTCTAGATATAGTACTTTTGTGTTATATTAGCTGCATTAGATATAATGTAAAATAGGTGACTGATTTGGAGAGAATCTATCAATGACTTAGTCAAAGAGTCAAGAATTAGTTCAGCAGAGAGTTTAGTTTATAGAAAGCTTTTGATACTCATGATTTTCTTTATGGATATTTGTTCTATAATTTTTCTAAGCCATGGATCTTTTTAAATATAAATAAAAAGAAAGAAAGAAAGAAATATATATATATATATATTTTTCCCCCCTTAGCCTCTCCTCCTAACAGTGTATTTTTAGAAGGACAGAATGAAGAGTCTAATTTAAATCCTGTTTTTTTTTTTTCCTAAGAATGTTACTGATGAATTCTCCAATTAGTTAGAAGAAGTATTTCCTCTAAGTTGATATTATTCCTGAAAAGCAACTTTATTGAAATGTAATTCATACCCATTTAAAATGTAAAATCCAGTGATTTTAAGAATATAATCAGATAAGAGAAGCTATCACCAAAATTTTAAAATATATTAGTGACTTCAAAAAGAAACCTGTACCCATTTCCTGTTGTTCCCCTATGTCCCAGTCACTACAGGTCTAAGCTACCATGAATCTATTTTTTGATTCTATGTATTTCATGTTAACTGAATTATATAATATATGGTCTTTTGTGACTGACGTCTTTTAAATTCTATCATGAGCATGTGTCAGTACTCCATTCTTTTTCATGGCTGAATAATGTTCCACTATATCACATTCTATTTATTGATCAGCTGATGGACATTTGTAATGCTTTATTTTTTTTGCGATTATAAATAATGCTATGAACATTAATGTATAGACTGATTTTCTTTTAAATTTCTGTGTCTCTATCTTTGCCTGTGTTACATTTACCAATATCAGAATTTCTTAATCAGGAAAATTTTCATCAATGTCTAAATGTCTTTCCTGAAATTTTTGTGTTTTCTTCTTTGGGAGGTCTAGAAGTGATTAACTTGAAGAAAGGTACTGACAATTTATAGTACTTGCCCAGAAAGTGATTCTAGTTCCTAAACTTTTTGGAATTCTTTGATTTTTTTTCTTCCCTTTTTTTTTTAAAGATTTATTTATTTATTTATACAAGCACTGGGTACAGTCAGAGGCGCGGGAGGGTGAGAGAATTCACCAGGGCCAGAGCGGGGAGCAGAGCAGGCAGAAGGACCGAAGTACACTGCTGAGGGGAGCAGCGGGCCGCAGGAGAGATCTGTGTGCCATGTGGGACCCTCGCCCTGTGGCCGGGGATCAAACCGGCGCGGCAGAGGCTGCGGGCAGCTTCGCAACCCAGCGCTCAACCACTGCGCCACCAGGGAGGCCTTTTTCTTCTTTTTTTAAACCAGCATTTGTCAGTTTTGTTGATTTGACCATAACTATAAGTTCTACAGTTTCACTGTCTGTGAGAATAAATGAACTTTAAAGATTACTGGTAAAACAGCACCTCTTCCTGACAATTCCATAGATCTCCAAGGTGGAAGGGAAGGGGCCTATAAAAGAGATGACCACTTAACCCATGCATAGGCTCCTGTCTCTAATTTGCTGCTGCTGCCATCTAATTCTTTTTCTATCCTGCTTCCTTTAGGATTGTAATAGGAAACACTCTTGAGAGTTATTTTTCACCTTTTAGATACCTAATTTGATATTAGAAAATCTTTGTGTAGACTAATTTGTGTGACTTAAATTTGGGTAAATTAGACTTCAGTTTGAAACACATATTTCAAATATGTATCTGCAATACAGTGTGTTTTAAGATGGTCCCAGGTTCAATCACAACTTTAATATTTATTCATACTGGTTTGGATTAATTGCTTAGCTTTTCTGAATCTCACTTTGTACTTTGAACCTCACTTTGCACATCTGTAAAATGAAGGAGGTTTTCTTTTCCAGGAGTTTTGAACTAGGTGTTCTGATTGACCCTCATGTTGAATAATTATATTTAAAAATATCTTAAACAAAATACATAAGAACTACTCAGAGACCAAACACTAAGTGAAAATAGGAACTAAGAGATGAAGTAGAGCCTTAATGCTAGGACTTACCTCATGGACATTTACTGAATCCAGTGACTTTCAGCTTTGGTTTTCATAGCTAAATTGGGTACAGATGATAAAAGAGAAAGCCTGAGTCTCACATAATAGAGGAAAAAATAGGGAAACCCCTCCTTAAGTGGGGAACTAGTAATAAGCTTAACCTACCACCCATTGTTAGAGTATAAAGAAAAGTTAATGGTCCATGCTTTGGTACTAAGTAGAGAAGGAAGAAATAGTTCCCTAAAAGTTAATATCAGTGAATTGACTCATAGAGTCCCAGCCTGATTTCGTAGTTCCTGGAATGTCCCAGAAAGCTATGTGAAGAAAACTTAGCTTAAGTTGGTCCTGGTTTGGTAGTGTTCTGTATGCCGGACAGAAGCAAATACAACTCTAGTTTAGAGGCTCCATCTTCAATCCAGGTTGCAATAGAGTCCATGGGAAAAATTAAAGAAATATTGATTCACAATAAAAAATCATAAATCCCCCTATGAGTCAAGATAGAAGGAGCAAGAAGCAGAATCAAATCTACCAATAATGCTCAAAGAAATTAATAGCAAATGTGACACGACTGAAGAGAGAGCTGATGAGCCAAAAGATAGAAGTGAAGAAATCATCCAAAATACAGAATAGGATCCAGAGATGGGACACTTAAGACAATAATTAAAAGAGATGAAAACTAGAGTGATAAAATCTCATTTTAATCTAATGGAAATTTCTGAAGGGGAGAAAAAAAAAGAATTTGGCATAAAGAGATAATTACTAGTTTCAAATTATGTGAAAATGACACTAAATCACAGGTTTGGAAAGTCAAAAAAATAAATCCCACTTAGAATAAACTTAAAAATGCACCAATCGCACATCATAATAACACCAAACACAGAAAAATCTTTTTTCTTAGGCAGAGATAATACATACTAGCCTCGAATGACAGATGGTAAACTTACTTCCCACTGCAATAATGGGACCCAGGAAACGGTAAGCCACTATCTTTAGTGTTCTAGCATAAATGTTAACTTAGAATTATATATCCAATGAAATAATAAAAGAAATAATAAAAGAAGTGTTTTAGACAAGAACTAGAGTAAGAGTTTGTCACCATTAGACCCCAACAAAAGGAATACAAAAGTTTAAGCAGAAGGAAAGTGGTCCTAGTGAAAGATTTAAAATGCATAATAAAGAAATGACTCAATAAACTGGTAAAGTACAGGAAAATATAGATAAAATTTGATTAATCAGAGCAATAATAATGATTAGTGTGTTAGACTGGAAAATATAGAGCTCCCACAAAATATTTATTAGGGAAAGGGAAGGATAGTTATCTTTATAATGGAGAAACCTGGCAGACATTCCCTTAACAACTGATATGACCAATGATGATACTGTTCATCACCAGTCAACTTCTACTGTATTGCATTTGAGGAGGGTGTAATAATACCTTACTGGTATTCCTGCAGAAAGACATGACCCACATCTAGTCAGGATACAACATCGTATAAACTCAAACAGAGTGACATGCTCTCAAAAATGTCAATTGTATGGGGAATATAAAAATAAAATTTAGGGCCTCCCCGGTGGCGCAGCGGTTGAGTGCTGGGTTGCGAGGCTGCGCGCGGCCTCTGCGCCGCCGGTTCGATCCCCGGCTGCTCCCCGGCCATCGGAGGAGGGTCCCACATGGCGCGCAGACCTCTCCTGCCGCCCGCTGCTCCCCTCAGCAGTGTACTTCGGTCCTTCTGCCTGCTCTGCTCCCTGCTCTGGCTCTGGTGAATTCTCTCACCCTCCCGCGCTTCTGACTGTACCCAGTGCATGTACAAACAAAACAAACAAACAAACCAGCAAACAAATAAATAAAGCATGCCTCTATTAAAAAAAAAAATAAATAAATAAAATTTATTTAAAAATAAATAAATAAATAAAAAATATCGAAGTCACAAAAGACAAAATGGAGTGAAGAACTGTTCACGTTAAAGGAGACTAGTGCAATGTTAAAACTAGATTCAGTGCATGACCCTAGATTAGATCATGGACCATAAAAAATCTTTTTTTATAGAGAACATTAATAGGTCAATTAGTGAACATTAAATTAGCTCTGCAGTTTCTATAATAGTGTTGAATCAATGCTAACCTTCTGATTTTTTTGTTGTACTGTAGTTATGTAAGATAATATCTTTGACTTTTAGGAAATGCCGTAATACCTAGGGCTAAAAAGATACTGTTTGCAATTTACTCTCAAAAGGTCCTGAAAACATAATGTGCAGATATATGTAAGGAAGAGAATGATACAAACAAATATGGTAAATTAACATTGGGAGAGTCTGGTGAAGGAAATTCTTTTTACTATCCTTGTAACTTTTCTGTTAGTATAAAATTAATTTAAAATAAAACTTAAAAATAAAAGTGAATCTCCAGGTTCTTGTCCTTCCAGAAAAGGAAGAAACGAAGTACTAGATAACAAAGCACATAGGTTGGGCTGGGATGTTTAATTGGTGTTATTTTATTGCATTAAGTTGATGTAATTAAAAATGCTTCTATCACAAACTAGAAATAGAAAATAAACTTTTCAAATCAGTAGAAAAGAAAATGGACTAAAAAGAAAATAATCCAAATATAGCAAGAAACGGAGAGAAAATTTTAGAAACTGGGCAAATGAAAGCACAAAATAAGAAATAAATAATTACAAATGGACTAGCCTTGGGGGAAAGATGGCCACTGCTGCTCAGCAGCCACTGCCAGGGAGTTTACTCAAAGTCCTATAGCTTCAACAAGTTCAAGCCGCCTTACCATGAAGCCTTTGAATCGCTGCACCCAGGACTAGACTTACTCAGTGTTGCTTTTTGTGATCATCTTACTCTCCTGGGGATTTATCATCTCCACATCAGTAGTATTGGTAAAATGACAGCTAAGGAAGGAATACCCAGACAAAATCTTTCAAATGAGTGAAAATTTGTAATTCCTCTGAATTTAATCCTATGCAAATACAGTTCTTTACCTCATGATTACCTGACATCTATCTAAAGATAAAATCCATACAAATGAAATAAAAGTGAATCTCCAGTTTTCAAATTAAAAAAAAAATCATAATAGGCTTTGAGGCCAAAAGCAGTTCTAGAGATAGAGTCCTTATGTAATGATAGAAATTATATTCATCAGAAGATTGTAATTGTTCTAAGCTTGGATGAGCTTAATGACGTAACCTCAAAATATATAAAGTGAAAATCAACAGAAACCACAGAAAGAAATAAACAAATCTATCATAATGGGAGATTATTGATTTTTCTCATTACTGATAGGCCAAGAAGTCCCTAAATAGTAACGTTATAAAAAATTTGAACCAATTAAGAAACTTGATCTAATAGAACAATATTGTAACACCATTCAAATAGACTATATTTAGAGAATAATGGCTCACTTCTAAATGATATCAAATCATTCGTGTGTGTGTGTGTGTGTATGTGCATGTGTTCATGAAACAAAATGGCGTATTTAAGGGAGTTGAACCATGCTTTTTGTAATAACACCGATGTGTATCTAAAGTGATTACTTGGGAAATGAAAGAAAGAAAGGACTGCTTCAGTGGGAGGTATGAAGAGATGGAGTGTTTCAGGAGCCTAGGTTTTAATGATAACTTTGACATTAATTGGCCATATGATTTTTGACAAGCTCTTCTCTTGGCTCTTACTTCCTTATTTGTTAAAGTGGTAACAATATTCACCATACCTACTCTTCAAGAATATTATTAGATTGAGTTGAAAACTGTTAGTGAAGATGTTGAAAAATACAGTATACTAACAAGAATTCATTGAACTGCTCATACAAGGTCCATGGATGACATTGTAGGGATACAGGGAATATATAAATCCTTAAAAGAGATCCTAATCTAAGTTGTCACACAAATAACTATCAAGGCTACTGTTGAAAATCCTTCAGTGAAAGCCCTCTTGATCTTAGGATAAAGACCACCATGGTGTAGCTCTGCCAGTCTCTCTGCTTTATCTCATATATTTTCTCCTTCATTCAGCTTCAGTCCCTTATTTTGCTGGTTTTCCGCCCATAACAGAACTTTTATACTAGCTGTTTCCTCATCTTGGAAAACCCTTTCCTTCCCCTTTCATTTAGTTAACACCTTTTCATGCTTCAGATCTCAACTCTCTTTCTCTTGCCTTTGGTGGTCTCCTGCCTTTGTAAATAGGTCATACTCCTCTAATGGGGAAACTTACCACAGTACCCTTCTCTCCTTTGTAGTAATTTTACATTTGAGAGAGCAAATTTTGCATTGGATTAACATCCATTCCCCCTAGTGACTGTAAGTTCGAGGGGGATAGGGAACATGTCTGTTTCTGCTTACTGGCATATAATAAAAGCACTCAGTAAATATTTGTTGACCAACTGACTGGTTTTCTGATTGATTGAATGAATGTGACTACAGAGAACTACAAACCAGTATTACTAAGAGACAAAGTAAGAGGTAATGCTTGAAGTGAGCCCTGGAAAAGATTGCAAACTGTTACTTAGATGCTGATTTGATGGTTGACTGTGATTATTGTTGCTAATCCACTTCAAGTGATCTTGGTGTTTTTTTTTATAGCAAAGAAATACTGGGTTTTGCTCCCTCTTAGTATTTTTTACTGAAGTCTTAATTTGATTGATTTGACTGATCTTGTTAATAGGAAATAACCTAATCTCTTTTGGCAGCCCAAGCATGAACCTCTCATCATCTTCTGTGACCTCATGGGTGTGGACTACGAGGAGATGTGTCATTGGCTCTGCCATCGGAAGCTAGCTACTGCCACAGAGACATACATCAAGCCTATCTCCAAACTACAGGCCACAAATGCCCGAGATGCTTTGGCCAAACACATCTATGCCAAGCTTTTTAATTGGATTGTAGATCATGTCAATCAGGCTCTCCATTCTGCTGTCAAGCAGCACTCTTTTATTGGTGTACTGGATATTTATGGGTAGGTGTATTTGACTTAGTGATCTGCAAGAGAACGTCTAATAATTCTGACTGGGTGTTTGAATATGTCTTTTACTGGTGAAGAGAAAGGAAACTTAGAAGATGATTTCTAAAAGTAATTTCTTTTGTTAGTTTGCCTTCTCTGGCTCCCTGCATCCTTTAACTGTTAAGATCCTTTCTGTCACTTGTGCACATTGATACCTGATTTGTTATTGTTCAGTTTAATTTTTCAAAAGAACATATGACATTGCTATTTCTGGTTCCCTTCTGTATGTATATAGACACTGTGAGCCTGTAAATTGACAGGAGCAATGACTTTATTATAGTTCTAATTTTTCCTCATATGTGGGTGAATTAGCCCTTGAAAACTCATGTTGAATACCTCCATGTGCTGGAGCTTTAAAAAAATCTCTCTGCCACATGGCTGATGCCTGTCTACTGGGTTCATATTCCATGTTACTGACATATAAACCCTTTTACCTTCACTGAGATGGAGAGAAAGGTTACAGTGTGGGGGAATTTCACATTTATTTCTAATGTTCAGATTTTGAGTATTTTTTAAAAATTCTTTGTTCCCTTCTCCCCCTTCCATATTATTTTTGGTTTTACAGATTTGAAACTTTTGAGATAAATAGTTTTGAACAGTTTTGCATAAATTATGCAAATGAAAAACTACAGCAGCAATTCAATATGGTAAGAATTTTCTTCCATGAATAATATTCTGCGATCATTTTTTTCTTGAACTGCTAGTCTGTGTTTAGAGTCTGGTTACTGAAATGAAGTTATAAATTGCAATTATTATCTGGGGTTACAAGGGATAAACTGCAGAAAAACTTATGATTAATAAATGATACATTAGAAAAATGTTTATGTTCCAGATAGGAATCAAGATCATCCATAGATTGCTATCTAAGAGTAATGAAAATTTGGAACATATAAAGAGAGGGATGGAAACAGGATATACAGTAGGTAGAAACAGGAGTGTGAAACTTTGATACCCAAATCCTTCAGTTTTGTTCCTATGGCTAATTGTATGTGGAGTTATGTCTATCTTAACTCTTACTTGTAGTGTTAGCAAGATGTCAGAACAGAAAAATCAGAGCACCTCATTTCTTTATGTTTTTACATATTCTGTTTTGCATATTCTTTTTTCAACAGTCTGAGACAAAGGCAGTGGGAATGTTTTGAGAGTGGTTCTTGTGAAGCAGTAATAGCAAATGTCTCAGAACATTATTGTGGCGTTGGGGGATTTGGAGGTTCATGAAAATGAGGAGCAAAGGATTACAGTAGTGAAGGGCATAGACCTCCAAGGTTACCTGTGTGGGTTGAAATTCCACTATACATTGATTATCCAGGGAACCTTGAGCAAGTTCAGTGACCTTCCTGAGCCTTAGTCTCCTCATTGTTTAATGGGGATAATGGCAGTACCCACTGCAGATAATTGTATGGGTTAAATGAGTTGGGTAATATATAAAGTGCTCACCGCATGCCAGGCACAGTTCACAGTGCAAGTTTAGGGGTGGTTATTAGTACTGATGAAAGAGGACATTAAAAATGAGTCACTCATAGGAACTGGAAGTAAATGATAAGGAGCAGAAGGACAGAAAAAAACTCCTTAATATCTTCATCTTACAAAGATAGAGGTCCAGTGGTAACAGTTTATAGTTGATAAACAAAAATGGAAGTTTAAAGATACTATTTTCAGTTACAATTAAAACCCAAAAGGAGATCTAAAACAATAATGATATTGGGAAGATGGAATCAATAGCTCATGTTTCCAATGAATAAGTAAAAAATAGCTGATGATTATATTCCTTAGAGGTAAATATCTGAAGAAATAGCTGAGGGAGTTAAAAGTGGTTGTCTCCAAAGAGAAGCGGGGTTGGAGAGGAATGGACCAAGGGGCCATTGCTTGTTATTGTAAAGCAATTAGACTGTTTAATTTAAAAATGAAATATTACATATACTTTGAGAAGAATTTGAACCATCTTTATTTAGCTAATTAAGCTATGCAGCACAGTGAAACTGTAAATATAATCCTAAAATCTTAGGCTTATGTTTCCATAAGAACATGATTGCTATATTTTTCATCTTTGGGAACAATAACAACCAGTGAGAGGCTAATCAGAGCATCATCTTCTCTCAAGATTTTTCAGAGTCTCTTAATACTGTACTCATTGCCACAGCTTTCTGCTCTTTCCCAGTATCTTTTGGCACAAAGTGACTGGAAATATAAGGAAACAGTGCCAATCTAGGGTTGGCTAGTATGTCTTTTCTCAAGGGTCTCATGTCTCTGCACATGTATTTCTGACTCTTTTTCTTTCCTCCTTTCTGTCTCTTTCCATTCATTTTTCTCTGTCTCTGATACATGTGTTTACACACACACGCACACACCATACCCCATCCTAGCTTCTTCTCTGCACAAATGTTCTGTTCCCTCTTAACAAATGCTGATGAGGGAGTAGGAAGAAGAGGGGTCAAAGCAGGGGAGGGGAGAGCACAAGGGACTGTGGTGATGGATCATGGGTGCTGTGGTAGTGGGAGAACTATGAGGATGACACCTGAGGGGAGAAATGAAATAGTGTATGAAAATAGAAAGTCATGTAAGAAAAAATATAAATTTGATAAAAGCATACTACATAAAATTAAAAAAAAAAGTTCTATTCCCACTAATTATCAGATGGCAACAAATGTGCTATCTAACAGTGAGCAGCCATATTCTTTCCTTCTGCTCAATATATGTGTTCATTACCTAAAGGTTTCTGCTTCCTTACTTCAGACTTCCTACGAACCTAACGCTGATTGAACTGTGCTTATCTTGCTTAATTTTATCTTGCTTAATTCCCATTAATCTTCATTCCTTCAGCTTCAGTTTCCACTGTCAATTTTCTTGATTATTTCCTTATTTCCCAATTCTTATATCTGATATAGAGAATCTGATTATCCCAATTCATTTTTTTTTCCATCAGAGTTCTCTGGCAATGGAATACCCTAAAGTTCCCACACTTGGTTTAGTCAGCTCTGACTAGGAACATGGGTCTTGCAGTAAAGACCTTGATACATAGGCCTTCTTCTTTAACAGGGGTGATACATAGGTTATAAATAGGGCCACCAGGCATGAGGAATATGGTGGCAATAGCATGGTCAGTATTTGGAGGCATTCTGTATTGACCAAGGGTCTTTAGCCATATTAAACCTTATTCCCACAATGACTTTTTGACAATTGAGCTTCTCAGATTTTTGAGACCCATGGAATTTTCTAAACTCGACGTAGAGATGTGTGTGAGAAGCAAACTGTTTAGTCTGGAGCAGTGTTTGTTGTCAGCGTGTAGACTCCATATAAATTAATGAATTGAATTTAAAAAAGACTGGGCTCAGTGTTCCAGAAAATATTGGTACCATCAGTCAGGGCATTCTGCTGACACATGGTACTCTATTTGCCTTCTCATTAATCAAAAAAAGAACAGAAGAAATTGGCTTTCTAATTTGCATGACATAAATATTCATTCAGATGACCTTTTTTTTTTAACTAAAGCTTATTGCAGCAGTATATGCTGTAAACACTGTGATTTAAAAGTGGAAGTATAATAAGTATAGAATAAAGTAGGAAAGTTCCAGGTACATGAGGAGAGTATGTATCAGAAATGTTGGTGACACCTAAGTTTCATGGGGTTTTGGGTCCTAGAAAATGTTTGTTATCTAGTCATAGCCACAGATGGCTCATCTTCTCAGAAAAGTAGCAAGATGTGAGAGAATCAAGGTAGACAAAATAGACAAACAAAGGAAAGCACAAAGCCCTGGGAATGCACAAGTGGAAGTTATTAGCATCTGTAGGGACTAGAAGTTAAGGGCCAGCAGGCTTGCCTGGGGTGCCTGGAGCAGGAGCCTTGCCTTCCTTCCTGTACCAACTTAACTCCCATTCATCTCAGAATTCTAGTCACACAGCCCTTCCTCAGAGAACCCTTCCCTCAAAGTCCTTTATCCAAATTTCATGAGGACTCTTATTCCCAGAGTTACTCTGTAACATTACCAGTTTGTAATTGTATTCCTTGTGATTATCTGATTTCTGTCTGCTTCTCCCACTGTCTCCAAATTCGTGGCATGCAGTGACTGACACAATATAGATAGTCAATACATGTTTTTGTTTAAATGAATGAATGGAGATTAGAAGCAGTGATGAGAATGGTGATGGAAGCATTTAGCAGAAATAGCAATGGATTGGTAGTAGATGCAACTACTTGCAGAATTAGATGTAGAATCTGGAAAACTGAGCTGTAGATACCCTGAGCGTGAAGAATAATCAAGGCAGACACAAAAGATCAACTTATCTAATTCTGAGACATAGGAACTTCAGTGTCACAGTAACTGAAGAGAGTTAGTTTGTTATGCTGTAAGCACCACCCAGCATGGTTAGTAGTCTGGGGGCATCTGCTTTGCATAGTTGTTTAAGGTCAGCCAGGGCATTCCCATGCCCATGTTGTTCACAGACACACTGTGCAATAATGTAAGAAGAATATATCTATTTATTTGATGCAATAATGGATATATACCTATCAAAAAATAAGAAAGGCTACATTTATCAGCTCCTTAAAAACATTCACATTATTATATTTACTTCTTTACCAAGAATCCTGTACAGGCTGAGCTTTTACTGTCTGGATTTTTATTTGCTCTCTTTTATTGTTTTCTTTGTGTAAATCATGTTTTTCCTATAAGATTGTTTCTGGGCACCATGGATTATTGAAAATTATGTTGGTCTCAGAGTGTTTTTTGTATGTGTTATTTCTTGATTAATAATTAGTCATGATAATGATCTTAGTAATCCAAGCCTTTTTTTCTTTTTCAGCATGTCTTCAAATTAGAACAAGAGGAGTATATGAAGGAACAGATTCCATGGACACTAATAGACTTTTATGATAATCAGCCTTGTATTAATCTTATAGAATCTAAACTGGGCATTCTAGATTTGCTGGATGAGGAATGCAGGGTAACTGTGATTTTCTGGTATACTTAGTCTATCAAAAAAATACATCAAGGTCTGGGAGTCAGTGGGTTTAAAGCAGAGATTCATTATACCTTGAGATGCCATGAAGGCAGCAAGTGGAGAGTTACTCTAATTTGCATACCGAAGGATCACTAAACCCAAAGAGTTCTAGTTACAAATAAAATAAGACTCTCCTCTTTTCAGCTTATTCTAAGTTATATAAAAAGTTGACATTGGGTATATTATCACCAATTTTAGCCACTTTTGTTAGCAATAAGCTTGTATTTGGTACTTTTTGTTCAGTGATAGGTTATATTTAAAGATACCCAAGAAGGGCCTCCCCTGGTGGCGCAGCGGTTGAGCGCTGGGCTGCGAAGCTGCGTGCAGCCTCTGCAGCACCAGTTCGATCCCTGGCCACTGGCGAGGGTATCACATGGTACGCAGATCTCTCCTTCTGCCCGCTGCTCCCCTCAGCAGTGTATTTAGTCGTTCTGCCTGTTCAGTTCCCCGTTCTGGCTCTGGTGAATTCTCCACCCTCCCATGCTTCTGACTGTACCCAGTGCTTATACAAATAAATAAATAAATCTTTAAAAAAATAAAATAAAGATACCAAAGAAATTATACAAAATGTATTTTAAATTATAGTTCTAAATATCTGTAATTTTAAAACTGATTAGTTCTTTATTACTGATATAGGGAAGGAGGTTTAAATTTAATATTTGAAGATCCAGGATGTTGGGGAAAATGTTAGATCACCAGCTTTACTGTTAACTGAGTGATCTTAGGCAGATAGCCTGTCCTTTTTCTTAATTTCTCTTTATTTTATATCCCATAAGTGACAGTTTACTAAAGATTGATCCTCCTAAGCATTCAGATATCCTACAACATTAAAAAGGCATGTAATGAAAAAGTTACTTAAAATTAAATAATGCAAATCAACAAAAATGGGATACTGTTTTTCACATCAGAGATGAGGTTAAATTTGATGATACCTTTCACTTAATAATTCCAATGAATATTGATTTCATATATACTCGCAATGATAGTACATCATATTTTAGAGGAAATTTGACAATGTTTAGTAGAACTGTAAATAGTTCCAACTTTTGACCCTCTAGTGGAACTGTTTACAATTCACCCTTTGAACATACTTCAAAAGTATCCGAGGTATATATATAAAAAAAGTCAGTGAAAAATACATTGAGCATAAAATGAAAATGCTATTATTAAGAAGAAAAAATGCAAGGAATTTGTAGAATGATCCCATTCCTGTTCATACCTTTTTTTTTTTAAAGGTTTTATTTATTTATACAAGCACTGGGTACAGTCAGAAGCGTGGGAGGGTGAGAGAATTCACCAGAGCCAGAGGGGGAGCAGAGCAGGCAGAAAGACCAAAGTACACTACTGAGGGGAGCAGCAGGCGGCAGGAGAGGTCTGCGCGCCATGTGGGACTCTCCTCCCGTGGCCGGGGAACAGCTGGGGATTGAAGGGGTGCTGCAGAGGCTGCAGGCAGCTTCGCAACCCAGCGCTCAACCGCTGCGCCACCGGGGAGGCCCCCTGTTCATGCCTTTAAGGACAGAAGGCTATAATGAAGTTGGCAAAAATGGTGAGATGAGACTACTCTCCATTTTATACCTTTCTGAGTGATATAAATCTCACTTCATATGCACATGCTACCTTTATTTAGCAAAGTTTGAAAGTATACACTAGTCATGGTATTTCACCTTTCATTTATAAGACTTTTGCTGTTTTAAAATCAAATCAGATATTTATCCGGTGACTCTTGGTGTAGGCATATTGGTCACTGAGTCCGTACATTGCACTGAGCCACCCTGGGAAGGTCTCAGTCATTGCTCTTCATTAGTAATTGGTTTTTGGCCTCTAAGAAGGAGATATGGAAGGAAAGAATTTCTAAATTGACTATAAAAGTTGTTAGGTAAAGCCAAAAAGTGGTCTGTTGGTTAATGCTTCAGAAGAGTCTTGTATCAATATTCACTTTGTTTCCTTTCCCTCCCCTAAATGTAGATGCCTAAAGGTACAGATGACACTTGGGCCCAAAAGTTGTACAACACACATTTGAATAAATGTGCACTCTTTGAAAAGCCCCGTCTTTCAAACAAAGCTTTCATCATCCAACATTTTGCTGACAAGGTAAGGAAGCTTTATTATCTGTTTTATTTTTGAATAGTTAAGTTCAAAATGGAAAAAAAAATCAATAGTCAATAATCAAGAGGTATCATTTTTCTTTGCTGAAGTTTGCATTCTTTAGGGCCTTATAGGAAAAGTAATCTTCATATAGACTGGTTGATTTTCCCTTCCTTTGACCAAAATGGAGTTAGATTATGAAATAAATGTAGGTCTATAATCCTTTATCTAAAATTCAATAAACTGGACTTCTTAAAAGTCTTTTCACAATTTGTTTAGTGACTAAACCTAATCTCTCAACTGAAATAACATGAGGTTATTTGTAGACCCAGGTTATTTATCCCAGTTAGGCTGGATATATATATATTTGATGTAAAAATGTTAATGTGTTTGATTACTAATTGCTGTCTCAGGTTCTGATGAAAGGTTTTGAATTCTCAAGCTAGCTGACCACAGGGTTTCAGAATAGAAATTGTGTGTGTCTTGTTCTGTGACTGCTCCTTGGATCCCTACTAACAAGGCATATAAGACATGTTGTTTTACAAGTTCTATAGTCTACTGAGAAAATCAGGGGTCAAGAAACTAATTTATATTTCAAGGAAGTTGTAGGGTAGTTTTGGTTTAAGCTTTCCAGCATCCCCTTCAAGAATTTAAGATTTTCTGAGTCTGCCTTAATCCTAGTTGGGAGCCTTGAGATGACTTTAGGGCCACTTTCGGGCTGTGTAGTACAGACGTGGAGGTCCTAAACTTTTGGAAGCAGAAACAGTCCATCTGATCTAGTCCTACTTGCGAAATCATATTTACTCAACCTCCACCTTCATCCATCATCAGTTTTCAACATTATTTCTGACAGACATTTGTTTCTTCTAATATTTTCTCATGTTTTATTCACCTCTCTCCCAAGAGGAGATTTACCCCTACCAGATGATGAATTAAGTTAGGAGATATATTTGGTCAGCCTTAGAGGAGCTGTCTTTGGCCAGCATGGGAGAAGAAAATCAACTTCTTATTTGTTTGCTTACCCATGAATTGGGAGGATCTTTAGACAACAGTTAATCACCACTGCCACTATCCCCTAGCATGAACAGTATTTGGGGAATTTACTCTAGTGTTAATATACTTATTGCCAACAATGGTACTGGTTTCTTAGAATAAAATTAATAATATCATTTTGCTGAGAGCCAGGTGTATAGCATTAGCCTATAAGTATTTTGGTTGATGTTAATGATATATATCTATTCAAAAGTATTATTAGTTAAGGAGATTTTCCATGTGTTTTCAGGTGGAATACCAGTGTGAAGGCTTCCTGGAAAAGAATAAAGATACTGTTTTTGAAGAACAAATTAAAGTTCTTAAATCAAGCAAGGTAACCACATAGAGATTTTCTCTAGTCAGGACATATTCAATAAAATATTAAGAACTTAAACATTAGCTCTTAAATTATAGTAATGATTTTTCTAACAAGAAATTTATCAAATGTATTTATCAAGTCCTTTCTTAAATGTCTTAAAAATGTTAACTTATCTAGTTCTTGTAATGAGGTAACATTATCACTCTTCCTAATTTACAGGTGAGGGAACTGAGGACAGGGACTTCATAACTAATTAGTTTTCAAGCCAAATTAAAACCCAGCTTTCTGGCTCAGAGTCTGTGCTCTTACATACACTGCTGTCTTTCAGTTTTATGGGAAATTATTGCTTCTACAGCACTTCTACACCTCCATATGCCTTTGTGAGAGAAAACCTATTTTTTGATGTGTCATTTTGAAGGAAAACATTAGAAACACAGCCTTATGCCCTCCACCCAGATGGAGATTAATCTCTAGATCATTAAGTGCCATTTCAGGTGTGGCCCAAAGTACTGAAATTATTTTTCCTAGGCTCAGATACTGTATATGCTGGTTTCTAGTGGGAAAAGAATATTCCAGATAGCTACTCTAGATTATTATATTGATCCCAATCACCACCCTTTGATTCTCATCAGAATAAGATGGAGAGAAGAGCAAGTTGTGTCTTTCCATAAAGAAAGCCATTGTGACAGGAGCATGATAGGTGAATAGGATGTGTGTTGGGTAGACAGAGGCTACTTCCTGTAGGAATGTATAATAAAGAGTGTGGATTTCATTCCTGTTGCTATAATAAAGAGTGTGGATTTTATTCCTTGTGGGGATTGATATAGTGGGTGGGTGAGACAGATCTCTAGAGGAGGGATGGTGGACTGAGATACCAAGGTTGTGGCAATGGAAATAGCATGTAATTTGTTGATACATCTTATGATGGCTAACTATGGAGAGTGAGAGAATGAGAGATTAAGGGAGACTTCTGGGTTTGGCCTGATGCACGAATAGGTGAGGATGTGATTTACTAAGGTGAAGACTTTAATGGATCAGGCTTTGGGAGAAAGAACCAAGAATTCTGTCATAGGCATGTTTTTCTTGAGATGGAAATTAGTCAAGTAGACATGTCATATAGGGAGGTAGAAATGAAAGTCAGCAGGTCAGACATCCCCTGCAGGATGTCTCTGATTTGTATTGTCTGTTTTTGCTTTGTTGTGTTTTGTACTGTTACTATTTTTTTACACTGATGTCTTATTTGGTTCCCCTACATTCCTGCTATAAGTGAAACCATCTGATATTTTTCTTTTTCCTTCTGGCTTATTTCACGGAGCATAATTCTTTCTAGCTCCATCCAAGTTGCTGCGAATGACATGAGTTACCTTTTTTGATTGCTGAATAATATTCCATTGTGTATATATGCCACATCTTCTTGATCCAGTCATCTATTTTTGGGCATTTGGGTTGTTTCCAGGTTTTACCTATTGTAAATAGTGCTGCAATAAACATAGTGGTACAGGTATTCTTTTGAATCAGTGTTTTTGTGTCCTTTGGGTAGATCCCTAGGAGTGGAATTGCCAGGTCATATGGTAGCTCCATTTTTAGTAGACTGAGGAGCCTCCAGACAGCTTTCCATTGTGGTTGGATCAGTTTGTACCAGCAATGTAGGAGAGTTACTTTTTCACCCATCCTCGCTAGCATTTGTTGTTGCTTATTTTTTTGATATGTGCCATTCTTACTGGTGTAAGGTGGTATCTCAGTGTGATGTTGATTTGCATTTCCCTGTTTATAAGGAATGTTGAACATTTCATTTGCCTGTTGGCCATTTGCATTTCCTCTTTGGAGAAATTCTTTTAAATTCTTCTGCCCATTTCTTGACTGGATTGTTTATTTTGTTTTTGTTGAGTTGTGTGAGTTCTTTGTATATTTTTGTGATCAGTCCCTTATCAGTTGAATGGAGTGCAAAGATTTTTTTCCCAATCAGTGGGGTGTCTCTCTGTTTTGGTTAATGTCTCTTTTGCTGAGCAGAAGTTTTTCAGATTGATGTAATCCCAAGTGTTTATCTTTTCCTTAACTATCTTTGCTTTGGGTGATGAGTCTTAAAAGATGTTATTGCCATGTATGTCTTGTAGTGTTTTACCTATATTTTCTTCTATATAGTTTATGGTTTCAGGTCATATGTCCAGTTCTCTATCCATTTTGAGGTGATTTTTCACAAATGTGTTTTCTAACTCTGGACCCTAAGCAGTTTTCTGGTAGATATTGTATATATTAAGTTAAATTATAGCACCTAGTGGTGAATAGGATCTTACAGCCCAGCTCTATTAGCTATTTCATACTGAAGAAAGAAAAAGAAAGTTTAGGCAGTTGCTAATATAGAGCTAGCAATTTAATTGGGGATGATAGAATAGCATAGATAAGATTTTAAAGTACTTGGCCTATAATTGAATAGCCTAGCATCTTAATCCCATGCTGAGTTTTCAGATCAAATCTATTTTGAACTCTTGTTTTTCCCTTTGGAACAAAACTTCAATACTGTAATACAAGGTAAAAACAAAATATTTTGTTTTCTTCTTTATGTTTAACCAAACTAGATTATTCTGTAAAGCAAAGGGTACATTCATTTGTATAGCAAGCAGCCATTATTGGTTATGTTGCATATAACAATGTTATATGCATTATGCATTATTTTCTAAATTACTTTTATAATTGATATACAGATAACAAATGAAATGACCTTATTTTGTTTTTTAATGCTAGAACTCTCCTAGAAAATTTTTTTTCTGAAGAGAGTCTGAAATTATTAGACAACTAATTGGTAGTTGCAATTATAATTTAACCCACTGAGAAGGATTTACTGTATTTATATGGAATGAGACACTGTTATAAAGATATATAAATATATCAAGATGTCCCTGTGGGTTAGTTTAAAATCTCTTTTGTTCCATAAAATTTCTCCCAATCATCTAATCATTTATTAAGTACCAGAACTTTAAATAGGCATTTCTCATCGTTAACTTGGTGGGACGCAAAATCTATTACAGAAATTATACAGTCAAGTTGTAAGTCCCTTGAAAATAAATATAAATGCTTACAGGATAAAGGCAGGGTTTTTATTTTGTTTCCTTTAATCCAAACTATTTTCTAAAAATCAATTCATGATTATTGCTTAATCTTATAATATTGTAAAGCTACTTCATGACACGCTCGCTACTGAAGTTGTTAGTGATATTTTTGTTGCTTCTCACCATTTGACTTATTGGGTAGAAAAATGAAGCATGATGATACAGTATTTTGTGAATATGAGGTAATAGATGGAATTTCCAATTCACATTTTGCTCATAAAGTACATTTCAAAACCGGTAGTGTATTTAGAGTGGTCATTATCTATGGATTAGGATTTCCTGGGTGGACTAGTTTTGATTTTGCTTCTCTCAAACATGATTATAGAATTAGTGCATTTTCCACTCCTTGTGCTTTTATAGAATTTACTCCCCTTCATTTAATAATTTTGATTCTAAAATAGGTATTGGCTATATCTAAAATTTGACTTTGAAAGAAGTCACTTGAGGAAGGGAATCACTGCAGATTGCACATCTTCATAATACTTCTCCTGTGAAGGCTTCCATTGAGATTGAGTTTAGACTGTAATTTCTTTTTATGGTTGCTGACTCAGTTTAAGATGCTACCAGAATTATTTCAAGACGATGAGAAGGCCATCAGTCCAACCTCAGCCACCACTTCAGGGCGCACACCCCTCACCCGCCTCTCTGCAAAGCCCACCAAAGGCCGACCAGGCCAGACAGCCAAAGAGCACAAGAAAACGGTGGGGCTTCAGGTGAGTCCAAGGAGCCATTCCTGCAGCACTCTTTTGCCTCTGGCTCAGGGAAAGCCGTAGATCTGTCTGTCTCAGCTTCACAAGTGGGCTCCTTAGGTGAGGGGAGGCTACAGAGAGAGCCACATTCCATGAGAACATGGAACACCGTGCACTCCTCCCTCTCTCTACCCAGCTTTAGACCCGTGACTCTGACTAAGCCTTTCCCAAAATAATTTCCTCCTGTCTTAACTCTTGCATTACATATCCTCTCTCACAGGCCACTGCCGCCCTTGCTTTGCTTTCTGGTTGTTTCCTCTCTGAATGTGTGCAGAGCATCGGCTCCTTCAGAGCAAGGACAATCCTTTCCTTTCTTGGATGTCTTATGTTCTGCGGGAAGTGGGAAAGACTTCACACATGTGCTCAGCACCTGAATGGCTGCAGTGGGTTTTGGACAGGAGGTTGAGTGCCAGTTAGCTTGTTTTCCTGTGCATGGACCGCATGCCTAGTGCAGACAGGAAGCAGGACCTGACCCAGGGCCGTAGCCCCCTGACCCCATGTCCCTAGTGTTAGCCCCATCCTGGCTGTACTCTGCCATTTTCCCAATCCTATGCTCTTTTAAGTCATCTGCTCCCCCTTTCTCAGTATCTAAAGCAGAATTCCCACTGTACCTGATTAAATGACCTTAATATTCTTAAAATTAGGCTTTATTTTTAGTAAAAATTCCGAGTTCACAACAGAAAGCTACAGAAGCCTTATATTAAAAGGGGGTAGGAAGAGTGAACTAGAAAGTAAACTATGGACTTTGGGTGATTTTAATGTGTCAAGATAGGTTCATCAGTTGTAAAAAATGTACCACTCTGGTGGAGGATGTTGACTGTGGGGGAGGCTGTAGCTATGTGGAGGCAAGGGGTGTGTATGGGAAGCCTCTGTACCTCCTGTTCAATTTTGCTGTGAACTTAAAATATGCTCTAAGAAAATAAAGTCTGTAAATCAGTGTTACCTCAATAAACATAATTCTAAAAAAGAAAAGGAAGTCTATTTTAAGATGGGGCATGGGTGGAGAGTGACTGTGTTTAATAGAGTAAGCATGTAAATGATAGAATTTAAGCAAATTTTAACCAAAAACCCTAGCCCTTTTGTTTAGTAGCAACTTGCCTTCTATGGTGGGCCAAGTTCATGGGTGGCAGTCATATCCACTAATGTCACTGGAATAAAATTCTAAATTATTTTACATCATCTTTGATTTTGATAAACATGATGCCCCCTTTTGCTCTTTTTTCATGCAGTTTCGAAACTCCCTTCACCTGCTTATGGAGACACTCAATGCCACCACCCCTCACTATGTGCGCTGTATTAAGCCAAATGACTTCAAATTCCCATTCACGTAAGAATGTCTCTACTTCTGAATTGAAGAGTGTTCCTATAATCTCATAAGGATTGCCAAGCCAACAGAAGAAAAAAAATGTTTGGGTAGATCTTGATGTCTTAAAGAGGGAGATTACTAGTTAATAGAATTTTTTCAGTTTTTCTTCCATTTTCAGAATGTGAGAACAAATTAGTAGTTGGTCTTTCAGCGATTTTAAAAGTTGAGGTCAAGAAAGCATTCCTAGTTCTATTTTGAATTTATTTCAGGTCAATATCTTTCTGGACTTGTAAATATCTGGGCATTACTTAAAACCAGAACTGACTGGGATAAAGCTGCTTTGGTGAAGAATCAGTTATCTAGTTATCCCTGTTACTTTTCAACTATTAAAAATATCAGAGAATGTCCACTTTAACAATATTTCATCCTACATCAAATACCATGATGAGGGAATAGTGAATCGTTCAGGAATGTTTTTTGTTTTTTTTCCTTCAAAACAGAAATACTTCTTTAATATTAACAGTAATTCATGCACATTTTAAAAACAATTTTCAGGAAATATAAAATAGCATAAAAATAAATGAAAAAGCACTCATACCCAGAGACATAAATGGTGTTAAATGTCATAGATGCTTCTGGACCAACCAACATCCCTTCCTTGCTCCACATAAGTGTGTGTGTGAGAGAGAGAGAAAGAAAATGAGAGCAAATGAAAGAAAGAGACATTAATAAAAAGGAGAGAATGAAAAAGATACCAGTAAAAAGGGAAAACTCACACTGCAATTGCCTATTTATATCTGTTTCTAACTTAATAAATTGTGATTGTTTTCCATATTAGTAAATAAAATTTTACTTCATTTTCATGGCTACATATCATCCCATTATATAGGTATGCCAAAATTTTTTGAATTATTCCCTAATAAGAGTCATTTAGGTTATTGTAACAGTGCTAATATAAACATCTTTTGTCAAACATTTTTGTATATTGCTTATCTCCTTAAGATAATATATTTCTAGAGGCATAATTTATAGGTAAAAGACTGGGCACATTTATCATAGCTTGTAATAACTACCACTATCACTCCACAGTGTACGAGTACCAATTATGGCCCCTTTCCCTGTACCCCAGCCAATCCTGCCATCTGATGAGTCTGCCTTAGACTGCAGGACAGTTCTGACAGACTGTTATAGCCTTCTCCTTACCATAAAGCCCTTTCTGGAAGAAGTGGGAAGCAGAAAGAAGCTGCCTTGCCCTGGGCCGCTTTCCTGAACAACCCTAGGTGTCATTACCTTCCATCAGCCAGCCACACCTCCCACCCCAACCCAACACTTATGAAGTATAGCAGAAGGTTAGCTAGATCAGCAGGGCTTACCTGGGGGAGAAAAAAGAGTGTTCACCTGGTGAGAGGCAACCCTTGCTACTTCCTCTTTTAGTTTCAATTGAATGTTAAGATGCCGTTTGTTTAGAATAAAATAAAAAGTATAATACAAAATACGTTTCATTGATGTGGACACTATAAGGGCTTAGTATGTGCACACTGAATTGAATAGTTTACACTAGTACATTTTTAAAAATAAATAACTGAATGGGGCATATTTAATTTGTCTTTCTCATTAGAGAAATCTCCAGAGCTGGCCCATCTTTATGCAGGGTCACTATGTATGGTCCACTCACAAGTAACAAGATGGGCTAATCAGGCCAAGGCTAGTACGAACAAAGTACAGAGGAGTTCTGGGTTTTTAAAAAATACATGCTCAATGATATTTCTTATGAGTTGGAGTATGAACCAAAGATAATGTTTACAACTCTGAATTTTTATTGCTAATTTTCTCCTCCCCATGGAATTTTCCATTCTGATTACTGCTCCAACTTTTGAATGCATTTTTTCCCTAATTTATCCATTTGGCTCTTACAAAGGAATTTAATTTCTGAACCAAGGACAGTAATTTGTGGCTACGTCAGGGTTCCTTGTGTATTAATGGTTTTCATGTCTTACATGTAGCTTTGATGAGAAGAGGGCAGTACAGCAGCTGAGAGCATGTGGTGTCCTGGAAACCATCCGAATCAGTGCAGCAGGTTTCCCCTCCCGGTGAGCCTGGAATTTTATAAGTACAGGGGATCCTTATGGGAGATAGTCCTACTTCTTTAAATAAGTTGCCATGAATTTCTTTTTATAGGTGGACTTACCAAGAATTTTTCAGCCGCTACCGTGTCCTAATGAAGCAAAAAGATGTGCTAAGTGACAGAAAGCAAACATGCAAGAATGTACTAGAGAAACTGATAGTGGTAAGAAAAAATTTTCACTTACCTTCACCTGAATAGATATTGGCCAAAGGCTTTGTGATTGTGACTTTTGAAAACCCTGGAAGCATCAGATACTGCTAACCCTGACTATTGGGGTCAAGGATAGTGGGCACACTGATTTGGAGGTGCCCCAACCTCCAAGTCAGTGTGCAATAAATTCTAGGACAAGTGAGGGTGATGGTCCACTATCACATAACAGAGTGTAAGACAAGTTCTTGAGACACATTCTTTTTAGAATTCGAGCATCATCAAATGATCATTATCAAAATTTGCCTAGTGATTAAGAAAACAAGTCTTGTCCTTCAGATAACCTAGTCTGTCTTGGACATTAATGCATTTCAAGATAAGTAAATATTTTAAAGATAAGTATAATACACTTCAGTGTCTGTCAAATGCTGAATGAGTGAGATAAGAAATTAGAGGATACAAAGTCACATCCACTATAGGAAGGCAGGACACTTTGGTGGAAGATATGTGTTCTGAGGTAGGCTCTGAATAATTGTTAAGATTGTTTAAAAGTGGGAGAATATTCTAATAGTAAACAAAGTATGAAGAAGTAGCAAGTCATAACTTGCTCAGAAAACAATAAAATAGTTTTTTTTTTTTTTTCAGTTGGAAAATGGTTAGGAAAGGTGGGTCCGTGTTGTGGAATGTCTTGTATGCCAAGCTAAGGAATTCTCAAATGCATCAGAGTCACTTGGAAGGCTTGTTGAAACAGATTGCGGGACCCCCACCTCCGAAGTTTCTGATTCAGTAAACCTGGGGTGGCCTCAATAGTTTGCATTTCTAAGAAGTTGCCTGGTGAATACTGATTCTGCTCTGAGAACTACACTTTGAGAACCACTCATCTAGGCCATTGAGAATTTAAGTTTCATGATAGGTTTTTTATAATTATAGCTAATCACTAAATGTAACATCTCTGATAACTTTTTTTTTAAGCACTAAGTCCACTTTCTTTGTAATACATGAAAGCATCTTGTGCCTTTTCAGTTTGACTCAACTCTTTTCTAAGCTGGGTTCAGATTTTTAAGATTTATTTTTGCATACATGAACTGGGGTGTAGGCCAGAAGTACAGGAGTGTGGAAGGTGAGAGGATTCACCAGGGACAGAATGGGGAGTAGAACAGGCAGATCTACTGAAATACACAGGTAAGGGGAGCAGCGGGTGAGACAGGAGAGACGTGGGTGAGACAGGAAAGATCTGCTACACAATATGTGGGGTAGCTATCTGGCTAGGGATCAAACTCAGGCCCCAAGGGTGATAGCATGATTGTGCTGAGACTTCACCCCTCTGCCACCAGGGACAGCCCTGGGTTCAGACGTTAACAAAGCAGAAAGTGAGGACATTTCTGTTGATGGGCTGCTTACCTGGACCACTCCAGGCCTGGTTCACAGTTTTCTAGGACATTTTGACAGAAGTAGCTACAGGATAGAAGAGTGCAGCTTTGATGTGGGGTTGAGTGGGGAGAGCTTAGATGAGTCAGGGAGAAGGGAGAATGGAAAAGGAACCACTTTCTTGCTCTTTTCATATCTTCAGCTAGGTTTCATATGTAAATTTATTGATTTAAATAGAAATAATTTTAGATTTTTAAAAATGTATTTGGAAATTTCTGATCTTCTGCTATTGTGTACAAGAGATACGTGCGTACAGTGAAAAGTTATTTTCTCTGTTTTCAGGTAGAATTTCAGATCAGTGAATGCTTTCAGATAAAGTGAATCACAATGTAATGGACCAGAAATAGCATGCATGTCTGTGTTTATTGTTGAAGTCTGACTAGAGTTAAAAAAAAGAAAAATCAATGAACAATATAAATGATATAAAAAGAGTGGTGAAATTTGTGGAAGGATTTTAAACATTCGTTTATTTCCAGATACTTTTGGTAAAGCCAAGAAATAACTATTGAGAAACTTAACTCATGAATATGCAAGGTTTTGTTTTGTTTTTTAATTTTTATTTTCTCTGTGTTACTTCCTGTGTTATTCTTCATACCGGTGTTTTTATTCCTTCAGCTTCTCATGGAATATACAGCCTGATGTAATCCTTGCAGCCTGGGTCAGTCAGAGGGAGTCAGCATCTCCATTTCGTTGAGATATTTAAAATACAAACAAATAAATAGTAGCTGCCTGTAACCCACAACCAAGGTTTTGGCCTCAGATAATAATTCCAGGTAGAATAATTCTGGAAAATAACATCTAAACTGCAGTTTTCCTTAAAATCCCTTCTACTTGCTCAGTTTGCATAGGATCAAAAATCTGACTCCATTAGTTAATTGTGATGTAGCCCAAGTTGTAGCTAATAGAGTCTCTCTGATTCTGCTTTTAGGCATATTTTTTCTATTTTAAAATTTCATTTACATGGTCATCATTTCTACTCTGAATATACAATTTCTTCCAAATATAGGACAAAGACAAATACCAATTTGGTAAGACAAAGATATTCTTCCGTGCCGGTCAAGTGGCCTATCTAGAAAAATTGAGGGCGGACAAGCTTAGGGCTGCCTGTATCCGGATCCAGAAGACGATCCGAGGGTGGCTGTTGCGGAAGAAGTACCTGCGCATGCGGAAGGCGGCCATCACCGTGCAGAGATTTGTGCGAGGCTACCAGGCCCGATGGTGAGTCTCCGCCCAGCCTCACTGCTCTGTCTCACTGGCATGCAAGATTAGCGGGCTCGTCTGATTTATCGTCCAGCCCAGGAGAGTTTTGAATGGTCATCTCACTTAAGGCAACACCTCACCTGTTAGTTTTAAGGAGTAACAGATTAATTCAAAGGACAATTAGATTAAGATTTCACTTACCCTTATGAATGCTTAAAATTTATCTTCACAAACATTATGAATTTCTGCCTACTCAGTGTCTTCAATATTTTTTATTTTGTTTACCTTAAAAATTTATTTTTATTTATTTATGCATGCAAGAACTGGGGTACAGGTCAGAGGTGGGGGGTATGTGTGAGAGGATTCACCAGAGACAGAGTGGGGAGCAGAACAGGCGGATATGGTGAAATACACTGCTGAGGGGAGCAGGGGCGAGACAGGTGAGGTTGCTGTGCCATGTGGGTCAGCCCCTTGGCAGGGGTTGGAACTCATGCCACAGTGGCTGGGGATAGTTTAATGGCGCTGGGATTTTAATCCCTGTACCACCAGGGAGGCCCTGTTTTGTATACTTTTGGGTGGACTTATGTCATCTGTAAATTAAAATTGTCATGAGGCTGACTCCACTAATAAAGAATCCACTGAGGAATTTTCAGGAACAATTAAGTAAGAAGGTGCAGAAGGGAACTATACTTCTATGTGATTATATTGTCACTGTTGGAAAAGTCAGGACATATTTTTTCTTTGAAAAACAGTAATAATGCATCATGACTTTTCTGACAACCCAATATATTAGGATAATTTTAATTTGGAAATATCAGAGGAAATGAATTAATGACAAAAATCTTACACCCAAATAGAAAGATTAGTAGTGTACATTTTTGATATATATCTAAATCTATTGGATTAGTCAGTATAGGGTTATTGTATAAGCTGGTCTGCTGTGTAAAGGAGGTGTCACCTGGTATAACGAGCACTGTTCTAGAAAGAATGAACTTTTATGAGCTTCACTTTGTTGTAAAATTGGATAATGTGGACTATCAAGACTTAAGATTCGAATGAGATAATGAATTCAAAAATATTTTGTGGAAACTATAATACATTGTTATACAAATATAAGAAATTGATTTAACGTGTATGTTATTAGCTTAGTTTAATAGATTCCATAGAGATAATACTTACTAGGCCAAAGATATTGGTGCTTTGTCTCTGCAAAATGAGTTTTTGTGATTACTGACAGTGCACCACTCTTTTCTTTGACCAGCTATGCTAAGTTCCTGCGCAGAACCAAGGCAGCGACCATCATCCAGAAATACTGGCGCATGTATGTAGTTCGCAGGAGGTACAAGATTAAAAGAGCTGCCACTATTGTTCTTCAGTCTCATTTGCGAGGCTACTTGTCCAGAAATAGGTATCGCAAGGTGAGGCATTATTTTCAATTTTGCTTATTTATTCCATTAACATTAATCAAAGTCCACATCTTCACAAATCACTGCTATCTCTTACGGACCTAAGAGCCTTATGGAGACGAGGCATATTTTTCTTAAACAAGACTATGGAATAAGAAAATTTACCTCTATTTATTCCCACCTTATCTATGTCATTTGAAAAAAGTGAGTGTACTAATTTCCTGTGCTGTAATAAATTATCACCAACTTGGTGGCTTAAGACAACAGAAATAGATTCTTTCACAGGTTTGGAGGGTAATAGTCCCAGATCATTAATGCCGAGACAAATTCAAGGTGTCAGCAGTGCTGTACTCCCTCTAGAACTCTCCGGGAGAACGTATTCCTCAGCTCTTCCACCTTCTGATGGCTGTTCTTTGTGTTTGTGTTCACATAATGCCAGTCTCTGCATTCATCTTCAGTGTCTTCTCCCCTGTGTGTCTAAATTCTCTTCTTTTGTCTCCTTATGAGAAAGAGCCAGAAAGAAACTTCTGATAAATTGAAGGCCTACTTGGATAATCCAGGATAAGCTGTCCATCTCTAGGACGCTAATTTAATCACATCTGCAAAGATCCTTTTCCAAATAAGGCAACATTTACAAATTCCACAATTTAAGACTTGCTTTCTTTGGGAGAGCTTTATTCAGCAGACTATGGTGAGCTTTGAATAGCTCACCATATATAACAGATGGGTAGAAGATTATTCCAAAAATGAGCCAAGCTTGGAAGAATTTACCATGTTGAAGAAAATAAATTATTACATTAATGTGTTTTAAATTGTATTGACTAGAATAAGAAGTTTTTGGCAAATAATCTATACCTAGTAATAATCAACATGACTCTAGATAATGTGTTATCAGATTAATATTAATCATCACCTTTGGCAATATATGAACCAGTTATGAAAGGCATTAATCTCTTTTTTGGCAAGGTATTGAATCTGTCCTTTAGGATATATTCAATTAAGCCAGAAATACAGTCCAGATCTTATAGCTCCATGGGCATCACTGTTAGAAAGAGTATCAATAGGGTAATTTGAGGCACATGTGTCTCATTACAGACAATACATGGGTATAACCTATTCATGTATTTATTTTACTTTCTCATTTTGAAGTAATTACAGTGAATAAAGAAAAATGGGAAGCTAATGAGGCTTGAATAAGTAAATTTAATAGTTGTGTTTTGATGAATATTTGAAGCAGCTACTCTTTCTTTCTGTCCATGCCTGCTTTATAGTTTAGTGTGCTTTCTTTATAAGTACAAATTTTCAGAGGAGGAACAATCCTTATTAAACTTGACCTTTTAGATATACCAAACTGTTTATCCTCTTGTTTCCTTTTACTCTCCTCAGGAACATCTGAAGTGAATTTTGAAACCTTTGGTTTAGCAGTAGCAGTCTCTGGCCAGCTCAGCTCCCAATGGTACTGAGCAAAGTAGAAGTGGCCAGTTAGAGGCTAACTCCCGTATACGCCAGCAGTATGCCACTAGTCCTTATTCTCGCTGTGTTTCATGTTGAAGCTTCCCTGTCATGGAATGGGGTTCTTATAGGGAGAATAGGTGTTATTTAATTTTTCTTACTGATAGAAATGAAAATGGAAGCTCTAATTATGTAGTCTATATTTCACTGAAATTACACAAATGGACCAATATTTGAAGTTTACTTGAAGAAAAGGAAAATAGCAGTAGTATTACCTCTGCATACTTTTTGAGTTTGAAATCAAAACATCCAAGCTGCCATCACTGAGTCTTATCCAGTCGGTGACTAGCTATCTGGATAAGACAGTCTTCTGAGGGACTATGATGTTCAGTGAGAGCTCAGGATGCCCATTCTGTCTGCAGCATGATACACCATGTGTAACCTTAGTGAAAATTGAAGGCTGCCATAACATAGAAAACAACCAAAAGAGGGGAGCCTTGAATTGGCTGAAGCTACTAATTCAGGTCTCCTGCACACCTATGCTTTTTTTATATTTGATTGTTTAAAACTTTAATCACTTATTTCTTAAATATATCCTCTAGAGTGACACTCTTTTTTCTCCTCGGATATGTAACCCCAAAATAGGAATGCAACCTAAATATAGTTCTTTTAATGATCTTATTAAGCTGCTATTTGAATAATGGTTTCACAGATTTTTACATTTTAAATGACTGATAAGAGATGCATTGTGTCCGTTTATAGTTATCACTAACAAGTACTTAATCAAGTACAAGTACATACATTTAAACAACATTTATGTCATATCCGGTTATTTCTTAAAATCAAAAACTTAAGAAGGCTTCAACCTTTTTGAATTGAATTTTCTAATCTTTCTTAAAAATTCAAGAATTTCTTTTCCATCATTCCTGGGAAATGTTTATACAATCTCTGCTTGATTATCTTTAGTGACAAATACAACTCATAAGGCAAACTTTTTTGTTACAAGTTTAAGGGACCATCAGGATTTAAAAAAAAAAAAAGAAAATAGAACATAAAATCAAAATTAAGGTCCATCTACTTCATTTTACTTTCAGCTTTCCTTTTGAAGCCCCATTCCACCTTCCTTTGAATCTCCTCAGTGATTCAAAGAAATGGAAATTGTCCAGTAGGCTGGTATTTCTGAAATATGACAATCAAAAGTATACATATTTTTTGTTTCTGGGAGGAGAATCAATAAATCAGGAATAAACTTTGCAACTAGCCATACCCTATGTCCTCAAGCACAGACCTATTGCAAACTGAAATATTCATAGTAAGGGTGGTGGGTAAGTCTTTTAGTTTTATAGCATATTAACATAATGATTCACAGAGTGCCTGTTCTGTTCACTTTATGGAGAATCAACTGTTACTAAAACAATTATATACCAGTAAGAACTTAGCACCCTTTTCCTGTTTCTTTAGAGTTGCTTTCTTTTTGATAACCTGATGCCTTTTATTTACATAATGTGAATATGACATGTTTTCATGTTTTTCAAATCAGCTTTTCATGCCTACTTTTCAAATCATTTTGTTTATCTATATATTTGTGATATGTATAATCCACCCCATTGGTTCAGTCCCTTAGGTATAATGTATAGATTCCCAGTCTGACATACATTGGTTGATGGAGTTGAACCTTGAGTTTAGTCCAGGGCCTAACATGTCCTTTACCTTTTCTGCAGATACTCCGTGAACACAAAGCTGTCATCATTCAGAAGTGGATCCGAGGATGGCTGGCTCGTACCCACTATAAGCGGTGCATGCATGCCATCATCTATCTTCAGTGCTGCTTCCGGCGGATGATGGCCAAGCGTGAGCTGAAGAAGCTCAAAATTGAGGCCCGCTCTGTGGAGCGCTACAAGAAACTCCACATTGGTATGGAGAACAAGATCATGCAACTGCAGCGCAAAGTCGATGAGCAGGTATATTTTAAACGGGAGCCCTGAGAGTGGAGCATGCCTGTAGAAACCCACCGGGATTGATTTCAACATTGTCTCCCCTAGACTTGACCTCTCAGTCTTAGCAAAAAAGTAAAATGATAATGACAATTGTGAGAATGGAAAAACTGACAAGCTTGTAGGTACAATTATAAATGTAGGCACAAAGGTAGGAAATCATTTTTGAGAAAGCAGCCAGATTTACAAATGCTCCAAAACTTTATGACTGAAAGTCATATTATACTTTATTCTTTAAAAAGCTCCTATATCATTACTATTTGTTTTCATGTGGGAGAATGTTCTTTTTTGCAAATGAGTTGTTTAGCATTGAAATGGAAGAAAAAAAGCAGGAAGATGTCCATGCTGCTGAGGAATCTACAGTCTATTTACAGAACTAAAAGTTTGATTTCTTAGAGATAATAACTAATTATGCACATGCAAATGTAAAGGTAATTAAGACTATATAAATACTGAAGGCAAAGGAAAACAGAAGTCAAAATGAAAAAGGGTTCTTTAGAAAAGATCTCCTGAGAGGGCAAGGGGAGTTTTGAGGTAATAAATGTAAGAAACTTGTGATTTTGAGGCCATGTTATGGCATCATCAGACTAAAACTTGACTTTTCGTAGCACATAGATCTATTTTCAAAAGCTATTTTAAATTCTCCTATTTCTGGGTTAAAAATCAGGAAATTAATAATTTGCTGTTGTATCTCACCTTTTCACTATGAGAAAATCATTTATGTTGCTTATAATTTAAAACAAATAATTGTGCCTCTTCTGTCTTTGTTACTAAGAGGGTGTTGGTTATGTTATTATCAATATTGTGGTTAGTATTTTGGTGAGATGTTATATCAGTGCTGTAATAACAGCATAAACATGATGAATAAGTGCAGTTTTTTTTCACTAAATATATTTGATAATGTGTATATTTACTTATGTGTGTACTTAAAGAACAAGGACTATAAATGCCTCATGGAGAAACTGACCAATCTGGAAGGAATATACAGCTCTGAGACTGAGAAACTACGAAGTGACTTAGAACGCCTTCAGCTAAGTGAGGAGGAAGCTAAGGTTGCCACTGGACGGGTTCTCAGTCTTCAGGAAGAAATAGCCAAGCTTCGAAAAGATCTGGAACAAACGCGGTCAGAGAAAAAGTCCATTGAGGAACGTGCAGATAAATATAAACAAGAAACCGAGGAGGTAGGAACTATTGTTCACATCACAAGGGAAATGTGTTGTCTTGACCTGGCCCATGTGACTCAATTTTGGCTAAATTGAAGGTGGAGTACAAATTTCAATTGGTTCATTATTAGTGTCTCCCAAACATGTTATTTCATGATTTGCTTTTCATAGGGATGGCTGTAGGCACAAACATACTAATTCTTTTGGATGAGTATGTCTTTTAGTAGTACCTTTTGAGTCTATATAAAACAGAGGCTAAACAGTATTTTAAAAAAAGCTAAGGTCAGGTACCTACTACACACTTATTTAATTGCATTGTTCTGGATAAAGTCTAAGCTCCTTTTTTTGAGTAGAATTAATGTGATTAAGAAGCAAATCAAATAATCATATGTTGATATGTGATAGTAGGGATCTTATGGAAATCTGCAATAAGGCTAGATTCAAACATTCAAGCAGAAGTTCAAAGTCAGCACAGTAGTAACAGCCAGGAGTTGCTGTGCAGATGAAACCAAGTGTGTCTGAAGGTTGATCAGCGCTTTCGTACACATTTACATTAATGTTTATAAGACCTTTATTAAGTACAGAAAACATTAAGGTCTCAAGCTTGAAAGAGATGTATTTTTAAATGTTTAGAAAAGTATTCCAATGTAAGAATTGCTTTTCAGAGATTCTGTTGGATTATCAACTTTAAATGAAAATAGCTGCCTCTTTTGGCTATAACTGCTGGCAAGAATATGAGTTTGCTTTTTATGTACAAACTTCCAAATGTTAACTTCTGTACAGTGAGGATCTCAGAAGGAGCTTAGATGCAGTTTAGGTAGGATAGAGTAGTTGATAAAATTGTAGTTCTTCCATGGTATTCAGGGTTCTGATAAAATGATTCCTTCTATATCTCCTGCAGATCTGGACTCATTCTATGGAAACAACAGTGCCATAATATATGTTATTTTAACATGGCAAGCTATTCCATCAAAATTCAGTAATACATTCATAGGGTACTCAGGGCTTAAGTTTTTGTTTTGTTTTGTTTTGTTTTGTTTTGTTTTGTTTTTTAATTTGCTGAGTCCATAGAAACTTTCCAGATTGCCCTGAATCTATATAGTATTTCAAGTAGTATTTATAGTATTTCAAGTCAAGTTCATCATAACTTATCTGATAAAATGGCACACACAAGCAGGTTCAGATTTCTTCTTTTCATGATCTTCTCTTTTTCATAGGGGTGGCTATAGACACTACTATTAATTCTTTTGGATGGAGTGTAGTGGTAAGGAAAAAATAAAAACATTGCATTGTAATGGTTAGGAAAAAGAATCAACAGCCTGATGAAGGAACCCAGAAGATACACTGAAACTGTGATATTTCCCCAGAAGCGTGTATATCACAATCTCCTGGAGTGTTTTAAAAAAGCTATCTGCCTAAAGTCTGGGAGTGCAGATAAGGCACACTGATTTTGTAAAAGCTACACAGGTGATTGGTTGCATATCCCTTACAAAGACCAGTTTTCTCAAGAGCACATACAAAAAAAACTTGGGCCTTTGTACTAAAGAGTGAATGTTAAGGTCCTCTCAGTACAGAGTGAGGTGACTGGACCATTGGAAGGAACGCCTTCTAGACTGACTTCTGCTATGGTGGAGTATTGTAATCAAGCATGCTGGGTCTCCAGGGATCCTTTGTCACAGAGCCCTCTTTCTCTGTTTTTAAACTTCTGATACTTTATCATTAAAAATGTCGCTTTTGAGTGTCTGATGCTTAGAGAAAGGAATTCACTTTTCACCCATAATAAGCACACATTTTATTGCAAAGATGAAATGAGTACATTATGCACTTCGCAAAGTTACCTTTGGTTTTGATATTTTTACTTCCTGGAAAATCTTATCCAACCAGGAAGTAGAAAGTTAAAGGTCAATGCTTTTTTTTTTTTTAAACTATAAATACCATAAAATTTACCACTTTAACCATTTTAAATGTACTGTCCTGTGACAATTAAGTATATTCACACTGTTGTAAGGTTAGTGCTTGTTTAAACATGAAATAAAAAGAACTTTTGCAACCTTGCAAAAATCTTAAAAGGAGATGAAAGGAAAATTCTCTTCCTCAAAACTGATATTGGGGAGCTTCATAGGGTCTTCAGTGAATTTACAGACAAAAAAGCCCTTTGTGTCTACCTGGCTCACAGGGCACACATATGCTTTGTGTTAGGGTTTTGAGGTGAGAAGGCATTATCATTGCTTCAAGAGCAAATGCTTACTAGGGTCTGGATAGTTGCTGGAGGCTCAAAGTACAATGTAAAACAACAGCAATCATCTTCCTTCTCCAGGAATGTCTAGTTTATTCAGGGAGTAAAAGTAAATCATTTATAAGGGCTACAAAGAGGCATATACAGGGTCCTATAGTAGCTAACTAAAGAGGGTTTCCAGAAAGGCTCTGGAAGTAGGGAGTAATGTTTGAGTCAAGTTTGAAAGATGATTAGATAATAACCAGGCAATAAGATGAGGCACCAAGCTGTGAAAGAAGGAGTGATTATTGTGTGGTTTTATGCTTACTATGGGGCTCCCTCTGTGTTGTGCAGCCATCTCAGCTTATTGTTTCATTTCATAGCTGGTATCAAATCTGAAGGAAGAAAATACTTTGCTGAAGCAGGAGAAAGAGACCCTCAATCACCGCATCGTGGAGCAGGCCAAGGAGATGACAGGTAAGGCTCACATGGCCCGACCTCAGACCAAAGTTCCGTCAGTCACAGCTTTGCTTAGAGCTAAGATGTTTTTTAAAATTGAGGCTGTTATCAGTGCATTTACATAGTTCCAAGAGACAAATACTCTAAATATTTCGACAAATTAGTTGGTGAACTGTAAATGTGGTCTCTTTAGATACAAATGTTTAGATAAGGTCATATGTAATTTTTAAAAAGCTTAATTTACCTGTATTTAAAGTTAGTAACTATGGCTTATAGATTTCCTGTTAATTTAGGAATAACTCCTGAGTTACTCCTGTGTATGTATGTAACTTTCATTTTTTCTAAACCAGTGGATATTATATTCCCAAGATCAACCACTTTTTGCCACCAAACTAAAACAACTCAAGACATACTTTAATTTATTGAATAGAGACTTAACTAGATGTGGACATTTATTCTATTTAGTATTTGTGGGATGGAATGCTGATAATTTACAGGGTGTCCACATCTACATAACATGGGATAAAAAGATATAGATTGAAACTAGAGTAATTGATGATGGAAATGGAATGAAAGAGATGGGGTGAGTGAGGATAGACTTTATGAAAAGAGTCAACGGCATGTTACAATTTTTTATTTGCTCTTCAAAAATGGAATAAAAATCTTCTAACGTTTTGAGATGAGGTATACAAACAATAATGCTGTGTGCTGTTAGTAATAAGGAATTTGAGAGAGAATTTACATGTGTATGAAGAAAATTAACAAATCAGTTGTTGGAGTGTTACATTTTAGATTTCAGCTAGGGATTCAAGATAGGAATGTTCTGAAAATTAATCAAGATTAAAGATTAAGAGAACGAAATGAACCTAATATACCTGTTAGTGTCATGACGATGCAAGCCTGCTGCGCTTTCCCATGCACTACACTACTACACCCTCCCTCCCAATTAGGGGAGATGGCAGAGAGGAAAGAGAAGATATCTGGAATTCAGCCTTTTGGGATGAAAATAAGGGATAAGATAAAGAAAAGTAGCCAGAAATAGCTGCAGATGCAGAAAATAGTCACTGAAGACATGGTACAAAGACTTCTGGGATACAGAATGTAATGGAAAGATTGAGAATGATCATAGTACTTTTAGGAAAATATAAAATGTATCTTGAAGCTAAATAATAAGAATAAAAAAAAAAACAATGGATTTGTCTAGGTAAATTTAGTTTTCCTGTGCTTCATAGTCTTAGACAACTTCTGCAAGCTGACGAAAATAAAAGACATTTTATAGAATGTTACAGGGAAAAGAAATTCTTTTTTTATCTTTAAATTTATTTATATATAGTTTACATCATTGATCATTTTTGTACATTATATATAACATATATATATAGAGAAAGAGAGATTAATTACTTGTTAGGCTGCTCTCCATCTCCAGATGATGGCAAGAGAGGGCAAAGTGGGATGGGTGAATGGAAAGGTCAGGGTTCCCCAGCAGCACATAGGAAATGACAAAAAAATAAATAATATAGATGACCAGTTGTGGGGCTCTTACCCTGTTAGGAACTGGGGAGTAATTTGACAATAGAGAAGTTCACAGTACTGAAAAACTGTAAGATAGGATCCAGGGAATGAGACTCATGGAGAAAGGCTATAGAATAGGACAGAAGGTCCACTGAAAAGTTGCCATTCTTTTGTGTGTGTGTGTGTGTGTGTGTGTGTGTGTGTGTAGAAGAACTGGGATGTAGACTAGAAGTGTGGGGGGTTGTGAGAGGATTCACCAGAGATACAGTGGGGAGCAGAATAGGTAGATCTTCTGAAATACTCCACTAAGGGGAGCAGCAGGCAAGACAGGAGAGGTCTGCTGTGTCATATGTAGGTTAGCTCCTGGGCTGGGGATTGAACTCAGGCCATAGCAATAATAGCACTGAGACTTAATCTGTAGGCCACCAGGGAGGACCCCAAGGTTGCCATGCTTGAGGATTATCTCTGACGTTTTCAGAAAATACACTAATTCAGACAAAAGAATTTTATAAAAATTTTGAAATGGAATACTATAAAAATACTATATAAAAATATATGCTTAAAAGATTTACTAGGCAATGAGTATTTTATTAAGAATGTGTTGTAACCTGTAAATGAACTAGTGACACTCAATCTGACACTCAGTCAAAGTACATTAAAGAACTTTGTAGATGATTATTGTCATTTATTAGTAAATTTATTTCAATTTTGGTAATGTTATTTTTTCTTTCACTAAGTTATTCTTTATAATCATAGTCATGTTAAAAATAAAATCCCAGGCAGAGAAATTGGCAGTCAGGGTACATATTTGCATTCTGCAGTGCCATCTTTGTATGCTTTACCATCTTCTTTCAGAGACTATGGAGAAGAAGTTAGTAGAAGAAACAAAACAACTAGAACTTGATCTTAATGATGAAAGATTGAGATACCAGAACCTACTAAATGAGTTCAGTCGCTTAGAAGAACGCTATGATGACCTCAAGGAAGAGATGACTGTGATGCTGGTGAGTCAAACACTTCTTTTTTATGAAGTAAAATATGTTAACATATGCAAAAGTGGATAAAATAGTAACATGAAACCCTCACATGCTCATCACCCAATTCCAGAATTGACAACACATTTCTATACCTCCATTCCATCCCAATCAATAGATTGGATTATTTTAAAGCAAATAAAGCAGAAATCATATAATTTTACTCATAAGTGCATTAGTAAAGTCAAACACTTTAAAGACTGGACTGTGAAATAGTGTGAAGTCAATGGAGTGCACTTTGGTTCATGTGGTGAATGGCAATGTAAAATTTGCTTATAAAGCAAATAATGATGTAATAAGGCATTTCCTCCACTGATTTTTATTATAATTTTGAAGATACATACTTCCAAAAAGAAAATTCAGTCTCTATTTGTAACAATTGTTTTGACTTGGTTGCATCTGCCAGTGTACCTTTTGTACTTTTAATAGTAATGCATATCCCTCCCTATTCTACTTATCCTGTTACCAAGAAACAGAGTTCCCTAGCTGTCTTGTTCCCTACTATTATCAATCCTAAAGGTAGCCTAATGATACAGATGGCCAGAAATGCTCTAAAATACCTCTTATAAAACAAACTATACTTTGATATCTATGTGGTAGAGTATTTGCTTCAAATTTTGCTTCTAGCTGGATCCTTAGACAAAGTGCTTTAAAATGTGACTTAAAATGTCAAAATTAAAGAGATTATGTTAGCTAATACACATTATCTGCAAGTGAAGAAACTGAATCTGAAAGAGGGTGAAATGCTAATATAAAATCCCACAGTTGGGCCATTATTTCAAACCTCACTACTTTCCTTTGATTTGTAGGTGACAAAGAGAAATTAGAAGTAGGAATAGGTCCTACTTCTTATAATTGGCTCTCTGGTATAACCTCACCAAGTTATGTCTTCCTTGTTCTTCCTGATATACTTAACCCTGTTCTTCCTTCATATTCTCACATTCAGAGCTTTCTCCGGAGTTTCTTTTCCTCTGTCTTTCACCATCATGTTCCCCAGAGCTCAATTCTTAGATGTATTTTTACTTTACTATGTGACCACACCAATACTTGTGGTTAATTTATGCTTTGGTTGTGGTTAAAGTTTTGTATCGCATTGGGTGTTTTTGAGACCACTTGTTACTTGGGCTGTTAATAAGTGGCATTAGAAAAAGAAATGATTGAGGTCATTAGAAAAAGAAATAACTGACGTCACCTGGAAATCAGCCAGGTTAAACAGAGATAAACAGTTGTTTATCTTATAGAATTTCTTACAGAATTTCTTAGATTCTTTTATAGTGTATACCTGCGACCCTCAGAAAATATAGTGAGAGAAACATGTGCCGTGTATATATATCACTCTCCAAGACATTCCAGAGACACCTGTGAGGTTAATGGGTCCCCTTAGTTAAAAGGTAGCCATCTCTAGAAAAAACCCTCCAGTCTGGCCCTCCTCCAACAACTAAACCAAAACTGTTCCTTCCTGCTGAGCAAGTCTCTGCTGGCCATCTGTTGTGCTTTCAGCAGTGCTATGGAAAAATAAAGATGTAACCTAGCTCCAAGGTTAGTTTAGGTGCTTGATTTCTGGTATCTCAGCCTGAAACTCTCTCCATTGTCTGCCTGTGATTGTCATTCCTCTTAGGTAGCAAAATGGTCAGATGAAGGGAAAAGGAAAATAGCAAAGGGAGGAAGTTCAGAAGTTGCTAGCTTCCTACTCAACTCTTTAATAGGTCTCATTTTGTAGTTCCAGGTGCAATCAGGATTGTGGTCTTTGCAGCAAATGTTTGCTGAAAGTTTCAGAGAATAAAAAAATTGACTTATATAATTTAGGACTAATTAAAATATTAATAGCAATATCTTATTTTAATGCTTAGACAAACTTCACAACTAACAGATGGGTACTTGGCTATTATTTCATTGAAGTTGTTCTGCAAATGAGGGTTTTCTTCTTAATAATCAGGAGTTAGTTAATGAAGCACTTTGTAGTAAATAGACTTGAGATGGATGACAAGACTGCCTCCGGGCTTCCCCTGATTATTGGTAGGCCAAGGGTAGTGTCACTTGTTGGCCCTGGCACCGAGTCTTTTAGGGGTTTTTGCCAGGAATATTTAGTTTTAGGGCAGAGACAATAGAGAAAAGACTGATTTAGGACAAAGGAGTTTCAAACCAACATTGAAAGGATAGTGAGGTACAGGGAATCCAGACTTGTAATGTGTTTGAAGATAAATTAATTCTGAGTAAGGAGGAATCCAGCATGTCAACTCTGGGGTCATTAATCATGGAAAAGGGAGTAAAACAGATTTAGGAAAGAAGGAATTGTGGGAGAAATGACATAAAGAGAAGAGGAGGTGTAAGATGCAGATCTTGAAGGAAAACTTCATAATCAAGTCAGATGTTTGTCCTTGAAATTATCAGCAGTTGGACAGGGGAACAGAATCCAAAAAACTTGGAGAACTCAAAGACCACCAACAAGGGAGTTGATGTATTAGTCTAGGGTCATAAGAGGTACAACAATAACCATTAACATAATTGAATGCTTGTTAGATATCAGGCACTCTACTTGTACTATCTTATTTAGTTCTCACATAAATCTTATGGGGTAGATTATATTATTATCCCCTTTTTCTTGATAATGAAACTGATGGCTGAGAAGTTGGTAAGAGATAAGTAATTCATGGAGCTGGAATTCCTACCCAACTGTCTCCTGTTTCAGACCCACAATACCTCCCTGGTACTCTGTATCTTAAAGTTACATTAAATAAAAAATATACAGTATGGCTTTTATTTATTCTTTAAGGTATTTGTTGTTTAATAATAGCTATACATGTGGAAAAATAGAGCCTCTCTCGTCTTTGATTAATTTATTAAAAATCACTCTCCTGGGCCTCCCTGGTTGCACAGCGGTTGACTGCTGCGTTGTGAAGCTGCCTGCAGCCTCTGCAGCGCGGGTTCAATCCCCGGCCGCCGGGTGAGGGTCCCACATGGCGCGCAGACCTCTCCTGCCGCCCGCTGCTCCCCTCAGCAGTGTGCTTCGGTCCTTCTGCCTGCTCTGTTCCCTGCTCTGGCTCTGGTGAATTCTCTCACCTTCCTGCGCCTCTGACTGTACCCCGTGCTTGTATAAATAAATAAATAAATCTTTAAAAAAAAAATCACTCTCCTAATGTGTGTATTGACCTATCTGTGGTTTGTTTTTTTTAGCATAGAAGAACTGGGGTATAGGACAGATGTGTGGTGGGTGAGAGGATTCACCAGAGACAGAGTGGGGAACAGAACAGGCAAATATACTGAAATGCACTGCTAAGGGGAGCAGCAGTGAGACAGCAGAGGGCTGCTGAGCCATATGTGGGTTGGCTCACTGGCCGGCAATTGAACTCCGGCCATAGTGGTGATAGCACTGAGACTTACCCCCTATGCCACCAGGGAGGCCCGTTACCTATGTACTTTAATGACACAACCAATTTATTAAGTATACTCTATCCCATACAACTGTTGACTTGGGCTGAAAGCTCAAAGTAAGAGGATTGAAGTAAGAATAAAATAAATGCCTTTGACTTTATGCGTGGTAATTCTTCCCTTTCATTTGCTAGATAGTTTCAGAGGATCTGGTGTTCATAGGTCGTCCTTAGCATTAGAGAACAGATTGGACTGGGAGATTTAAATTCCCTTGGATGTTAGCTTCCCTTTGGTTTGAGCCATCTCTGTAAGCCTTGATGTTGGCAGGCAGGAAAGAGGCAGAGGACTTCTTTGTGGCTTCCAGCTCTTTTCCTGCAACTGGGGAAGGAGTAAAGAAAACTGGACAGACCAAAAGCTGTTAGAAGACTTTCTGAAGCTCTCAGGATCTGTAACCCTGTGAGATCCAGGCCTTTGGACCTCTTTTCCTTTTCTGGTGGGGTACACACTGTGAGTGAGGGCACAAACCCAGCCTTCTTATTCCTTCTCCCTTGAAATCATTCTCCAACCTCCTCTCCTACAGAAGGAAAGGGGCTGCAATTGCTCTTCCCCACAAGCTTCCTGAACACTAATTTCATAGGTTCCTAATGTCATAAAAGTGTTAACCAGCCTCTCTTTGGAGAACTTACAGAGTAGTATTCTTATCTCTCCTGCACTCCATCCTTCCCACTGCTGACTCCAGAGATTGCACTTCATGTGTAAAAGTAGCGGAAATTATAGTCACATATATGGAATCTCCCTACCTCACCCCCACCTTTTTTTTTTTTTTACCATTTATATCCAATTACGGTCTAATAAAATCATTGTCTTATCATTAAATGTTTCTTATGAACTCTTGGTAAATTTTATCTGACTGCAGCACTGAAAGTCAGTGCTTGGCTGTTGAGGCATCCTACCTTTGCGTCCTCCCGTGACTAGCTTCTCGCAACTTAAAAACCCAAGGGGGACTCTGATAATAATGACAGATTACTTTCATTTGAGAATTTGGTTTTGAAACTGTTCTTGTCATGCCATGCTGGTACATCTTTCCCTGCTTTTTCTTTTTTAAAGATTTATTGATTTATTTGTTTATACAAGCACTGGGTACAGTCAGAAGCGCGGGAGGGTGAGAGAATTCACCAGAACCAGAGCAGGGAACGGAACAGGCAGAAGGACCGAAGCACACTGCTGAGGGGAGCAGCGGGCGGCAGGAGAGGTCTGCGCGCCATGTGGGACCCTCCTCCATTGGCCAGGGAGCAGCCTGGGATCTAACTGGTGCTGCAGAGGCTGCGGGCAGCTTTGCAGCCCAGCACTCAACCGCTGCGCCACCTGGGAGGCCCTCTTTCCCTTCTTTTAAGGAGCTTAAAGGTGACCCTTTTATGAGGGTTTGGTCATGACAACATTGCTCATGAGAACAGCAAGACAGCGTGTGGGGATAAGAACCATGTTACTATGGTATCTTCTGTCTGAACTATGTGTGGTTTATTATGTTAATAATACGTGTTTTATTTGCCTTGCAGAATGTGCCTAAGCCTGGACACAAGAGAACAGACTCCACTCACAGCAGCAATGAGTCTGAATATACCTTTAGCTCTGAAATTACAGAAACTGAAGACATTCCATTGCGGACAGAGGTACATTTTAGATACCTACCACTCAAAATAGGCTGTGACCATGCTATTGTCAAAGAGAATATTTCTATTGCAGAGCAGATCCATTTGCCATTTATTTTGATCTGTTTATTCTTAAGAGACTTGGGGGTACTTAATTAGCTGTTACGTGTGTACTTATTGCATATTTTTTTTATCAATACCCTTTAATTTGAATGTAAGTTTGAATACCAGATTTTCCCTCTCATAGTTTAGTTTCCCTTTATACCTTAATATATTGTATGTACAAAAAATATAACCTATCATGAATTTATTTCAGACTGAGGTAAATTATTTTTCAGTGTAAGCCCTTTGAGTCTTATAAATACCAGTGCCCAAGAGGTTAGCAAAATTGCTGGTTCTGTTTGCTGACAGTTTTTAATCAATATAATTTTTTTTCATAAAAGTGCATGAGAAACATCTTGAAATCATCCTTCATATTTTGTGTTATATGGTATGAAACTAAAATGAAAATTACTGTAGCTCTGAGAATACTATGACTTTAAGTTACATTGTTCTCAATTCTCAAATTTGGTTTTCAAATGATATTAGTCTCAGTAATGGGTAATTCAGGCATAACTGTTCTATTTTTACTTACATTCTGAGAAAATGGCCGAGTCAGAAATACACTGTTTTTGGCACAATAGGTGACGAAATCAGATGATTGTTTGCTTCCTTATCTTAGTTCTACCTAGGAATGAAAAGTTTCTCCCATCTTATTGAGTTCATTTTGAAGAAAAGTATCACATAGTTGAAGTCATACATTCAAGAAGCCTGTTACTTGTCCACCGTCATAGCTTGCAAGTGGCAGAGCTAGTGTTCTAACAGGTTTGTCTACTTAGAACTGCAGTTCTTACTGCCCCAAATGGTGTTGGTTGGAGTACCATTGCCCTGCATTCAGCTGGTATCCCTGGGTTCTCTTCCTTGGGCCTCTCTCTTCGGCATGGTGTGTGAGTTCAAAAGATGATAGTCCTGTTAGGACCCAGAACTAGCACAGTGTCAGTTCTGCCACATTCTAGAGTTAAAGCAAATTACAAGTTCAACCCAAGTCCAAAAGGTAGAGGAGCAGACTTCATCTCTTGATGGGAGGAAAGGCATCTGTGTTAGGAGGTATCACTGTTGGCCATCTTTGGAGACTACCACACAGTCAGTTTGTGGAAATTTCAGAGTTAAAACTTAAGACTCTCTTTTGAATATGATGGTTTTAAAATTGCATCCTGATAGTCTTAATGGTAGTACGCCCTTGTAGTAGTCTGAGGGAGGTATGTTTACAAATCCCAGTGTAATACTACCTAAGCAGCTTCAACATGGCAGGGAAAAGTTATGAGAAAAAAGGTGTTTGCTGGGAATTATTTTGGATTAAATTCAGAACAAGAAAGTCTCTTATTGACAGTTTTGATTGAGGACATCGTCGTTTTTTAAACTAAAAAACTCTTACATGCTTTATCTAATTTTTATTAGTAATGATGTATTTCAGGGTGTCTACTGAAGTTTTCTGCAGAGTCTTACAGATTTTAGAGAAAGAGTTACTTTTTGTTTGTAATTTTCACCTGTTTTCTGCTGAATCTTTCTCAACTCTTTTAAATGATTTGAAGAAGGATTTGTTCTCCACAAACACAGATCTTAGAGTATTACATACTGTTCTTCACATACACCATCAACCAGCAGTAATGCATGTGCCCCACCCAGAAGTCTTCTCTAACTAGTGGGGAAGGCTGCTTACTGAACTGGTCATCCTAGGACCTTGGACTTAGTGCATGCATCTAAAATGTGACTGACTTTTCTTAGTATTGCTATCATTACCATAGGACAGACTACAGTAACTTTCCTCACTGGGACTAAGTACAAATCCTTTACCTCAGTCTCTCTGCCTGAGTTTCCTTATTTGTGAAATGGGGGTGCTATTACTATCTTACCTGGTAGTGAGTGATGTTTTGAAGATTAAACAAGTTAATTCTTGTAAAACATTTGGTACAGAGTTTGGTTGGTACATACTAAGTCTTCAGTAAATACATGTTTTTGCTCTAACAAATAGGTTTCCAGGGATCACCCTATAACTCTGACAGGGTGTGGTCAGGATCAGAAAGGTGGGAATCTATACACCTGGTAATAGAAAAAGATACTGGTTTTCAGAAGGGACATTAGGTAGGAGAGAAGACTATTTGTACACCAGTTACTTATGACGTCCAGGTTTGAGTTGCTTCCCGAAACTACCTCTGTAATGGCCAGGTTTACAAATATTCCATTCCTATGTGTAATACTACTAGAATCTGGTGCCAGGAAAATAATTGGTCCAGTCTTATTTATCAGTTGCATCATCATCATCACCATCATCATTATCATCATTACTATTAAAATAGATATGGAGGTATCTTCCAGACTGTTTTAGAACACAAAATTCCAACCTTAGTCATGTAATATAGCAAAATTTGATGTAAAAAAAGAATGTTTCTAGCATTACCAAACCTGTGCTTTGTTATTCATAAGTCACAAGGGTACCATAGTTCCTAATCTCTCTCTAGAGAATTCACCTCCTCTAGAGAACTCACTTGCCAAAGCAAGAATTCACTTGCTTTGCAGCCCTCCCACACTTCCTGTCTTTGTGGTTTGGAGTTAGGTTGGTTTAGAAATATTGCATCTCCCCTCTCTGTCATGCGTGTTTATTAGTAGGTATTAACTAATGATTCCAATTCTGTCTCTGCTCTTGAGCTTCCTCACACCTGTCAAACCTACAAAATGGTCTCTATAACTTTTTCAGCTATTGTTAGCAATAATTCCAGAATGTCTGCCAGGCCTGTGGTAATTTGGTAAATAATTGTTATCTTGCTGATTTTATTCGCATGAGAGACTGCTGGTTTTTGTTTGTTTGTTGTTTTTAATGTTATTTTCAAAGTTGTGCTCTCTTGGAAAAGCCTTGTGTACAAAGTCTTTGCTATGAAAGGAAAGCAAAACAAAATCCCAGAAATTTCTCTGAACCAGATGACCCAGTCTTCCTTCGTGCTTACATGGCATAGAGTACAAATGGCATCTCTTTAATTAGATTTTATCAGTAAGGGTAAGAATAGGTACCATCTACAGCACTCTTGACTCATAACCAATCATTATTCCTCAAGCAGTTTTGCAGTTGCTGAATATTATCTTTTTTGTCTTTCATCTCCTCTTAATATTCTTGTCTGCAGAATTTTGCTGTTATCTAGCAATTAACTAATTCATTATGGGGTATTAACTGGTATCTAAAATTATCCCATCCCATTTTAATAAGAGCATTCTTTACAAATAAAAATGCCTATTTAAAGCTGAGAGGAATGATCCCAAATGTAGAAATTTTAGGTACACTGAATGTATTATATTCATTTATAGGATGAAGGCTTCTCTATTGCAGTGTTGGAAAAGATTAAAGAATTAAAAAATCAGGGATACATAACATCATTAATAGATAGACAGACGTTTAAATTAGGTAGACAGGAATGTATACATTGTAAATAAGCTAAAAAAAGAATTTGTGGGATGTATAAAAATTAGTGTTTATATGAATGAAGTTCTGTAGTAATTTTATGTAATGCTGTCTGGATGTTACTCTGTTTTGCTAAAACAGACTTTATGGTGAAGATCATGTAACTAAACTTTTTCTTACTGTTGAGCATTACAGAAGTGGACGGTAAGAAAAAGTCCAGGTATAACTAGTCTGCGGGTAAATGACCCTGACAGCCTAAAAACATCCTACTTCTTAGTTTAGTTAATTCTTTAGTTAATTCTTCAATAATAATTCTATTATTGTAGAACTGGAATAACTGGCACTATAAAATTCAAAAAAGACTAAAAATAGCTAGTAAATATAAAAATTATTCAATCTTACCCAAAGGCAAATGTAAATTAAAATAGTGAAATGCCAATTTTTGTGTACACATTGAGTTAATTTTTTCTTATGTGGTATGTCATTGCTGTTCCAGACAAAGCGGTGGTTACTCATGGACATATAAAGCAGGCTGAACTAATTTAACAAGTTTTAAAATATTAATGTTTAGATATTTAAGCACTATGTTTATTTTACTATATATCAACAGCAAAACTTTAGAATCAAACTCAATGTCCATAAATAAGGTAATAACAAATGATGTTATACATTAACTATATAGCCAGGAAAGTTATGGTTTCAGATTTCATATTTGGTAAATTTGGAAAATATTTATAATCCATCACATAGTTTCAAAGTGAGTACAAAATCATGAAAACGTGACTGCAATTTAAATCTATAGGTGCATATAAAAAAGACTGGACAAAGTTGTGGATTGTCTCAGGATATGAGATTATGCCTTCATTTCTCTTCCTTGTACTTTATTATTTCCTAAATTTTCTTTGAAAACTTATTTTACTTTATATCTGAAAAATATGCCTGTTTTGGTAAAAGTGACAATTGTAGAAATGAGATGTGCTATTAAGTTAAGAATTATACCTTGAACATTTAAAGAAATTAATGGATGCTACCCTTCTCCCTCTAACAAAAAGAGACTCTTCATTTTCTCCATTAAACCTAATGATATGATTTTGTCTCTTCTGATTTCATTAAAAGTTTAAACCTGAAGAAAACAGGCTGAAGCAATTATGGTATTCTCAGAACTTCCATCATGGCGCTAGTTCTTTCCATTTGCTTAGTTTTAATTAGTGTGCCATTATCTGTCCAAGTAGTTTTCACTATGATTATGTTTTTGAACCAATTGATATGTTTTTAAAGTGCCACTAGATTAACCCTTAGTTTATGAAGGATTATATACATTTTAGTTTTTCAGTTTTCTCTCTGATGCCAATATATTTATGAGGGCACTTAAAAAATCATTTTTCTTGATTACAAAAGCTGTACCTGCTCATGGTAAGCAATTCAGGTATATAAATGTATAAAGTAGAAAATGAAACATGCCAATCTTCAAAATAGCCAGTGAGGACCATCTAGATTTCTGTAAGCATGTACTAAGTATATTTAAAAGTCACCTGTTCTTTGGCCATTTATATTTCTTTTTCTAAATTTTGGTGTTGAACTCCTAGTCATTTTCGTATTGACATATGCATCTTTTGGATCATCATGACCATCTTATGATTTCTGGGGTTTAGGAGCCAAGTGAGAGAAAGGTGCCTCTCGACATGTCATTGTTCCTCAAGCTCCAGAAGCGAGTCAAAGAGCTGGAGCAGGAGAAGCAGTTGATGCAGGATGAGCTGGATCACAAGGAGGAACAGGTGCTCCGCAGCAAGGCACAGGTACTTGATGCTTTTCCACCCGCAGCCTCAGGAAAACTCAGCCGCAATGCTGAAACTTCTGGTTTTAAGATTTATTTTATTTATTTTTGCATACAAGAACTGGGATTTAGGCCAGAGGTACAAGGAGTTGGCAGGGGGAGGATTCACCAAAGACAGAGTGGGGAGCAGAACAGGCGTATCTACTGAAATACACTGCTGAGGGGGGCAGCTGGTGAGACAGGAGAGGTCTGCTGCACCATGTGGGTTAGCTCCTTGGCTGGGGATAGAACTCATTGCACAGTGACTGGTGATAACATGGTAGCACTGAGACTTTAACCCCTGCACCACCAAGGAGGCTCCCCTCCCTCAAAAAAAAAAAAAAAGATAACATTTATAAAGCTTTTAACTTTATATATTCCCTAGGAAGAAGAACGACCACAAATTAGAGGTGCAGAACTGGAATATGAATCACTCAAGGTAATGGGAAGTTTCTGACAAAATCCAAATATCTTGTTTTCTCAAAAGACTTGCTCAGAGCCTTTTTTGTTTCTCAGAGAGCATTCTTTAGGGCTGCAGGTTATACCAGAGGCCCTCACTAAAGCCTTATTCAGGCATTACTTTTAGCCTTTTGTTGTTTTCTTTAATAAATTATATTTCATATAAGCTAGACTTTAGTCTCAGCAGAAGCAGAAGCAGTTGCTGCCATATGAGGCTGTAGAAGGTGATAAAGGATGTGGTTGACTTGGGTTCACATGCCAGCTCCAGTGTTTATATAACTGTTCAAGTTACATATCCTACCTGTGCCTCAATTTCTTTTCAATAAAATGGAGATAGTGATAGTACTTTTATGCTTGCCGTGAGGTTTATATAAAGGAATTCTTGCCAACTGCTTATAATAGAGCCCAGAGCTTTGTAAGTTCCCTACAGATGTTTGCTACTATTTTTGTCACTATAATTTTTAAGTGTAGTTCTAATTCTTAAACAATCCTGCAATTAAAATATTTTTCTGTGCTTTAAAATGAGGAAATTGAGGCTAAGAGGAATAAGTAAGCTCTTCCCTGAGATCACCCCACCAAAAACCAGCAGGAACAATCAGTTTGAACATAGGTATCTCTCTGATTCCTGTGTTCTTTCCACAAACCCCACTCAAATCATGTATTTGTAGAGAATTATAACTCAGTAGTAGTTTGTAGAGTAGGTACATATTCTAACTTACTTTTTAAAAGCATTTGGTTGGAGGGGGACAAAGGTAAACAATTGTCTCCTTAATGGCAGAAGGCAATGTCTAATTAAATAGTGGTTAGTTGCCACTGTGTATTCCAGAGCAGCTGAACATGGGAGAAGGCATTGCTTAGGAATCATAGTTCCTGAAATACAAAGCGTCTTCGGTAACACAAGTATTGAAGTTAGGGAATAAATGAAACAGCCTATTCCTTGATACACAGCAGGTTGTGTTCCACCTGCACCTTCCTCTACTTTCCAGTATCAGAAACTTTTGAACTCTATGAAGTCTGAGCTATCAGGCTGTCAGCTGTCAAGATACCCCCAGCTTCTAAGTGTTCTAGGCTACTGTTTTGTGTTAAATTTCTTGTTCTTTGATATTTTCTCTTTCTGTCAATTTTTTTATTCTTTTACTTTTGTAAATTATAGTCTAGAGTAGCTGGAAAATTATAGTAAACTAAAATTAGAGGCACCACAAAAATGGAAAAGGAAAACTCATTTTAAAGGCTTTATGTGTATATTGAGAATTTCAAGAATTCTTCAGGTTGCTAAATTGTCATGAAGTAGTTTTGTGGGGATTTTTTTTGCAACATTACTTGAAGTCTAGTTCTGATATATTATTTCCTAATAAATTGATTTGGAACATAAAGTATGTATATTAATAGCACTGTATCCTCTGTGACTTTGTTACTACCCATGGTCCAGGCCGCTGATTTCTGGTTATTCTCTGCTGTATGGCATCATTATAAAAAGATTGCCTGTCCTTTTACCTGCCCAAAGTCATAATTTTTTTTTTCTTTAGAGAAAGAAAAAGTTTATTGAGGAGAAAAGGAACAGAAGTAAAGTGGGATTCTGCGGCCTGTGGAACCAGGCCAGGGAGGGGCAAGGAAGCCCCATAATTTTTTTTATTAGTTGCTTCTGCTGAAGAGAGCAAGAACTTTTCCACTGGTATTTAATAAAACCTTAAAAAGTTTTTTTGCCTTACTTAGTCATTGTCACTACTTCTGAGACAAATTTTTTTGTTTCCTTTTTAAAGATTTGTAAACTGGGGCTTAAAAAGTTAAGAGATTTACTCTCAGGTGGAAGAGTCTGATCTTGAATGAAGTGATAGGAAACTTTCTGAATACCCTAGGTTCTTATTACCTCTTGTCTGAAAACTATTTTTTTTTTTTTAACTTCCACTTTTTTTTTTTTTTTTTTTTTAATTTTATTGTTATATTCCCCATACAATTGCAGCCCCCCCATTCTGACCCCAATCCCTCCCCTCCGCCCCCGCCCCCAAAAAGTGTCTCTGGTTCATAGTTTTTTGTTGATTTTGATTTTCACTTTCTTATAGTTATTCATTTTCCTGGTCCCTTATTTAAGTTTTCTAGATTCCTGCTATGAGTGAGACCATCCGGTATTTTTCTTTTTCTTTTTGGCTTATTTCGCTGAGCATGATCCCTTCCAGCGCCATCCATGTTGCTGCAAATTGCATGTGTTTATCTTTTTGAATGCTGAGTAATATTCCATGGTATATATGTACCACATCTTCTTGATCCAGTCATCTATTTTTGGGCATTTGGGTTGTTTCCAAAGCTTAGCTATTGTAAACAGTGCTGCTATAAACATAGGGGTGCAGGTGTTCTTTGGAATTGATGTTTCTGTGCCCTTTGGGTAAATACCTAGGTGTGGAATTGCTGGATCATATGGAAGCTCTATGTTTAGTAGGTCCAGAAATCTCCACACAGCTTTCCACATTGGTTGGACCAGTTTGCACTCCCACCAACAGTGCAGAAGAGTTCCTTTTTCTCCACACCCTCGCCAGCATTTGTTGTTGCTAGTTTTTTTAATATGTGCCATTCTCACTGGTGTAAGATGGTATCTCATGGTAGTTTTGATTTGCATTTCCCTGATGGCAAGTGATGTTGAACATTTTTCATATGCCTGTTGGCCATTTGCATTTCCTCTTCAGAGAAGTTTCTTTTTAGCTCTTCTGCCCATTTTTTGACTGGATTATTTTCTTTGTTGTTGTTGAGTCTCATCAGCTCTTTGCAGATTTTTGTGATCAGTCCTTTATCATTAGTGTTGGGTGCAAAAATGTTCTCCCAGTTGGTGGGGTTTCTCTTTGTTTTTGTTATTGTCTCTTTTGCTGTGCAGAAGCTCTTTAATTTGATGTAGTCCCAGCTGTTTATCTTTGCCTTCACTATCACTGCTTTGGGTGATGTGTCTGTAAAGATGTCTTTGATGTGCAAATCACGTAGTGTTTCGCCTATATTTCCTTCTATATATTTTATGGTTTCAGGTCTTATGTCTAGTTCTTTAATCCATTTTGAGTTGATTTTTGTGTATGGTGTGAGGTAGTGGTCAAGCTTCATTCTTTTGCATGTAGCGACCCAGTTTTCCCAGCACCATTTATTGAACAAACTTTCTTTGCTCCAATGCATAGTCTTTGCTCCTTTGTCAAAGATTAGTTGACCATAAATCTGTGGGTTTACTTCTGGATTTTCTATTCGATTCCATTGGTCTGTATGTCTGTTCTTGTTCCAATACCATGCAGTTTTGATGATTATGGCTTTGTAGTATAGTTTGAAGTCTGGGAGTGTAATGCCTCCATTCCCTTCTTTTTTTTTCAGGAGAGCTTTGGCTATTCGGGGTTTTTTGTGATTCCATATGAATTTCATCAATAATTGTTCTATTTCTTTGAAGAATGACATTGGAATTTTGATTGGAATAGCATTGAATCTGTATATTGCTTTTGGAAGAATGGCCATTTTAATAATGTTTATTCTTCCAATCCACGAGCAGGGGATGTCTCTCCATTTCTTTGTGTCTTCTTCTATTTCTTTTACAGTGTTTTATAGTTTTCTTTGTATAGGTCCTTTACCTCTTTTGTTAGATTTATTCCCAATATTTGATTTTTTTTGTTTCAATAACAAAAGGGATGGTTTTTTTGATTTCTTCTTCTTCAGATTTATTGTTTGTGTATAGGAAGGCTACTGACTTTTGCGTGTTGATTTTGTATCCTGCCACTTTACTGAACTGATTGATGAGTTGAATTAGCTTTTCTGTGGAGTTTTTGGGGTTCTCTATGTATAATATCATATCGTCTGCAAATAGTGATAGTTTGACTTCTTCTTTTCCTATTTGGATTCCTTGGATGTCTTTCTCTTGTCTTATTGCTCTGGCTAGGACTTCCAGTATTATATTGAAAAGCAGTGGTGAGAGTGGACATCCTTGTCTTGTTCCAGATCTTAATGGAATTGCTTTCAGCTTTTCACCATTGAGAATGATACTGGCTGTTGGCTTGTCATAGATGGCCTTTATGATGTTGAGGTATGTTCCTTGTATCCCAAGAATTTCAAGGGCTTTTATCATGAATGGGTGTTGCACTTTGTCGAAAGCTTTCTCAGCATCTATTGATATTATCATATGGTTTTTATATTTCTTTTTGTTGATGTGTTGGATAACGTTGATTGATTTTCGGATGTTAAACCATCCTTGTGCCCCTGGAATGAATCCTACTTGGTCGTGGTGAATTATCTTATGGATACATTGTTGGATTCTGATGGCTAAAATTTTATTGAGGATTTTTGCATCAGTGTTCATTAGGGAGATTGGCCTGTAGTTTTCCTTTTTTGTGTTGTCCTTGTTCGGTTTTGGTATTAGTGTAATGTTGGCTTCATAGAACGTGTTTGGTATTGTCCCTTCCTTCTCAATTTTTTGGAAGAGTTTGTGAAGGATAGGCACTAATTCGTCTCTGAATGTTTGGTAGAATTCATTTGTAAATCCATCAGGTCCTGGGCTTTTGTTTTTGGGGAGGTTTTTGATTACCATTTCAATTTCGCTAATTGTAATTGGTCTGTTTAGGTGTTCTATTTCTTCTTTATCTAGCTTTGGGTGATTGTAGAGTTGTAGGAATTTGTCCATCTCCTCTAGATTGTTAAACTTGTTTCCATATAACTGTTCATAGTAGTTACTGATTATTCTTTTGATTTCTGCTGTGTCCGTTGTGATTTCTCCTCTTTCATTAATGATCCTGTTTATTTGTGCTTTCTCCCTTTTTTCTTTGTGAGCCTGGCTAGGGGTTTGTCTATTTTATTGATTTTTTCAAAGAACCAGCTTTTGGTTTCATTGATCTTTTGGATTGTTTTTTTAGTTTCAATTTCATTTATTTCTGCTTTGGTTTTATTATTTCTTTTCTTCTACTGGTTTTGGGGTTTTTTTGTTGTTCTTTTTCTAGATCTTTGAGCTTTGAGATTAGGTTGTTTCTTTGAGTTCTTTCTTGTTTCTTGATGTGAGCTTCTATTTTCCTCTTATTACTGCTTTTGCTGCATCCCATACATTTAGGATATTGGTGTCCTCCTTGTCGTTCAATTCAAAAAATTTTTTAATTTCTTCTTTGATCTCCTCATTAGTCCAGTGGTCTTCCAGTAGTGTGGTTTTTAATCTCCATGAGGTAGGAAAGTTCCTTGCCTTCTTTTTATGGTTTATTTCTAGTTTGATGCCTTCATGGTCAGAAAAGATGGTTGATATGATTTCAATCTTGGTGTATCTGTTGATGTTTGTCTTGTGCCCCAGTATGTGATCGATCCTGGAGAATGATCCGTGTGCGCTTGAGAAAAATGTGTACTCCGTTTTTTTGGGGTTTAGTGTTCTATAGATGTCTGTTAAGCCCAATTGCTCTAGGTTCTTATTTAGAGCTTTGGTTTCTTTACTTATTTTCTGTCTTGTTGATCTATCCATTGTTGATAGTGGTGTGTTGAAGTCTCCCACTACGTATGTGTTTTCTCTGATGTCTGTTTTCAGAGAGGACAACAGTTGTCTGATATATTTTGGTGCTCCTTCGTTTGGTGAGTATATGTTAATGAGTGTTATTTCTTCTTGAAGTATTGTCCCCTTGATCATAATGTAGTGACCATTGGGGTCTCTTTTTATCTTTTTGAGTTTGAAATCTGTTTTATCTGATATAAGTATAGCTGTTCCTGCTTTCTTTTTTGGTCCATTTGCTTGTAGGATTGTTTTCCATCCTTTAACTTTGAGCCTATTTTTATCTTTTGTAGCTAAATGTGTTTCCTGGAGACAGCAAAAGGTTGGGTTTTGTTTCTTAATCCAGGCTGCAACTCTGTGTCTTTTATTGAAGAGTTTAGTCCATTTACATTTAGAGTTAATATTGATATGTTAACATCTGTATTTGCCATTGTGTTTGTCTTTCCTTTGATTTTATTTATTTATTCTTTTAATGACTTTTTTTTTTTTTTGGCCTTCTTTCATTGTTATTCGTCCCTCTGAGGTTCTGGCTTTAGGACTCCTTGTAGTATTTTTTGGAGTGGGGGTTTAGTTGCAATGAAATTCCGGAGTTTCTGTTTGTCTGGGAAGGTCCATATTCTTTCTTCAAAGAGGAAGGAGAGCTTTGCGGGATAGAGTATTCTTGGTTGGCATCTGTTTTCTTGGAGTCTGTTGACTATGTCCCTCCACTCTCTCCTTGCCCGTAGTGTTTCTTCGGAGAAGTCTGATGTCAGCCTGATTGGCTTTCCTTTGAATGTTATCTGTTTCTTCCCTCTTGCCAGCTTCATTATTTTTTCCTTGTCCTGGATTCTAGGGAGCTTTACTATTATGTGTCTTGCTGTATTTTTTCTTTCGTCGTGGAAGTTTGGTGTTCTTCTTGCTTCTTGTATATCAATTTTCAGCTCCTTCTTCACATTTGGGAAGTTCTCTTCAATTATCTCTTTGAATATTTTCTCTGTTCCTACTTCTCTCTCCTCTCCTTCTGGTATTCCTATAACTCTTATATTTCCTTTCCTCATGGAGTCAGATAGTTCCCGAAGTCTTTCTTCATTCTTTTTCCTTCGTACTTCTCTTTCCTTTTCTGTTTTGGTTCTTTTTATTTCTGTGTCTTCAAGAGCACTTATTCGTTCTTCCATTTCATCAATTCTGCTTTCATTGCTTTTCTCAGAATTCTTTAGTTCTTCCACTAATTCTTTGATCTCCTGCATTTCTTTTACTTCCCTCTTTAGGGACTCAATTTCATTCTTCTGATCGTTGATTATTTTTCCCTTATCATTGTTTTCCTTTATGACTTCTGTCAGTTTTTTAATCACGGCAATTTTAAATTCTCTTTCTGGAAGGCTCAGAAGTTCTTCCAAGTTACTGTCGTTGCAATCTGGGGGCTGGTTTTCTTTTTTGTGGTGTGCTTTTTCTCTGGAGAGTTGCTAGTTTGCGTGTGGTTCTTCTCCTCCCTACTGTCTGTTTTCTAATTTGCCGTATGCGTTGGGACACTGTGTTGTTGGGACTGGCCAGCATCTTGGGTGGGCTTCTCTGCTCCCCTCTGGTTCCTCCAGGAGTCATCTGTCAGTTTCAAGCTGTCTTTATTGGAGAAAGGTCCCTGTCCTTAAATGCCGATGTGGGGACACACTCCCCTGTGCGCCTGGTCTGCCCCAGCGGTGGGTTCCTGTTCCCCCTCTGGGCTTGGACTGCAGGCCAGAGGGGGTCTGGCGTGGGCGAACTTCCCCTGCTCACCTCTGGCTCCTGAGGAAGCCTTGTGCAGGTAGTCTTTACTGAAGAAATGTCCCTGTTCTAAAATGGTGATGTGGGACACACTCCCTGCACGTCCAGTCTCAGGCACACTCTTCTGCGCGCCTGGTCTGCCCCGGCTGTGGGTGCTCGCTCTCCCTGTGGGCTCAGACTACTTGTTCGGAAGGGGCCCGGTGTGGGCTAACTCCCCAGCTGGCCACTAGCTCCTTCAGGAGCCTGTGCTGGCTTCAAGTCGCTAGGTGGCGCCAGAGATCTCTCCTAGAGCCCTTGGGGAGCTGATTTTCCACCCCGTGGGACAGGGAGCAGAGCGGGGATGGTAGGGTACACCTCAACGGCTTTGGGGTGCTGTGTCTGCCTTGTGCCCCACCGTCGTGGGGAACCCACGCCCCTAATTTCGTGCCCCGGGTCTCAGTTCCAAAGCCCTCAGGTCCAGGACGCGGGCTGTAGCCCAGTTCAGTGGCGCGGGAATGGCGCCTTTTGCACCGCTCCCGTGCCTGGACGCCTGGTTCCTGCTCACTCAGGGAGGGACCTTCACCTCAGTGAGGACCTCCGTGCGTCTCCCCGCAAGCCTAGGTCGCAGGCGCGGGGACCTGGGCCGCTGCGATCCCGGTCCGCGTTGAAAACTATTTTTTACCAAAAACAATAGTTTTTAAAATGTTCTAACAGGCTCTTACCTTTTCTAAGTTACAACACGAATAAATCTTTTGCTCCTTCATTGAAAGTACTACTCGGATAGTATTTGTGGAAAAAGTAAAGGAGCAGCAAAGGGACATCTCAGTTAGTCTTACTTCTCCATTATCTTTTATACTCTGTCTAGAAGACGAATTCAAAAGAGTTGAATAGGATGGGATTGGACAGGCCAAAGAAATAGGGGTAGGAGTCTGTCTGGTCTCCAGAGCCTTCTTTGCCTGCCTCACACAAAAGCAGACAGATATTCTCTGTGTTATGTTAAAAATGAAACTCAAATCACAAAGTCATTAGCTCACTGGTTATCAATATGTGGCCCCTGGACCAGCAATATCACCATCATCTGGAAACCTGGAAATACAGATTTGTGGACCTTATACCAGTCCTACTGAATCACAAACTCTGATGGTGTGGCTAGTCTATTCTCCAGGTTATTCTATTGTACTTAAGGTTTGGGAAACTGCATCAGAGTTTAGGTGTCTAAGTAAATATATTCCTGTTTTTTACTGTTGAAAGAGCACCATGAGCCTGATGACCAGTTGGTAGGAGACCAGGGGTAGGAAAGAACTTTAATTTTCACATGAGAATGGACTGATTCATGAAAGAAAGGGTTATATATTCATAAACTAGGGGGAAAAGAATTGATCAGTAGTTTTACTATCGCATGTTGAAATGTCTGATATGGTGCTATAAACCTAAGTTTTATTTTTCTAGAAAAAACAAACATGTTCTCTTTATGCAGAAAAGTGTCTTACTTCCATTATCATAAAGCTTACATCATGTGCTAAGTCAGGCAGCATGATGCTTTCAGATGTCTATCCAATTCACTTTTCCCAACCAATATCCTGTAACATTTGTCTTTCAGTGTAGTAAATGGAGTTAGTGTCAACTCTATTCTAGGTCCTCATTGCTATTTGCAGAGTGCATGAATGGGTGGCATGAGTAGTATGATAGCATGTGAAAATAAGGAGGATGAAGGATGTGTGTGTCCATCTGATGACTCAAGGAAGAGGTGACCTGTCCTCTTTTCTCATCTCCCAAGCAGTGTAACAAGCATGCCACATAGGAACAAAGTTTAAAAAAGATATTGGCATTGAAACACTAATAGGAATTGTATTAATTTAAATGATATGACAATTTTTTTATTAAACATTAAAAGTCTAAGTTTTCAGTAATCCTTCCATTCTGCTTTACAAAGGAAATAAAGCGTCCTACTCACAGTTTCAGGATTCTCTGCTGATCTGAATCATTCTTGAAAATAACCTGACCAGCTAGACCTTCATACTTGTCCTTATATTTACCCACAAACAAAACTGGAGTTTCTTAGGACTGGGCGAAGCTCGTCCCTGGAATCTAAGCAGTCTCTCCAGACCATCGACATACCTAGGCAGACCTAGAATAAATTTGACTCTGGAATTTGAGTTGTTGGAGCAAACTACCATTTCTTTTGCTCATTTCCACTTGATGTCACATTTCCATAATTCGCAGTGGAACCCGGGAAGCCATTTACTAGGGTGGCTCTGACAGTTTTTTCCCAGCAGAATTCTACCATCTTTGGGGAAGATGCAAATTCCAATATAAAATTGAGGCTGAGAGCAATGTATTTTTCTTTGTCTCTTTATGTAGCGTCAAGAACTAGAATCAGAAAACAAAAAACTGAAAAATGAGCTAAATGAGTTACGCAAATCCCTTAGTGAGAAAAGTGCCCCAGAGGTGACTGCTCCCGGTGCACCAGCCTACCGTGTCCTCATGGAGCAGCTCACCTCTGTGAGTGAGGAGCTTGATGTCCGCAAGGAAGAAGTCCTCATCCTCAGGTCTCAGCTGGTGAGCCAGAAAGAAGCCATTCAACCCAAGGTAAGCACACAGTGGCTAATGCAAATATTTGGTGGCTGCCTTCTAATTCCTCCCAGTCTTTCCTTTCAATTTATAATGAAGCAAATCTTTTTAGTCTAATTGAAACTATTATTTCTTTTAAAATCAGTATCTTTTAAAATCTCATGTTGTTTAAAACCAGATAATTACAAATGACATTCCGAATTATCTTCAGTTTCATCTCTCGTTCATGAGCCAAAGGAATTTTAAAGTTAATCTTGTTTGTAGTAATCTGGCCACACAAATTTTGGCCAAAAATAAAATTCTAAAAAAAATTATGTATGTATAAGGATAGATGTTTACTAAACTTGTGGTGATTATCTCCCAGGATGTGCAAATATCGAGTCATCATGATGTACACCAAAACTAATATGTTACCTGTTAGTTATACCTCAATAAAAAAGTTAAGAAATAAAAAATATTTCATTAAATATAAAAATCCATGAATATTTTTGTAATAAGGAAGCATTAAATATGACTTTTAAAGTGTATGTTGGAAGTAACCTGTTTAACTGGAGACACATGAAAAGATTAGGAATGAGGTCAGTGGGTAGAAGTCACATGGAAATGATTTCTGTTCTCTCTAGGGGGTTCTGTCTATGGGTGGGTATGGAGGGGGAGCTAAGAGAGACTGAGTTTAGTGACCCAGCAGAAAGGATCGTGCTGGAGATATAGAGGACCCTTTGAAGTTCTTCCCAGTCCTCAGGTAATTTAAGACCCAGTGCTGCCAAGTGCTGGTAAGAAATGGACCTTTTTGTCATTTGTCGTCATATAAAAATGATCTGAGTTATCATCTTAAAATGTGTTCTTTATCTGTGCCCATGTTCATGCAGCAAAGTGTCATCAAGCAATTGAGGCAATACAGTATTCCAATTGTATGACATGCCATATAAAAATTAGTTTTGATATCTAATTCATTGGATGTCTGCATTATCTGAGGGTACTTCTACAGATTTTTTTTTTTTTTTTTGCATATGGCTATGATATTAAGCCTGACACCTATGTTTGGATTTGATAAAGACAACTCATACCTGGGAGCAACTCTGATCCAGGAAATACCAAATTCTGAAAGTGCAATCTCTGACAGAAAATAATCTTAGTGAAGAAATCTCAGCAACAAGTAGAGTTATATAAAGAAATGTGCTTTCAATATTAAAATGAACCATAAACCCCATAACTTTGAATTAAGGAGCATTCCAGAAGGGGACTCTCTCTCCCTGCTCACTATATATGTCCCAGTTTCTAAACTGAGTTTAATTCCCATAGTTGGACCTTGAAAGACAAGGCCCCCTCTGCATGCTAACTGGAGCAGAGTCTAAAGTCAAGATTCCTTTCTCAGCTTCCCATGTGACAAAATGATATTCTCACAAGAAACTTCAGTGAAAGTTAAAGGATAGGAAAAGAAAAATGAACCAAGAGGCATAAAAACAATCCAGCTGAAAGACTCATATGTCAGCTGCCCTCCAGTCCCTAGTGGGCTCGCCCAAACCAAGGTCCCTTCTCTCCAAGCTCCCAGCTGACACATGGCAGCAGCAACTCATCTGCTCCAAGGAAAAATGCCTGTGGCACAGCTTGAGACCTTTCAGTACACCAGTGCTGTTTGCCCTACTCAGCTTTTAGTCAGAAGCACATCATTTCACAACTGCCTTGCCAGACTGTGGCATCCAGTAAGCAAGGTGCTGATCTAGCCCCCAGGCCTAGTTTATCAGCTCCATCTCAACAAGTACTCTGGGGGGGCTTCCCTTGGTCAATGACCTTCTATCAGGGTGTAGATAAGACCTAGGATAAGAATTTTACATTATCAGAAGCTTCATCTGTCCAATACTTATATACTTTACAGTTAGAAAAATCAAAGCAACTCAAAAAGAATTCCAATCAGTTGTGTCTGAGAATTGAGTTGCCATCACATAAATATATTAATGTCTACCTCGCATCAGTTCTGTGAATATTAATTTGCTTACAGAGTTAATTTTATGAGAAACAATTCATGGTTGTTTTTGCAGTTAGCTTTTATCTATTCTGATGGGGACTCATGATGGAATGTATGGAACTAAGGGTTTATTGTTTTCTTCATTTGTTTTTTGTGCTTGCTGGCTTGTGATTTTCAGGATGACAAGGTAATTATAAAAATTTTAGTAAATCTATTTAATCCTAATTTTAGTTTATAAGTACCCCCCAATATATGTAATCGATGCTTTCTACCCACCAAGACTGTCTTGATATTTACAAATTTTATATTTGACACCTTCTTATTGGGAAAGTCGGTGGGAACATAGTGGATGTAGTAGGCTCAATCTGGATCACAGAGAGGTCTGCAGGACTAATTCATAGTCAGCTCTGTGACTGTATGTAGGGGAAGGGAAGCCCTAAATTTGGAATACACTCAAAACATTCATTTCTACCTGCAGGAGTTTGGTGAGGAGGCACTAGATAAAAAGCACCCCCGTTCGGGAAGGGTGGGATTTCCCTACCTGTTGCAACCCTTTCAGACCTTCTGGTCACCAGCTTGAGGGAAATAAACTCTGAGCATTGATTAGGTCATGCTTAAGACTGGTGTTCCAAGTCTAATCCCATCCCCCAGGCCTAAAGGTAAGCCTAATGAGGGAAGGACAACAGTTAATTTACTGAAGGTTCAAAACCAGATCATGTGAGCCTTCAGATAACATAGAATACATGTAGCATTATTTAAAATGGAAACTGGATCTTTGAATCATATTGCTTAATACTTAAAAATCTAAGTATGGCCCTTTTTTGAACAGAAAGATGTTTCTATCTTTTAGGGAAAGGTAATTTTTTTATAAAATGTGTACCTAAATTTTTATGAAACATAACTAAAGAATTGCTTTATGTGGTGATTATGGGAAAGATCCTTAATACTCAGTAAAGTGTATTAAGCTCTTGTTAATAGCATTTTTTCAAACTACATTTGTTTTTTCCTAAGGACATGTTTATAAACCCACAAAAGTCCAGCATTAAGAAAAAAGTAGGATTTTTAAAGGATGTTTCTGAGAAACACTGAAATTTAAAAGCAAGTATTTGTAGGCTTCCAGTTGACATTATAGTTATCATAGAGCTGGTCCCTAAGATCATAGTATTTTCTTTTTAAAGGTTTATTTTATTTATGCATACAAGAGCCGGGGTGTAGGCCAGAATTTGAAGTGTGTTCTATTAACTCTACTTCATTGTAAGATCTGGCTTTAAAGCAAACATTGACTAAAGGATTTGTCTATTTAGACAAATAGAATTGGCCCACTGGTTCTTATTATCTGTTCTTGCCCTGGTGATACAGAGAGTAGCTAAGTGGAAGCAAAGTTTTGAAATTACATTGGTTGTCAGTCAGATTAGACAAAAAAAAAAGAAAGAAAAAGAAAAATGGAAGTAAACATGTTGGCAGAAAAGTCCTTTCTATACAAAATCATTAGTAATTCTGACCTGCCAGATGTTTATTTCAAAAGCTTCTATACCATGCTGTGCTGTAACAGGAAGAAAGACTTGAATAACAGCAGATGGTAGATATTTACAAGGAGCTAAATCCTTCCCATTTACATGTACATATATATAAAGATGTGAGAAAAAAATTTAATTTTGCTGAGGCATATGATCTGAACAACACCTTTTTTTGTACCAAGTTTTTATTGGAAAAATGAGCTTTATCTCAAACTTTGTGTTTTCTTGGGGCATTTGTTTCTTTATTACTGGTTAGAAAGTAGTAGAAAGAATAGCGTTCTATTAAATAGGTACTTGATGTTCTTGCCTGGTTACTGTTTAATGCTATATAGACTATTATTACTTTGTATATTAAAAAGTATACATTTCACATAATGAACACATATGTGTAAACACACATAGCCTCTCAGTGATTTTATTTACAGTGGAGAGGCATCTAGCATCTCACCCCTTTTGTAGCAGAGCATTTGCAAGAGAGGGAATGAAGGTGCCTTTTTCTCAACTACTGTGTGCCGCTCTCCTCTGTAGTTAGCATGGGGCTGGATCTCACACTCTGCTGGACAGAGGTTTAGTAGAGGAAAGAAATTCTGGAGGAAAGTAATATTTTGTATGTGGTCCAAAGCTTTTCAGTTGAATATTACTGTCATTTCTTCCTTCAGAATACAATGACAGATTCCATAATACTTCTGGAAGATGTACAAAAAATGAAAGATAAAGGTGAAATAGCACAAGCATATATTGGCTTGAAAGAAACAAACAGGTAAGTTGATTTTTGTAAAATTAATTTTGGTTAAATCATATTTATATTTAGCCTTTAAGTCAACTTCTTATACAGTAAGTCAAAATGTTTACACATTACTTTATTAAACATCAACTGATCTTCAAAGGAAATTCAAGATTCCTAACATAGTCCTAGTTAAAGTCTCATTTATAAGATAAAGTAGCAATATTGATGAGACATGTCAGGGGACATCCAGGGACTATTTTTCTATATATTTAGGGTCTTAGCCTTGAGAGGTTTCTTTGAGAAGAAAATTTGTTGCTTGCTGTTGGACTATCTATCTTGAGTTGTCACATTTGTTATTCAGGATGATTATCTGTGAAGGTTCATAGGGGTAACTGCAACTTTCATAATTGAAACTTAGTGTGAAGAGAAGTGATGAGGTATCTGGAGTTCACATCAGCGTTGGCCATATAATTCTAAAAATGATTTCTAGGATAGAGCCCTGATATTTGAGCCAAATCACTTTCACATTTCCTAAAGTGTTCTGAGAAAAATCTAACTCTGATATTAACCCATTTACCCTAAACATGAATGAAGTTGCAGATGGCACTCAGTCACTTCAACTTTAGGGCCTTCAGCGGGCTGACTGAAAGAACAGGATTAGCAGTCACTAAGTGACTAAAATTTCATTAAAGCTTCCCCGGTAGCCAAGATTATCACAGATAGAAGGCTCATATTTGGAATCACTACAACCTTCTTACCACCCCACTTCCCAACAGTGCCTTAGTTGGGAAGTTATTGAACTCTGAACTTAAAAAACTGCATACCAAAAGGACATGGCCAGTGATGATCACAGAGAAAGAAAATTCTGGAGATAATATGCAGTCTTGGTCTTCTGATGCACAGTATCAGCATTGTTATACAGAAATATTTCACAAACTAAAGAATATTGCTATGCAGATTGTAAGGTACTCGTCTACTTTTGTGACAGTGGTGGGAATGATTATAAAAGCATTTGGCTAACCTTAAATTTTAACTTATGAATGTAACTCGTGAGCTTATCTTTTTTTTTAAAAAATTCATTTATTTATACATATAAGAACTGGGGTGTAGGCCAGAAGTGCGGGGGGTGAGAGGATTCACCAGAGACAGAGTGGGAAACAGAACAGGCAGACTGATTGAAATACACTGCTGAAGGGAGCAGCGGGTGAGACAGGAGAGGTCTGCTGCGCCATGTTGGTAGCTCCCTAGTGGGCTGGAGATCGAACTCGTACTACAGAGGCTATGGATAGCTTCACAGTGCTGTGCTTAACCCCTTGTGCCACCAGGGAGGCCCATGAGCTTATCTTCTAAGAATATGTTAGTATAGAAAGAGCAGTGTTACACTGTTCATCTATCCACTTACCAAATACGTATTTCGTGCCTACATAATGCCAGGCCCTGGGATATAAGAGTAAGCAAGGTCAGTGCCGCCTTACTCTCAAAATTTATAAGCTGTTGAGGAGACAGCCAATAGGATTGGAACTTTACTCCAGTGACAGTGGAAGCTGTTGAAAGGTTTTCAGTAGGTAGGAGAATGACATGATGAGATTTGAGTTTTAGGAGACTAGCCCTGGCTGTTATGTTAGAGAATAGATTGTAGTAGAACAAAGTTGAAGGCTGAAAGAGGTCATTACCATTATCCAGTGACTGATTTTGGTGACCTGGACTTAATTGATGGCTGTTGAGGTTAAGAAAAATGGGACACTTTGAAAAATACATAAGAAGATGGCATCAGTAAACCTTATACTTTATTGGGTAAGTGGATGAGGGATAGGGAATCATGAAAGGTAAATTCTAGTTGTCTGAGTGGATGCTATATGGTGATGCCATTTCATGGTCATCAGTCTGGGATTTAGGGAAGTGCAGGGTGGAGATAGTAGATTTACAAATACTGAATTTAAGGCTCTAGGAAGACATCCAAGGAGAGAAATCTATTAGGCAGTTGAAAATGTAGGTCTAGTACACAGGATGTGTGGGCTGAGATATAAGATTGAGACCATGCAAACAGTTCAACTCTTGAGGGAGAAATGGTAGATGGAAATAGAAGAGCATGCCATCTCATTTCTTGTATGTGAACAATAAAGTGTGGTAGGAGTAAGAACCTGGACCCTGAAGGCATAAAGCAGCCCTCCACTGCTGCCAGCGGTGCAACCTCCAACAGATGCCTTACTTCCTCTGCAGTAGGGCACATAACATATATTGGTTTACTGATAGAGTTAATAAAATAATACATGCAAAAGGATATGGGACAATGTCTGACACTTAGCAAATATTCAAAAATATTTTTATATCCTAGATAAAAAAACTGTAATCAACTTTGCCATTGGTATTTATGAATTGTATATACATTTACTAAAATGTATCATAATATAAAAGCAGTTTCTCCAGATCTTTAAATTTTTATTCAAAAAATATTTTTAAATATTTATAAATATTAAATATTTTTAAATCATGTCATAAGGACTTTAGACATATTATTTTTGTAAGTTACTCTTTTAAAATTTTTTGAAAGCAATTCTTAACAGGAAATCAGATTTTATTTAGTTAAAACAAATTCCTACCCAGAAGATTTAAAACTTCATTTTGAAATGGATTGTGATGACAATTGCCACATGAAGAAATTAACTGAAGTTTTCATTCTGTATGTAGGTGAACTTTGTGGTTAGTCTCTAAGAAAATATGTGACACATAAAATCACTCTGCTAAATGAATAAAATGTTTAAAACAGGACCTTTTTCTTAACCTTTTCAGTCATTTCTTATTTTGCAGGTAAAGTAGCTTTTGCTCTAATTTCTACCCATTTACATATTAGGTTGCATGTTACCCTTTAAAAAAAATAACCAAAAATAATTATTGTGTTAATGTCTTAAAGTCATCTGTAATTAATAAAAAAATAGTCTTACTGACTTAATAAAATATTGAAATACCATGTGCTGTTCTTGACATCATCATCTCATTACCATCCTGTATCCCTTTGTGTTTTGCATTGTTGTTTCTTTTGCATGGAAGATCATCTGCTATGGATTGCCATGAGTTGAATGAGGATGGAGAGCTGTGGCTGGTTTATGAAGGGTTAAAACAAGCCAACAGGTTATATTTGTCTCCTCACAATGGAATGTTATTAATTTGTTGTTTCTCTTACTAACAGTAGCCTCCTGGCTTTAACTTCTGTATTTCTCGTGCGTGCATTATCTTCCTGGGTAAATTAGTTTTTAGAACATTCAACTAGACACTATCTTAAAACCCTTCTCTGTGGGGGGATGTCATTAAAGCTGAAAGGCATAGACAGTAAATACGAGATGCTTTAGTGACTCATGCTATACCTACCGCTCACTCAGGCGCTAAAACTTGTGAGTATTTCTGTCTGATTTGGAAAAAGAACAAAACCTTTCAACTCGATGTCAAACTACTGTGGGAGAAACTAATGCCTACTGTTTAAATAGTGATTTCTTGTTTGAAATAAGGATCAGTCCTGAGGATGTATGTGCCTGTGGCAATGTGACAACATTTTTATATATTCTTATCATGTTGCCAACAGAATTATTATATAGATGGCTTGGCATTCTAGGTGGTTATTGTGAAATCCAGATTTGTAAAACAGCAAATCAGGAGGGTTTTCTACTTTGCTGCAGTTCAAAATAATTACCCAAACTCAATATGTTAATTATATTTAGGGAACAGCAAACTTGAAACATCACCTTTCTATAGACTCTCCTCTAGTTATATTTATCTTAAAAATCTTATAAAGATGGGCCTCCCCTGGTGGCCCTGTGGTTGAGCGCTGGGTTGTGAGGCTGCCCGCAGCCTCTGCAGCGCCAGTTCGATCCCTGGCCACCGGCGAGGGTCCCACCAAAAAAATAAAAAAATCTTATAAAGATACCATTTTAGTGATTAAAATGTAAAAATACTTAATATGCTTGTTCAAGGGGCTTCGGCTTACTCTACTTTGTTCTCATCATAAACCATTGTTATTTACTTTGTGGTGTTATTGGTTCAAATTCTTTTGAAGTTTTGTAATCACTAAAATATTTTTAGTCTGCTGTTAACAGTTTGCTTACAGTGGCATTTGGCTACCAAGAGGATTAGAACGAAAGCATCTTTCCTTTCTTTACATTAATTCCTAACCACCATAACTTTGTTTTGTGTTTGGAAAAGGGGTGAATGTAGAATTTTGGGTGCATGGTAAGGGGAGGAAGCTGTATCTCTCACTGTATCTCTCACTGGTGTTCTCACTGCCAAAGTCTTCGTCTTACTTACAGGCACAGCTGACTTGTATGTTTGCTCAGAGAAGCAGTAACCAATGTGTTTGTCCTGTTAATATTTATGTTCTAAAACCATGTCTTCTTAGGATTCTGTTACTGATATGGAGGTTTATGAGGAGGGAGAAGATTATAAATGTAAATTATATGTACATAAAATTTCAGAGCTATCGGTCTGGATTTGGGTAACCCTGTATATACTTCAGAGTAGCACTCCAGCCTTTCTGTTCTTCAAAGATAAGAGTAGAAAATAAAAATAGGGCCTTGGTCCCAACCTCTGCCTGAAATAGTTACTATGAAATTCTAAAATGCATTTTTAATTAGATCTGGAGTTTATAATCTTGCCCCTCACTAGTGCAGTTATTTTGAAGCCAGGGTACTGTCTTTGCCAATTTAAATGCTCATTTGTCAAGGCCGTAGGTCAAATGAAAGCTATGTCTTCCATTTATTCTTTTGGCCCTCATTTCCTATGAACTTTTCAAAAGAGCGAAGTGTCTCCTGTTTCTCAGGGCTTTTGAGAACTTTATAGCAGGGCCATAGCCCAGAAAGACAAAAATGAGAGCGTTGGTTTCCTTTTCTGGCCCTTGTTGGAGTTTCTTGACTTGAGTGAAGTCAGGAGCTACACAGATACTACAGAGTAGCCCTGTCTCCGGCCCTTGCAAGTGAGCCTCAAGCCTCGCTCCCACCAGGTGGAGACTTGAGTTTCACCCCCTCCCTGTGACTTCTCCACAGGCTTCTGGAATCCCAGCTGCAGTCGCAGAAGCGAAGCCATGAGAGTGAAGCCGAGGCCCTCCGCGGGGAGATACAGAGCCTGAAGGAGGAGAACAACCGGCAGCAGCAGCTTCTGGCCCAGAACCTGCAGCTGCCCCCTGAGGCGCGCATCGAGGCCAGCCTGCAGCACGAGATCACCCGCCTGACCAACGAGAACCTGGTAGGGACAGGCGCCTGGGTCCTTGCCTGCTGCAGACAGCTCACAGGAGAAGCCCAGTTTTTTATCAAATGCTCTTTTTTCCTGCTGGGAAAATCTCCCTTGCTACCTTCTTATTCTCCAGCTGATAGAATAAGGAAAGTATGACCATGTTGGTCAAGGTGGGAAAGGCTTGTGCACAGGCTGTGTTGCTCACAGAAGGCTCTTGAGCATCTCGTTGCTCCCAGAGCTAACATGAAGGGTCTGGAACAGAATCGCCAACTATGTGCTGGGCCTTGGAAATCTTCCAGCTGTAGATTCTCTGCTGCTCCAGGAGGTTTGCTATGCAGTTGTCATGACAGAGACTGGGAATAAGCCTTGTTTACCACTGGTCCCCAAGCAGCCACCAGGGCTGAGCCAGTCTCCATCCCTAGCAGGCAAGTGGGTTAGCGTTATGGTCAGAGAAGGCAATTGACAGAACCACGCAGGGCCTTTGGTTGACATTGGATGGAGCTCCCACGTCAGGGAGCAGGGGCAACAGGATTGAGGTTTGTACATTTTTTATTCATCTTAACAGAATTTGTACAGTAAATAAGGAGATATTTTCCCCTTCCTACATTCTGAATCCTGGCGCAGAGTACCAAGTTTTTTTCTTTCTTTTACAGAAACTGTTTTTTAAAATATTTTTTCTTAGTCACAAAATAATTTTTATTACATATTCTTTAGTTAACTTTAACAAACATATTTATGTTAAGTCACTGAGAAGTTACAATTCCATATTTTTATATATGTCTGTATTATAGTATCAATCTGGTTTTGAGAAAAGCTATGGTGATTTGTCTTTTTTTTTTTTTTTAATTAAGTGTTTAGTGACCTATAATAAAATTGTTTGGATTTTCTCTGCAGATTTAGCCAACAGAACTGTCCCTCCATGACTTCATTAATGATCATTTACATTAAAAATAGTTTTCTAGCATCATCTTTTATATTAATTAGAAGCAAAACCCAGAGGTATTCTTTTCATAGTCTGTCTGTCCCTTTGAGGACAGCTTTCTGCTTGAGACTCCATTGTAGGATGGGAGAGGGTCCTAAGGGCACTGTTTAGACTCTTTCCAAAGTGACTGAAGTATTGCTAATGGGGGGGGAGGGTGTCTTTTGAATCACAGAATTTTTTTAAATGTCATTTTATTACTCTCAAGTATATCATTGCTTAAATTAAACTAACAATGCATTGATGCCTAAGGATATATAAATGTACTGAATAATATAATAACAACTGACCAGCCTGCAAATTCCATGCTTATAAATGATTATAGTAAAATACAAGGTGAAGCCTGCTTCTCAGTGGCAGATTCCCAAAGTTTCTTAACTAAGTTGATTGAGCATTTCTCTTGTAACCTTGTCTGCAGTATTAATTTTCTCAGCAATTGTTCACAGCTAATTCAAAAATAAATTAAGCCCCCAAATTCTAAGCTTGTAGAGTCTAGTTAGTGGATTGTCTGAATTTTAGGAAAACCTTTTGTAGGTCAGCAGCTGCTGTTGCCATTACACTGACTACCAATTTGGAGAATAGATTCAAGCTTAAGTACAGGGAATGAGGCACCTTTTAAAATATTTATGGTTCCTTGGTCTTAATGTACATTTCCTTTAGAAACACTGGAACAGAATACTAAAGCAGCAGTAGGACTAGGCTTAGAATTCTTGGAAACTCTCCTGCAAAACCTACCCACCTACCTATCCACCAACACACAAAAAAGCTATTTTCTCCCTCCCCAGTTCACATGCTTCACTTGCCCATGCTGCCTCTCAGGGAACGAAGGCACATGGCTTCTCACCAGACTTTCCAGCTCCAAACAAGGGTACCTGCCGGGGACCAGCCTCCAGCAAAATGTCATGTCAGGGGTTCCTGAAAGGATGAGATGGCCTAGGCGACACGTTAAGGGGCTGAGGGGAATGGGACAAGGTAGTGAGAAGACACTTGCACCTCATCCAGTGTCAGTGTCTCCTCACTACCTTGTCCCTTTCCCCTCAGCCCCTTAACGTGTCACCTAGGCTGTCTCATCCTTTCAGGAACCCCTGATCCTTTCAGGAATCCCTGACATGACATTTTGCCGGAGGCTGGTCCCCGGCAGGTACCAGCATTGCCATTATTCTCACTTTCATTTTATGTCTTTCCCACTCTTGCTGCTGCTGCCAGCAGCAAAAAATGTGGTTGTATTGATCTGGGGAGTGAATAAATGGCCTTATCCAAAGAGTCTTACCACTTTTCTGTGACTTGCCAGATGATTGTGTCCCGGCCATAGCCTGTTTGCTCTGAGCATAGTAAAATAGATGTGTGTAAATATGGTTAGAATCATCTGCCCGAGAAAGATGAGAGAGCCAAGACCAGGGATGAAGCAGAGCCTTCTGGGTATATAGTTTCATCACTTGTGTTTTAAAATATTTTAAAATTGATTTGCTGAGGTAGCATTCCCTCAGCCAAAATATCCATTGTGCCTGTTTTTTCAGTATTTTGAGGAATTATATGCAGATGACCCTAAGAAGTATCAATCATACCGGATTTCACTTTACAAACGGATGATTGTATGTACACACAGAGTGCATTTCTGTTATTTCCCTACTCCTTCTAGCTCTCTATTACTGAAAAGAACACTGCTGCTTACCTCTGCCCAGGAAGTCTCTTCAAAAACTTTCACAACAACTGTTTCTTCCCACAGCTGTCTTTTAGCCAGTGTGTGACCTGTGTCAGTGTCCTACGTCCATGTGTCACCTTTGATTGGTTATTAATGCTAGGCTTGCAGTGTGATGGAAGCAAAATGTGTTTCAAAAGATATCCAAGAAACACAACTGAACACTGTGAATGTTAGCAGCCATTCCTTGTATCATTGCTGCAGTATCTAAATCTGCCCAGTCAAAATTGGAGAATGGATGAACATTTATATTTGTAGATGCTTTTCTTTCCAAAATCTGTACAACCATAGATAACACTGATTCATTGCCCTTTTAAGCTCTGAATCTGCTGTTGTCCACTTTTTTCTCTCAAATATTGATCTTTTAACTGTGCCTGGCATTTGAGAGAATTCTTAAACAGAAAAACAGTTATCATAGACTTGTATAATCTCCTCCTCTTGAATGTACTGCTTGTTTTCTTTTCTTTGCATAAAGTATTCAGAATTACCCCTATGCCCCCTATAAGCAAAATTTTACCACCTGTGAGTTTATATTTGGGTTCTGCTTCTTACCATTTGGTCCAAGGTCCTATTCTCTGTGGTTATATTTCAACTTAACGATTTATTCCTTAAAATTCTTAACCTTTCTTAAAGGCCTTATTTCAGCATCTCCAAAGACAACATGTCATAGAGATTGCTCAAACACATAGGTGTCAGCTAAAAACTCCTGCCTATGTTCAGTCATCCTTAAAACTACCCACAAATTTTTGTGAATTCATCAAAATTATTTTGCCTCTTCCCCCTTGGGAAAAAAAAAAACATTCCACTGGAATAGCAGTACATTTTATGAGAATTTAATTGTTTTACCCACATGGAGCTTGCTAGAAAAGAGTCCCTGGGGAGCCTGCTATCCATCACACTGTAAAGGACTTTATGGCATTGTTATTTTAACATTTAGCTTTTATTGTAGCCACGTTTCCCCGTGCGTACCAGTTTTAGCCAGGTGGTGGCTCCACCACCGAGCTTTTCTGGAGCTTTTATGTAAAACTAACATTGCTATTTCTGCAATTTTGTGTCTGCTTTCCTTCTGCACATTTTAGAGGGCCTGTTTTGATATTTCTAATATATGTTTCATTTTGATCTGTAGGATTTGATGGAACAACTTGAAAAACAAGATAAGACTGTCCGGAAACTGAAAAAACAACTGAAAGTATTTGCCAAAAAAATTGGTGAACTAGAAGGTATTTAATCATGTTTCTATGACAGTTATTGAATCTTGGTTTTATATTGCTTTACTAGTAACCTAATAGAGGTTTGCATGCAAATATTAGGGACTATAACAAAAAATAACTTTTAGCCAATCTGGCCTCTGGAGTAGAAATTTCCATTGATTGGTAGGAAAATATGTTCTTTTCATGGTAGTAATAATTTACAGAGTGAGCTCATTCATTCAACAAATACCTAATAGCATTCCTCTATATCCCAGACACTGTGCTAGGCAGTATAGCATAGCAGTTAAGAGCATGGCTTCTGGAGTCATGGGTTAAAGTCTTGGGTTAAACTCTGGTTGTTCCACTTTTGGTGTTGGACAAGTCACTGAATCTCAGTATACCTTAGTTTTCCCATCTGTTAAGTGGGAATGAAAATGGTATCGATCTGACAGAGTTTATAGGGATTAAACTCATTAGTAAGTATAATGTTTTTATACTAGTAAATGTCATATATAGCTTAGTTGTATTATTACTGTTATTCTTAATACTGGAGATATTAAGACAAGTAAGACGAAGTCTTTGTCCCCAAAGAACTTACCATCTAATGGAGTGGAAAAAAAAGAGAAGTAAATAAGAAAAAATGAATTATTATAAAGGGAAAATCTCATGATGATAGGAAACCATCTTGAGAAATAATCAAATATCACTTGTTATTATATACAAATGAATTGTTGACTTTGAGCAAAAAACAACCAGTTATTTCACAAAATGAGTTTATTCAGAAACAACAACAAAAAGGCAATTTGGAAAGTATAGTCATGGTGAGAGATGCGTGTCCTTCCCAGAACAAAAACCAGAATGAACTTACTTATATTTAGAGTGACTGCTGTAACAGAGTTCATTGGAGGGGGTGGATTTTGATGTATGGTAACTTTTCATTTGTTGGTTTGTATCTTTTGTGGTTTTCACTGTCATATTTAGTTACTGGCGTTCTCAATTTCCCCTTTTTTCCATAGCTCCCAGCATTATGTCTGACTTATCATTCCATAAATTTTTGTTGGCTGAAGAAATGCAATTTAGGAATTTTTAGAGAACAGTAACAAGGATGTTTATTTTGAAGAAAATAATTTTCCCTTGGATGTACAAATGCTGAAATATTTGTTTAGAAATCAGATCATTTTGTAATCATATTTTACATGTAACCTTTTGGAATTACATGATTTATATGTCACAGTAAAACTTTGAACTTCCCGGGCCTCCCCGGTGGCGCAGCGGTTGAGCGCTGGGTTGCGAAGCTGCGCGCGGCCTCTGCGGCGCCGGTTCGATCCCCGGCTGCTCCCCGGCCACCGGAGGAGGGTCCCACATGGCGCGCAGACCTCTCCTGCCGCCCGCTGCTCCCCTCAGCAGTGTACTTCGGTCCTTCTGCCTGCTCTGCTCCCCGCTCTGGCTCTGGTGAATTCTCTCGCCCTCCCGCGCTTCTGACTGTACCCAGTGCATGTATAAAACAAAACAAACAAACAAACCAGCAAACAAATAAATAAAAGCATGCCTCTATAAAAAAAAAAAAAAAACTTTGAACTTCCCAACCACACACATGGACTATAATATCTGTTGGCAGACCTTTAAAAGCCTTTATTCAGCGAACCTTTCTGCACTTAACTCTGCACTATCATAAGATGGTAACTAGACAGCAGAGTATGCTTGAAGAACTAATTTTAAGGGTATTAATTTGTGAGATTATTTTTTAAATTGCTAGTGGTTCCTTTATCATATGTTAGTAAACACTGATAAATAGAAAAGCCATTTGTTATTTTTAAGTTTTCATCCAGCTGTCTTTGATATGTATATTTTTAATTAGATAGATTAGACTTTTTCAGGGTATTAGCAATTTTAAGACATTATCAATCAGAAATCAACCTCATTCAAGTTGAACTATACTGCCAACTATGTTCTTGATTCTTTAAGTAGCATTTAAGCATTGATAGATTAAACAAAAAGACAGTAACAATATTCTTAAGGATACTTATATTTTGACTTGAAAGGTAAGGGTCTGAAGAATACAATGAAATTAATCTATGTAATTTGGTACTTGCTGAGTATCATATGCCCTCCCCACCCAAATTAGAGAATAAAGAAATGATCCAACACTTTCCCTGTCCTTTATCTCCCCTTATACAAAAAATACTGGCAAACTTGTACAAAAAACATCTTCTAATTACTAAAAGTTTTCTCATATTTTTATTTAAATATAATATACTTAAATCCTTTTGGTTTAAAATAGCAAGACATTTGCCTCCTCCTTTGAGCTACACTTAATTAAGGAAACTTTTCTAGAAGCCAATCAATACTTTTTAAAACACCAACATATATAGATTTTTAGCAGAAATTATGTTGCTAAATGGAGAATGTTTCAAATTTTGATCTGTTTCGTGCTGTATTTTAATCTAGGAGTGGGTGTTGGGTTCTGTCTCAATTTTCAGTCAGGGAATTTAAACCTATAAAATTCTAGAAATCAGTTTCTTTTAAATAGGAGGGGAGGGCCTCCCTGGTGGCACAAGGGGTTAAGATGCAACCAATGAAGCTGTCCACAGCCTCTGTAGCAGAGTTCGATCCCCCGGCCAGCCAGGGAGCAACCCATATTGTGCAGCAGACCTCTCCTGACTTACCTGCTGCTCCCCTCAGTAGTGTACTTCCATCAATCTACCTGTTCTGTTCCCCACTGTTACTGGTGAATCCTCTCACCCATCCCCACACCTCTGGCCTGTACCCCAGCTCTTGTATGTATAAATAAAGAAATAAATCTTTAAAAATAAATAAATAAATAGGAGGGGACAATGAGGCCCCCAAACCATAAGTGACTTCCAAAGTCTCAGCTAATTGGTGGCCAAACTGAGATTAGGGCCCATACCTTCTGAGGGCCAACTTACTTCTCTCCTTGATGTTATATTTCCCAGTAGATTCTCTCTGCCTAAACACAAATTTATTTGAAGGACTCATTTAAACTTGAAATTATCAACTCTTCTGGTACCAAAATGGGAAAAAATAATTTAAAAAAAAAACCTTCTCATTTCTGGGACAAAAATGGTGAGAAATACGTTTCCGTGAAGTAGAAAGAATCAAAAAAGTAGAAAGTAGGAGTTGTTTCAGGTCTTTGTAGAAGGATTTCTATGTTAGGTGGAACTTTGGACTAAATGACCCCCTGGGTCTCCCAGGAGTCTTTGAAAACTGGGGTGGTGTACTGGCTTCTCTCTTTTAGACTTTATGGTTCTCTGTGCTACCTAAGGGTTGACATTTACTGTAATTAATAGGTCATTTGTTAGATGAATCAAGATGATGTAGAGCTGATACCTATATTTCATCTGTAACTTTTTATAAAGACTTAAATCTCTAGGGAGACTTCACGAGCAGAGAAAAACATTTTAATGAGAGTGGCAGAATTTGTCTCTGACATTTTTTTGCAGAACCAAAAATATCTTGGTTAGGTATTTTAAAAAAGAAAAGTGGTTTTCTTTTAAAACATGAAATCCCTTTGTTACAATATTAACTATATTTCATAAATTCCAAGATGCTTATTTTTCTGAAATTAGAATATGTCTTTTATAATTGTTTATGGTTTAGAGTTTAATTGACAGTGTTTTTCCTTCTTTAGTATTATCTAAAATAACTGTATTTCATAATCAGCTGCACCTTAGATATGATGGAATCACTACTTTTAGAACATTCCTTTTGGATTACATGGAGTCTAGAGCTGTACCTTTATTGATAAATTAAACATGTTGAATCCTTTTCCTTCCAGTTTCCCCTCCTAGAAACTGCCTACAGTGATTAGTAACATAGATGGTGAGGATGTTATTATGTATTTTACTTGCAACCTTTGCAACCTGTAAGTGAGCTGTCAAGGCCATTGGGTGCTGATTGCAAGATCCTTGTTGTGTTGTGTTTAAACTGACTCCAGAGATGATTTATGTAAAACTAAATAGTTTGAATCACATATAGCCATACATTTTACAATTAGTCCTGCAGTTTCCAGACTTACTGTGCATATGAAACACTAGATTATGGGAAGTAGCCACACCTTAATTTGTCCATTAGTAATGTAATCACTCTTTAGATACCGTAGTGTTGATGGATGGTGGTGATTTTCAGCCCTGAGAGTTTCGATTGGTGTTTTGCTGCTGCATGAGGTGGACAGGGTGTCACCAGGCTCCTTGCCACATGAGCAAGAGCACTGGCTGGTGTCTCTGTTCCCTGTGGTAACCGCGGCTGTGGAGCTGGCTTTCAAGAACTAACCAGGAAATTGTCCAGAGTGACAGGAGAAGCACTACTGATGCCTTGTTGAGACAGCAACATCAAACTTGCCTAATAAATCTGATCTGCATTTTGTTTGACGATAGTCTCTAACCTGAAATTTAATCTATTCCTAAACAGATTTCTAAGCTGTCTCCTTTTCCTATAGATAAAAGGATTAAAAAAGGCCTACTTACCAGATAGTGATATGATAAACACTAGATATGATAAACACTATCATAACTTGTGTGTTCCCTTACTTCCTTTGCATTTCCCATTCAATTCTCAAATTTGGAGGCTTTTTAAAAACCCATATCATTCTTCTCTAAGTAACTGTTGTTGGTAATAGTGGCCATTTTTAACATCTGAAAGGGTTGTTGACCAGTGGTTTTACTATAATTTGTTGCAACTTCATTGTAAAACTTTCAGGACTTTACTAAAAAGTGAATTTAAAATATTTAGGAAATTTTATTAGAAGTTGTTTTTATCTGTTCATGATTTCTTTGGGAATGAGGGGTGACTAATGTAAAGAAACATGAGTCTACCAACTATCTAGATACGATTTGAACTTTTTGCAGTGATACACTTAAAGTAAATGTTCTTTTCTTTAATGACTATATAGATTCACAGAGCTAGAGATGAGGGACAATCTTTGTTGCCACTGAGTGAATTAAAGTCTATCTTTTTATGATTGGTACCAATTAGTAAACCAGGAAGTTAAGCCACTTTGTTTGGGACAGTTAATATTATTATAAACTAAATCTTTTTCAAAAAAAAAAATCTTAAAGCTTTTGAATCAAGTACAATTCTTTGACGTTGATAATTGCCAAAGTGGCTGTCAGAGTGACATTACCATATAATTTTGCCATCTATCCACCCAATTTTAGTAGAAAAAAGATTTAAAGAGGGGACAATTAAGTGCAAATATGAAAAGTTTCTGTTGCTATAGAGGTCACTTAAAATTATAGGAACATGGAATCCTCTCATCTTTTCTATATAAACCACATTTCTCTTTTTTGCTTCTCCTAAAGTGGGTCAGATGGAGAATATATCTCCAGGACAGATCATTGATGAGCCTATCCGTCCAGTCAACATTCCCAGGAAAGAAAAAGATTTCCAAGGAATGCTGGAATACAAGAAGGAAGATGAGCAAAAACTTGTTAAGAACCTGATTCTGGGCAAGTATTTTCTGCATGACCTAAAATTTCTGGTACATGTGTAGGTGGTAGGAAAGACTGGTCTCTAATTTCTGAAATAGTCAACATCAGTTTCTTCAGTCACTATTGCATACTGAGCATTATACAGTGTGTTATCTGTCAGACTGCGGGACCCTTGTCTCGGATCCACCCAGAAGGATCCTGTAGGGCCAGACCTTGTCAGCCTTGGCTGTATATGGACTAACCTGGGCAGTTGTTGAAAGTAGTGCTGACTAATTAAACCAAATAGGACTGGGTGGCAGAGAGAAGGGGGAGCTTGGTCGTGTCTAATATATATTCTTCTAACCCTTCAAGGGAATCTGAAGTTTAGCTACTGCTATACCATTTAAATTCTATTTAGACCATTTATGTTCCTGAATTTCTTTTTTTCCTTACTTCCCCAGAAAGATATGTGACTAAATAGGTTAAGAACAGCAGTTCAGCAATAAGGAAGAAACAAGAGTTAAGGAAAAGATTCCCACAATGGAAGGAAAACACAAGACAAATAAATTGGGAGTGAAAAAAGCATTTCAGAGCAGCCAAAGGCCCTTAAGACTGTCTATTAGCTGCTTGCTCTGCAAGAGTTTTCAGGAAGGTGGAAATGATTAGGGAAGTCTATACAGTCCATAATTTATGATCTGAAAAAGCAATAACCCTCTCCTATTCAACTTTTGCATAGTTTTTCTCCCCACAGGTGGCAGCAGTGTGATGGGCAGTTATGTGTGATTCAGTGTCCCTAGGGTTGATGGCATTAAACTTAACTACTAAATGTAGTTACAGAGGCGCTTAAGTTTCAATATAATCTTCATTAGCAAAAATATTAAGGAGCCACTGGTTTTTATGCATAGAGTTAATAGTCAATTTAGTAAACACTGTGTGAAAGCCTACCATGTGTTGAGCATTGTCTAGGTACTGGATAATGGACAAAGTGAAGTCCCTATTCTCAGAGAACCTTCTTTTCAGGGTTAGGGTAGAAGGATAAAATAAATATACAATGTGATAAAAAGGATAAAGAGTAAAGGCAGGTATACTAGTTTATATAAAGTTTTCAGGAAGCTTTTCTTTATAGAGTGATTCTTGGACAGAGGCCAAATGCAGTAAGGAAGCTAGTCATACTAATATCTGAGGAAAGAATATTCTGGGGAGAAACCATGAAGTACATAGGCTCTGGGAGGAGAGTACACCTGGCATGCTCAACGAATAGTAAGGAGACCCATTTGGCTGGATTGCAGTAAGCTGGAGAAGGCGAACAAGGACAGACTACACACATTTTATAAATGAAAGAGGAGAAGCTATTTGGAAGACTTTCAGAACAAGATCTGGCATATATTTTCTTGCAGATTACTCTGATGTTGGTGAAAAATCTCCTACTGGGGAGCAAGGGATGAATCAGGGAGATCAGTTTGGAAACTCTCACTATATCCAAGAGAAAGGGGATGGTGGCCTTGAGTTAGTTGGATGCCGGATATATTTTGTTGGTAGAGCCAATTGGATTTGTTTGTGGATTAATTTGTATAATGAGAAAAAGAAAGGAGTCAAAGATGATGCCAACGATTATAACCCAAGAAACCAGAAGACTAAAACTGCCATTTACTGAGACAGGGGTAACCCCTGGAAGACCAGTTCCATAGGGAAGCAAGAGTTTGGTGTGGAATATGTCCAGTTTGATGTTCGTGAGCAAAATGTGAGGAAGGCAGTTGATACACAGGGTAGAATTCAAGGGAAGAGTTAGGACAAGAAACAGATTTGGGAGTTATCGTTGTGTCAGTAGACACCAGAGACTGACTTGTTCCTACCTGCAAGAATTCCTCCACTTACTGAGCTTTTCTATCCTTTTTTTTATATGACCTGTTTACCCTGAATGATTAAACTTTCACAGGAGAACTGTGCTTTTATATTTCACAAAGCATTCCTCATGAAGACTTTCAGTGTTATGTAAGATTATTTTTCCTACTGTCTTTTTTTAGAACTGAAACCACGTGGTGTAGCTGTCAATTTGATTCCAGGGTTACCAGCATATATCCTGTTCATGTGTGTTAGACATGCTGACTACCTGAATGATGATCAGAAAGTAAGGTCATTGCTGACATCAACAATTAACAGCATCAAAAAAGTATTAAAGGTCAGTGTATATTCTCATAGTGAATATTAATGATGATATAATCTACACAGAGGTGCTTTTCCTTCCTTCCTTGGGCTAAGTCACCAGTTCTCTGTTGCAACGTGTCTGTGTGACTTCTTTCAAAACAGGACTCAGGTTGAGTAGTCATCAAAATTAATTTTATGTAATTGTACTTAATTGTGAAGTAAATTAAGTTTACCCAGACAGAAATAGTCTGCATTGGGATCTTAGAACTAAATCAAAAGTATTTAGGAGAGTCCACTTCTATAGAAATATGATGCTATCATTAAAACAGGTATCATATAAATTCAGTAACATGTGGCTCATTCATACAAAAAGGTGTCTGTTAAAATATTGAAATTTTTCCCAACTTTTCTTTCCATTTTCTCATTACCTGAAATACCTGATGACTTGTGAGAAGCAGCACACAGATAGTTGGAAAAGGCAGCAAAATTATATAATAGAGCAAAAAACCCTACATAACTCAGTAATCACTGAGTCACATTGCATAATCCTCCTCTTAACTCTCTAGAAAAAAGAGAACATTATACTTAATTTTAACTCAAGTGTTTCTATGAGGAACTGAGAAAATATGCTCCAGTACTTTGCTTTCTTGTTGTCTAACTTAATGAGAACTTTTATGATAGAGATAAGTAGGTTGTTAGCATGCCCAGAGGACTCTTTCAAATCTAGATGTCTTTTCAAAGCTATTTGTTTTGATTGTGGTAAAAAATATATATATAAAAAACACATTAAATTTGTTATTTAGCTGTTTTTCTTTTTTCAGTCACAATTTTTGTGCAGTTAGTCATCAGCACCATTCATCTCCAGAGCTTTTTCACCTTCCCAGGTTGACACTCTGTACATATTAGACACACCCTCCCTGCAGCCCCTGGTCATGAGCTTTTAACAAATGCTGGTTCTCGGTCCCTGTTGCACAATATGTAGATGCCTTCCACAGTGGTTACTAAAGTGTAGAGTTTCTGAAGATTTTATTTTATATTTTAAAATTAATGAATCGGGCCTCCCCGGTGGCGCAGAGGTTGAGCGCTGGGCTGCGAAGCTGCCTACAGCCTCTAGAGTGCCGGTTTGATCCCCGGCTGCTGGTGAGGGTCCCACATGGCGCGCAGACCTCTCCTGCCACCTGCTGCTCCCCTCAGCAGAGAATTTCTTAGTCAGTCTGTCTGTTCTGTTCCCCGCTGTGGCTCAGGTGAATTCTCTCACCCTCCTGCGCTTCTGACTGTACCCAGTGCTTGTGTAAATAAATAAATAAATCTTTGTTAAAAATAAAACAAAAAAAAACCTCTAAGTTTCTGTGATACAGCTCTATAACCTTTACATTTAGAAAAAATAAAATAAAATTAATGAATATCTCATTTACATGCTACATTGTGAGTAAATATACAAAAGTTTTACTACTTCTTAACACCTACAAAGACGACAAAACCAAATCAGTTTCCTTCTCATATTAAATACAAATGACACTGATCCACATAGACTAATTACTGTACCAGACTGTATAAAAATTAAAGAGAATTTAAATTTAAATTTAATGCCATTTAAAAATTGAATGTACTAGTCTCACTTTCCTGTTTTGAGTTGAAGTGTATTTGTGTTGACACTCTGTTTTGATATAGCAACAGTTGTTTGACATGCCTCAAGCCTAATGAAGAGCCAAACAAATTCCCCTGTTCATAAAGTCTCATATCATTTTTGGTCAAAAATGGACTGCACATGTGACAGTGGTCCTGGTAGGCTACACCATAGAGGCTAGGTGTGCAGTATCTGGACTGTGTGGGTATATGCAACTATACTGTGTGTTATTTGCACAAGGACCTAATGACACATTCCTTAAAACATATCCCTATGGTTAAGTGATTCATACCTGCATCGCTCTGCAAGGACTTCATCTCATTTCTTATTCCATGCTCAGAAATTGTTTTTTCCTGACGAGATTTCTAACCTAATTTGCTTTGCAATATTTGTGATTCCTTCATATGCTTTTAATCCTTTTGATGCCCTTCAACACAAGGAAAGTGAGTTTGGTAATCTGTGGTTTGATGGATTTCTTTTCTGCTTGAAGGGACTGCTAAGCTAACATCAACTAAATGACTGGGCACATCATTTTTTAGAAAGATTTATTTATTTATGCATGCAAGAACTGGTGTATAGGCCAGAGGTGTGGGGGGTGAGAGGATTCACCAGAGACAGAGTGGGGAACAGAACAGGCAGATTGACCAAAGTACACTGCTGAGGGGAGCAGTGGGCACTACAGGAGAGGTCTGCTGCGCCATGTGGGTAGCTCCCTGGCTGGGGATCGAACTCGTGCTGCCGTGGCTGCAAATAGCTTCATAGTTTGCATCTTAACCCCTTACGCCACTTGGGAGGCCTGGCACATCATTTTTTAATGACAAAAAAATGAACGCCAAGCCAAGTAACAACCAAGCAAGAACCCAGATCTTAAAATTTCCTAGCAATTGTGTAAGACTTAACAACTGTAATGTGATTTATTTTTATACTTGTTTATAATGGTAACAGAAAGAAATGGGCCTCCTGGTATCTGCTCTGTTCCTTTCAGGTTGTTACTTCCCTAAGGCAAAAGCTAATTTGGGTTTATTTTCTTTCAGAAAAGAGGTGATGATTTTGAGACTGTTTCCTTCTGGCTCTCTAACACATGCCGATTTTTGCACTGTTTGAAGCAGTACAGTGGAGAAGAGGTGAGAAGATCTTCATTACAAAACCAGCATGCTATACTTTCTCTGGCCTTTTTAAGAAAAATTTTAAAAGTGCGAAATGTTTAACTACATATTAGTTTGAAAACCTCCAGTCAGAGGTGGTTAGGAAGTCCTTAGCTTTATTTGATGCTCATTTTTTACAAAGTAGTGAATTGAGAAGTAGCATAGTTTCTCCCCTTTGAGAGTTTACATTGTGAGAAAGCACAGCAACAATAAAATGTGTATTCAGTGAACCATTACCAACAATCAAGCTTTTTATCAATATGTGAAAGTAGGCTTTAGTGATATTGAACTATTTTTAAAAATTAACCACCATCAACTTGCTATAATACGGACAGGGTAATCAAGATAAACTATGTCTCTTTAGATTTGTCCAAAAATCTCATTTTCTTTCTAGTGATGTATTGTTAGTTGTTCAACAGGCTTCATATTTCAAAACTGTGTAATACTTTAATAATTGCTGGTTATTAAGGGTTGCTTAGTATGTGTCAGGCAGCACTTTCTGTGTATGCTATTTGATTCCTACATCTATTCCTGAGGTAGAACTTACAACCCAGTTTTACACATGAGAAAACTGAAACTCAGTGAATTTCATCAGTTTGCCCATATCCTCTCAGTCATGTGCAGAGCTTGGATTCTGAGTCAGCCCACCTCTGAGAGCCTGTGTCCCTAACCACAACCCTCCAGCCTCCCCATCCTTTGCTAAGAGGAGAGGCAAAGAGGCTGAGCAGTGGCACTTTCTGGGCAGAGTACTGGCCTGGCAAATGATGGAAAGTACAAATGTGAGCAAGCAGGTTCCCTGACAGGACAGAATCCCCCTAAAAGGGCCATTACCTGTCCTGTCAGTCCCCACTTCTAGAGCAGGTCATTAAGTAGATTGTAGGGAGGCAGATGTTTGATTGTGAGCAGGACCCATCAGGTAGGCAGTTACCTCTGTCAGGCAATGTCTGACAAGAGTACCTGCCTGTAAGTTGGTTTCCAATGTAACAAACATACCAGAAGATTCCATTCTAAGCTCTAATACTGAAAATCCTATGTATCAATTGATGCCATGAAATGTAGTAAAGGGAAAAGTTTTATTTGTTCACCTGTCTCTGTAGAAATTAGTCTGTTTTAAGTTTAGTATATCCTTTGGATGTAGTACATAATAAATCCTTGCTTAAAGTCATCGGCAAATTGGAAACCAACTTGAAGTAAGATGATATATAAGAAAAGCAGGTCCTCAAATAACTATTTCATTCAGCGATATCCAGGGTTTTTTTTTCTCATCCATGTTATAATGAGATGACATTGAATGAAATAGAGTTATTCAGGATCTGCTGTATTTATAAATAGGCCTTTTAAAGAACTAAAGTTAAGAAGCTAATACTTTAGGTACTTCAGTGTTTGGTAGTAAACCACCTGCTTCGTAAAAGAAAATATTGATTTTTTTTTCCAGATTGTTTCTCCATCTTGTTTCACTGACATTGCTATTGGAAAGACCTAAATGCTAGGTTGCCAAGTTTAGGTAATAATCAAAAGCTAGTAAGAAGTCAAAGGGGGATGTGATGGAAGCAAACACACAGTATTTGAGAATGATTATTACACTTGCATTTATCTATGGGATGGATGGAAATTCTTCAAAGAGGAAGTATGAAGATGTTGATTAAAAAAGATAAAAGTCATTTTATTTCATGTGTATTGTTACCTTTGTGTTATGCTTGTAGGGCTTTATGAAGCACAACACATCTCGCCAGAATGAACATTGCCTCACCAATTTTGACCTGGCTGAGTACCGGCAGGTGCTGAGTGACTTAGCCATTCAGATCTACCAGCAACTCGTGCGGGTGTTGGAGAACATCCTTCAGCCTATGATCGGTAAGCCTGTGATTGCCAGCAGTTGGGTCTCTACCACACATGCTTACCAGTGGATGACCTTGAACGGCACATGTTTGGAGGAATGTACTTATACAGAAAACATAAAGTAGTAAGAGTCAGCCCTAAAATTAATGGAGACATCTCAGAACATGGTATGTTAGCCATGACCAACTGGGACACATCAAAATCACTGTTTCCACATCATCAAAAGGGAAGTATCTAGTTTTTCTTCCCAGAGTGTGCTGTGCCTCTCCAATACATTGGCCTGTGCTTTATGCCCAGCAATGGGACTCATACCCAGTACAGTTTTCACAAATGCTTTAAATTTCAGTCTAGGACACTACTACACAGGGCTTCCTAGGTACCCATCTAAAACTAAGGCAGCTGGGAGGATTGCACTTTGCCTGAAAGGCTACAGTAGAGAGTCTGGGCAACAGGAACAGGTCACAGACACTCTATGCTGAGTTGTACATCTCTTGGTCCCCATAGAATTGTTAAAAGCAAATTGGTTTAAAGTAGCAGTTTCTTTTGGACAGGCAACTGTGTAAATGTGTGTTTCTAAATGTGTATATTTATATATGTAAGTGTGTATACACTTATTCTGGGTGTTCACATACTGTAGTTTTTTTCCTTTGGAATATGTACAATGGGTTAGATAGGAATTAGGAAGCCAGTACTCATTGCTGGACTGCTAATTTTGAAAGCATTGAATTAAAAAATATTAGTTATCAAACTATTATCTTTAGGCAAATTATGAGCACACTCTTAAGACTGTTCCCAGCTATCCTTTCTTTCCTCATCCATGTGTTTTCCACATTTCCACAACTTCTTCATTCCCTTCTATGTGCTCATAGTATTCCAGTTTTTCTTGAGGCCCACAGTTAACCAAATAGAAACATAAAAGGAGATCATGAATTAAAAGCAACTTAGGTTAATGAAAATGCAAGCAGTAACACAGATTCAAAGAATGTTAGCCTCAGCCAATTTTTCTTCTACTCTGCCAGTTTTTATTGGCTAAACAAGTTCACCACTAGAATGTCCCATAATAAACCACTATCCTATCTCTTAGCAGTTTAACATTACGTCAGTATGACGTTCTATGAAAGTCACATGTAGCACTAGCATATGTAAAAATGAATCAGGCACAGCTTCTCTAGGGGCTCCCAGTACAGGAAGTCGGCATCCCAAATCCATGCGCAGGCCAAATACTGTGTGACAGTACAGTAGAGGGAGTTACTGTGCCCCAGAGAAGAGGCTAGCCCCTCATTCACCCTGCTGTTGTGGGAAGGTCAGGGCAAGGCAGATCCAGCTCTCCAGCCCCACAATATTGCACAAATTCCACCTCCCCAAGTCTTTTCCAGGTTCACTGCCCACTCCTGCCTTTCTTGTCTCATGAGTTGTTTGCCTCTGGGGCTCAGCTATCACTGGAGAATGCCTCTCTTCTCCATACCTGTTACCTCTCTCTTAGAAACCCTCAAGATAGCACACACTTATACTATTACAAGGCCACTTCTTCATATTTTAGAAAATATACCATTAGGATTTCTTATTTTTGCATTTAAAAATTATTCATTAAAATTTAAAATCCAGAAGTCTTTCGTGTGTGTGAAGTTCTTTTTCACTCTATTATGATGCTCAGATCATTTTCCTAAAGAGAGAGAGAGAGAGAGAGTGTGTGTGTGTGTATGTGTGCATGTGCCCACATGTGCGTGTGCACTTGTGTGCACGTGCCCACAGGCACACATGAAACAGGATTCCTTCCAGATCCTCTCTTCTAACACTTGAACTATTCCTGCAGTCTCTGGCATGCTGGAGCATGAAACCATTCAGGGTGTATCCGGGGTGAAACCGACAGGGCTGAGAAAACGAACCTCCAGCATCGCTGATGAGGGCACCTACACACTGGACTCCATCCTCCGGCAGCTCAACTCCTTCCACTCAGTCATGTGTCAGCACGGCATGGATCCCGAACTCATCAAGCAGGTGGTCAAGCAGATGTTCTACATTGTGGGGGCCATCACCCTGAACAACCTCCTCCTGCGGAAAGACATGTGCTCCTGGAGTAAAGGCATGCAGATTCGGTGAGCAAATGCCAACACCTGTCTTGGTCTCTTCTCATTGCACAACAGGCCTACCAGGGTACAGAGAGCTGACAGCTTGCTTGAGGCTGCCGTTGAGCTGTTTTGAGGGAGAGATGGAAAAAAATACATAAAAATGAGATAGTTGCTTCCTCTCCTTTTGTGTGTGTTTTAATTGTACAATAACAAAATATCAAAACAATTAGGAAAAGATTTGTAATGCTTGACTGTTGGAAATTTATTTTGATAAAATACCTTTTGGTACCTATGGTAACAAAAACATGTCTAAGAGATCTTTTACTAAACTCAAAATATGCCACTTTATATTTTAAGAAAAGCTGCACACAATTTTATACCCAACTACTCTCCAGCATAACCTCATTATCATAATAGAATTGACTTTTTTGCAAATAATAAATTTTAAAACAGCTAGATTATTCACCAAGAGGGAAGAAAAGGTTTTCTCTTACAGAAGTCTTTGGTTATTCAATCTCAGAAAACCTCAGCATTCCTTTTGCGTTTTCCACTCTGGCCCACATCTATTGAGGTTAACATTAAGAAGATAATACTTTCCACTCGATAGTAGAATTTCGTTCAGGTGAAGCACCTGTCATCATATATTGCCTCTGACTTGCCTGATCACTAAATTCTGATTGTATAACCATTTACCTTGTTTTAGTTTGAGAGCCACTGTCACTTGGTTGGTTACCTGTTGAAGCCTCAGCCTCTGTGCTGGCTGTCTGCATATTTGGGGTCTTTATCTTCTCATTGCCCTCACTTGCCCATCTCCCCTTCCATCCCCGAGCTTCCCGGGGCCACTGTCTTCATCCTCCAGGTGCCTCCGGAAGAGGACTGAAGCACAGAGTCAATATAAGAGGATTTTGTTCTTCAGTGCACTCACTTGAGGGAGAGGGAGTACCTAAAGGATTATAAATTCTTACTTTGAAAGTTGCAGTTTGTAAGAGAAGCTAGAAAGTATTTTTCTGAGGTGTTTAGAGTTTAGTAAGGACACAGCCAGGTTATGTGTTTTATTTAATTTTTTAGCAACGTTTGCTATAATGGCTGCATTTCTATATTCCATTAAAGGGAATTATATTCTCTTGTCATCTGCTCTTCTTACATAATTATGATTATAAACCTCATGACTACTGAGAAAATTTCAAGCATAGCTAATATTTAAGAAAATTGAACAAAAATGCTACCTGTCATTTTAACTGAAATTCCTGACAAAGTCTCATGCAAAAAAATGAAGGCGTTTACAAAAACATTCAGCAAATTTGCATTCTCTTACTCTTTTCTTTGGTGCAGGTACAATGTCAGCCAGCTGGAGGAATGGCTGCGTGACAAGAATCTCATGAACAGTGGTGCAAAAGAGACCCTGGAGCCTCTCATCCAGGCTGCTCAGCTTTTGCAAGTGAAAAAGAAAACAGACGATGATGCGGAAGCTATCTGCTCCATGTGCAATGCTTTGACCACTGCCCAGGTAAAGCGACTTCCCTGTATTAAATTTTTTAAAAAGATTTATTTAGTTATGCATACAAGAGCTGGGGTACAGGCCAGAGATGCAGGGGGTGAGAGGATTCACCAAAGACAGAGTGGGGAACAGAACAGGCAGATCTACTGAAATACACTGCTGAGGGGAGCAGTGGGCGAGTCAGGAGAGGTCTGCTGTGCCATGTGGGTAGCTCCCTGGCCTGCCAGGGATCGAACTCATGCGGCAGAGGCTGTGGATAGCTTCTTAGTGTGGTGCTTAGCCCCTTGCGCCACCAGGGAGGCGCCATATATTGAAATAATTTAAGGGTGATACTAAAGGAAATTCAGAAGTCACCTCCCTGTTGCTTTGATCTCTGGGCTAACTTCATTTGGGTCACCAAGGATACACATCTGTATAGATCTTGAAGAAAGGAGATGATTCGCAGAAAGTAGGACATTTCAGTGAATAGAATTGAAGATTGTACATAAAGATCCTTTAGTTTTCAGGATCATAGGTGCCCAGTGTGTATGTGATAATATACTGAAACTTTGATGATTTCATTTCCCACAGATTGTCAAGGTGTTGAATTTGTATACTCCAGTGAATGAATTTGAAGAAAGAGTCTCTGTATCATTTATTCGTACCATACAGGTAAAAAATCTTCCAGGCTTTCTTTTTAACTCACCAACACAATCTTATTTTATGGTTTATGGAAGGGTGCTATGTTTTTTAATTACCTTTTTTTTTTTTAAGATTTTATTTATTTATATAAGAACTGGGGTACAGGTCAGAGGTGCGGGAGGGTGAGAGAATTCACCAGAGAGCGCGGTGAGCAGAACAGGAAGTTGGACCGAAGGACACTGCCGAGGGGAGCAGCAGGCGAGGCAGGAGAGGCCTGCCACGCCATGTGGGTTTGTCCCTGGCTGGCCAGGAATCGAACCCACGCTGCAGAGGCTGTGGACAGCTTCACAGCCCAGCGCTTAACCCGCTGCACTACCAGGGAGGCCCTAATTACCTTTTTTCTTAGTTCTGTAGTGCATTAACTTTCTTGATAATTGTTTATTAGAAAAATGAAGTGACTTTGAAACAAATAGCCTTTATTAGTTGAAGATGTTTTGGTAGAATATTTGGCAGAAAAATATCTTTGTAAGATTTAAAGAACTGATGCTTTGTTTTTTTGTTTTTGTTTGTTTAATCTCAGATGCGCTTACGAGACAGGAAAGACTCGCCTCAGCTGCTCATGGATGCTAAACACATCTTCCCTGTCACCTTCCCCTTTAACCCATCCTCCCTCGCACTAGAAACCATCCAGATTCCAGCCAGCCTGGGTCTGGGATTCATAGCACGGGTCTGAAAGTGATGTCCAGGCAAACATTGACAATACATTTCTTGCCTGAAATAAGGACCCTTTCTTTCCAGTGAGCTACTGAAAACACATCTTTAAAGAAAAAGTACTGATTACCTCCTGGACAAGAGGTTATTAACTGGAAATCTCCCTAGAATACTTTCATCACCATGGAAAGAAAGATAGGCTCCTCTGTGCTGCGTTCCCTGTACGCTCATCCTCGATCAGTTAGAGATCTTGAGTTTACATGCAGGTGAATGATGGAAGGGTGGAAGGAAGGAAGAGGGGGAAAAAAATGTGTCTTCAGCTGCCAGCATTTATTTTGAATCCCTAGCACCATATTTAAGTAGTATAGGAACCATCAAGTCCAGATATGAGCTGTTGTTAGGTAGGCACCAACAAAGAACCTCCACTGCACTAGCCTGAAGAGTTGAAAAGTTACCATGGAATACGTATCACATCAGTTTAGGAATCAGTTATGTTGATATTTTCAAACTGGATCAAAGAAATAAACTGGCAATATATAAAGTAATTGGTTAAATAATTTTCTTACATGTGTCACTATGATATAGAGATAATAAGAGAATGTCAGTATGCTGTATAGTGTAGAAGTCTGTACTGTAGTTTACTGCACATTTTAAATTGCTGCTACATACTGTGTTCTTTAAAATGTAAGCGATATTCTTATTAGGCTTTACTACAGTAAGCTTCTCTTTATCAACTCTGTTTACAATTCAGAACATCACAGTTTTAACTGGATTATGTGCAAATATCTACAGATTCACCTGCACAAGTGTAGCAAACACTGCAAAGTCATGTAGTAATATGACAGAATGCCCGAGAGGGGTAGGATTAGACAGAGTGGCTATTGTTGATGTCATTATTTATTCGGGATGTATTACATTGATGTGTTCATTAATTTTCCCTGGGTGGATAGCACATCAGGGGTACAGTGTTCTGTGACATGACTTACTTTGGGTTATGAGAGCTGATTCCTGCAGTGCGTATTTTCAGTGTTGACAGGTTTTCTTTCATCATTTTAATTTATTAAGAATAATTCTCAGTCACTATCTAGAAAGAATTGTCAGAAAATTCATGATTCAGGTCTAGAAACCTTGATTATCCTATAAATTATGCAAAAGAAAGTATACAATAAATATTTAATTATGAAATTTTTTGGCTTTGCAACTTCTACAAATATCAGTACCACTAGATGCTTTAAAAAGCAACATATTAGAAATACTTTAGGAATTATATAGGAAATAGAAGATTGCTGAATTTTACTAAGGATTTGGTTCCTTAAGGTATAGAATATATGTTTCCATTCTGAAATTTTAATTTAACATGTTCTCCATTTTTTGGAAATCTTATACGATAAATCTTTCAGGTTGTACAAAAGAAAATTCTTAGATTTCATTAGAAATTCCAGTTCTGAATTGCAATCATAGATTTATATCATTTAATTGTTAGATGGTCTATTAAAAATGACATTTTATTAAAATATGTGCAATATTATTAATGGAAGTCAGTTTATCAGTGATAAAGATCATTATTAAAAGATACTGTGCTAACTTATTTGAGCTTCAAATTCCTCGTTTATACTAGAAGAGGGTTGAACAACTGATCCTCAAGGTCCCTTCCACCTCTGAAATTCTCTCCTCTCGGTACTTGGATCCTAGAGAAATAAGCTACAGTTTTTCAGTAAGTTCAGCCTCTGATTGAACGACCAGTGTTTTCTGCGCATTAATTTTGAGGGATTAATAAAATGTAAAATCACAAATTTGTGTCCTTATAACCTTTCTTAAATGTACATGCTTTTAGAAAGTTAATTAGTTTAGGTAACTTTTATCACATACTGCTGTATTCAATTTGGATACATTTATTTGCAAAATCAACCAGAAACACTACTAATTCAGATTCAGTTTGCCCTGGCTGTCAATGTGGTTTTCAATGAACAATGAACTCTATAACCATTTTGATTAGCACTGAATGTGTCAGCGTCCAAGAGCCTAGGTGGAACTCAGGTAGGGGAGAGGATTTTTAAAAGGTCACCGTGGTGTACCTCAGACCTCGAAATACGTCCAGACCCTCCCCAGCCTAGTCCTGTGTAGCATGTCCCATGCACCTCCTGAATCTTCTCCAGTCCTTAAGATCATACTATAGCTACTACGGCCATCACAGTCCTTCATCTTACCCCAAATGCTTCGGATCCTGAAGCATCTCAGCTGGGCCCTGGCCCTCTCCTTTGTCTTCTCTTCTGCTATAAAGCGTTGGAGCCTTTGGCCCCCGGCTGCAGCTGGGCTCCCACCACCACACATGCAGTCTCTCCTGTTCCAGTGATGGCCACATAGAGCTTCTGCTCTTCCAGGCCTCCAACTTCTTCCAAAGCCTACAGAACCCCAGGTGGGGATGTGAAGTAACTTCGTGCAGTGAAGTCATCTTTAGTCATAATTAGAATACTTTACAACCAGGGAACCCCAGACGTGTTGAATGACTGTGTACTCTATGTACACAACACTATTCTGCTGATTGTGGGTATTCTTTCACCATCCTGAGGACTGCTCACCCCCTTTTGTCCATTCACATTTTCTCACCCAGTTTCGGAACCTCCACCAGGCTTCCATCTGCCCGTTTGCTTACTCTTCCCCTCCCCTCAGCTGAATCATCAATACCCACCCCCTGCCACTGTGCATTGAAGGCAGCGGGCAGAGTCACCCATGGGCTCCCCTCCTCCCGTGCCTGCTGGCTTAACCTCAGGCCAATCTTGGCACAAGCTCTTGATCCCACTTCTTTGCTATACATTCTTCAACATTATCAGCTGAAAAATGAGAAGCAGTTTCTCTCCTTCCAGCTTTTCTTAGGCTAAGGCTTTGGTTTGCCTGAGAGGAATTTATCAAGAAGGGGAAAGATGAGTAGATGATCCCTTTGGAAGTTTTAGAAATTCCCCATGTGACTGACACTTCTTTCATCAAGTACAAAGGTACAAAAATATATCATCCAAGGTCAACTTATAGGAGATTTGTAGATTTGGGGCAGTTTGTAAAATTTATTTTGAAGGATAGGCTTCCCCAAGATGTTCAGAACTAGCTTCCCCCAGACATGCCACTTTGCATGTGGATTATTTTGAGTTGAGGTCAGTTGAGGCCCTGCAGACTCATGAGAAACTTCTACCACCCTTTTAGCTGTTTCTAAAAGAGTGAAAATTGGGGTCTTACCCAGAATTAGGATTATTGCCAAAACCAACCTTTCTATCTGAAAAACCTAGGTTTATGGCAGGGCAAACATTAACCATACAGCATCTGCTCTTCAGCCTATAAATCAGCCTCTTCTCATCTTGTGAGTCCCCGCCTTGAAGCCTCAGACTTCATTCCTCAGCTCAGGATAAGTACCCCATTTCACCTCATTGTCTGTGGAATCCACATATCTCTGTAGAGTCCCCATATGGATAGAATTACTTTTTTACTCCTAATATATCTGATAATCATTTAATTATTCAACCAGCCTGAGAAGAACACAGAAAGGTAGAGGGAAATTTCCCTTCCGAACAGCCAGTTTCCTTTATTTCAACGGAAAATTGAGAGTTGGCTCTTCCTGGGTGAGTAGTTACGTGTAATATAGATGAAATCTTTAAATAGCAGTGGGAGAGCCTATGAAAATACTTTATTTATTAGAATTTTAGTGGGGTGATTGTTGTGAGAAATTGTTTTCCTGGTAACCCTAGGTAAGGGGGCAGGTACTTGCCACCATCCTGCAAAGCCCTCAGACAATGTTCTCTCTCTTTCTCTCTCTCTCTCTCTCTCTCTTGTTTCCCACACTTCTCCCTCTTCTTTTTCTTTCTCTTCCTCTTTCACAGTCTCTCTCTCTCTCTCACACACACACACACACACACACACACACACACACACACACACACACACACACACCCTTATTCTAAGAGTTAACCAGGAGTTTGTTCAGGATAAAACAGAATATAAAAATTAGTTGTGACCCTTAAATTTTCCTGTTGAAAGTAGTGCAGAACCAGTGCTTTGTATCTAGCTATGTTTTACTTCAGTGTGCTTTCTCTGTGTTACCTCATTTTATCCTCACAGCAGTACTGATAGAAAGAGTAGACACTACAATCATTTGCTGATGGTAATTTGAGAGAGGGTTAAGGTTAGGGTCTTGCCTGAGGCTGCACAGCCCTCAGCCTGCAGTTGCTTCCCCAGGAGCAACAGTTGCCATGTGGGCAGAAGGGAGGCAGGAAAAGTAAAAAGTTGTGAGGTCACATCCTGTTCCTCCTGGTACCCATGGATGGCACAGGGTCAGCAAGAGGCGCTCTTTCTCCTTAGAGTTAGCAACTGGCATAGGGTACTGAGCAAGCTAAGTACCAAGTTCTTTGTGCTAGTGAGAAGCACCCAGAGCCTGGCGGTTTTCTTTATAGTTACTGCTATAACTAGGTTTGACTTATGTAACGAATCACTGCTCCCTTAGAGGATGCAGCACTCTTATGTTTAGATAACTAGTTAGTAGCAGGCTGTCTTAACCGGATGGGAAGCAGTAAAAACTTCCCAGAAGGGAAGAGAAAGGCCACTCTCAACACACACACCCCTCAGAGTTGCTGTTAGAGCGGCCAGGTGGGCTGTGCAGCCTGTAGAGAACCTGAGGCTGCAGGCCAGGCCTCACGTGCTCAGACACAGGCCCTCCTCCCCAGTTTAGGTCCTCAGCACAGAGTAGCCAGGCCCCTGGGTACGCCTGAGAGCTGGCCCCTGGGGCAGGGCACATACAAGTCAGTGTGTGTTTGACATTACAGTGCGTGCATGCTACTGTTTACTTTGGAGCTAGGAGGTGTGCTGTGTGCATGCCCGTTAGAGAGGCTCTGTGTGTGTCTGTGTCTCTGTTCATGGATAAGTGCATTGTAATTTGTTCTCAGGCTGTACTGTGAGGGCCGCCTTAACCCCTGCTCCCTTACCCCCTAAGAGCTGCCTTAAGTTCTCTGGAACTTTTCCTCATAAGGGGATATCTTGCCTGGAGAGGATATCTTGCCCGGTTTCTCAAGGTTTTGTGAGGGTTTTGGTTGGGTGTGGCCTCCAACCACTAATTCCTTTCCTCCTTCATGCATGATGACCCTTCCCCATACCCCTTACTTACCTTCCTCTCCTTTCAGTTATTTCCAAAGAGGTATTAGAACTCCAGGGCAGCAACAAATTTCAGAACCAATGAAATGTGGGCTTTGAGAGTGTTCCTGGGTTTTGGGGGCTCTGTGTCACAGGTAAGAAAATGAACATATGGAAGAAAAATATAAAGATAAGTTAGATTCTAAGTAATACTTCTATGGCTTGATTTTCACTGACCTTTTCTTATAAAGGAAACAACTGTAAACCTTTCCTAGACATTCTTTTAAAATAATTTTAACGCTGTACTATAAAAGTTGAGCAAAACCAGGAAAGAGTGCTATGAATTCTAATCCTTTGTGTTTCCCTGAATTAAACAAATCAATCTGGAATTAGAGTAGGTCTCTTGATAGATCAGGAACTGAAAAGTACTATGTAAAATATCTGCCAAAATGCATTTTATACATTTTTTTATTTTATAATTTGGTCTAGCTAAAATATTAATTAGCTTAACTTATTGGGTGTTATTAGATTTATAAATGTCTGGAAATAACTAGCATTCCTTGCTATTGTGAGATTGCTTGAAATATTTGAAAGAAAAAAATTTTAGTTGAAATTTATGTAGATTCATTGCTTGGTAGGTCAGTAAATTTTCATGCATTTTTTAGAGTAAATAGTTTCAGATATATTGTTACCATCTGTTACAAAGTTTTAGTCTACATTTCAGGCTGTCTGAATCACTTGAGCCATTTAATTTTTCCAACAAATGGTGAATTTCCCCCTTAAATGTGGACATGTATGTTGTAATTTATGATTCTTAGTTGTGTGTTTTTGTGGAATCCTGAAGTAACAAAGACCTTTTTCTGCTCTTGGAAAATTTAAATTGCTCTGCCCGCATTGCACAGAAATGAACTCATACATTTAACATATGTATTTTAATTATTAACTTTAACTGTTAATTTACTGTGAAATGATTATGCCTTTTAATGACAATTAAATGGGAAATGGTAGCTTTTCAAGTATCTTCCATTTTAGGATCTGGAAAAGGAATTCTACTTTGATCTACACAGAAAAACAGGATATATTTTGAAAAGTTCTTAGATGGAATATACTTATCCATTAAAAAGGAGGCAGAAGTACTGAGAAGTTAAAGGCATAATCAATGAACTCTAATTTTAAACTAAACCCCATACCATCATATCACACATGGAAATTTTAAAAATAAGTTACTGATTCACCTCATATCTACAAAAAACTTTGAAACATGGATTTTCACTAGATATCACTTAGTGCTAAGATGAAAACCAAAACAATATCAGATTGGCATTTATGCTCCAAAAATGTAGTTGTTTAATGTTGTACTTAGTAAATGTGTGTCATTGATGCTGTATTCTCCTAGCTACTATAGAAAATTGTTCAAATAAAGATCTGGATATATAAATAATTTTTGTTAATGTCTTATAACTAAACTCGCTGCACAGAAGATGAAATATACACCAACATGGGCAATACTCTGGGTTATAAAATAGATCTTTACAATTTAAAAGAATAGAAATCATATATGTTCTCAGAAAATAGATATCAACTAGGGCCTCCCTGGTGGCACAAGGGGTTGAGACACAACCTATGAAGCTATCCGCAGCCACTGCAGCACGAGTTTGATCCCCCGGGCAGGGAGATACCCACATGGTGCAGCAGACCTCTCCTGACTCGCCCCCTGCTCCCCCCAGCAGTGTATTTCAGTAGATCTGCCTGTTCTACTCCTCACTCTATCTCTGGTGAAGGCTCTTACCCTCCCCCCCCCCACACACACACACCTCTGGCCTGCAACCCAGCTCTTGTATGCATAAATAAATATTTTAAAAAATAGATTTCAACTGGAAAACTGGTGACAGAAAAAGAGCTGGAAAAAAACAAACTACGGTATGATTAAACAATGTATTTCTAAATAACACATGGGTCAAAGAAGTCTCAATAGAAATTTTAAAACATTTTGAAATAAATGAAAATAAATTTGTGGTGAAAACAGTACTTAGAAGGAAATTTATAGCATTGAATACTTTATTAGAAAAAAAGAAAGACCTAAAATCTTTCATTCAAACTTCCACTTTAGGAAAATAAAGAAGACAAAATTATATGAAAAGCAGAAGAAAAAGAATAATAATGGTGCATAAATTAATGAAATTTAGGACAAGAAATCATTAAAGAAAAATCAGTGAAATCAAACACTTGTTCTTGGAGAAGATCAATAAAATTGATAAGCTTCTAGCCAGACTATGAGAAACGATGACATAGTGAGTTAGCTGTTGCACAGAGCTGGGAGGAGTGGGTGTAGTGTGGGGATAGGGTGGAATAACCAAACGGTGTGGCATTTCACTCTGAGATCATAAAAATGCTTTTAAATTGTGATACTATATCTATGGTATAAGAATTATATCTCCATTTGCTGCGGACCAGCACAGCAGTAGACGATGAGGCCACCTCAGGGTTGAGAGAAGCGTGCAGGGTGGTCAGGGCATCGGTGAAAGAAATGACAAACAGACACACTTCAAGAGTGAAAATCTGAGTGTAATTTTATTTGAGTTGGTGACCAGTATATATATGTTTTCTAAAAGCATAGGAATGGCGAACATCAGTGAAGAAATCAGCTTGCTTATAGGTTTAGCTTATCATTGACAGGGCAGTGATTTACAACTGGACCCAGGCGCATTCCTAAGTAGTTAGGCTATTAATTTTTCTTTTTATTTTATGTGATTACTTTTTGTTTAAACTACTCACGACCACTAAATTACTATACATTAACACGGGTGAGTTTTACTTTTCACAACGTAATATTTTTATCATTAAGATTAATACTAACAAGGCTAAGCATACAACAGAAAAATTATTAAGCTAACAGTTCTATTAATACACAGAGTTTAGTGACGTTTCATTTGAATCAGCCTAGTTATTAGATTTCTTATGTTCTTTTTTAATCGGCAAACCAATGACCTTTTTAGACAGAGAAAGAGAAAAGATTTTATAGAGACAGTTGTATTAGAATAAAGTTTGTGGGTCTAGAGAAGGTGAGATAAGTTTCCGTGCGGACAGCATTCCTGTAGTGGCTCCTGGTGGTCGTTATTTTTCAACAGGCTTCCGTCTTATCTATGTCTTCAGGCGGTTTTGCTGTTCTCCCCCTGCGCGCTGGTTGCCCAGCCGGACCTAGGGACCGTAGCGCAAGCCTAGCCCTAAGGGTCACTGCAGGGGGAGGTGCAGCACCATTAATCTACCCTTTCCAAAAGTAGAATTTGACTTCTGGTATGGCAGACTAAGGAGCTCAGTGAATTCTCTCCTTAAAAAAACAGGGCAACAGTGGACAAAAGTATCAAAAAAAATTTTAGGTCTTTGTAAATTGACCTAAAACATAGAGCAAATTAGTAGTAGTTAGTCATAAAAAACCACTGAGCTCTAAGAAAAGTGGGTGTCTGACAGTCTTGCCTGAGGCTTCTCCCATCACCCTTCCTTCCCCAAGCCGATGTAGAATGATGGTTCTACCAGAGTAGGGCAAGCTGTGCAAACCAGCAGCTTTCCTGTTGGAGTGGGCTCACTTGGAGTGGACTGCAATAAAATCCCATGCCCAGTAACTGTAGAGAATATATTTCTGTTGTTTTAGTTTGCGGTACTTTGTTATAGTAGCTTTAAGTCATAATATAGTATTGACCTGAGATATATGTAATGGTTAGGATGCATATTTTAATCCCAGAGTAACCACAAAAAAAAAAGTAACTTAAGAAATAATAATTTAAAGGTAGGAACTAAAATGCCATGCTAAAAAAGAAATCTATCACTGAAAATGCCAGTAAGGGAGAAACAGAAACAAGAACAAAAAAAAGACATGAGATGTATATAAAAACACAAAATGACAGACATGAATCCTGCCATATCAATGACTACATTAAATGTTACTTGAAGGCACAGATTGTCAGACTGGATTAAAAAAAAAAACAAGACCTAACTAAATGCTGTCGGAAACATTTTAGTTCAAAAATACATAGCGTTTGGGGAAAAAGAGAAAAAGTTAAATCACTAAAACTATAAGAGCTCAAGTGGCTATACTAATATCTGACAAAATAGACTTTAAGGCAAAAAATATTGTAGTGAGAATGGACATTTCATAGTATAAAAGTTGCATCAGGAAGATGAAAAATTTTCAATGTATACTGGGTAAGTTAAGAGAAGGAGACAGTAGGTGATGAGCAGAGAAAAATAAAAAGCCCATAAAGAAATGTGGCTGAGCCTGGGGCTACCACATGCATATCCACAGGCTCACTGCTCAGTGCAGGAGACCCTGGCCCAAGACTTGGTTAGTTATTCCTCATCAGATCTAGATGTCAGTGTTATTCCTCAGTTCCAATCCCACCGTGACTCCCTCACATTGTCCACTTCCACCTTGCCTAGGGTTTTCCAAAAAAAAAAAAAAAAAAAGGCAGTGATTGTTCCTGGTCCTCCAATGCCCATTTTTAATTCTTTCAGCCAAAACTTGCATTCCCTGTGCTCCTTTGCTGGTAGGTGTGTTCATGTGACCCAATGGCCTGGGAAGGGTAGGGCCTTCTGCCGTCTGTTTCACTTGAACACAACAACACAACATGTAGGGATGTGGGAAACCCTCTTGGACCATATGTTTGGGGACACACCCAAGAAATGGTAGGACCCAAAAACAAGTTTCTGGCTTTTGGCACAGAAATCACCATCCCAGCATGCATTCCTCCACCAGCCTATATGAAAAAGAAGTAACCCTTACCTGAGCCCTAGTTTCAAAAACAGAAACAAAAATATGCACCTAACAACCCTAAGATTCCTGAAGCAAAATTCAACAAAATTGAAAGGAAAAATCGGCAACTTGACAGGAACACCTGAAACCTTCAATATCCCATTCTCAATAACTAATAGAATAGAAAGAAATTAAGCAAAAATACAGAAGACTGGATAACACAATCAATCAGCTTAATCCAACCGATATTTACAGAACATGCTACAGCAGCAAAATCCACATTCTTCGCAAGCATCCACAGATCATTCTCTAGGATAAGACAATAAATGAAATACATTTACAAGTATTGATATCAAACATGTATGATCTCTGACCACAGTGGAAAATGGAATTATACTGGTAATCAATAGAATCGACAACTGAAAGGAAATTTGCAAAATCCCCCAATAATTGTAAATTAAACAAGACATTTCTAAACAACAAAAAGCATAGAAGAAATTAGAAAACACTTTTACTTGAGAGGCAACAAAAATACACCAAAGTAGGATTAACCAAAGCAGATCCCAGAAGGAAACTGGTAGTTTTAAATGCCTTTTCTAGTATAAAAAAAAGATATGTCTCAAATTAATGAGATTTTCTAGTTAGGGAAGGAGAGAGTAAGCTAAACACAAAGCAAACAGAAGAGTAGAAATAATAAAGATTAGAGTGGAGATCAATGAAATTAAAAATGGAAAAATGAAAGAGAAAATCAATGAAATCAATGAAAGGATTAAAGAAACTGCAAACTTAGGGGAAAAATTAAACAAGTCATTCAAAATCTTATTTAAAAAAAGTCCAGGTCCTAACTGTGTTATTGATAACTTATCAAATATTTAAAGAAGCAATAACACCAGCTGTTGCTGAGAATATTTCCTAACTCATTCTATGAGGCCAGCATTACCTTGACACCAAAGCCAAATAAAACACAAACTTTCTCACATGAAGCAAAAACTAAAGATCAATATACCTCATTAACATAGATGCAAAACACTTAACTAAACATTACACACTGAACCAAGCAACACATAAAGCAAATCATATACTGTGACCAAGTGGAATCCAAAGTTGGAATCCCAAGTTGGTTTAACATTAAAAAAATCAGTGTAATATACGATAGCAATAGAATACAAAACCCATCTTAATTGATCATCTCAACTGATGGAGATCATCCCAGTTGATTCAAGATTTTAAATATTTCACAGCAAAGTAGGAGTAAGAAGAACATCTTTAGTCTGACAAGGAACATGTATGGATAAAATCTACAGTCAACTTCATATGTTAGTGGCAAAAAAATTGAATGCTTTTCCTCTAAGACTGGAACAAGGCAAGAATGTCCCCTTACTCTTACCACTGCTATTCACATTGTGTTGGTGGTTCTCTTGACACACACGAAAATTAAGGGTACCCATGTTGGAAAAAAGGAAGTAAAAAATGGATTTATTTGCAAGTGGCTTAATTTTATATGTGGAAAATCCTAAGGAATTCACAGAAATTACTAGAACTAATAAATTCAGAAAAGGTCAGAAAATAGAGAATTAATATAAAAATCAATTATATTTCCACATACTAGCAATAAACAATCTGAAACGAAATTAAGAAAACAGTCCTAAACATTCATAATAAATTATATCAAAGAGAATAATAACATGCTTAGGAATCAATTCAATAAAGGAAACATGAGGCTTGTACACTGAAAACTTCAAAACATTTCTGAGAGAAATTAAAGATCTAAACAGAAAGGCATTCCATGAATTAGAATGCCCAACACTATTAAGATGGCAATTCTCCCCAAATGGACCTATAGAGTCTACACAGTTCCTATTAAAATCCCGGTAGGCTTTTTGATAGAAATTAATCTGAAACTAGAATTTATTTGAAATTGCAAAGACATCAAAATAGTTAAAACATTTTTGAAAGCGAAAAGCAAGGTTGGAGGAATTACACTTTCCAATTTCAGAGCTTCCTATAGTAATCAAAGTAGGTGTGGGACTAACATAAGTACTGTTGGGTTGTCAGAAAAGTCATGGAGCGTTGTTGCTTGAACAAATACATAGAAAATATATGTCATGACTTTTCCGACCACACAATAACATAAAAATCAGTGGTGTGGAACTGAACATCCAGAAATTGCAATCAATTGATTCTTGGTCAGGCTTCCAAGGCAATTAAATTTTTTTTCAAAAAGTGATTCTAACAACTAAATATCCAAATATAAAGTAGGATTAACTTTAACCCTTCTCTCAATAATGCACATAAAAACTCCAAATGAACTATAGTCCTAAATGTAAGAGCTAAAATGAAACATCTGATAGAAAACCTTTGTGACCTTAAGTGAGGCAGATTTGTTAGATAAAACACCAATAGCATGATCCATGACAGAAAAAGAATGGATAAAGTGGGTTAAAATTTAAGTTTGCTCTGCAAGACACAATGAAGAAAGTGAAAACACAATCCATACCACGGGAGAACGTATTTGCAGTATATTAATAAAAGATTTGTGATGACATCAAAGACATCTTTACAGACACATCACCCAAAGCAGTGATAGTGAAGGCAAAGATAAACAGCTGGGACTACATCAAATTAAAGAGCTTCTGCACAGCAAAAGAGACAATAACAAAAACAAAGAGAAACCCCACCAACTGGGAGAACATTTTTGCACCCAACACTAATGATAAAGGACTGATCACAAAAGTCTGCAAAGAGCTGATGAGACTCAATAACAACAAAGAAAATAATCCAGTCAAAAAATGGGCAGAAGAGCTAAAAAGAAACTTCTCTGAAGAGGAAATGCAAATGGCCAACAGGCATATGAAAAAATGTTCAACATCACTTGTCATCAGGGAAATGCAAATCAAAACTACCATGAGATACCATCTCACACCAGTGAGAATGGCGCATATTAAAAAAACTAGCAACAACAAATGTTGGCGAGGGTGTGGAGAAAAAGGAACTCTTCTGCACTGTTGGTGGGAGTGCAAACTGGTCCAACCACTATGGAGAGCTGTGTGGAGATTTCTGGACCTACTAAACATAGAGCTTCCATGTGATCCAGCAATTCCACTCCTAGGTATTTACCCAAAGGACACAGAAACATCAATTCCAAAGAGCACCTGCACGCCTATGTTTATAGCAGCACTATTTACAATAGCTAAGCTTTGGAAACAGCCCAAATGCCCAAAAATAGATGACTGGATCAAGAAGATGTGGTACATATACACCATGGAATATTACTCAGCATTCAAAAAAGATAAACACATGCAATTTGCAGCAACATGGATGGCGCTGGAAGGGATCATGCTCAGCGAAATAAGCCAGAAAGAAAAAGAAAAATACCGGATGGTCTCACTCATAGCAGGAATCTAGAAAACTTAAATAAGGGACCAGGAAAAAGAATAACTATAAGAAAGTGAAAATCAAAATCAACAAACAACTATGAACCAGAGACACTCTATGGGGGGTGGGCGGCGGGAGGGGAGGGATTGGGGTCAAAATAAGGGGGTTGCAATTGTATGGGGAAAATAAAAATTAAAAAAAAAAGATTTGTGATGAAATATATAACAAAAGATGGTGGATTTGAAGCACATTTACACTCCAGCCCACCCCCTTCCTCCTAAAGCTACAATAAATGATAACAAACTCATTAAGAGAAAGAGAATGGAGGAGAGAGAACAGCAACAACATTTCAGAAGATGAAAAACAGATAGACCACTGTCGTTTATTTTCATGGCCCAAGCAGGCTGAAACCAAAGCTGGCAGAGAGGGGGAGCGGGTAAGCAACCTAGGTCAGGCTGCAAAAATCTGAAAGACAAGAATAGGATTCAGAGGCAGCAGGTAGCACTGTAAGTGGCATGGGTCTGAAAATAGAGCTCGTTGAAAAATTGTTTCAATAGCAGTGGACTGAAGTTCAAGTGGACTGAACACTTGAACTGACATTTCACAAGAGAATATAATACCAAAATGCTCAATAAATAGCCATCATGGAAATGCAAATTGACCCACATTGAGGTATCACAATACACCCATCAGAGAGGTTAAAATTTTAAAAACTGTCTATCAAGTATTAATGAAGATAGTGAGTGACTGAAACTCTCACACATAACTGTTGGTATAGATATAAATAGATGCAATTGTGCAAAACTGTTTAACAGTAACTTCTAAAATTGAATACTGCATACTTTATGACCCACCATCCCACTCCTTTTATATAGCCAACAGCAATGCATATATCTGCACATCAAAAAACTGAAATAAAAATGTTCATAGTAGCATTATTCATAATAACCACAAATTGAAAAAACCCAAACCTTAATCAGAGAATGAATACATCAATTATAGAATGTTTCTACAATGGAAACAAAAAATAGTAAATTGTAAATAGTAAATTTACTAGAAATAGTAAATTTCTACAATGGAAACAAAAAATAGTAAAATGAAGCTACATACAAGAACATGTAGAACATACAAGCACATGTAGCTACATGCAAGAACATGGATAAATATGTAAAAAGCCAAATGCAGAGAAGTTCCACACATGATTCCATTTATAAAACCAGATCAAACTAACCAATGGTGATAGAAATTTTAACAGCGTTATCTTTGAGGTCGGAGGACTTGAAGGGACATGGACGGTTCTAGAATGTTGGAAATGTTCTAAGTTTGGATCTGAGTGGTTGCTTGAGTGTGTCAGTGTTGTTTTCCCTGTGTAAGGATTCACTGAGCTATACGCTTAATATTTGTGTACTTTTCTGTGTATGTTAGTCATGAATAAAAACCTTATTGAAAGGAAACAGGAGTTAGACCTCTAAATTCTCTTAACTCTGAGCAGCCTGGTAACTGCCCCTACTTCTTTATGCCTTTTTTTAGTGCACAAAATTGAATTTACCATCATCCTCTTATTGTGTCACCCATCACTGTTGGTCCATAAAAGGCCATTTTAAAGTTGTTTTTTTTTTAATTCTCCTTTTTTTCTCCTGATTTCATTTCCCTTAACCTCATAGACAGCCACCTCCCACATTTAATGGCATTGTAATTTATCATCCACACTTATTCACATACACTGTACTTACGAACAATATATAGCATTGCAATTTTTGTAAGATTTAAAATATATATAAAGACTTGTGCTAGATATCTATTCAACACTGTCTTTTATATCTGCCCGACCTGATAAAGGTTGATTGTTTTCATTCCTACTAGCAGCTGTGAAATTTCACATTGTCTGTTCATACTATTTTACTTATTCATTCCCTTATTGATGGATTTTTAAGTGTTTCCAACTCTTTGATATATAACCATGCTGTGTTGAGCATCACTAAGCTGTCTCATTGGGTGATTATGTGAGAATTTTTTCTGCCTAAACTTGTTTTCACTAAATATGCTCAAATTGCTGCCTAGAAAAGTAGAATCAGTGTAATTCCCACCAGCTGCATGAGCAGCATTTGATGTTCAACAGAAATATTTTTGCCAATCTGATGGGTATAAAGTGATATCTCATTGTTTTATTTTGGTTTTTCTCTTAGTATTAATATGGTTTATGATATGATAGGGCTGTGTAGGTGGGCTCCATTCTGTTCCATTATTCATTTTTCCATTCCCATGCCAGTATTACAGTGTTTTAAGGACTATGGCTTTGTGATATCCCTTAATACCTGGTAGGGTGAATCTCACCTTTTTGTTCTTTGTTTTGAGAACAATCTCAGTTTTTACATGGTCTTTTATTCCATATAACATTATTGTATATTTTTTCAAAAACCCTGCTAGGATTTTTATTTCAACTATATTAGGGTTACATATTAATTTGGGTGGAATTGACAACTGTACAATATTAAATATTGTACACCCATAAAATGGCATGCCACCCTATTTATCCAGGCCTTCTTTTACGCCCTTGAAGAGAAATTTAAACATTTCTCCACAAAGGCCAGTGGATCCTTGCCAGTGTGAACTCTGACCACTTTAATTTTGCTGATAATGTAAATATATTATTTTCTTTTTCTTTTTAAAAAATAACTTTTTATTGCACAACACTGGTTGACAACACTACATGATTTAGGGGTACAGGTTCACACCTCTTCCGCTGTATGTTACCACACCACGCCCACCACCAAAACCCGAAAAATCTTTCACCACAGTCCATTACTCCCTCCCTGCCTCTGCTTGTCCCCACACCCCCACAGCCTCTATTTTGCTTTCTATGGTATTTTCTAAATCGTTATTACTTATATGAAGAAAAATTATTCATTTATATATATATTTTTTTAAGATTTATTTATTTATTTATACAAGCACTGGGTACAGTCAGAAGCGCGGGAGGGTGAGAGAATTCACCAGAGCCAGGGCGGGGAGCAGAGCAGGCAGAAGGACTGAAATACACTCCTGAGGGGAGCAGTGGGCAGGAGAGGTCTGCGCGCCATGTGGGACCCTCCTCTGGTGGCCGGGGAGCAGCCGGGGATCGAACCGGCGCTGCAGAGGCTGCGGGCAGCTTCGCAACCCAGCGCTCAACCGCTGCGCCACCAGGGAGGCCCTACGTTTGATTTTAAATATGGTCAGCTGGACTTTATTACAAGTTCTACAGTTGGGTGGAGTCTCTTGGATTTTCTGTGGCAATGGTTTCCAGCAAACAGGTGTGACCTAAGGACGCTAAACCTTGGGCCGGGAATGCCTCCAAACACACCTGCCTTCTGTTCGGGAGCGCGCGAGCCCCGGGGCCGGCGGGGGCTGGTTCCGGCCCAGCGCTCGCGCCCGGCACCCGCTCCCCGCCAGGTGCAGCCGGGGCCGCGCGGCGCCCGGGGAGCAGGTGGGCGCTGTCCGGCCGCGCGTCCCGGCCAATCGCAGCGAGGACTCGCCCAGCCGGGGCCGGGCCGGGCCAATGGGCGACGCCCCTCCCCGGGGCCCGCCCTGGGGAAAGTTTCTCGGCGGCTGGAAACTTCTCCCGCAAGATCTCCGGGCGCGGGTTGACGCGGCGCCGACGCCCCAGATTTGCACCCCGGGGCCTCAAAGGCTCGCGCGTCGCGGCCCGGGAGCTGCCCCGACCGCTCCTGCCATGGCGGTGGCCGAGCTGTACACGCAGGTAGGCGAGGCCGGGCCTGGGGCGCGCGGGGGGGGGGCGCGGCGAGCGCGGGCTGTACCTGGCCGGGCTGGCCAGTGCGCCTGGCGCGCGCCGCGGGGAGGGAACGGGAGCGGCCCCCCCCCACTTCCAGATCCCGCTCGGGGTCCTGTGCCTGGAGGAAGCGCCCCCGCGGGAGTCCGGGTCCCCTCGGGACGGGAAGGCCGAGTGCGAGGGGCTGCCCCTCCCGGCGGAGCTGCCCGGGGCCCAGGGTTGACGCGCGCGCCCCGGCCTGCCGCGCCCCGGCCCCCTCCTCGGCGTCACGTAGGGGATCGTTGCCCCAAGAGACGGAGAAAACGCGAAACCAGAGGGAGGACGAGTATCTATAGTCTTCCCAAGCCCTGGACAGCGCCCACCAGGAGCTAAGGACGGCAGCATTCGGGGTGCGCGCTGCACCGCCCTGGCCTTCAAAATGCCGGCACGTGCGTCTCAGTTCACCTGGTGCCCAAAGCTGCCGCCGCCGGGGCTGGTGGTCGGGACCGCTGGGAACACAGGGGGCCCGGCGTGCAGACCCAGGTTCTTCACCTGACCTGTGTGCGCCGCTTTAGGGTTTACAAAGGACCATGCACCTTGGCCCCCAGGAAGTCTGCAGCTGACTCCGAGACTTCCTTGGGGAAGGGCTCTGCCCCTTCCTAGGAAGAGCCGCATCCCCACACGATGCCCAGCACTGCGAGGTGAACGTGGTTGATTGTTTGGATAGAGTGCTAAAGTGTTGGCCCCTTTTGGAAAAAATCCAGTGGAATAGCCATGAAGCTGGATTCGTCTGCATCCTGTGGGGAGTGTCTGGAGCCCCCAGTATTCAGGTGGATGACACAGGAATCCATCCGTTTTCTCAGACACATACCCAAACTTTGTACTTTAAAAGACATTTTAAAACAGTATATATATATATATATATATATATATATTTTACATCATTCCTTCATTTTTGTGCAATGTATGGTTTCGCGTGAAATCCCCACCACCAGTGCACCCGTGCACCGTCACCATAGTCCCCTCTGCTCCTCCCTCCCTGGCCTGATCCTGCCCCCTCCTCCTGCCCTGCAGGATGCCTCTGCTCTGTGGTTGCCTGTTGATTTTGATTTTTACTTTTAAAAGACACTTTTTGCTGTAACTATAAATTGTAGTTGTCAGTCATTGTTTCAGCAAGCTCTTTTTCTTTTGCTTACGAGTAAAATTAGTAAAAATACAATCAACAGAATGGGATTTTCCCCTCTGATCCATTTCCATTGACTCGAGTTCTGTGGGGACAGCGTCTGAGTTCTCTAGTTCTCTTCTAGAGTTGTTTTTACAGTGCGAATGTGAGCCATCAGACGCTTCTGGATCTTCCGAATGCTGGAGATAAAATTCTTGAACAAAGTTATTCTTCGAAGATAAGTTGACAGATGAAAAGTTATTGATGATTGACATATCTCAAGTTACACTTTTTGCTGAAGCAGAAAATGCAGGTGCGAGCTTCCCTCTCACAGAGTGTTTCATGCCACAGATAATTATTCAGTACCAAGCAGGTCCTAGGAAGAACACAGGGAAACTCATAGGGAGGAGTTTTATAGAGATGAGCTTGGATGGATGGAGAGTCTGAGACCCCAGGGCCCGAAGGGGCCTTGATGGGCTTCCCTGACCACCTTGTGTCCAAAAGACGTCTGTGTCCCAGACTGCCTCTGCCTTTCCAGCCGGCCAGAAAGCCCCCGATTGTCAGTCCCGCAGATGGGACTCTCCCCTGTTTGTGTAGCCGCCTGTTTGGGTTTGGGAGAGCTGGCTTTGTTAAGAGTTCTTTCTTAGATGGAAACAAAATCTACATTCCCTCCTTGCTTGTTTCTCACCCCGCCCCATCTCCTCGTCCCGCTCCCGCCTCCGAGGTTTAGCCGGCTCTCTGGAATGCCAGCAAGTCTGTGACTTCGGCACTTTGGGCACATTTAACTTAGACCCGGGGCAGGGGTGCTGTTCTCCTGCAGTCTTAGTGGCCGTACAACGCTCTTAAACAACCGGAACCCACCTGCCCTAGAGACAGACAGTGACCAGGGTGATGGGTGGCCTGCTGATGGAATCCCTGAGGCAGCCAGTTCCATGGTGAGCGCTGCACCCACCCCAGGAGCCTCCAGGCTGCCCCACTCACCCACTTTACACGGTCTGCCCCACCGAATCTCCCTCCTTGCGTCGTCCCTGAAGACACGCTTATTATTTCCTGCAAAACACTAAATACTTTCTGTGTGTAAACATTAAGCTTGGGAGAGATCAGAAAGATTTTTTTTTAAATGGTAGTGTTGCCTCTCAAGGAATTTCCTAATTAGTGAGAAATGAGAAATGTTCATTCAATCTGCTGAGGTTTAGAGGGTGCGGAGTTGCTTGCTGGGGGTAAGGCTGAGAAGAGGAAGGTCATGTCAAAGAAATAGTCAGGGCTTTGTACTCCAGTGAAGGTCTTGAGTGCGGAATGACTTAGGAAGTTGGCTATGCTGGCAGCACCCATGGGACCCTGTGCCCATGGAGAGAATGGAGTCAAATAACTAAAATCTTAGGTCACTCTAATATACAGGAAAGGCTTCGGGCTACAGTATTGGAGCTGGAGGACGGAGGCAGCGTCTGGAGAGAGAGTGAGGTAGGCAGGAATCAGAGAATGGACTTGGCCATACAAGGAAGAGGGAGGAAGGTGCTAAGGATGACAGTGAGGCTCGTGTCTGGATGAGGGAGAGCAGGGGTGGTGCTGTTGGCACCACTATGGGCATCAGGAGGATGAGTGTATTTTTAGGAAAGTTCTGAGGCCAATTTTGTCCTTGCAAGTGTTAAAGGGATGAGGGGAACCCCGGGGGAGAGCCCTGGGGTGGCCGGAGGTGGGGGAAGGGGACGGGCCAGGAGTGGTAGTTAACCAAGGCAGTGAGGAGGAGGTGAGGTGAAGGGAGAGGGGGCCAAGACAGGGCACTGGGGAATACACCTGTTCAGGGAGGGGGAAGAGAGAGGGTTCTGGAAAGGAACCATCCCAGGGAGGAGGAGAGGAGAGCTGGCATGGGAACCACAGGAAGTGAGGTTCCAAGAAGGAAGAAGGAACTCCTGGGAGGAAGTGTGCCAGTCCCAGTGTAAAATGACCCAGCTCTTCAAAACTGTTTGGCAGTATGCCTTAGAAATGTTCAGAGCCTTTGCTTCAGCGGGTCCATTACTGGAAATCTTGTTGAGAAAAACCGGTCTGGCCATTGCCTACTTGAGCTCCCCTAGGCCTCCTGCCATGTTCAGACTTACTGGCCAGCCACTAGGTCCTGCCTCTGTGCCATCTCCCAGCACCCCCCACCTGCCTGCTCCTCATGCTCTGCCAGTGCATGTCTGCAGTTTCACCACTCTGGCGAGTTTCAGTACTTGAAGCCCATCTAGTGGAACTGTTCTCTGGATCTGGCCTACTCGGCCATGAGTGCTGCGGGTCTGTGGGGCCATAGCCCCTTGCCTGCGGCCCTACTGTGGACTGTCATCAAGTGTTCTGTGTGTTGGAGGCAGGGCAGCTATGTGCCTCCCTGGGAGGCAGTATGCTGGTCGCTGGGGTACAGTTGTGGTTCTGCCCCTTGCCAACTGGCTGATGCAGACAAGTTATTGGTTAGTAAAAGAGGAAAAACAAAGGTCATAAAGACTAAAATACTAAGTCTGGGCTTTAATTGGTGCAACCAAACTACTGGGAACGTGAATTTTTGATCAACAGATGTTTACGGAGTTCCAGCAATTGGGAAGTCATTGTATTGGGTTCCAGGGCACAAAAAGCTCTTGAAGCTCAAATGAGGTGGGGAAGATGGGGACCTACCCAGACAGCTGGGGAAGGGGCAGAGGGCACTCCATAGAGGAAGCTTCTGACCCTGCCTGGGGTGGAGGGGGCAGGGTAAGTGCCCCAGAGGAGGGCCTGGAGCCACTTGACTGCTCAGAGCAGCTTGCTCACTGATGGGGGGAGGCGAGAGGCACACAGCACAGGGGCAAGGAAGAACGTGACATGTTCTAGACCCCGCTTGTGGTTTGGGTGGCATTAAGCAGAAGGCGGCTTGAAGAGGGGGCGAGGCCTGAGTAGGAGAGTGGCTTTCCAGGCCAGGCTCTTCTTCAAAATCTGTAATGGAGAATTTTAATAAAGCTTTCATCTTGCCAGGCCCTACCCATGGGAACTCTAACTCAGCAGCTTGTAGCACTAATGAGAGAAGATTAGTGGGGGATAGGAAAGAGGGCGCTAATTTATGGCCATGGCAGTGGGGGGCAACCTGTTTGAGATGCAGGCTTTCCAGCACCCGACTACCAAATGGCTTTTGGGGTGTATGGAGGGATGGGGAGCCCAGCACCATCCCAGGTTTCTGACTTGAGGGTCAAGAGGATAGAGAAGGAGGAAGTTTGCCATAGGCATAATACTCGCTGGAGCTTGCAACTTGTGACTGTCCAAGGACATTGAGGAGCTGATATCTGGGAAGCAATTGGAAATGGGGTGCAGACCCACTGAGAGGTCCAGCTGGAGGCTCAGGGTACTCATGGAAGCCATGGGAACGCAAGAAGCTCCAGAAACAGCCTATCTGGAGAGGCTGTCAAGGACTTGGGAAGAGAAGGAAGGAGGCAGGAGCCAGGAAGGGCCTGGAGAAACAAGTGCAGAGGAAGACGAGAGTGAGCAGGGTGTCACCCCGGCCCTCGCCTGGCTGACCTGAACTATGGAGACTCCTCTCCAGTCCAGGAAGTGACTGAAAGGGAAACTTAGGTCACTCATACTCCATGTAAGGCCTTCAAGCCTTTCTGTGGCCGATGCCAGCAGACCCCCTCAGAAAGGTGGGCAACATGAGAAGACGCCTCTCTCTCACCTGAGTGTGGGGGTGGCTGCATTTGGCACCTTCCTGACAACATATCACTGCCGAAAGGCAGCGGTCCTGAAGCTTTGCCGAGCCTCTCTCGGCTTGGATACCAGGGAGTCTCCCGGGAAGGAGTGCCTGGCCATTCTGCCCTCCTGGTCGGCTGCAGGCGGGTCCCGAGAGGGCTCCTGCCACCCTGGAAGGAGCCGCGCTGGGGAGGTCATAGGAGAGCTCGTCCCATTACTTGCGCCCGCTGAAATGCTGGAAAGTTAGCTCTCCCTCCGGTTTCTGTTTGAGGCATTGCCTTTGGGTCGAAGAATGTGTGGAAGGAGGGCGGGATGGAGTGGGTGTGACTTCCGCCCGGCCGGGTAAACCTCGGGGTGTTTGCTTTCCAGGCTGGGTGGCAGCTGCGGGGCTCTGAATGGCCGGCAGCTTTTCGGACAGAGGCACGGGCGGCCAGGTGTGCGCGGTCAGGGACCCGGGAGGCCATTTGTGTCCGCTCTAGAGAGGGGCTGACATTTGGCTCCCTGTGTCCTAACACTGCTTATCACTTAGCAGTACTTGTAGCTGGAACAAACCCAGGGGACAGATCAGCCTGTGCTCTGTCGAGTAGACAGTTGCAGTGGAGAGTTCAGGATCGTCTGCAGGGACAGGCTCACTGAACAACAGCTGAATGTAGGAGTCCAGGCCCTGGCTCTGCTGGGGACTCTGTGGTGTTCGATGGGTTATTGACTTCTCTGAGCTTGAATTTCGGGGTCAGGAGGGGGAAAAAAGACTTGGATGGGCTTAGTGACTTTAGCATTACTTCTACCAGCCCCAGGGTTCCTGGGGAGGCCCTGCTGGACTGCGGCTGAGCCCCCAGCTCTATTTCCATCAGAAAGCCTCCACTTTCCCCTGTTTCGGTGTGGGCTGCGACCCCTTTATCTGAAGTTAGCTTTCTGCAGTTTTGAAAACTGACTAACAACTTGAACAGTCTCCAAGGACTCTTGCTAAAATTCTGTAGTGACCATTTCTTGATAAATTGGGACATTCTGTTAATGATTTCAGCTTTATGAGGTTAGCAGTAACTCTTTACAATAGCCCGTCTGAGGTAGGGCATGGCAGCCCATGGCAACAAGGATGTTGTGTGGAGTGTGGGTGTGTGTCTGAGAGGTGTGTGACTGGTCTGTTTACATGGGTGTGTGTGTCATTGCCTATCAGGTCATTTTCCTCTCTCTGTCAGATCTCACTGGTCAGCCAGCTCTTTCTTGCATCTATTCCCTCTCCTTCTTGGCTCCCCACCCCATGCCACATTTCAGCAAGCCGTGGTTCCTGACTGGCTGTCAAGAATTAAAGCATGGCGAGGATGTGGTGAAAAAGGAACTCTCCTACATTGCTGGTGGGAGTGCAAACTGGTCCAACCACTGTGGAAAGCTGTCTGGAGGTTCCTCAGTCTACTAAAAATGGAGCTACCATACAACCCAGCAATTCCACTACTAGGGATCTACCCAGATACAAAAACATTGATTCAAAAGAGCACCTGTGCCTCTATGTTTATTGCAGCACTATTTACAAGAGGTAAAACCTGGAAACAACCCAAATGCCCAAAAATAGATCACTGGATCAAGAAGATGTGGTACAGGGCCTCCCCGGTGGCGCAGCCTTTGAGCGCTGGGTTGCGAAGCTGCCCGCAGCCTCTGCAGCGCCAGCTCAATCCCCGACTGCTCCCCGGCCACTGGAGGAGGGTCCCACATGGCGCGCAGACCTCTCCTGCCTCCCGCTGCTCCCCTCAGCAGTGTACTTCGGTCCTTCTGCCTGCTCTGCTCCCCGCTCTGGCTCTGGTGAATTCTCTCACCCTCCCGCGCTTCTGACTGTACCCAGTGCTTGTATAAATAAATAAATCTTAAAAAAAAAAAAAAAAAAGAAGATGTGGTACATATACACAATGGAATATTATTCAGCAATCAAAAAAGATAAACTCATGCCATTCGCAGCAAAGTGGAAGGAGCTAGAAGGAATTATGCTCAGTGAAAAAAGCCAGAAGAAAAAAGAAAAATATCAGATGGCTTCACTTAAAGCAGGAATATAGGGGAACCCAATAAGATATCAGTGTAAAAAAATAATAACAGTACAAAACACAACAAAGCAAAAACAGACAATTATAAACCAGAGACATCCTGCAGGGGAGGAGGAGGGAGAGGGATCAGAGGGAGGGAGGGAGGAGCACAGGGGACTGAGGTGATGGTGCACGGGTGCCTTGGGGAAGGAAACTCTATGGGGACTACACCTGAGGGGGTGGGGGGAAGCAAATGTTGTTTAAAAATGAACAAGGACGTAAAAAATAAAAATTAAGAAAAAAAAGAAAAGAAAGCAACTCAGATAACTCAGATATTCATGATTGATACCCAATCAACTGATTTTATTTATTTTTGCTTACGTGAGACAATGTATATTAACTAATAGTTTAATAGGTTTACTCCTCACCTAATCTAGCCCTGGAACCCTGTCCTTTGTTTTGTACATACTCTATTTCCTCCAAGCTCCTATGAGAATGTTAAGCATATAGCACAGTTGAAAGCTTTTCAGTGAGCTCTTTTACCGCCTAGATTTCAGCGTGAACATCTTACCATATTGTGGTATCACATGTGTGTCCCTCTTCCTGTCCTTCTATCCAGCCTGCAACCCATCTCGTTGAAAAAATCTTACAGTACACTGCATACATCAGTACACACCTTCCTAAATGTTTTCACACACTTCCTGTTAACTACAGTTTCATGTTCATTCTTTGTGTAAAATGTCCAGACAGTGAAATGCACACAGTATGTTCTCTGAGGTTTGAGACATGCTTCCCATCTGTGCATGTTGTTTTTGTGATATGTTGATATGTTGGGTTTTTTTTTTTACCCCAGAATGTTATGTTTCGTGTGTTCAAGATCAATGGCATGCCTCCCTACCCCAGAGGCAACTGCGGTCCTGCTCTCCCTACCTGACCTTCGTTCACCTGTTCTAGCACTTCATTTAAAAGACGCATGCAGAGTACACTGCTTGTATAAAACATTTTTGACTAAACATTATGCTTTGGAGATTCATTCATGTTCTTGTTTATATCAGTAGCGGGTTCTTTCGGTAAATAGTATTCTATTGTAGGTGGATACCATTTATTTCTTTTAAAAAAGTCCTTCCCATATGAATAGGCATCTATAGTCTGCTCCGGTTTTTGACCATTACGGATGAAGTTACTATATTTTATTCAAGTCTTGTTGTGGACATATATATTTTTGTATTTGCCTTTTAATTGTATAAAATACATAAAACTATAATTAAGAAAATTAAAATGTAATAATTTTATTGTCCAGAATTTTTTTTATAACTAAATCTGCTAAAGGTGCAGTCTCTGGGCCCAGTGAACTATTTATCTCCTCATGGTTTAAAGACACCGTCAGCCACTGGCCAGATGTTCAACTGACATTTGTCCAGGTCATTCTTTGGCCTTGGTGTTTACCCAGAGACCTGATGCAAATTCATTGTTCATTTGGGAAGATGACAGGCGCTTAGACACCAGGCAACTTTGTCTGCTAAAGACACAAATCTTCCCTATCCAAGAGTTCATGCACTTGACAATTACCTTCAGAAAATCTATTTGTTTTGGTGAGGACAATACCAAAGAACTGATATATTTTTTTGACCTGTGAGTGTAAGCAGGTAGGAAGGAGACACCCCTGCATGCCTTGTGCATGGGCTGGGACTCATCTCAGCTGTGTCCCTGGACAGAGTGGAAGGCTTGGCACCATTTTATCCAGGAAGCAAGGGTTAGAAGCTGGATGGCCTCTCAGGTTCATCCGGGCCTGGGAATCTGGACTATTGTGCCATGGGACTTGGGCAGTTTTCTAGTGATGCTTAACATCTCCAGTGTGTTTCCCAGTTCATGATCTCCTTGGCCCATTACCCATTGGGGTGTCCTGTGCAGGGTGCCCTGTTGAAAGAAACCACTAACATATGAGCAGAGAGATGCAGATGTACACATGTGCACACATGACTCAGAGATGGACTTAGTAGGAAGACCGTGATGATAAGAGCAGACGCCTTGCCTTCTAGGTAACCCAGCCCTGGGCCAGACACACACACAGTGGACATTAGCAAGTGTTTTAGAGTGAGGAGTGACTGAGGAACTGAGGGACAGAGTGAGTGAACAGATGGTCACAGGAGAGTGCGAGGTGTGGGGTTGGACTGGAAGAGGGAGAGTAGTCAGTGCATATAGCACACAACAGACCTGGAGGAAAGAGAGGAGGGAATCAGGGGGCCCTGTGATGACAGCTGCAATATAAGCACATGGCAGTCACCTTTTCTTTATTTTGAGTAGCTTTTACATCCTAGTGGTGATTTCTGCGGAGTGAGACTCTTTGCTGCCCAGTGTGTGAGTCTGAATGTTAGACATGGCGTTATTCTGCTTGGGCTACCATAACAGTATCCCAAAGACTGGGTGCTTAAGCAACAGATATTTATTTCCTAATAGTCCTGGAGACTGGGAAGTGCAAGGTTAAGGTGTTGGCTGGGTTGGCAGCTGGTGAGAGCTTCTCCCCTTGGGTGCAGGTAGCTGCCTTCTCCTTGAGTGCACGTGTGGCCTCTCTCCTGTCCGTGCAGTTGGAGGAAAAGTGCACATGTGAGCTCTCCAGTGTCTCTTAAGGGTGCTAATCTTATCAGATCGGGGCCTTATAGCTTCATAAAGTACCTCTTAAATGTCCTCTCTCCAGACACATCCCCATGGGGAGAGGACTTCAACAAATGAATCTTGTGACAACACAATTAAGTACATAGTCACATGGTTCTGCCTAAGGATATGCACATCAGCACTGGGCCAGGTGCACCAACTACCTGTTGGAAATTGAGCTTGGCAGTGACATCTGGACTTCTCTATTCCCATTGTGAGCCTCCTTGGCTGCTGACGAGCGTGGTCAGACTGTGATAACGCTGCTGTAATGATTCCTCCATAGCATTTTGCAAAGTACTCTCAAGTACACAGCAAACCTGTGAAAGAGGTATTGTGTCCATGATATGGATGAGAAAAATGAGACGTAAGAAGTTAAATGCCCGTTCCAGAACCCCATAGTGCATCAGTGGTGAACCAAATATCTCTGCTCCGATTCTTAGAGATAGTACTCAGTTCTGCCCACTAAGGGACCCATGAATTACCTTTTCAGCCCCAGGCATCGTTTTCAAGGTGTATATAGGAGGGCTTGGGGATTCCATCACCTATAAGATAAAGCAGATTGGCATCGTGGAGACACTAAAGATGACCTCAGAAGCAAAAATGAAGTGCAAGTATGCCTAATAAAGGAACTGACCTACTAGAAAAGAAGGCTTCCCGAGTCTGCTCATCTAATGATCAGTGTTTCTGTCTTTAAAATGCTAAATTAAGCCTGTCTTCTGCTATTGGTCAGTACAACAGGGTTTGGATTCCGGATCCTGAGGAAGTGTGGAAATCTGCTGAAATAGCCAAGGACTACAAAGTTGGTGACAAAGTCCTGCGGCTCCTGATGGAGGATGGAACGGTGAGGTCCTTGCTGGCTGTAGTCACTGTGATGCATAAAGGGGTAACTGGGGGTAGGGCGGGAACATAGTCCCTGTGGGGGGATCCCCAGAGGGAGCACCTGGGGGGCACCCAGAATGGCCAGCAGGTGCTGGGGGTCCAGTGAAGTGTTTGTATCACCCACATACACACTTGCCACACCTCCCCCCCACACTGCCCAATAAAGAAGGCTTAGTGTGTCCACTGTTAACTGGGCCTCTCTCTGTGACAAGGGTCCGGGTTGGCACACAGGTCCGGCGTGTGCAGCACTGCTTTTCTGGGCATGCAGCATTGTTGGGAGAACACTGAATCACGATGTGCCATTTGGGTTTCATGGAGGGAACTTGGAGGGAAGTGGTTTGAGCCCCAAACATAAACTGATGGAGAAAAGCATCAAGATGGGAAGAGGAATGGAAAGTGGGGAGGGAGAGGAGATGTGACAGAAGAATGGAGAGAAAGTACAGTCTAAGGATGGATAGAACCGTGTAAGCCTTGGGCCCTCCAGGCAGGGATGCGACAGGGTGATTAGGGAGGTGACAAGGAGGCTTGAAATAAGAAGATAGGAGCTCCCGGCATGGTTGTATGGCACTTCTGTCAGTGTCGATGTGTGAGCGCCGTGGGGGAGGTGGCCAGCTTTGCTCTGGGGTGGACTGGGCAGGTGAGGAGCTCCTCCTGAAGGCTGCGTGTGTCTTGATTACAAGCCTTCTCAGATTTTGCCCTAGCATTCATCATGAGTCGTCATTACCCCTGGAGCCATGATAGGATCACAGGGGCCCAGAGCTTGTGTGACCTCACATCTTGAGACTGCGGAGCTGGACAGAGGATTTGTGATCCATCTGGCTGCCAGAGGTGGTCTGGGGATTATCTTACAAATATTAATATGCTGGAATTTCCAGGGCATGTAAATGATCTTTGTGGATAAAGGACTCAGTATTTCCAATCAGACTGCCCTGAATTCAGGTCCTGCCTGGTCATTGCTAAGTCTGACAGTGACCCTCTTCACTACCTCATGCCGCGGTTTGCTGAAGAGCAAAGGAGATAACCCAGCACATGTGTGCAGAGGCAGCAGGGACAGCGAGGGAGGCTACTCTTTCTGTTGAACCCCTCCTTCGGATCAGTGACTCCGTGCACATTTGTAGACTACCTCCCGTGCACAGTCAAGATTCTGGTTAGTGATGGGATGGATTTGTCTGGAGAGAAAACGCCCCAGACAGCGGCTGCAGTGGCTGTTGGCCACTTCCCTAGCATCAGCAGGACTTCAGGTGGCAACCTTCCTGGCCCTGAACGGCTGCCCAGAGCGGGAGGGGAGAGGCAGGTAAGGTGGCAGGTAGCCAGGCTGCTCTTTAACTTAATGCTTTGTCTATACCGTGAAGGACAAAGCCTATTTTGTCTTGGAAAATATCAACCTTGCCTCCCCTGCCAACCTAATGTTCACATTTTCTTTTCTCTCCCCTGCCCCCTCTGTCTCTCTCTTGTTGCACACACCAGCTAAACTGGAAAAGGAGGTTGTTGATCTTAGAAGAGAAAAACTCAGAGAAAGTAAATATTATGCATAAGCAGCATTTTTCTTGATTTTTAGTCTCAAAATAAAAAATAAAAATGTGTAGATTAAGAATACTGTTTCGGGGATATACGTGGTATAGGAGCTCTAGGGCCATGGAAAAAGAAAAAGAAAAAAAGAAAGCTGTGCCCGGGGTAGGTCCACAAATATGAATGCCTTCATGACAGTGGAACGAGCAGCTGCCGTGGGGCTCCCATCCAGTCGTCCTGGACTGCCCGGAGATGCTCTCTCTACACAGAATTGACCAATCGACCAACCCACAACACCTCTCTTGGTGATGACGGGGGTGCTTCGACACAGGCTTCAGAGCCAGCCAGACCCACATTGACTGTGACCCCGACAAGGAGCTTAAGCTCCCTGAAGTTCCCTTCTGGGCTGTTGATTAGGGCAGTCATGCCCTCCTTGGAAGGCAGTTTTGAGGAAACAGCCAGTGCTGACTGCCTGCATGGGGTCTGGACAGTGGGCATTTGTTAAGGGGCGGTGGGGCTGCCTGGCAGAGCCTGCTCAGAGCCATACCTCGAGGGGAAAGCAGACTTGAAGGTGGAAGGGAAAGCTTGCTGGGTGACCTGCAGCCATTCCAGTCACTTCCTCACAGCTGCGAAATTGGGCAGAAAGAAGTCAGAATGGGGGTAATAAGCCCCCTTGATGGCTTTGAGATTTGGAAGACCCCATCGCCTGTGGCAATAGACCACACGGCCATTCTGCTCAGAAGAGGAGAGGCGAGCTTCTGAGCGCAGGCCTGAGGTGATGGGAACAGGCAGCCCCGAAAGGGGAGCCAGGAGGTCGCAGACAGGAGTCACTGCTCTGGGGCCTCCCCAGGAGAGACCACCACCCACAGGGGCTCCCTCGGATACTTCACATGTCAGACCCCAATACAGACTTGGCCCCCTTTGCAGGGAGCCTTAGTTCATTTTGTCACTTAGCAATAGAATCCCGTTTTCTATAAAACGTTGATGACTTGGATGCAAAACCAACATCTAAACCACCAAGTGGAGCCCCTGTGGTCGGGTTGGGATTGGGGTGCCCAAACCTGGACACGTGACTTCCCTGTAACCCCCTCATTGGGACCTCTGTAGTTCCGAGGATTCCTGATCCGGTCCAGTTCATATTCTCACAGGTGAGAGAAGAGATCCAAAGGGATAAGCCACTTTCCCCGCGGCACACAGCCCGGCCCAGGTATCCTGGCTCTCACTTCCCATTGCTCCAACAGTTAGGCTTGAAGACTCTTCTGGTTACTATATCTAAATTTTTCAGAGTTAGTGATCACCCCACTGAGGTTGTGCATACGACAGGGGGCAGTAGTTTAACAGAAACAGCAAAAATCTTCTACCTTCCCAACCTAATTTCATCTTGTCCACAGGAGCTGGATTATCCCATCGATCCAGAGGCACTGCCCCCTCTTCGGAACCCGGACATCCTTGTGGGCGAGAATGACCTCACAGCCCTCAGCTACCTCCATGAGCCTGCTGTGCTGCACAATCTCAGAATCCGCTTTGCAGAATCCAAGCTCATTTACACCTACAGCGGTAAGGAGAGTGAGTGCAGGCAGGCAGGAGCCACGCTGGAAGCTGGCGCTTGCTGTCCAGGGCATCCTGCGCCCATCGCGTATTGTTTATATCAGAAGTACTCTCTCACACCTAGACAGTTGCTCGAGTCTCTGTCAAACAGGTATAGACATTTGATCTTCTAGAATTTGCCATGAAAAGAAGTATGTAGGAGGGAAGTTCTTCACCAGGAACTAAGGTTGGACTGCCGAGAAAAATGCATGTGGATAAAGCTTGTATTTGACTTTCTCCTCGGATGTGAGAAAGTTATTACTTATCTGGGATTACAATATTATCACTGCATTTGCACTGAGAATTGCAAATGCCTGTCATTTTAAGGCATTCCCATCTGTCATCTCATGTAGCCCTCACAGTAGCCTGGGAATGTTGGCAGCCTTAGCGAAGCTGAGAGTCAGAGGATTAGATCACCTGCCCAAAGCAAAAAGAGGCAGAGCTGGGGGTTCTCAGAAGAACCTGGAGAATGGGGGACAGTAAGAATCCCATGCCTGGGTCTAACCTCTCTCCTCAGGAATCATTTTGGTGGCCATGAATCCTTACAAGCAGCTGCCGATCTACGGGGACGCCATCATCCACGCTTACAGTGGGCAGAACATGGGGGACATGGACCCGCACATGTTTGCTGTGGCGGAGGAGGCCTACAAGCAGATGGCCAGGTGACTTCTCTGCTCTCCAACCCTCCTGCGTTTGCTGGGCCCTCACAGTGCAGGGGAGGCAGCTGGCTTGGTCTGGTTAGAAGAGACTGTTCAACTGGAGGGCTGTGTTACAGAGCAGACTTCCTGTACCGAGTGGCAGAATTTTGCACCGTGTCACCAACTATCTAAACTGAGTTTCTTGACTTTTGTTTCTTCCACATAGTCAAGTCAGTCCTACAAGTCTGGGAGTAGCAGGTGCTTCTCTTCCAGTGTCTTTAATTATTGGAATGTTGATTTGTTCTCTGGTGTGAGATACTAAGTTTTGTTTTGTTTTGTTTTTAACCCATCCAAGGTTGCAGAAACTAATGATAGATGAGCATAGTTTTTAGCAGAAGGAGATTGGGGAATTGTCTTAATATTTCCACTTGCTCTTTTGTATGGTCTTCTAGAGTTTCTGTTGGGATAGAAATATTTATTCAAAGGCTCCTGTGGACCCACAATGCACACGTTGCCATATATCATCTCAGGTGCCGTCAGAATAACTGTGATAAAAATGCCTGGGCTGAACTGAGATTCGAGAGTCAAGCATCCAAGGTCACCCAGCAAGTAAAAGGCAGAGCTGGGATGTGTGCTTAGATTTTCTGACTGCATGTATAATTTCTTTTTCTCATAAGTATTCTCTTTTGAATTTTATGTCCTCACTGTAAAGTAGGAAGAATAAAAACATCATCTTATCTTCACAGATCCTTTTATAAGTTGCAAAAAAATGTTCACAGATAGTGGCCTTCTTTGAGTCTTGCCACAGCCCTGTGAGGTCAATTGAGCCCCCACATTACCCTCATTTCACAGATGGAAGCCTGAAGCATGGGACCTGGGCCTGCCAGGTTTTTACTGTGTAACTCCAGGCCTCGCATCTGGTCTCCCTCAGCTGTGTTCCCATCGACAAGCTAGACATGCAGCACCCATTTCAAGTTCCACTCCTGATAATCAGGCAACGATTGTGGTGGCTTCCAGAAGGTAGAAGTGTGTGGTTCTCGCCTGCAGAGAAGTCTGGTGGCCTTCCACGGTTAGCACGACATCTCTCCCAAGTCATCCAAGAACTGGTGCATCCCAGCCTCCCATCCCTAGGGTGCGACCCTCATCCTTGTGGCCAAGCTAGTACTTAGCCATCTTTTCCACATTCTAGGAGACAGTGTCCTAGGAGAAAGAGACTTCCCAAAAGTCCCACTCGGAGTCTGGGCCCAGTACCTCTATCGCTAAAGCCCCTCGGGTTCACAGGGAGGCTGCATGCTCTGTGCCCTGGGCCATGTCCCTTACCTCTCTGAGTCTATTTGCTCTTCAGTGAAATGGACACATAGGCCTTGAATTTGTGGGGACTTAAATGAGACTCCTGTATTCACAGAGTGCCCAGGTATAAACAGTGCTAGATACCTAGAACAGCATTGTAATGAGGTTCTAGCATCATAATCTTAGGACATGACAAGTTTAATGCAATTTTTTAAACATCTCTAAATTGTGTAACAGAGCATGTTGATTCACAGAGCACATACATCCCATGCATCCTTTGAATAATTGCTCTCCAAATAATGTCTTTAGAATATTTAAATGGGGATATGCAGAAAGGAGTTGACATAGGCTGAGGCTGCTGCCCTCAGCGGCCTGCCTACATGGTTGGCCAGCAGCTGGCCTCTGAGAACTTGGGTCTCGGAAAGGTTCCCACCATTTCCTGATTGATCAGAGTGGGTCATTGTTCCTGAACTTTAACTGTATGTGCAAACAATGTGAGTCACACTGAGCACCTGCTTTCCATCTGGGCATCTGGAATTTTGGCATGCATGAGCAGAGGATGCCTATGTGCAGGCCCAAGGGCACTGGGTCTGCAGTGAGCTTCCCTGGCAGACAGGATTTCCCGTGCGCTGGCACCATCCTGTGCTGTGTGTCCTGTGTGACTCCACCGGGAGTGGGATTGTGCAAGTTTACTTCTGGCTTCCTCTGGACTTGGCCCCATGTGCCTTGCCTTTGCTGATCTTTTCTGTGCCCTTTGGTGTAATGAATCTTTGCCATGACTGTGTTGAGTCTTGTCCAGAACCGTCCTGGGGGCCCTCAATGCAGAGGATATAAGGAAACAAAATTCCATGTTCAAACTGATCACACAGGCAAAAGACGAGAAGGAAATTCACTGGAAAGTTAACATTTGCCTTAGAGAAACATTTCCCCTCTTCTGTCTTATCTGCATTTTTCTTACTGAGTATATTTTGCCTTCGTCATAGGAAGAAATGAACATTTAAAAAATCCTTTCATTTGTTTGCCTAGAAACAATAAAAACCAGTCCATAATCGTAAGTGGGGAGTCGGGTGCTGGAAAGACAGTGTCCGCCCGTTACGCCATGAGGTACTTTGCCACCGTCAGCAAGTCGAGCAGTAACGCGCACGTGGAGGACAAGGTTCTGGCGTCCAACCCCATCACTGAGGTTTGTCCCTGCGGGGGGTGGGAGCAGGGACCAAGGCAGCGGCAAGTGATGATCAAGAGGTGTGCTGGTTTGTGTGATATTGTGATGGATGAAACAGATATGTCTGATCAAAATACGTCTGTTGTGTGTTTGGTCTCTGACCACAGCTCTGGGCTCACAGCTGCCAAAACCCTTGGAATTTCCTCAGTGTGGAGAGAGGTCAAGTTCTCTTTTGTTATGGGAGTGAGGGCACTCTTGGAAGCCCTAACTACCGAGGCTGGTCGCCTGATTAGAGAGCTGGAACGTCCAGTCCTGCTCCCAGACTTTTATAAACTAATTGTTAAATAGTCGCGATTTTTCCTTTTAGCAAGTTCATTGTTAAGCTCTGAGGTGGTAACATTTATATCTTACAAATTGATAAGCGCCACAGATCAAGGCTCTTCCTTCCCCCCTCACAGAGCTGATTCATCACACCCCACTGACTGGTCAGCGGTGTCGGCAGCGGCAGCCACGACAGCAGCAGGGGGCCAGGGGCAGCCCTCAAGGAAGAAGGGACATCTGTCTGGAGGATTCAGGGCAGGGCCCAGGGAACACTTCTGCCTGTCTTGCAAAATGGAAAGAGGGTTAATTTGGATACATTTGGAAACCAGGGAAATAATTAAGAACACAATAACTCCTCTCTTTCTCTTCTCAAATCCAAGCCCTCACTGATTTAGGGATATAGATTTACCCGGTTCCAGGTATATGTTGCCACGTAATACCCACCACCAAAGCAACCATGATCCTCCACCCTGGTCCATTGGGCCCCCTCATCAATGGGTATTTTGTTTAAGCAACTGTATCACTGGGAACTAATAGAAAAGAGTAAAACCTGTCCCTTAGTCTTAAGACTCTTCTATTATAAGCATAAAATAAGCTAAATAGAAACATAAATCCAAGATAGCAATAAAAAATGTATTAAGAGGCACTGTTTAGTTAAATGGCCAGTGTTTATAATTCTGTGCAATTATTCATTTGGGGTCTATCTTGTCCACCATATTGTAAGCTCCACAGAGGCAGGCTTGTATCTATTTGCTTCACCTGTGCCTGCTGATCATGTGGTCCCATAGCTGCTGCTCAGTATATACATGCTGACAGAAAGCATGATGATCTGGGCAGGAAATGCAGTGTGTGTGCATGAGAAGGACTCTTCTAGATGAAGGGCACTCAAAGCAGGAGGGAGTAGGCAGGGGCATGGAATTCAAGAGGAGATGTGAAAGCAAAGCTCATGTTCAGGGTGGGAGGGATGGGAGAGGGCAGTTTTTTGGTTGAGTGCAAAGTTTGAGTGGGGGAAAGTAAGACGCATAGATGGGAGTAAAGGTTGGGTTCAGGATGTGGACTTTTTTTTTTTTTAAAGATTTATTTATTTATGCATACAAGAGCTGAGGTACAGGCCAGAGATGCGGGAGTAGGAGGGTGAGAGGATTCACCAGAGTGGGAAACAGAACAGACAGACTGACAAAATACACTGCTGAGGGGAGCAGCGGGCGAGGCAGGAGAGGTCTGCTTCGCCATGTGGGTTGCTCCCTGGCAGGCCAGGGATTGAATTTGTGCTGCAGAGGCTGTGGATTGCTTCACAGTGTGGTGCTTAACCCCTTGCACCACCAGGGAGGCCCCAGGATGTGGACTTGCAATTGAACGTCTATAATACTTGGGGTGTGGGTAAGTTGAGGCACTTTATACGACCTCATTTAATTCTTCCAGTTCTGTAAGGTGCATGTTACTCTCATAGGTAGAGAAATGGAGACTTGAGTAGATGAAGTAATTTTTCTGTCATCACATAGTTAAAAATGCACCTAAGGCCATGAAAGAGCAAAACCTGTGCTCTTGCTGGTCCAGCTCATGTCTCGAGCAAGACTAGGAGAACTTTGAGTAACAGGCCCTGTTCTCTGTGAGCCTCAGGCTGCTCTGTCCGCCCTGTCCTCCCTCTGCTAATCAGGCCTTTCCCCAACATATGGGACTGTATTCACGAACACTGACACAGTAACAATGGGTGCAAAGATCTTTTTAATGCTGGGGTTTCAAAGAGTGCTGTGTTTTATAGGCTGTTGGGAATGCCAAGACCACCCGTAATGACAACAGTAGTCGGTTTGGGAAATACACGGAAATCAGTTTTGATGACAGAAATCAAATTATAGGAGCCAACATGAGAACTTACCTGCTGGAGAAATCCAGAGTTGTCTTTCAAGTAAGGATAAAATATTTTAAATTTCCTTTCCCTCAATATTTTAAACATTCTTTACATTTACATCCTCATTAGGTAGCCTATCTTGTTCTGTGGTTTGAATAAGAGAGTTTTCTGCATTTCATTTGCAATTTGGATTATTTTGTTTGTTTCTAAAAAATAAAATATTTCATGTTTGTTATCAGTGGATTTGTATGAGAAAAATGTTATGACTTTAAATTTGAGGCACTTAGAGAATGCTTGCAGGTTAAAAAAATGAAAGAAAGGTAACAAAAGCAATAACAGGCTAAGCTGTTAAACTTGCTACCAGGAAGGGAATGAGATTAGAGCTAATGATGGGGGAGTTCAAGAGAAAGACTTTCTATCAGTAAAATGGAAAAAATTCTCATAGCTTCAGCCTAGGGGGAGAGTCACATTAAAGCTTACATTTTCTAAAAAATTTCAAGAAGCATAAATTATGTTATTCCTATTTTGTAGAATGTTTTCATTTAATCACATTTTTCTCTGGGATCAATATTTGGAAGTGATCCTTGGCCTCCGGTTGTCCTTCTGGGAGACAAAGTTCTGCTCAGGAGCTGGGCAGAGGGAACAGCGTAGCTCTCCTGGCATAACTAATGACAACAGAGAATACACATAAAAATCTTGGTTCCACGGCAGCAGAATTGTCAATCCAGATCAGTCTTTCAATCTGTTAAGAACCTGACATTTTCACTTGTGAAGGGTTGGTTTAACTTCAGGACTTTTCTTTATTTTACAGTCAGAAAATGAACGAAATTACCACATTTTCTATCAACTTTGTGCATCTGCACAGCAGTCGGAATTTAAACATCTTAAACTAGGTACGTGATGGATGGAACAGTCCCTCCCGTGTAGGGGTTTAAACTGTAGGTGAAGGTCTTGCGATATTATGTCATTTTTCAAAGAAGTATTCTGTTCAGGAGACATAAGATGCTCAGGTTTGGAGCTAGATTGATGCGTGTAACTAAGGAGACAGACTGAGGGGCGGGGTGGGTCCAGGGAGAGGGGAGGCATCAGCCCCAGCTATGAGCTTCTCAAAGCTCATTGTGTGATTGTGGTCATCCAGCCGGACTCCCCTGAGTCAGGCCTCCTGGCTACCTGGATGTACTGCTGTGAACACCAAGCTTTGCTTTTTATCTGAACCTCCTTGGATAGTTATTTTTCTGGCTCATATGACGTAGTTCCCTGTCTCCTGTGACATAGTTGAACTTTCTTGTTGCCTCAAGGTCATTATTATTTTAGCCATAACTAATTATACTTCAGGAATGGTCTTTGGTGCACATGACCAGGCACCTGTGGCCCTGTACCTCTCCCTACTCCGTCTTTCCAACAGTGCTGGTAGATGGAATGGTCAGAGGTAACTTCTAATGCGTTGGAGTTGAAAGCACATTCCCTTATCTTGGATAAATTACTTGCACTCATGGAATCTAAGTTTCTTCCAGTTCACATGATAATAATATCCATGCCTTGTCTACCAAACAGAATGTAAATAGTAAATGGGAGAACATTCTGCAGGGTCACCTACTAATTGAATATATGTACACATGGTCAACACCTTGATTGTGGTGATTTTTTAAGGTTATAGCATGTGTCAAAACTCAAATTGTACATTTTATTTTATTGTTTTAAGTTTATTTCATCTAATTGGTTTTTTTTAAGATTTATTTTTTATTTATACAATAGCTGGGGTACAGGCCAGAGGCGCCGGAAGGTGAGAGGATTCACCAGAGACTGAGTGGGGAGCAGAACAGGCATACTGATGAAATACACTGCTGAGGGGAGCAGCGGGCAAGAGAGGAGAGGTCTGCCGTGCCATGTGGGAATCTCCCTGGCTGGCTGGGAAATGAACGCACACTGCAGAGGCTGCGGACAGCTTCAGAGTGCTGTGCTCAACCTGCTGTGCCACCAGGGAGGCCCTAAACTGTACATTTTAAATGTATACAGTTCACTATATATTCAGTGAACCTCAGTGGAAACCGTATAAAATTGTTAGTCCTGTGAACAAAGACCATAAACTTTAGAGTCAGGTCTGTATTTAAATTCTTCCAGACAGCTGTAGGATCTTTAACAAGTCATGTGACTGTGGTGTCTGCATCATAGAATCTAAGGACTAAATCGAAGAAAAGTGTAAAGTGCTTAATATAACACAGTAAGTGTGAACTTCCTTTCTGCTTATCTGTCTAAATTTATGTGTCACAGACATAACACAGACTTTTGGTTTCAGGGAGTGCAGAAGAGTTTAATTACACGAGAATGGGGGGCAACACGGTCATTGAGGGTGTGGATGACAAAGCTGACATGATAGAGACTCAGAAGACCTTCACGCTGTTGGGTAAGTGAAAATATCCCTTCTAAGGTGTGGCCATTTTCTCTTGTTGGGGGAAAAAAAGGGCAGAAATGCCCACCGTGTGTGCATTCTGAAGACTCCTAATAAATTTTTCCTTCAGGATGGACCATTCAGAACATACTTGGATGCCAAGTGGTTGAGACTGTTCTTTTTTCTTAAAACATCAAGAAATAAGTTCCTTTGCCCTCAGGCTCAACAGTCACTGTGAGAAACAGGACTGTAAGTCCTGTAGGTGCTCTCCAGGTCATTGGGGCTGACTGCAGAGAGGACTGGTAGAGCAGAGGCCCAGATCAGTTCAGAAATGTATTATTGAGGAGTTTGCTCTGTGTCAGGCACATCCTAAGCACTTTATTAAACTCATTTAAGCTTTAAAACCACCTTGTGAGGTAGCCACAGCATTTCCCCTTTTTACAATAGGGAAATGAAGGTACAGAGGCAGCAACTGCTTTTCCCAGGTTGCAAGGCTAGTATAAGGCAGAAGTGGAATTTGCACTCAGGTTCTTAGAACATCTCCTTTTTTATGGAAAACCAAATCTTCTGTTGCTAGGATGCTGACACAAGTGAGCTAGGTCCTCTCCCCAGTGTTTCTCCACCTTAACTTTCCCCCATGTGGAGCTGATGTTTAGAAAGATGATCTAACAAATAGCATTTGTAAAAAATCATCACTATCCCATTTTGTATTAGTCTAGATATGTAATGTCCATAAGGCCTCTGCTCAGTGTGGGACCACAGGACATTTTTACAGCTTACAGAAAAGATTCATCTTAGACCTAGTTGTTTTCATTGTTGTGGCCTGGTTGACTATATTTGAATGCAAAAAATTTGTATCAGAGTAATAGACAAGATGAGCACAATTGGGGATGGGTCCTAAACACGATTACTATCCAATTCTGCCTCTGCTTCAAGGAGAAGGGCAATTTAAATATCTTATAGTAATGAGATAAACACTTTTGGCATGGATTAACATTTTCTTAATTATAGTAATAAATTCAATCTGTGGGTGTGTAAGGTATACTGTTCAGAAGGAATATGCTATGTGGGAAGGGATAGGCAGTCTCATTCTGGCAAGGCCCTTAGGGGCTTCAGTTCACCTGCCCTGTCTTTCCTTCCACCTCTACTCTTGCGGAAACTTCCTTATCCACCAGATTTGCTGACAGCTGGTAAGAAAATGTATGTGAAAGCCCCTGGCACGGACTGTGCACATAGCAGGTGCTTACTAAATATTGCTACCTGCCTTCTCTCTCTCTCTCTCTGTATGTATTTCCTGTTGTCCAAGCCCTAACTACTCTTTGATCAAAGCCACCTCCTCCTCTATGAAATCTTTCCTAATTGTTAGGATCAGCAGCAACAATTTTTTTCCACTCTGCCACACAAACTAAATGATTTTCATAAATGTCCACACACCAACAGTGCCTGGGCTAGGATGAGGCAAAAGAAGTATCTAGGACACAAAATTGACAGAGGTACTCAGGTGCTCACTCTCAGTCTTGTGCAAGTGTGGGTACCTTGTGCAAGTGCTTCCCTCACCCCGGGCCCAGCTCTGCTCTCTAGGCCTAAATGATTTGGACAATGCCTCCCAAGTTTCATGGGGAAAAGGAAGTCATGAAAGTCCCATGACTTTTAAGGATTTTAACTGTCCATTGTGCTGTGTGAACAGCCAAGATACAGAATATCTAAATATCTACCGATGAATGGATAAGAAAGTGATGATACGCATATACATGTATGTGAATATGTATATACATATACACACAATGAAATACTAGTCAGCCCTAAAAAAGAACAAAATCTTGTCATTTACAACAAAATGGATGAAATGGGAAGGGATTATACTAAGTGGAAAGTCAAGAAAAGAAAGACAAGCATGCTGTGATTTATATGTAGAATATAAACAAAATGAATGAACAAACAAAACGAAGTAAAGCAAACTTTCAGATACAGAGAACATATTAGTGATGACTAAGGGGAAGAGGGCTAAGATGTAGGTAAAATGAACATGATGTGCATATGCAGTGTCAAATTATAGAGCTGTATACCTGAAATTTTCATAACATTATATGCCAATATTACGTCAATAAAAAATGTATTTTTAAAAAGCCTACAAATACACCATGTATAACATAATATGCATTGTGAATAATAGGGAACTGAGTATGGAGTTTATGGGAATTGTCTATATGATGTTTGTAATTTTTCTGTAAATCTAAAACTATTCTAAGATAAAAATTATATTAAAAATTTTGAACAAGGGAACTACCTCAGTAAGTTACATCATGGCTGGCAGAATTCCCAGACTAGGTAGGCATCTGCTTGCTTTCCCCCATGGCTGTTATCTAAAGACGTCGGTCCAGTGACCCCCATGTATACATTGGGCAATAATGAAAATATTTAGTTGTTCCAATTATCTGTTGCTGTCCTCCAAATCTTAGCGGCTTAAAAGGACTACTTATTATTAGCTCAGTGATTCTGGGTTGACCTCGCTCAGCCGAGCACTTGGCTCTTGGGGATTGTCACATGGTGGTGGCAGGGCCGGACCCACTGAAGTTTCTTCTCTTGCCTGGATGGGGTTGGTTGGAAGCGCTGGAGCTGGTTGGGGTGAACAACTCCATTTCCCTTCACGTGTGCATCCTCACAGCATGCTGCTCTCGGGGTGGATGGACTGTGAATGCTGTGGCTCGCTGCCTCCAGCACTGGTCCCAATAGACTCAGGTAGACTCTGCAGTTCTTTTTGTGAGGCAGCTCAGAAGTAATGCAGCACCGCTGCTGCTCTGTGCTAATGGGCAGAAGCAAATAAGAGGGACAGCTCAGGCTCGACTCTGGGGGTGGGGAGGGGGTTGTTATTACACAGAGCACAGACACTGGTGCATGGGGCCATCTTTTGAAAGTAACTGCATAGTCACTGTTAGGGAAGTTGTGGGGATTCAGAGATTAACATCTAAAATGGTTTATAAACTGTGGCATGCTCTATCAGTTGATGAGTACACATTTAGTGAAAGCATAACCTCACTGCATGAGTCATTAAAAAAATGTCCTAGACCTGACATCAGCAGAATCCAACCTGTTTTTGCAAATAAAAGTTTATTGGAATACAGATGCATTCATCTGTATATGTGTTGCCCACAGCTATTTACACACACCATGGTGCAGCTGAGGAATGGTTACACAGATCACAGGACACAGAGCTCTTTCCCTCGGCCAAACATCCCATGATTAATTGATGAGTTCCTTAGAGTTTGTCCTAGAGTTCACGAAGCAGTCTTAGCCTTACCCCAGTGTCTATTCTCGACTCCTCTAGTCTAAACATGGAAGTCTTCTGATGCCCCCAGGCCTGACCAAAGAGAATTTTAAGGGCTCCTCAGAAGTTTACTGACTATTGTGGAGTGGCTTCATGCATGGAGTGAGGTGACCTCACTGTAACTTTGAGATTGCCATCCTCCGTGACCCTCACAATCAGTGGTCTAATGCTATTTGTTGACTTCATGGTCTCCAAACCTGCACGCCCCAACACACCAACCACCAGCCACAGGTGACCATTTACATTTCACTTGAATTAAAGGTTTAAAATTCAGTTCTTCAGATGCACTCAGCGTGTTTCAAGTGCACGTAACCACGTGTAGCTAACAGCTGTCCTAGCGTGCAGTGCGGAGAAACTTCACCATCGCAGAGTTCTCTCCAACAGCGAGTCCCAGGACTATGAATACCTTGTTTATACTGCTTATCCCACCGCCTGTGTTTTTGTGTGTGTGTCTCTGTGTTAGCTTTTTTAGGTGGAGTTCTCCTCCAAGCCAGATTGCCTAATTTGAATGTTATGCATTAACACTTCACCTTTTTAAAAAATTTAATGGCTATGTAAGTACTTGCTTGATCTGCCTATTGTGCTTTGTTATGGAGACAGCGTGGAGAAACAGGCAAGGTTAGCAAGGTGGTGAAGTTCAATTGCAAGTCCTGCACAGCCCCAGGCTGAAAGCCAGGGGACTTCCACGTTTAGACACACTGGGGTCAGCTCCTTGGGTCTTCTCACAGAGGCCACTGGCATTAAACTGCTTAGATGCCACCCACACGATGTGACCTAGGGCCAGAAGTTCCCTTGCCTTTCTATGCCTGTTTCCCATTTCGTAAACTGGGAACAATACTAGGACTACCTTCATGTAATTGTTGCAACACGCGATGAGACAATATATGAAAATGACTGGGCATGGCGCCTGATGCAGAGGTCCACTCGATTTCCCTGCTGGTTCTGAGGTTTCTTAGCCAGCCACAAGTTACTCCCAAAGAAGCATAAGAGGATGCACTTTGATGAGATGCTCCTTGTTCTTCTGCTGACTCCCCCATTTTATTAATCCTTTTATCCTTCTCAGACCATCTAGAGCTCACAGAAAGAATACCCTGGAAACAGACAGATCACTCCAGGACCCCAGGCTCAAAGAACTTGCCCGCTGTGTTTCCCTTTGAAATCTAAATGAGGCCAGAGGTGCTTTTGAGTTCCCTTGTCTCGCTGTGGATAATTACTTCATGGAGATCTTCAGTTCTTTCTTTCACATCATTGCTTTGGAGTTGTTGTTCTACTTTTGCCAATTCTGGAACGCGTGGAGTAGTCATGTGATTCAGTTATGGAACACAGAGTGGGTGTGCCAGAATGAAGATTCCCAGATGTATTTTTAGTTGCTTTTCCTCATCACTCACCTGTCATTTATCAGGTGGAGGTTATTTCTGTTAGAGGCACCTGTTCATCAACTGGAGAGGTTAGCTGCAAACGGAAAGGCAACTAATGCCTAGATGCAGAGGGAGCTGGAGTCTTTCATCTACTTTTTGTTGAAATCTTTTGCAACTTTGATTTTTGTCTAATCTTTGAAGTACAGAAGAATCTCTAGGTTTTGAAATTGTTAAAAACATAACTTGCTGCCATTGAAATACTGCAGGCTTCCGCAAGTGAGAAGCGGTGGGTATCCACAGCAGCTCTGACTTGGCATTTAGGGCCTGCTGCTTAGAAAGAGATGGGACACCTCAAGGGTCTATTCAGTTTCCATCTGGTGCAGACCAGGGAGCATGGATGCCCCACCTGCCAAGTCTATCTCTGAGCTCCTTCCTTAACTTTCTGCCATGTCATTAACAGCTACTGGTATGTTCCCTCCATCACGCCACCCCGTGCAGGGACCTGACCCTAGCAAAGCCCTGCTCACAGCTGGCAGGCTCTCTGGTGTGATTTACACAGGTTGGACACAGTCCTTCTTACAGCTCATTTGGTTTATTTTTGGCTCCAGAAAATGTGCTAAAGCTCTTATAATGACTGAAAATACCACATTCATTTATATTCTGCCTGTATCAGTCAGGATCCCAAAAGGAAGCACAGGGCACACTCAAGCTAAGAGAAAAAGAGAAGGTTTATTTATGAAGGGGCCAACGACAAAGATGTGGATGGGTCAAGGGGAGCTATGAGGAGCAGCAGGGACCTGGGGGCCACAGCTGAGTGGTTGGTTCCTCTTTCCTCAGGCATAGGGCTGCCTCAAGGAGGGTTGGGGAGAATCAGTCACCAATACAGCCAGCTTGAAGCAACACTGCAGGGAAAGAGACCAAGGATAACCAACACAACCCCTTCTATGCTGCTCTCTGACCTCCTCCAGGTTTCCCATTGGTCAAACCCAACCAGAGGTAGGAGGCCATGAGAGCTCATCACCTTAGTTCTTACAGGTCAGGCTCCTGGGCAGAGAGCGGGGTCAGAGCTGAAGGGGCAAGTGGAATCCATCCAGCCAAAAGCAAAACAAACAAGCAAAAACCACCCACCAATCCCCAAAACAAGAAACAACAAACATATTAAAACATGTTAAAAATAATCACATAGAATTACAGAGAGCTGATTCTCCTAGCAACTTGACATGAAGTGGTTATTCAGATGCTAATTTTTGCGTTGAACTTCCTGGCAACCTTGGCAAAAGGGAAAAAACCTCATGGGTTGTAGAGATCACATTATGTGTTGACACAAGTCAAACTGAAAAAAAAAAAATAGTGAAGCAAATTCTCCCTGAAGTCCACTCTACACCTCCTGTCCCAGCTCTTGGTGCTGATGGCACTAGAGTATCTTGTCAGAACTCAGGGGTATATCTTATGAGGGATTACGCAAGAGAAGAAATGCATTATTCTTCATTTGGGAACATTTCTGTTTCCAGGTTTCAAGAAGGATTTCCAGATGGATATTTTCCAGATCCTGGCAGCCATCCTACATCTGGGCAACGTGCAGATCACGGCAGTGGGCAATGAAAGGTCCTCAATTAGTGTAAGATGCATATTTGTGTGTGTGGTTTTTTTTTGACGATTTATTTATACAAGAACCGGGGTACAGGCCAGATGCACGGGAGGGTGAGAGGATTCACCAGAGACAGCGGGGAGCAGAACAGGCAGACTGATGAAAAACACTGCTGAGGGGAGCAGCGGTTGAGACAGGAGAGAGGTCTGCCATGTGGGACCCTCGCTGGCGGGCCGGGATCAAACCGGCGCTGCAGAGGCTGCGGACAGCTTCGCTTGACTGCCTGTGCCACCAGGGGAGGCCAGATGCATATTTTTTTTTTCAGATGCATATTTGTTTCCCCCTTCCTTGTCTGGAGGATTGTGGGATCGCCTTATTGTAGCCTGCCTTTGCATTTTAGCATCAGGCATGGTTGGGCTACTGGGGAGACCAGTTTAACAGGAACAAGGAAGCAAATGTTTCCATTGGTGCCCTCAAAGAGTAAAGTTTCTTACCCTTACAATAGTAGAGGAGGGGGAATGTATTCTCCATGTGGTTTTCTTTTATTCAGTTTGTATGTATTGAGCACCTACTGTGTGCCAGGGGCTGTGATAGACTCTGGGGAAACAGCAGTGAACAAAACAAAAGAAGTTCTTCATCAGGCTATGACCGAGGGAAGAGAAGAGGTGGGAAGGAGACAATAGACACATGTAGGCTCTGGCACCTGGTCATGGCTACTACAAAGGAAAGTAAGGCAAATTGGGGAGTGGACAGAGGCTGTGCCTTTTGTATAGGGCAGGCAGAGACAGCTTTTCTGATACGTGACAGTGGGAAGAGACCCGAAGGAGATGAGGACGTGAATCATGCCTCTATCTAGGGAGAACATTTTAAGTAGAGGGAGCCGCAGGAGGTGTTGCTTGAGAAAAGGCAAGAAAGTTGGTGCGTTCAGAGATGAGTGAGTGAGAGGAGGCGGTAGATGAGGACAGAACATTTGTGGGTATGGGTGGGGGGAGGTATCTTAGGCCTTAAGGGCCCTGGCCAGTTTTAAGCAGAAAGGATAAGCCCTTACCTCCTGACACCTGCTCAAATCAAACACTGTTGGTTCTGATTTCTTATCTGAAAATACATTCCCATGTAAATTCTGTGGTAAATGATCACAGGATAAGTTTCCGTGTGTCTTTTCTGTAACAAATATATGAGTAGTGACTCTGGTAGGGGTATGTGTTTGGTTATTCTCATCAATATCCCCATAAAGAAGAAAATAACACATAGTAAAAAATGTTTCTATGAGATGCAAAATCTACTACCCTGAGCATTTGTGTTACCATGTCAGTCTTAGCGAGCTCAGATCACCATAACAAAATACCACAGACCGGGTGTCTTCATAATTTTATCTTCTCATAGTCCTAGAGACTGAGAAGCTGAGGTCAAGGTACCAATGTGGCTGGTTCTTGGTGAGGACCCTCTTCCTGGCTGGCCACCTTCTTGCTATGTAGTAATGGCCAAGAATGTGATCTCTGGTCTCTTCCTATTCTTATGGGGACACTGATCCCATCAGGGGGGCCCCATCCTGACCACCATGACCTCTCCTGACCTAGTTATTTCCTAAAGGCCCCACCTCCAGATACCATCACACAGAGGTGAGGACTTCAGCATATGAATTTTGGGGGGAAACAGTCACTAACAATGTTGATTTTCATGTCCCCCAAACAATTGATGGGAACAGGTGATAGTTTTGTACAACCCATGGTTTCTGGGCTCTCTAGTAGCTGCTGTTTAGGGAGAGAGAGCAGCTAGCAGAGTGGAGCCTGGGCTTTGGCTCAGTGTCTTTGTCCTGTTGCCCTTGACCGGGAAGGGATTCTCCTTCCCCTCCTCACACTCACACAGCGAACACCTCTCCCATCGCTGCAGTGTCCAGCCCTCACTGAGGCAGTCTATTCAGAGAAGAGGTGGTAGCAGGCCTAGGGTAGGAGTAAAGTGGGCAGCGTCCCTTCTGCTTCCTTGTTCTTTTACCTCAGAGAAGCTGCATGTCTGCACTTCTCTGCCTCAGGCTTCCATAGACTGATAATGAGATTTCTACTTGACAAATGCCCTTGCACTGAACTCTTCCTCATGAAGTTTGTTATGAAAGCTGTATTTGGGAGGAGAAATTAAAATTGATGGATTTTTAATCCTTTGTCTTTCAATATTTGGGGACAGATTGTACAAATGGGATGTAGAATGTTTGTAGGGAGTTACCAGGCTATAACTATAGGTCCTAGCTTTGGAATATATACACCATTTGTTTGCATCAGGAACTTGAAATACTGGGCCAGTCTGGGTAAAGGCATCTTAGTTGTTAAAGATTGTTGCTGCCCCTTTGCATTGCCCTCTCTAGCAGCACCAGCAAGCTGAATGTCTTTGACTCTGAAGGTTTAGTTTCTTTTTATTTATTTATGCATACAAGAACCAGGGTACAGGCCAGAGGTGTGAGGGGTGAGAGGATTAACCAGAGACAGAGTGGGGAGCAGAACAGGTGGATCTACTGAAATACACTGCAGAGGGGAGCAGCAGATGAAGCAGAAGAGGTCTGCTGAGCCATGTGGGTTAACTCCCTGGCTGGGGATCGAACTCATGCTGCAGTGGCTACCAAGATAGCTTGATAGTGCTGAGACTTTAACCCCTGCACCACCAGGGAGGACTGAAGATTTAGGGTTTTTTTCAGAAGGAAGGAAACCAAGGGTTCTGCCAATACCCCCAACAAGAGCATCAGGCAAGCTTCCTCTTACTGAGATGTTGGTAAGAATGAGTGTGGTTGGAGAGTAAGGAGGTGGCAGAAGTTTTTACACTGTTGCCACCACCATTCTGATGCTTTTCACATGCAATCCCCTGGTTTTCCCGAGTGGCTGGGAGGGTGCTGCTGAGTACCTGCCTCTGAAGTGCCCTGCCCTGCCAGAGGGTAACGAGGCTGCTAGGTCATGTGGGGTCACATCTCTCTGCCAAGTGACAAGAATCTCCACATGCGAGACAAATGGGAGAAGACATCTTCTCTGCTGGTCAGTGGGGCAGCTCTCATGCCCAGCCCTGGGGGAAAAGCAAGATGCACTTTGTGTGTTCAGGAAAGTCCTCTACCACAGCCCTGTGTCAGGGAGAAGCTTAGTCAAGGGACTTTCACCAGTTCTTTGTGACAGTGAGACCAAGGTATCTCAGGGCAGGACCACCCGGACAGCCCTGACCATGCAGGAAGGACAGGGTGAGTGCACCTTGGACAGGTAGCCTGAATATGCAGGAAAGGAAGGAGAGAGGCCTAGCGTGGTATGGCTGGGAGGATTGCTTCTGTGCCTTAATCACAACTGATATTCTCAGCCAGCTTGAAACTCCTGGTGGGCTACAGCCACCTGGCATCACCGCCAGTGTCCTGCCAGGGGCCAGGTGCAGGCTCAGGGCCACGGTGGCACCCCCTGCTTTACTCCCAGGTCTGACTCTGTCCTGTGGGTCGTGGTCGTTCTCATGCCCATTCACCCTCATGTCTCACGAGGCCCCAGTGCCGGGTGGGCTGCTGCTGGTATAGATGGCTGGGCAGCCCTGACAGAGCCTGTGCTTGTTTTTGAAGGAGGATGACAACCACCTGCAGGTGTTCTGTGAGCTCCTGGGCCTAGAGAGACACAAAGTGGCCCAGTGGTTGTGCAATCGCAAAATTGTCACAGCCTCGGAGACAGTGGTGAAGCCCATGACCAGGCCCCAGGCTGTCAATGCCAGGGATGCCCTGGCTAAGAAGATCTATGCTCACCTGTTCGACTTCATCGTGGAGAGAATTAACCAAGCCTTGCAGTTTTCAGGCAAGCAGCACACTTTTATTGGTGTTTTGGACATTTATGGGTAAGAGTCTCCTCGTGAGTCTGTCTTTCCTTATTTAAATGTTGAATGCCTTTAATTTTTTTTATCACTTTGCTCTGGTTTCTCTTTTATGTCTCATATGATTAGGTGTGGAGATTAAGTGCAGTCTCCTGGGCTACCGTGTCTTTCATTTAGAGCATATTACATGATACTAAATTAATAATGGCCAGCACCAGGGGCTCTCGACGTGGCACACGCTGCGCCAAGGGCTTTCTGTGCCCCTTCTCACTGACTCCTCGAATACAGCCTCCATTCGGATGTAATTTTAACATAAATAATTATATACATAAATTTTATATGTAAATTACATATATATCTTATATAATATGTCATATATATATATAAATCCTCAAATAAAAGTATCCCCATTTTAGAGCTGAAACAACCATGGCTCGGACTCAGTATAACTTGTTCCTGGTGGCTCTTGGTGAAGACCCCGGGACTGTGAGGCTCACACACACCCATTTCCCTACAGCAGCGCCCCCATTGCGGAGCCCCAACATAACTTTCCTGTTTCATGGGGGAAATGACGTCACAGAAGAGCTGTACCTTGCTCACGTCACCAGGCCAGAGAGACACTCAAACCAGGCCTCTTACCGACCAGCTACTTCACGCCTGAAACCTTTCCTTTCTTGGATAAGAAATACTGTTCATTGGTCCCTGTCATTCTCGAAGAAATCTGATACTTTGGGGGTTTAGGGGGAAGGGGCCAGAGTTCCCCCTCTTCCTTCTTCACTTGGCCTAGTCCTGCTTTTCTGAACCCTGGGCCCAGGTCCTGACTAAAGATGCTTATAGAATAGCCAGAGTGCGCAAGCAGTGCCCGGCTTTTTGTTGTTGTTAACAACTGGCTTCACAGCCCCATGCATCCCATCCCCCCACTCCCAGGTCAGACCCTGGGATCTCAGAGGGAGAAGGGGGCGATTGCCCCCTGAAAGCCATCATAGAGTATTCCACCCAGATTGGGGGGGGTGTGCCCCGACACGTGATAAGCAGATCAACCTCCCTTGCCTGTACAGAGGGGTCTCAAGTGAGGCTCTGGGCCTCAGTGACCCCACCCAGCCACTGCCCAGGGATGCAGGTGAACTTTTACCCAGGTGACGAGAACTGGCTGTTTCATGTGAGACAATGCCTGAAGGGAGTCGCTTTGTTTAGTTTAGGCTCTAAGTTAATACACATGACTACCTATTAATAGTACATGTCAACAGCCGTAAAATACTGATACATCCCTGGGAGAGTCGAGTAAATTATTTACCTTGACTTGCTCTAAAAAAGGATCCAAACAGCAATAAAAACTTAGGTAGGCTTTTAGAAAGGAATATTCCTGCTGACCAATAAGCCTCTTTTGTTATGGTAGACACACGTGATCGTTACATTATTCTCCGTCCCTTTCTGTGTTTTAAAGATGTCTTTAAAATAAATAGGTCTTTGTTTTAAGAATGTATTATTCCATTCATTCAACAAATATTTATATTCTAGGCAATGCGTTGGGCGTGGTGGGTCAATAGAGTGGACCTATGGCCCCTGCCTTCTTGGGTTTAAATTGTAGTGAGGGAGACAGGTAGATAATTAGAGGTTGGGGTGATTCCTGTGAGGGGAACTGGCAGATGATGTGCTGGAGGTTAGGGGAAGGGGAGGGGGGAGGGGCAGCAAGTGCAGGCAGCAGGGAGTGAGGAGCAACCCACCACCTCTAGCCCCCAGTCTTAAGGAATTGGAATTTTTTGGCTAAGTGGGAAAACCTAAACTAGAGGTAGCGATAAATTCCTAAGAACACGTTAGACTATATTTAAATTTTTAACTTCAAAGTTAAATTCCCCTTCAGAATTTATAAAAGTAGCACACTCGCTGGCACCCATGAATTAATGGCGCCCCTCCAAAAAATGCGATCCCTTCTCTTAGTAACAGTGCTGCTGCCTGAGAGACTTTGTCATGCCTTTCTCCCATATGTTCGCATCGTGAGTCGTCCTGGCCCACGTGCGCTCTGCAGCTTTTGAGGGAACTGAGCTTAGTTTGACCTGGAAAGAAGGCAGCTCCTCGGGAGCAGTTGTCATTGAGAGCCCCCCCGAGTGGAAGGGGTGAGCCTTGAGGTTTCAGCTCACACCCCCTGGAAGGCTGCTTTTCTCCACCCAGTCGGGTGTTTATATTCTCTGGACCCTGCGTTAGATAGGCACGGGGGTCAGAAACCCAGGACTGATGCTGGTTGTGTGGCCCTCAGAAAGTCACAGAATCCCCCAAACCTCAGCGTTCTCCTCTGGGGGCCGGGGCCTCTCCCACAGGGCTGCTGTGGGGATCAAATGGAAGAAATTGTGAAGGCATTTTAAGAACCAGAGGCATTGTTCACATACGAAGATTTGTCAAAGCTAACATGCTCCTGACATTTTAAGGAGTAAATTTAGGTCTTTTGTGGGTTTTGAACTTCCGCTCTGGCTGTGCTTTCTTGGCAAGGGGGACAGGTTGGTAAATGGCAGGAAAATGACCACTGGTGTTGGATGTCTGGCGCCTGCCCTAGAAAGTCCTCCCTTTGGGCCTGCTGGGGGCTGCACAACGAGCCCCTTTCGACTCTCCCCCAGTCCAGCCCTAGCCTGTCTGCAAGGTCTAGACAGGCCCCAAGCCTCTGAGCCTCCCTGTGTACACATGGGATGGGGCTGTCAGAGCTGTGTGGGTCCTGCCCCTGCTCTATGTCATCCTGGGGCTGTCTAGGGGCCGGGACAGGCACGGAACCTGCACAGGAATTCTGAACTGAGTCGAACGGGGCCAGTCAAGTGAGATACCCAGGGAACCCCTGGTTGGAGGAGTCAGGAACCTCTCAGGATGAGAGGCTAAGAACTGAGGCTTTAGGGGAACTGCAGCGGGTCAGACTGCATGACCGGCACTGCTTGCTGGCTGTTGGTGTTTGATGCGATCATCTCCTCTGCCCCTCACTAATCACAGCGGGGCACAGCGGCCTCCACCTAGGGCGGGATCAAGGTTCAGCGAGGGGAGGCTCACCGGTGCTAATACCTAGGTGCTCAGCAAGCTCCCTCCACACAGGAGTGCTCATAAGGACAGGTGGCGAGGTACCGTGGGAGCTTCAGTGCTGCACACCCCACACCAGGTTTTACAGGATGCGTCATTTACATCAGAGCCCAGATTTCTGGCTTGTCTTGAGAAATGGGCAATCTAACACCCTGATCTGCTCTAGCCCATGACCGCAGCTGGCGCTGCCCCGCAGGAGAGTCTGCTTGCCACACACCACAGGCTCACGTGTGCTGTCTCCCACTGCTTCCCGTTCTGTCACCTGCGCCTCCTCCCTGCTCTAGAGTGGCAAGTCCAGAGACAGCTACTAAAAGTCAAATCAGAGGCAGGGGACCTGCTGGGCTCTGGACATTAAATGACCTTGCCCTTGTCCTTTAAGAACTATCATAGCACCCTGAGGTGGGGGGCAAACTGCTGCCTGTCTTTTCAATAGAGTAAGTGTGGGGGTATAGGAAACAGCGTTGCTTTGTCACCGAAAATGTGGGTGTTACAGGCAGACACACACACACACACACACACACACACTCACCCCTCCCCCCCCAACTGAGTCTAACAGCTGCTGTGTGACCTCAGGCAAGTTTCTTGATCTCTCAGGAGCCTATTTCCTTATTTATAAAGTGGTGTTGTCATGACATTGTACGCCTTTTCTAGTGCCTGCCTCAGGGTGCTATAGAGCAGCCCCAAAACCTGTAGGGCTTTTTTTGTATACCAGATTCTTCCAGGGCAGTCTGGAAAAAGGTGATTTGTGAAAAACCAGCAGCCCTGATGTTAAAACCAGCAGTTTGAGATATTTTTCAAACTTGCAAAAAACAAGCTTCTAAGTTGCCAAGTTTGTCAAAGAGTAGTTACTTATAAATGTGTGTGTGTGTCCTTCAAGTTATATTTTAACTTGTTTAAACTGTATTTCAGTTTTGAAACCTTTGATGTGAACAGCTTTGAACAATTTTGCATCAATTATGCTAATGAAAAACTGCAACAACAGTTTAACCTGGTAAGTGACTTTTCTGCCTTCTTGAAACTAGTTCTAGAAACTATTTCCCGAGTGTCCCTGAACATGGAGGGAGTCAGCCTTACCTTCTTGCCTTTAAAATAGGCCATTCGTCAGGTAGCAAGGGCGGGGCCACTGCACCACCGTGTGGCCATATCCTGTAATTGCACCTTCCCAGCCTCCCATTTCATAAAGTTTCAATTTATCACCTGCCTTGTTTAAATACAGCCAGACCAAAGGATTTCGTTTCCTGATAGTTCCACATCCTTGCAAGCCTTTGTGTCTTGCTCCAGCTGCTGTCTCTGCCTAACCTACCTACTCTCATCCTTTCCCCATCACCTCATCTTTACCTGGAAAACTCCTGCTGGTTTTTTGAAATTCAGCTATTCCCACAGCTCCTGAAGAAAAAATAGTATGTCATACTCGAGAACATGGGAGCTGGGTTTTTGAATCTTAGCTCTAGGACATCCATCCTTTGGGACCTCAGGCCCAAAGCCCCAGTTTTCTCATTAGAAAAATGAGTCAATAGTACCTTACTAATGTAGAGAGGAGACCAATCATTAAATCATACTGAGTAAGTATTTCTTTTCTTTCCTTTTCCATGTATAGACATTAAATTTCATTCTACTGCAAATTTCTATTTCATTAGCATCCTCAAGGATTCCTTGGAAGTTTAGTGTTTAAATAAACTGCAGCAAGGTTTATTCCAAGTGGATATACAGAGTGACTTGCCTAAAGCCAAAGTGTAGCTGTAGACCCTGCTGTCTCTGGGATTCTAGCACCACGGTGCTCACCAACACACACATTCTCCTCAACCTCAAAATAATGTGAGACCCCTCCTTGAAAACAGCATATTAGAGGCTGAAGTTCTACTTTTTTCTTTTCTTTTTCTTTCTGACTGCTCTTCCTCCTCCTCCTTCTTTCTTCTTTTGAGTCTTCTAACAATATGCCCATCTCCTTGGGGACGGGGGGCAGCCCTTAAAATGTCACTACAGAAGCCCTAGCAGGCCTGTCTCCTACCTTCTGCCCATAAATCTGGCCGCTGTTGGACCTCAGCACCTGAGGGCCTCAGGGAACACAGAGGTGATAACTTGAACCTGCCACTGATACCGGAATAGTCAGGCCTAGTCTCCCAGCCAGGAACAGAGCCCAGGCTGCAGGGCAGCGCTGAGCCCCAGCCGCTAGACCCCCACGGGTTGGTGTCTCATGAAGCCGCAGCAGGAACTTTGCAGACGCTCAGGCAAGCAAGCGAGAAGAGGCAGGTTTGTTTAGAGAAAGAAAAAGTTTTTGAGGAGAAAAAGAGCAGAAATAAAGTGGGACTCCCAGGCCAGGGAACCAGGCCTGGGAGGGGCAAGGAAGCCAAAGTGGAGTCGTGTCTCAGGGAATATAGACCTTCTTCCCCTCATTATTCTAAAGCTCCACCAGTCTCTTTGTGTGGTCAGTTCTTGGCTGTCTCACTTAATTTGCTACTGAGTGGGGGATCTTCACACTCCTTATCTAACAGCTTTCTCTTCCGCATTTGTTACATCTTTATCTTTATGGCCCAGTCCTCTGGATGGGCATGCCTGTGTTGAAGTTAAACCGCTGCCCTTCTAAGTTGTCCATAAATTAAACCACTCTCCATTTCTCCAATCTCTGCCTCCCTTTACCACCTGAAGGAAACCAGGACCAGCGTTAACAATGTTGTCCTTGGTCCTGGGATGTTTGTTTTTCCTAGTGGAATGGGTTACACTCCTCTTGCTGCCCTTATCTCTGAAGCCCTCCTCAATTCTCCGAGGTCCCCTCCTGCAGTATCCCTAAAACTGCCTAATTCCTAGCTTGCCCTGTGTCTCCCTATGCTCCTTCTTATAGCAAAAGCCAGTGTCCTGAGCCTAATGGTGGTCCCACCTCTTCACTCTTGCTTGTCTTCCTTCCCCGGGCTCCTCCATTTCACCTCCACTGTTTCTGACCATCCAGAACCCTGGACTGAGTCCCCATTCCTGCCACTTCAAAGTTATCTTTCCGGAAAGCAGTTGTCATCATAACCTCCACAGTCTCACTGACCCTAGGAAAAGGCCTAGGACTGGAACTCCCCTGTGGGATGTGAGGGTCCGGTGTGCCCTCCCCTCTACCACCCTTGCATCCATCCTCCACCTCCCCCCAGTTGCTGTGCTCACTCTCTGGCCTGGAAGAACACTGTTTGGTTCTCCGTCACCTATTGTGCTTCTGTGCTGCTTTTCTGTGGGCGGCCTTCTCCTTGTTGCCCGTCCACACCCTCCCACCTGCAGCCATGATGAGCCTGAGTCAGTGCTCTGTGAAGTTTCCCCGATACCCTTACTACCCAAACAAGCGGTGAACACAGCTCTCCAGGCGGTTGCCTTCTCACACGGAGCGCACAGGCAGCGTTCTTGGCAGCGGCTCCAGCTGCCAGAGAGGCTGCGCCTGTCTTTGACGGTGGCTGTAAGCAGGGAGCGGCTCTGGACAGCTTCAGTGTGAGGTGCTGGAGATGACAGGAGCTAGGGTCCCACTCAGAGCATGTTGGGGGATGCCGGCTAGACCCCCTTAGAAACTCAGGGGTATAGAGCCTGGGCCAGGGGATTTTTCACAAGCCTTCTGAATCAGTCATGTGTCTATATTTTCAAAATGCTTACAACCTGCTCTTCGGAAACACACTTTGATATTCTGTTTTACTTTGTGTTAACTTTTAAATTCTTAGCATGTCTTTAAACTTGAACAAGAAGAATATATGAAGGAAGATATTCCTTGGACTCTCATAGATTTTTATGACAACCAACCAGTTATTGACCTGATTGAAGCAAAAATGGGCATTTTGGAATTACTGGATGAAGAATGCTTGGTAACTTTTAAAAATGATTGCTTTCTTTTCCAACTTCTTAGTGGTAACAGATACTGCAAAACACATTTTTTAAAATGTGCTTGTAAATTCCTAACCTGTTAGTTTGGGTATTAATGCTGGGGCAGCAGGAACCCCAGAGGAGAGTCAAGTGGACCACCCACCCTTAGCATGTGTCACCCACTCTTGGGTAACATGTACGACCTCAAGGTATATCCAGGAAGGATTCACTCATGGGGATTGTCCCTAGGTTTATATAGAGTAGACATGGAAACAGTGAGTGACCCTGCACCACTTGTTAATGACTAATAAGAACTGAGTTTTCTTACACATCCTGGTTCTTATGCGTCACCCATCAGGAGGTGTAGCTGAAAAATCAATATCCTACAATTGGAGAGAAGAGAGCTCTAGAAGTTTTGCTATTATTATTTTCCTCTGAAAGGATCGATTTTGTAATGAGTCAGTCTGGCAGTGTCCCTCCTGGGACCACAGCGACAGATATAATTTCCAGGATAGTTTTGGCTCAAAGGTTGTATTTTGATATTTAAACATAGGTTCTATTTCTTTTTCAGATATTAATTTGTACAAAAAATGATGATAATGTTGAAGACTTAATGGTGTTTTCTCCCTTGTGTGGTTCTTCTCACAAATTACCCTTTCTGCTGCCACCTGGGCTTCAACCCCTGCAGTGACATAAGTTTAAAGGACAGGAGTCAGGGCTGAGCATTCCAGAACAATCTACTAGGTTCCAGGTACAGAGGCCAAGGTAGCCTCTAGGAAATGTTTGTACCCACTGTGCACAGAAGAGTGTGCAGGAGCCATTTGGACACAGGGATTAGAATTTGACCAGAATAGAATTGATAGCCTCAAAACCAATGTCAAGAATGAATTTGGCAACTAGCTTAATTCAAGATAGTGCCTTAACTAGACACTAGAAGAAAAGGAAACCTGTTTTCCTGAGGATGGGCCAGGGAGGGCTACATTTAGATGCTAATCTTCTCTCCAACTGAGAATAAAGATCATGTCCATGTAATTGCATCATGTAATTTTCTCCTGATCTGTTCAATTTCTTTGGGCAGAAAGAATAAAATACTCTCAATTTCACAGAAGTGAAATTCTTCATTCTTAAGTCAATATATGACCATTTTCTTTAAATGTATAATATTTTGTTCTGCTAAAAGGACAATTGATGTGTCCACGTGAATATCACTCTAAAGATGGTTAAGATCTGGGACAGACGGACACCTGGAGCTGCGTTGTAACAGGCGTTTTGGCTGGAGCCCACGTCACTGAAGTGCCAGCTCATCTCAGTGTTTCTTTTTTTTTTTTTAATTTTTTTTAATTTCTTTTTTTCCCAAAGATTTATTTTATTTATCTATACAAGTACTGGGTACAATCAGAAGTACGGGAGGGTGAGAGAATTCACCAGAATTGGAGCGGGAAACAGAACAGGCAGACTGACGAAGTATACTGCTGAGGGAAGCAGCGGGTGGCAGGAGAGGTTTGCACGTCATGTGGGACCCTCACCCGGCAGCTGGGAACTGAACCAGCACTGCAGAGGCTGCTGGCAGCTTTGCAACCCAATGCTCAACCGCTGTGCCACTGGAGGCCCTCATTTCAGTGTTTCTTACTGTTCATGCTTTTCTCACCTCTTATGATCTTTGATCTCTGTGATTTGATTTCCAGTTACCACATGGAACTGATGAAAACTGGCTTCAAAAACTATATAATAATTTCATCAACAAGAACCCTTTGTTTGAAAAACCCAGAATGTCAAACACATCCTTTGTCCTCCAGCATTTTGCTGACAAGGTAATGGGAGGGCTAGAGTAGGTTGGTCCCGACGAGCAGGCTGGCCAGGGATTTCCAGTCGGATCCAGATCACACTTAGTGTATGGCTTCGATGAAGGGAATGTGTGTTTAACAATTTTTGCTGTGTTTTTTTAACCACAAAACACATGAGTTTGAGTTGTACTACTTTAAAGATAAATGTGTTGTTTGTGGATCTCATTACTGATTTTGGATATATTATAATTCATTGAGCTGTTTTCACTTTATGTTTTCTATGAAATTGCAACAATCAAGACAGCACAATTGTGTCCTATTATGAAAGCTATTGTTTGAGGTTTTCATTTTTTATTCTGTCATAATATACCTATTACTATGGTAACATATAGGTTGACTCAGGATGCATGGGTTTTCTAGGTGACCTTTATTGTTTTCTTTATATGTTCCTACTTTTTATAGGACACATATTTCTTTAATGAAAAGAAAATATTGTTTAAAATATCACATTCCAGACAGCTTAGAAGCTTGAAGGAACAAAAAGAGAAATCACCATAACCACTGGCCCTCAACATACGTTCACATCTTTTCTTCTTTGTAAAGAATGTTGCCCCATTGGCGGTCACCCTAGTGGCCTAGCCAGTATCTGGGGCAAGAGCTTCCACTTACCTGTCTGACACTGGTACTGCAGATCAGATCTCTCGAACGAGCCTGAGTGACTGAGGTGACAGGAGCTAGAAGCTGAACTAACCTTGTAAGCTAGAGGGCTACTGCTGACCATGATTGATAACCTTTCAGTGCTGGGGATTTTTCAAATGATTCCTAAAAAGATGCACTTGAAATGAATGGTGATAGAGATCAAGTTACATTTTCTAATTGTCCTTGATAGTTTCATGGGAGAAAGAAAAAGATCAGACTTCATACAAAGCACATATGGGATTCATTTCAAGAGATTCCATTGTGCAGAGTTTCTGCATACTTAATTCCCTCACCCGACATTTCCAAGAAGTCCCTCTTGAAAGAATTAATGATGCGACATTTGGGTGGACTGAAGACTGGTAGGAAGAAACCACATATACTCTAACACTAGCTTGGGGTCTTAGCCTAATTTGCCAAGGAAATAAGAACCTCTAATGCAGCAAGTCTCCAGAGCCCCCATCAGAGGTTCTTAGCTGCTCACAACAGATGGCCCCCCTATATTTCTTACCCGTCACTCATTTGCACTATTGGTTCATATCACTAGTCTGGAAGAATTCATTCAGCAATTAATGCACTTCATTCACAAGAGAGAGTTTACAGACAGACTGCATTCCTGGTTCTTAACCCAAACTGCACAATAAGGTCAGTCTCCAACCCAGCAGGACAGAGTCCTTGCCTGGGCAACCCCAACCTCTGCCTCCAGATCTAGCAACCCCAATACCTTGTTTCTTCAGAGTCAATTAAAATCTTTTTTCACATAATTTTTAACTTGTGAAGAATATATGTCACATGTTAAAGTATACACCCCAGAGGCATAAATTTCTGGGGTTTGAATATTTAAGCGGTCACCCTGGATGTACTGTTGGGCGGATTTGAGAAATCTCATGACTCAGAAGGAGCTTCCTGGAGAGCTTCTCTAAGCCAAATTCAAGAGTAGCAAACACAGAGCCACTCTAAACCCAACTCTAGGGCTTTGGGGCCCTTGAAAGCTTACACTCAGCTGGTCAGGTTTGTTGTTTTGTTTTTTTCTTTCTATTAATGCTGGTTTAGGAAAACATTCTGTTTAAACCTAAAGGACACCACTGAACTTTTCCCCTCTGATTACTGGCTTCAAATAAGGGTAAAATGAGCCTCAAGCCAGGATCATTGCAGGCATACCATTCAGGGAGTGACTGGTCACCTGTGGCCAGAGGAACAGGTGACCCTGTCCCTCCAGACGTGAGTGTGGACCAACGGGCAGCTGGTGAGAAATCCAGCCTGGCTCTTTCCCTCGGTTGTGAGCTCCCTGTAATGGCCTTAATGTAACAGACATTGATTCCCTTTTTGGAAGACTAGCTTTTTAGCCCCTTTGTTAATCTTTCTCAGAAAAGAAATTCATGGCACTTCGATGCTGTCTGGTTTTGCCTCCTTGGAAATAATTAATTCCTTTGTCTGCATAGGTAGAATATAAATGTGAAGGTTTCCTTGAGAAGAACAGAGATACCGTCTATGACATGCTGGTTGAAATCTTGAGAGCAAGCAAGGTTTGTAAAGTCTTATGGGGTAATTAATGTTATTCATCATGTACTTGACATGGATCTAAATGAAATCAAGAACGAGTAAGAAGTGTACATGTTACCTGCCTTGCAGTGGCAAATATAGCTCATACGTAAAAAAAAAAAAAAACTAGAATTAGTACTAAAATATGTTTCTAACTCCTAAAAGCATATACATCTCCACTATATAAAAATCCGAAATCAAATGTGCAGGTGACAGAAGAAAACAGCAAATATAATCATTTAAAGAGTGATCACTCACATGTTATTCATTCATTCACAAATATTTATGTAGCATCACCCCAGATTCAAGATCAGCAGCGAACCAGGCAGACAGGGTGCCTGCCTCTTGGAGCATTCTAGAGGGAGCAACATACCTAGACCATGCGAACGGGCAGTAGTAGGTGGTGCTGAGTGCTCGAAGGAGAGGAGCCATGTAGAGGTGGGACGGTGCTTGCCCTGAGCTCCTCGAGTCCTCAGTTCTACGTGACAAGGAGTATCAGCAGAAGAATGGCTTTTGCCTTTTTCTTTTCCTCTCTAAGTTTCTCTTTAAAAAAAAAAAATGGAAAAAGGGATATTGTATACCTGAGCCTTGATTTCTGTGAAGATTTGGTTGTATTTATTGTCCTTCTCTTAAAGATCCTAGCCCTTTTTGTTCAGCTGTTTTGACAGCTTGACAAATAAGCATGAGCATTTCCATTAATGATCATAAATAAATCAGAGGCACGACTTGTTAGTAAAACCAATTTATGCTAGAGAGTTCCACGTGCAAATGGCCTGTGTCTTGTATGCCGAACTAGCTGACTTACCAGTTGTTCATGCCCGAGCTTTCCCTGGGGTCCGGTCTGGAAAATGTTTGTGATGTTGTAGAAATCTAGATGGGTCTCTCAACTGAGCACTCCTGCTGTCTGAGGTGTGAACATTTCACATCCATGCACTCCCCTGGGACACACAGGGTGCAGTAGGGATTCTCCCTGTCTGGTTTACAAGAAAAAATATATGCGCTTCACTCTAAGAGCTGTCCAAAATAATCCAGCAGTGAGGCAGAGCTCAGTCTGCAAATAAAAACAAGCTTTATTTAAGGGTTTTTTTATTTTTTTTAAAAAAGATTTTATATATTTTTGCATAGAAGGCCAGAGGTGCAGGGGCGAGGCTGGTGAAAGGATTCGCCAGAGAGAGAGAGTGGGGAGAAAAGCAGAATTTGAGAGCCAGATGAGCCATATAAGTGAACCCATGTGAGAAGAAAGTACAGAGCTTCTGTAAGGCAGCGCTCCTGTAGGTAAACTAATGAAATTCTTTAACAAGGGGGGGAAAAGCAGCCCAAAGGAAGAGATGCCTGTATGTCCATGTAGCAATAGATTGTCCTTTTTGCGGTCTGATGACATTTACTGATTCCTGTAAGAAGTTATTGCTGTTTTCTCCAAACTCAATTCCAGGGTGAGGGTGCTGGTTAGTGGGGGTGACGGATGTGCTTGTAGATCCAGATTCCTAAGTGTTTGGGCGTGGCAGCTGTGCACACACTCCTTGTGGCTCATTCTGGATATTGGCTTTATCAATTTTCATGCCTTGGTTTCTTAGTCACCTTCACAGAGAGAAGATGAGATATTTAAAGAAATACTTGATGCAAGGTAGAATGTGCTGAGTGTCTTAAAAGATCTGCAAATGAAAGATGAAGAGAGTTCAGAGGAAATTGAAATTAATTCATCCTGGGGCATGATTTTTTTTTTTTTTACCTTTATCTAAGCAAGTGAAGGGGACTGAATGTGGAATGATGGGAAAGGCTTAAATCTGGAGGGGTGAGATTGTGGGGTAGGAGGGAGGATAGTCCAGATGGAGAATGCACATGAGCCACGGCACAGAGGTAGGAAGATCCTCTTTTCTGACACTTTGAGGCCCACGTGCAGACATTGCAGTTTTCCTCACTGCTCCCTTTCCTGGGAAAGAAGCCACAACTTATCCTGAGCAAGGATGATCTCCTAGTGGTGTTGAGATTTGACTGGTCTGGTTGAGCCGAGGTTGTTACTTTGTCCCCTACCGGTTAGAGGGAGTGGTTGCCACCAGTGATTTGACCTGTGCCAGCTGAGGACTGGGGTGAACACTTTAGAACATTGAAACTCTTTCTGTTCCTTCCAGTTTCATCTCTGCGCCAAATTTTTTCAAGAAAATCCAGTTCCTTCTTCCCCCTTTGGATCAGCGATCACAGTTAAATCTGCAAAGCAAGTTATCAAGCCAAACAGCAAGCACTTCCGGACCACAGTGGGGAGTAAGGTACCAAGAAAATGTGAGGATAAAGGGTCCAGGAACAAAGGACAAGATGCCTCCACCCACCCACCCCACTCCACCCCCCCCTCCCTGAGTTTGAATCACTGGTAGGACTCCTTGCCATGCAGCTAGGCTTGGATGTGAACATCGAGCTGCTTCAAATTCAATATACATACAGATGCAAAGAAAGGCCACAGTCCATTGTCATCAGGCCTCAACCTCCAAGGCCACATACACCTGGGCAAACTGCATGTTTGCACAATAACATGATTTACTAAGCACCTGCCCTTTGTAAGCGTCAGATAGAGCAGAAGCCTACCCAAAACAGTAGGACACGCTAATAGACACAGTCATGAATTGAAACCATTCATAGTAAGTATTTATACATGAAATTAACTTTTCCTTAGGTAACTTAGCAAAGTTAGATCTTATTTTTCCCTGCATCTGAGCATTGCATTTCTGTATGACATTTGTTATTTGCCCTTGTCTCCTAGTTCCGCAGCTCCCTGTACTTGCTCATGGAGACCCTCAACGCGACCACTCCCCATTACGTCCGCTGCATCAAGCCGAATGATGAGAAATTACCCTTTGAGTAAGTATTCTTATGCGGCAGGGAGGGACAGCACTGGGGAAGCTGCTTCTGCCATGATATTGCAGTGTTTAAAATCATCTTGAACTTGACAGTTTCTGAGTTTTTGAATAATCGAGAGCAATTTCGCCCCTTGACATATCACATCAGCCCAACCCCTCTCACTAAGCCATTTCGTCTCTGGGATTTAGCAAAGGGGTTGATTTATTTATTTATTTATTAAGATTTATTTATTTATGCATACAAGAGCTGGGTACAGGCCAGAGGTGCAGGGGGTGAGAGGATCCACCAGAGACAGAGTAGGGAGCAGAACAGGCAGACTGACTGAAATACACTGCTGAGGGGAGCAGCAGGTGAGTCAGGAGAGGTCTGCTGCACCATGTGGGTTGCTCCCTGGCCGGGGATCGAACTCGTGCTGCAGAGACTACAGACAGCTTCATAGGTTGCATCTTACCCTTGCACAACCAGGGAGGCCCAAAGGGGTTGATTTAAAAGAATAATCTACAACTAAAGTTTACACAACCCGGAAATCAGGATATTCTCCTTGATTATAGGAAGTTGTGTTTGTAGGAGTAAGGGTGTAGAGGTCGGAAGCTTTGTCCTTAAACATGGCATGAGCATTAATTAGACTTGTTCTCTGGGAGTCAAAGGAAAGCTCCAGACCATGAGCAGTAGTTTGTAGTCCCTTGTAGCTGATTCAAGCTAAGAGGGGTCTGAAGGAGATACGCAGGCTGTGCAGGTGGTGAGGGTGTTTGGGTCACCGGGGGTCACATCTAAGCACAGGTCACCTGCTGGGTGTGCTGTGATGGGAACTCAAGCAGCACTTAGCAGCTGGACAAGATGATCTTGAATATTCCATCTGCTGTGGTTGTCACTGAAAGCTCACCCCAAAGGCCTTTTCCCCCACAAAGCCTTCTCCCGTCACCTCCCCCAGAATCAACACCTCCTTTCTCGTGTGCTCAGCATCCTGTCTGAACTGTTTCACAGAGGTGTTATTTTTCCCTTGCCATCCAGCAGGTATTTATTAATTATCTGCTGATCTGCCGGCTGCCTCGTGTGGGATTCCAGCTCCCTCCCGCGGCGCTCATGATATCAGCAGGGGGCCCACACTACTTCAGGGAGTGTTTATCAAGGATGGCTTACCTCATTATAAAATCATTGTCTTTAAGGTTTGACTCCAAAAGAATCGTCCAGCAGCTACGAGCCTGTGGTGTTTTAGAAACGATTCGCATTAGTGCACAAAGCTACCCTTCCAGGTATGTTTTGCGGGGGAAGTGCCCAACTTCAGGTCTGTGTTGAGGTCTAAGGGAAAGGCTGCCACTTTTTTTCAGTAACTTTTGTCAGATGCACCGAGGTTTTCCCCCACTGTGCTGAGGGAAGGCTGGAAGAGGGGACAGGCAGGCAGTGTCGTGGACAGAGGCCCCAGACCCATCTCTGCTGCTGGTGACAGCCGCCCCTGCCTCCCCGGTGCTCTCGGGAAAGGGAAGAGGTCACTCGTATGTGCTGAGCGCCCCCAGTCCCGGCAGCAGGCAGGTGTGAGGTCTGAGGTAAGGTTTGCGTGGTGTTGCAGGGAGACCTTGCAAAGGTCAGTGCCATCATTCCTAGAAGAGACTCCTCCTCCGCCCAGCTCGCTGACAGTGGGGGTAAGCAGGGACCACAGACATGTCCCCTGCGATGCCTCCCCGCATAACCACTCTGCCTTTCCAGGTGGACGTACATCGAGTTCTACAGTCGCTACGGTGTCCTCATGACCAAGCAGGAGCTTGAGTTCAGTGATAAAAAGGAGGTGTGCAAAGTGGTTCTCCACAGGCTCATCCAGGTCAGTCTCCCTCACCTCCAGGAATCACGGACTCTTCCCAAGAGCGCGCCTCCCAAGCCTGTCTCCTCATCTTGCTCTGAGGACTAGTCATTACGAGTGCCTAAGAAGAAAGATAATGCGCCCCGAGCATTTGTGTGCTGAGGAGATCAGAGCACAAATCGCATCTCCAGACAGCAGTCTCCTTCAGGGAGCCAAATTTGAACCCGAGCCACCCCACACTGTCCTATTCTGCTTTGTTCCACAACCGAGGGAACTGCTAGGGACCTGGCTTCTATCACACGCCACCCAAGACAGTCCCCGCGCCGGGGGTCTGAGCATGGCACTCAGAGCAGATTAGGTTATTGTTGCACTGATGAGCTGTGCTGAAAGGCGTTGGGAAGGAGTTATAATGGCCAGGGGAGCGGTGGTGAAGAGCACCTAAGACGAGGCAGAAGCCAAACCTTTCCAGGTTCCTCTTCTCTCTTGTGGAAACCCCTTTCAAAAGGCTAGAGCTGCCCACCAACCCCAACGCGTATCCTTTGTCCCCCACAGATGGACGCTGCAACCTCGTGTCCATTTCGTCCCCCAAAGTGGCTTTAAACAAGCAAATCAAAATATAAATTTCCAGCCAGGATCAGAAATTTTCTGCTTTCTATCAGAGAACAGAGTCAAAATAACGATGTTTTTGGTGTCTTTACATCGCTAAACCTATTGTCCAGGTAGTAGAGAAAATCTGAAAGATTTTATTTCTGATTATGTTGTTTTTCTCTTCTAGGATTCTAATCAGTACCAGTTTGGTAAAACCAAAATTTTCTTCAGAGCAGGGCAAGTGGCTTATTTAGAAAAACTCCGATTGGATAAACTGAGGCAGGGTTGTATTGTGATTCAAAAGCACATCCGAGGCTGGCTGCAAAGGAAGAAATTCCTCCGAGAAAGACAGGCTGCCCTAACTGTCCAGCAGTACTTCCGGGGTCAGAAAACCGTGAGGTATGTTGGAACCAAGGAGACAGGTGGGCTTGAACAGCTTTCTCTGCTGATCACCTCCAGGGGGGCAGGACCCATTCAGGACAAAGGGCCTCTCTCCTGGAAGCCAGGGTGCAGGGTCCCCTTTAGTGGCCACGAGCCTTGAGGTGAGAAGGGTCGTTTTGTCCCCGGGGGCCTGGTAGTGCTGACTCTGCCTTCTGTCCTTGAGTGCTGGAGGTGACAACAGGACCCTGCATAGAGGAGCCTCCAATCAGGGTGTTATAAAGAGTCAGAATTTCCCAGTGAGAGCAGGTAAAGGGATTGGGCCCCTTTTCTGTGGGTACTGAAAATGCCCAAGATGATGAGGGCCCCCATGAAGCACCCTAAGTGACAAGGCCTTGGATAGCCACTGACCAACCTTCCTACAGATGATGGAGGGCAGACCACGCCACAGGGGGTCAATGGCACAGCCCTGAAGCAAGCCAGTCACAGAACTCCCAGGGCAGAGCTACTAACGTGACCTCAAGGGGATAGATGCAGGATGTTTAAGAGGCAGATGTTTTAGGGTGAGACTGTGGAGCTGAGTCTGACCTCTTCCTGAGCTGGGGGCCTGACTTCCAGTGGCATCTGGGCTTCTCCACGTGGTTGGGACACCAAAGTCTTCATCTCCTTTTGCCTCAAACTTGACACTCCACCTCTGCTCCCTCAGGAGACCCTCTTAGATGCACATGTCACCCTGCTTGCCTTCCACGCCTCTGGGTTTGCTTCATGACACCAGTCTCCAGGGCAGGAACCCCCAAAGTTATCTTCTTTCCCAAACCGAAGCTCCCTTTCCATTTGGGAATGACCCCTGGCCTGACAATTCTGCACCCTCTGTCCACCTCTCCCTTTGCCTCTGTGCTTTTTCATTGGTCCCACTCCCTCTGTCCTGCCCTGGACAGGCAGTCAGCTTTGCTGTCTTGACCTTGCATAGGGCATCTATGCTCCTGCTGCCTTTCTCTCCTTCTTAAAACAGGGCCTGACTGAGCCGGTGCCCTGCTCTTGCCTTTAATGCCTCTGCTGGTTCTCTTGCTGGAGATGGGCAGTCTGTCTTTGACACAGTAATCAAGGCCCCCCAGGCCCCAGATGCACTCATATGAGTGGATGCTCCATGAGGACAGGGAGCACATCCATTCTGAGAACCTAGCACAGAGGCTATTGGGTAGAAGCTACTCAGTAATATATTTTTTGAATAATAAATGGTCCCCATCTATTTTTCCAACCTCATTGACTACTAATATTCTCCAGATACCTTATATTCTAGCAATTGCAGACAGATTCTCTTTTTCGGAACGTTGCAGGCACTACTAGGCTGCCATGCTTTTGCTGGTCCCTCAGCCTGAAATGCATTTTCCAACCTTCCTGTCTATAGAAATCCTACTTTTCCATCAAGAGTTAGCTCATCTGCCTTCCCAAGCAGAACGTTAGTTCTTTTTTTTTTTTTTAAAGATTTAATTTATTTTCACAAGCACTGGGTACAGTCAGAGGCACAGGAGGGTGAGAAAATTCACATAGAACAGGCAGTGACGAAGTGCACTGCTGAGGGGAGCAGCGGGCGGCAGGAGAGGTCTGCGCGCCATGTGGGACCCTCCTCCAGTGGCTGGGGAGCAGCTGGGGATCGAACCGGTGCTGCAGAGGCTGCGGGCAGCCTTGAAACCCAGCGCTCGAAACCCAGCGCTCAACCGCTGCGCCACCGGGGAGGCCCCAGAACGTTAGTTCTTTACGAGCCTGCTTACAGATGAACTTAGCAGCTATTCTTGTCTCCTCCGCCCCTCCTCCACCACTTACGTCTGCTCCCTGCGGCTGTAAACTGCGGGCTCCCCCTCTAGTCCTTTCAGACAAAAGTAGACAGGCATTTTCTAAAGGGTCAAAAGCTGTGGGCTTTGGGGCTTTGCCTCTCCCTTACTATTCAGCCCTGCTGTCACAGCATGGGAGCAGCCTCGGCCAATGTGCGATAGGTGGGGGGCACTCCAATAACTGTGACAGAGGGCAGGCCGGATTCGGCCCCCAGGTTGGTTTTCCCAGCTCTAGTCTAGGCCCCCCCACCCATGACTGCCCACCAGAGTGAATGAGAGAGGGCTGGCCACGTGCAATGCCGCAGCACGCTTCTGTTGCCACAGACTCCCTCTGGGATTGATGGGCTTGAACAGGAGAGAGAGTTTCCACGTGGAGCCATGTTCAAATCAGGAGGAAAGGAGAGTTAATGGCGACTGATCCAAACCACTGCCACGGTTTAATGTGCAGATTTGCAAAACATATGTGTGTTCCGTAGTAGAAAAGTGCTACACAGCGTGTGGCTCCAGTCGAGGCCAGCGCCCTGTGGATAGCAGGTTTACTCTACATTCTTTTTAACCAAGGAAAGCCATTACCGCCACAGCCCTAAAAGAAGCCTGGGCAGCAATAGTCCTTCAGAAGTACTGTCGGGGATATCTGGTTCGCAATTTGTACCAGCTCATCCGTGTGGCCACCATCACCATCCAGGCCCATACCCGAGGATTCCTGGCCAGGAGGAGGTATCGGAAGGTGCGCTGGGGCCACAGGCTATTTGGGACTTGGGTTTCCCAGGATTCCTGTTAGTTTTCTCCCATGGTAGAGAGACAGTTTCTCTGCCAAAGTTCTTCCTAGAGAGCAGGGAGTCCTGGCGTGGGCACGTCTGTCCCTGCGCGTCTGCTACAGGTAGGGTTGGATGATTGTTTCAAGTGTGGGTGTAACAGGGCTCTGTGGGTCGGCAGCGGCACCTCCCAACATTGGCAGAGTTGATGAAACGGTGGAGATCCAGTTTACACTTCGCAAAATCTTATTTTAAAGATGCTCCAGGAACACAAGGCTGTGATCCTTCAGAAATATGCACGGGCATGGCTGGCCAGACGCAGATTCCAGAGCATCCGACGCTTCGTGCTCAACATTCAGCTTACTTACAGGGTCCAGCGTTTGCAGAAAAAACTGGAAGATCAGGTAGAAGCTCATAGTGAATTTTTCACATTTACTTTTTCTAATAGTTTAGTTTTTCTTTGGCAGTTTTTGGCTATGCCTTTAAGACTTAGACCCATTTAAGGAGCTTGGAAAAATGTACAGGGACCACCTGGGTCAGAGCACAGCAGCGTGCTGTAAAGGGCTGCTGTGTGTGTCAGTTGTGCTCTGCACAATGGCAGGTCCCCAATGGGGCAAGTGGGGCTGAGATGCAGAACTGGCTTCACTGGCCAGCCCGTGTGCCCTGGTATAAAACTGTGCTGCTGTCAAGCGCAGGTGCCTTTCCCTAATTTGCACAGAGATGAGGTCAGATCCAAACTGTGCTCCTCTAGGGCTATGTTGGCTCAGAGGAGCTACTGTTTTCTAATTTCCAAAGAGCTCTATATTCTCACTGCAGCCCTGCATGTTTTGGGGAAGATTCCCACTGGCAGGAAAATAAATCCACATGCTCTCAGCCATTGGGAGAAGATTCTGGAATATTCAGTGTCCAGATCTTTAAAACTCACTCCTGTGCCTGTCTCATATATTACTGTGATGATCCTCAATGAACTAGAAATGTAACCTCAGCTATGCTGCAGAGGTCCTTGGGGAATGGATGAACACATAAGCAAACAGTCCTGAGGTTTTGCTGCAATGTCTCCTCATTGTGCAGTCAAATAACAGGTCTGTGTGTTGGATTAGCACTCACCATTTACCTCATTTATGTCTCTCTAAAGACCCTATCTCCATCATACAGTCATGTTCCAAGGTACTGGGGATTAGGACTTACCATAAGAATTGGGTTCAGCGCACAACATTAGGGTTGTTCTGGAGCCTAGCCCTGGACTAGGCCCACACTCATGTCCCTGACCAGATCTGCCTCGTTATTTTCATTGGGGTGAAGAAACTAATACACACCACTGCAGTGATAAATATCACCTGTGTGAACAAACCTCTGGTAGATTTAGATTCCCTATTAAAGATAATAAGGAAATGGAACCACTTCTTTTATTTTGGATAAACTACTAAGCATCTATTTCTTTTCTCTAGAACAAAGAAAACCACGGGCTGGTGGAGAAGCTGACCAGTCTGGCTGCTCTTCGGGCAGGTGACATGGAGAAGATTCAGAAACTGGAATCAGAACTGGACAGAGCAGCTACCCACAGGCACAATTATGAAGAGAAGGGGAAGACATACAAGGCTGTGACAGAGGAGGTCAGATACTGGCTTGTGACTGGGGAAATATGTTGTGAGTCTTTCCATGGAAGCTTTGCAGCAATGCCCTGCAAAGCAGAGTTCTGCAGAGCAAATCAGATTTTGCTATTGGCTTCTGTTACCAGAGGGAGCCTACCTTTGGAGGAGGGGAGGTCAGAGTTCCAGAGTCTGCAGGAAGACAAGGAGGCCAATGCCTCAAGCATGGAAACATAGGGATTCCTCTCCCTTTCAACTTTTGTAAAATGATGAAAAGCCTAAGAAGGAGGCCTGGCTACATGCTTTCCTCTCTTCCAGGATAACTTTGGTCCCCTGTGGCTTGTCCATCTGGTGTGTGACTGTAAACATCTTACCCAGAACAGCAGGGCAAAGCTTGGGGCAGGTTTACATCTCTGTGCTGCAGTAAAAAGAGCAGTAGATACAAAAAATCAGGTTCTCAGGTTCAAGTGTGGTTTTTGCTATTGACTGGGTGACTTTGGGGAACTTATGAAAACAACAAAAAGGGGCAGAGTTGCTGTAAAGATAAAATTGTTCAATGAAATAGTTTAGCCCTTTGCATATCAAAGTTAACCCGCACAAGCATGAGCTGCTTTCTTTCTTAGCAGTGGTTATTATTTTATTTATTTGTCATCTGAGATGTTTATATTTTTAAAATTTAGTTACTTCTTCCATCATTGTTAATTTTGGGGCAGTATTTGATTTCTCCCTCAGGTGAAATCCCCGTGGTCCCCCCACCACCAGAGCACGTGTGCCTGTGCTCTTCCCTCATCTGTTTTGACTCCTTTCCTTCCCCCTTCCCTGCTGTATCCTCCGCTATCCTCCTCTATGGTCAGCTTGCTAGTTTTGTCTTTTTCTTGACCTTTGTTTGTTTTTCCTATGGTCCACATATAAATAAGATCATCCAATATTTCTCTTTTTCCATCTGACTTATTTCACTTAGAATTATCCTGTCCAACTCCATCCATGTTGCTGCACATGGCAGAAGTTTATCTTTTTTGATTGCTGAGTAATACTCCGTTGTGTATATTTATCATATCTTCTTGTTCCATTCATCTGTTTTTAGATATTTGAGTTGTTTGCATATCTTGGCTACTATAAATAGTGCTGCAATAAACATAGGTTTCCTTTAGAATGAGTGTTTTAGTGTCCTTTGGGTAAATTCCTAGGAGTGGAATCTCTGAATCATATGGTAGATCCAATTTTAGTGTTTTGAGGAAACTTCACACATTTTTCCATCATGGCTGGACAGTTTGCATTCCCACCAGAAGTGTCAGAAGGTTCCTTTTCCAAGGAGGTCATCTTTATTACCACCCATTCTCCTAACCTTCCAAAGTCCTACCACACCCAGTGTTGTGCCAGCCTGGAGCCCAGGCCCATCCCACTCTGCCTTCCCCATGGCCTGGTGCCGGCTATGCCAACGCAGCTCAGACATTGTCAGTCACCCACCTTCCTCACCACGAGGCAGACAGTTTACCAAGAGAAGCTAAAATAATAGACTTCTGTCACAATCACTCATCCTTCCTAAGTCATAACACTCCTAAACTGTGAATCCACTTCTAGCATAAATTACCTACTTCATGTTAATTTTTAAGTTCCCTGATTATTGAGAAGCTTGAGGAAAGGATAAAAGAGTTTCCTTGACTGAGGAAACTTGGATTTGGTTCATTCTCCTTGATTTCAGCTGCTGCTGGGCCAGTTGGGAACTAGCATCTGCCAGAAGTCACAGGAACCCTTGCCTGTGAACGAGATGCCGCGTGGGCTAGTGCTGGCTGTTACCCCTGCATGGGAGAGTAGACCCCAACATACTTGTTCACAAATATTCAGCTTTCCATCAACAAAAGCAGTGGCAACAAAACTTAAAGTGAGATTTTCAAAGTTTTTTCTTCCCTTTCTAGAAACTGGCAAAGCTGCAGAAGCATAATTCAGAACTGGAGAAGGAGAAGGAGCAAGTACAGCTGAAGCTGCAAGAGAAGACTGAAGAACTGAAAGGTAAAGCCCAAGAAGGTGACACCTGCATTCCTATGCTTACCCTTCTAATCATTAATCGCTAGATCAGAGTTTTAGGATCGAGAACCCCGGCCGTTTACTTTTGCTGCAAAAAGAATCACTAACTTGTGGTAACTTTACCCTATAGAGTCTTGTGTTTTATTTCCATCTTTTGTCAGACAGCACAGCAGTCCCCTTCTGAGAACCTCCTGGGGCATTCACAAGCTGCAGATGGTTGGGCCATAAGCCTGGAGCTTATACATCAGGAGATGGGGCCGGGGGTGTGGAGTGTGTCTGGTGGTCTCTGCAGGGGTACACCTGTATTGTTTAAAAAAAGACATCTGTATTTTTTGAAACCTTTAGATGATCCTGATGCACAATCAAGGTCATGTTGGGATAATATTTGTAGCTTGCCAAGGATTTACAGTCAGATTTTGGATCTGTCTGAGTCACTTAGTCTAAGTGGCAGCCCCCTCCTCTGCCACTGCCCTGGCCCTGCAGGAAGACCCTGTTTAGCCCTTGAGCCATAGCACCCTAGCATGTTCACTTCTGATCCTCAGAACAGCTTCTAACATTTTCCTTTGGGCTCTGGAGCAATGCCCTTAGCCCAGCTTTATCCATCTGTAGCTTTCCAACTCAAAACCAAATTCAGGCACTTACTAAATCCCAAAAAGGCAACAGGAACATAAACCCACTGGTCCCTGACCTGATAGTTTAAATCTCCACACTCCATTGTCCAAGATCGCTTCCTTAGGTGTCGATGTGGGGGCCACAGGGCCAGAGGGTTCAGGCCTGGGCATCTTAGCACACTCCTCAGGCCCAGCACATGGTGGATACCCCAGGCTCTGGTGGGGCACAGTGCCCCAGGGGTTCAGGTCAGGGTGCAGGAGAAGCCAATGCCATTGGGTGGAGTAAGCATCCTGAGTCTGCCCCGTGGCACAGGGAAGGCTGTTCAGACGGTGCTAGGGGTGTGTTCAGATACTGAGTGCCCTCCACCCCGCCTCAGCCTGGAGATGTGGATGCCGGCGCCCAAGTAAACATCAGTGATGAACAGAAGGAGGGCCCAGGTCTCTGAGTAAACCTTGCACCTGGCTTAAGAAGGGCCACCTCCACCTCTTCATTACAGTGACTCCTCGGGTGTTTGTTCTTTTTTCTAACTACTTTGAGTGAGATTTTCCACAAGAAATTTTGATTTCCCAAAAGTGTGTTTGGAGATTATATATTTGATCGCATTAATGTGCTTGGGTGGATTTTATACCTCTGAAAAAGTGTCTGAAAACTTTCAAACCCAGCGTTTATGAACTGCTTATCCTTTGGGTATCACAGTATTTTGTGAAAAGCACCAGCCTTCACTGACCCTTGTGACCTTTGACTGAGGGATGTTATCAAGTGTTGTTTTCCCTTTTGGAGAGTCCAATTTGGACAGTCTGGTTGCTCTTGAGAAGAAAGTCCCATTTGAGCACCCCCTTAGCTCTTTTACAAAGGGCCCAAGCTGGTAAGCACCCACACCGAAGACAATTATGTGAGTGAATAGTAAACTGAAATTAAATCTGGTGCCTAAATTAAAGCTTAAGCATTTCCCCTCGTATTTTCTGGATGACTCATGCCATTCTGAAACAGTTGTTTTGATTTAGGGAGATTTGACCCTGCGTTAGACAAACTGTTAAACAGTTGCCTTTTTTTGAGCTATGTTATTTGGAGGATTCCTATTGTCACCCCCATCCCTGGCTTCCCTCTAGGGCAGGGCTCCAGAATGAGGTTGAATTCAAGGAGCAGGTAGGTGTCTGTCACTCTGCTCCCATTCTGAGGGCTACCTGGCCCTGCTGGGGACGTGGACTGTCGTAGCCACAGAATGTCCTAAGTCCCAGAGATTATTTCCTAGGTGCTGAGACCCTTTCACCTATACTTTGTTAGGGACTCTTGTTTTTAAATGCAATGGTGACTTTTACATTCCTCTTCCCCAAAAGAGGACGCTGTTATTTTGCTGCCTATCATAAATGAGAGGTGCTTGATCATGGTGCACGTGTTTCCCTCTGCCCTCCAAGGGATTTGGCAATGTCTGGAGACAGTTTTTGGTGGTCATAACTGGAGCAGAGGTACTACTGATTTCTAGTGGGCGCTGTTAAATATTCCTCAGCATAGGACAGCTGCTCCACACACAGAATTATCTAGTCTGAAGCACCAGTAGGGCTAAGATTGAGAAAGCCTATCATAAATCGATTATTTTCTTCCTGAAAGTTTTTCTGTTTCCTTTTATTGATAGTATTTATCATTTCAAAGCCAATATACCTATTTTAATAAAACAAATCACACTCAGACCAATAAAACTACCACAGAAGAAACTATACTTCCCAACATGACAAATTTGTGAGAATTATTATTTTGAAACCCTCTTATTTATATTTCTAATTTATAAAAAAAAAAAACCATAGTTATACTGTCATCCCAAGTCTCATTAGTAATAAATATCACAATTGTTCTTCCATCTTCACTTTCTTAAACATGTCATGAAACAATGAAACACTGGTTTGCGGACATATTTCAAAGAGCATTCTCTTTTCACAGAAAAAATGGACAACCTCACCAGGCAGCTCTTTGAGGATGTGCAAAAAGAAGAACGTCAGAGAATGTATGAAATTGAATTTGCCTTAAAGCTGCTGTTTCCTGCTCTCTCTGCTCTTTTGTATTTCTCAGCTGGCTGAGAGCAGATCACAGATACAGGAGAGCAGGGTGTGAACATTTTTAGGAAGTGAGAGACTTTTGAGCAGAATGTGTGCCTTTCAGACACCGCTGAGGTGCTAGAATTGTGGGGACAGTGGACACTGGGATTTTTTTTTTTTTTTTTTTTTACTTTGCCTTTCTTGCTAAGACAGTGGGAAATTCAGAGATTGCCACCACTTCAAACTTCCATCAAGTCCAAGATTTAATATTATTTCCCAGGAGATAAGCCTCTCCCTTCCCCCTCCTGCTATACTTGTTACTTTGACTCATCCCAGACAATAAGGGATGTTTTCCACCTGAGAAAAATTGAGGCAGGTACCCATGACCTTGTGCTGTTGCAGTTACCCTTTTCCATCTCTGTATCAACCCTTTGTTCATCTCCAAAGGCTCCCATTTGCTCCTCAGGAGTCAACTCAAAGGTTCTAGATCTCAAGCAGGGTTGCATGGCAGGGTTTTATGGCAAGATGGAAAATTACTGGTATGTCTGCTTTGGAAGCTAGCAGGTGAAGGATGCCTGGAGAGGTAGGAAATTGTAAATTTCCCATGTAGTTAACAGTAGAATCTGGGCCTGGATGCTAAAAAATTAGGGGAGGGAGTGTCACTGAAGAGTTTTAAGAATTAACAAACATAAAGTATTCATGGCCCTCCATCAAGTTCAAATAGGAATATTTTCTTTACCTTGAAAAATCTATTTTTCAATGAATTCTTAAATCTAGCAGGTGAGCTCAGCTCTTGACATTTCACTATGTATGGGGGACACTTGAAGCAAGGGATGGAGAGGCTGACATTAGATTGCTTCAGGCTCTTTGTTTTTTATGTTTTTTAACTATACATGCAACTGTGGATTTACTTTATTTTTGTGTTAAGGATTACTTTTTATTTTTGATTTATTAATGTATTTTTAACTGAGGTAATATTAGGAGACTCCTATCAGGTATCGTAGTGCACCCACCACAAAATCATCCATAGTCCTCACAATCGTCTATTGTACTTTCTTCATTCTTTGTTCAAACCCCTGCCCCACCCCTTACTTCATCTGGATGCTTCAGTTCTATCATCAGCTTTCAAGGGATAGTTTTTAAGCTTGTCTTTATCTGACTCTTAGTTTGGTTTCTCTGTGGCCCACATATCAGTGACACTATTCTGTATTTATCTTTCTTCTTTTTACTTAATTCATTCAGCATTATCATTGCCAGTTCCATCCATGCTGCCACAAATGGCATGAGTTTATCTCTTTTGGTGGCTGAGTAGTATTCCACTGCATGTATGTATGTATGTATGCATGTACATATCCCACATCTTCTTGATCGACTTATCTGTTTTGGAGCATTTAGGTTGTTTCCAGTACAGTGTTAGAAATTGTACTTCAAATAAATATGGGAGTGCGAGTTTCCTTTCAAATTAATGGTTTTGCATTTTGGGGGTAGAGTGGAATCTCTGGGAGTGGAATCACTGGATCATATGACAGATTCATTTTTTAATGATTTGAGACAGCTCCACACTGCTTTCTAGAGGACTAGAGCAGTTTGCATTCCTACCAACAGTACAGAAGTTCCCTTTTTTCTACATCCTTGCCAGCATTTGTTTCTGGTCTTTTCAATATGGACCATTCTCATATGGGTGTGGAGTGGTATCTTACTGTGGTCTTGATTTGCATTTACCCTTTAGACTCTTTGCAGTCCTTGTCGGCACCCCCTGTAGCTCAGTTGGTCCCTGTTGAGCTGACTGGGAAAAGAAAGCTTGGCTCCTGTCATCACTCTGGAGATGCCTGTCGTCTGTGGATACACTCACCGCCAGTTTAGGCTGCAGGTCTAAGATTGCCTTCACATCTGAATTCTGATTGCAGTTTGTTTCACTGGTCTCTTTGGAGCAGTGATGTTTTTTGAAAAACTAAAAACAAAGTTTAAGAGCTTGTTAATATCTATAAAAGGAAAGAAACCAAAATCTGTTAGGAATATGGCGCTCAGAAAGGGTTTTTCCCTCTGTTCTATAAAAGCAAGTCATAAAATGAGTAGAATTGACAGCGCAAGTGAAATGATGATTTAATAAACTCAGAGAGCCCCACTGACTGTTTCAGTTCTGACGGGGCTGCAGCTCTGATGAGCTGGTCTGGGTCATGTATCTCTCTTCAGTTGTGTTCTTGGTCAATCATCCAATTTTTAATTGAGCAATCATTTCACAAAGAGTTTTCTGTGGAATTTTGGGTACCTGTATCTGCTGCAGTTAATTCTAGAATATTTGCAGCTGGACCCCTCCACATATTAAAGGACTGTGTTCACTTGTTCAGGATGAAGACAACCCCTCCAGATCCTTGGAACTGGGAGGAGCCAGGACTTGGCAGAATGTGCCGAGGTCTTTCCTGAGAGAAGTGATTCCTACAGGGGACTTTGTGAAATGGGGTGACTTCAGGAATATAGTTTCCCAGCTGCCTCAGAGTCTTTAACTTCAACCTCCCTATCCTATATTTTCTGTGTATGAACATTATAGAATCATACTTCTCAGATCAGAAGGTATAAAAAGGGGACATGAAATAGTCAGCTAAAAATAAGGCCGTGTCTATCAGAACTGCCACAATAGCTCCCAATTAACTTGGCTCCTGCTTTCTCATCTCCTCTCATTATTTTCAAAGTGATGTGTTGTTGTAATTCAAGGTAAAGACTTTAGAGGCATTCATAAATTAATTATTTTCTTCTCTTGCTGGCTAGACTCCTTGAAAAAAGTTTTGAACTGAAATCACAAGACTATGAGACACAGATCTGGTCATTAAGAGAAGAAATCAAAACTCTCAAGGATGAGAAGATGAAAGTGCAGCAGCAGTTGGAGGAAGAGTGCATCACCTCTGGCAACCTGAAGGGGGATGTGGCCCGATTGAGCAAGCAGGCAAAGGTAGCAGCTGCGTCTCACTTTCACAGCGCTTTGGCTGAGTCATTTCACCTGCACATCTCCAAGGTTCAAACCGCTAAAAGCGTCTCTGTAAAGGTCAAAGTAAAAAGACCCTGATTCCTTCCAAGTATAGGTCCCCAGGCTGCCTTTAGTTTTATATATATATATATATTTTTTTTTTTTAAAAAGATTTTATTATTTATTTTGAGTACAAGAACTAGGGTTTAGGCCAGAGGTGTTGGGTGGGGGAGGATGATCGGATTCATCAGAGACAGAGTGGAGAACAGGCAGATCTACTGAAGTACACTGCTGAGGGGAGCAGCAGGCGAGACAGGAGAGGTCTGCTGTGCCATGTGGGTAGCTCCCTGGCCTGCGATGGAACTGAGACTTAACCTCTAGCCACCAGGGAAGCCCGTGATTTTTTACATTGTGTTTTTCATGTTTTGAAAGTCAGCTTTGTAGGTTTTTGAAATTATATAGTTAATCAAACATATTGACCTAGAAAATACTTCCAAATTAAATTAAAAATTGATATAAAGCCTTTTAAAAGCCATCATGTTGTCACATCTATAAATAACCTGCATTAAAGTGAAATGACCTTATTATCATAACCTGCTTTAAACTGTTAACGGAAAATCTACCAACAAGTGATCCAAGCTTAAACAATCCAGGCCCGACTGAATTCCTTCACTACCAGAAAACAAACCTGTGTGTCCCTAAGTTCTTTTTTTTTTTTTTAAATAGAGGCATGTTTTATTTATTTATTTATTTATTTATTTTATTTGTTTGGTTTTTTTTTTTGTTTATACAAGCACGGGGTACAGTCAGAAGCGCGGGAGGGTGAGAGAATTCACCAGAGCCAGAGCAGGGAGCAGAGCAGGCAGAAGGACCAAAGTACACTGCTGAGGGGAGCAGGAGAGGTCTGCGCACCATGTGGGACCCTCCTCCGGTGGCCTGGGAGCAGCCGGGGATCGAACCGGCGCCGCGGAAGCTGCGGGCAGCTTCGCAACCCAGCGCTCAACCGCTGCGCCACCGAGGAGGCCCTGTCCCTAAGTTCTTAAATGCACAGCATTTCAGTGTAAGATTAGAAAGCTTTTCAGCTTCCATTAAATATGTGAAAACACATGTTAGTAGAATGTTTGCTCAGATTCCGCATATATTCCCTGTTACCATCAGGAAACAGCAGCCATGGATTATACCTGGGTTGCATCTGAATTTCATAGCAGAGTTGTCCTTGTTGTCTGGACCCTAGTTTCCTATCATTTAAAAGTAAGAGCTTGGACTGTGGGGTTAAGAAGGAACAAGCATTCCTATAACTGCTACATTCCTAGCAGTCACACATGTCTGATGTCACTCTGGGAGCCGTGCCATCTGGCTATGGTGTGTGTCTTGGGAAATCATATGGCTGCACTTGGAGCAGTTGGCCCAGGCTTGTCACTCTCTGCCACTTTGGGAGCTGAACCTGGGTCCACACCCTTGTTACACATATAGCATCTATACATACCTAACAGTGTATCCAGATTACTCTGATTTCAAAGAAAATAAACACACTCATTTACTTATAGTATTTACTTAGTAAATAGTCTATAAGTAAATACACGTGTATTTACAGAAACATTACAAAGATCAGAGCTTGAGGACTGGACATTCCAGGGTCTTCCATCAGCCTGCCATGTGACAAAAATGTGCCATTTACCCTTTATGCACTTCAGTTTTCTGATCTACAGAAGATCACTCCACTCATCTCATAGGCCTGTTATAAGGAATGGGACATGTATGCCAAGTGGTCAGTGAATGTCAATTTGATCTCTCTTCTTTGCGGACACAGAAACAGGAACTATAGCCATAGTTATAGCTACACAAGCAGAAGCCTATAGTCTTTCCAAAGTAAATAAAGGCAGATTGCAGTCTCCTCACATGCAGAGCTGCCCCTCCATGGGCCCTGGTCAGGCCCCCACAGCCAACTTCTGGACACCCTGGGCTCACTTGGACTCTGTCTCTATACCACATCTAAACTTTGCTGGGGCCCTATCCTGCAATTACGAAGGTGGTAGTGTTGCCCACATCCTTACATCCAGGATTTTAATCCAGGGTGAAAGAGAATTTATCTCCTGCGATTTTACTTCTCTCAGCTTCCCACCCCACCCCAAGCTTGTAGTAAAAAGTTTTTTCCTTTATATTGTAAGGAAGCTAATTCTGTTGATATACGCAAGCTCTGGGAACAAATAACAGTATTTTGAGCACTTAAACATGCGTTGAGGGCAAGCAGTATGGGAAGTGATGGTTTAACAAGAATTCAGCTGAGGAACTACAGTGAGGACACAGAGTGGAGATACTGTAATAATATTCCCCTTGATGTAAATCCTAACAGCTATTTTTTCTTCATCTGCTTCTATCATTGCTGTGATTCAGACAATCTCTGAGTTTGAAAAGGAGATAGAGCTACTGCAGACACAGAAGATAGAGGTGGAAAAACATGTGCAATCACAAAAGCGGGAAATGAGAGGTAACAAAAAGCTGTCACTGAGTGCCTCGGGTGCAGATGGAGTGTTTCACAGGTGACACTGTAAAGGACATGTTTCCTGAGACTGTTGTGAGGCTGGTTGGTTAACTGGTTCGTTGGATAGATGCTGGGATGAATGGCTGGTTGGCTGCATGGCTGGTAAGTTGGTTAATTGGTTGGTTGGATAGGAGGTTAAGTTCGTTATCTGCTGGATGGTTAACTGGAGACTCTGTGTGAAACTAGAAAACTGGACCCCAGAAAGGTATGGGAGAAGAGAGGTGATGCAGAAATGTAATTTATACCAGCTTTTCCTTTTCCTCTCAGAAAAAATGTCAGAGATCACCAAACAGCTTCTTGAAAGCTATGATATTGAAGATGTAAGAAGCAGGTAATCACTTTAATACTACCAACCTTTTAAGACATAAAGCCCATGAGAGAGATGGTAAATCTTCTTACCTTCCTTATTTTCCAGGCTTTCTGTGGAAGATTTAGAGCATTTAAATGAGGATGGAGAACTTTGGTTTGCTTATGAAGGACTGAAGAAAGCAACACGGTTAGAAATTTTCCTCAGGGCTTTTTTAATTTTTTGAGGATAATAGATCATTGGAAATCAAATTTTCATCTTACATAGATTTGATACACAAATTAGATTTCTTCTACTAAAATGATCTAATAATCACTGGAAATATTTCTTTGGTAATTAGTTTAATAATGAAGAATAGTCTCCTCATGGGGTAAACTGTCATGTAATGAAACCCATAATCTGTACAGTAAAAATGGATTTTGTCAGATAAGTAAGCCAGCGTTGCTATAGATGTATGGCTGTGTTTATCTTTAAGGGGTCTGCTGGATTTCTTTTTGAATGTTTTTAGAGCAGTTTCTGGCTCACAGCAAAACTGGGCAGAAAATGCGGAGATTTCTCATATACCCTCTTACCCTCACGTACAGCCACTCTCAACACCTCCCACCAGAGTGTTCCGTTGTTTACAATCAGTGAGCCCACATTGGCACATCATTGTCACCCAGAGTCCATAGTCTACTTTAGGGTTTACTCTTGGTATCCTACATTCTGTGGTTTTGACAGTTGTAAATGACTTGTAACTTTGTCATTGTTATATTTTACAGAGCATATTTTTTAACTGTTGGGTTAAAAACTTAAGTTTAATAACACGAAAATAAAATTCCTTTTTTTTTTTTTTTTTTTTGTGGGACTCTCGCCCATGGCCGGGAAATGAACCAGCGCTGCAGAGGCTGCGGGCAGCCTCGCAGCCCAGCGCTCAACCGCTGCACCACCAGGGGAGGCCCGAAAATAAAATTTCTTATCATTAGCTAAATGTTAATGCCACATAATGCTTCCTAACTAGCTAGCTTTTTGTACTTGCATATTCCAAATTCCATAGCCTGTCACTCTGTGTACATGAGTAAACTTCATGCTCTAGAGCATGCCTTTGCCTGTGGGTTTTCATAGCTGCTGCACATGACAGGCTCACATTCATCAGCACAGCAAAACCAACACCATGTGGTTAGTGTCTGACCTCTCCTCTATCAGTGTTTTAGAGAGACACTTCCAGTCTCAGAAGGATTGCTATGAAAAGGAGATTGAAGCTTTGAACTTCAAAGTGGTGCATCTAAGTCAAGAAATCAACCACCTGCAGAAATTATTTCGAGAAGAGAATGACATCAATGAAAGTATCCGTCACGAGGTTACCAGGCTAACATCAGAAAACTTGGTAAGATCTCAGCCGGGGCCAGTCTCGGTCATCATTCTAGATTGTTATTTGTGGGTGGAGTAAAGTTCAGTTTCTTAGCAGTAAAATTATGGCTTATTGCTTTTTCGAGAAGTAAAATATTTGGGTGAGAAAACAAAACTGTAATCCAGGCTAGCGAACATTTTGATATGAGTGTGTGTGTGTTTATTATTGATGGACCCAAATTCTGAGATATATGTGTGTATGTTTAAGTCTCTGAATTTTCAGTTAGCTCTCATTCCTTGGAAGAGACAAAAAATATTAAAGTAAAAGGGCGTCTCTTTAGAGGGGCGTGCTTGTGGGTCAGTCCCTCTGCTTATGTCCTCCACACACCTTGTCAAGGACTTTCCTCTCCCAGTAGGTCCTCTCCCACTGCATTATCGCATCCTTTCTTCTAACTCAAGCCTACTGGCATGAAGAATATACTCCAGGAAACTCCTCACTCACTTCCTTTTCTGAACCTCATAGCCCGTGTCACCACCCCATTTCTTGTTTGTTTCTTGGGGGGGTGTTGGCCAGACTTCTCAGTGGGCCTCTGCACTTTTCCACTTGCCTCCTATTTAGTCCGTGACCACCACATACAGTTGTGGGCCCCTCCCCATAACTGAAGATGCCTACACAGGGCTGAGCACCAAGGGTTCCTTTCCACACTCATCTTAGTCTCTCAGCAGCATTCGGTGGAGTTCATCACCTCTCTCCTTCCTTATCATTCTGTTGCTTCCAGAACACCATTCTCTCCTGGATTTCTAATCGTGCCTCACTGACTGGCCCCTCTCAGCTTCCTTACTGTCTCCTCCTCCTATGCCTAACCTGGGAGTATTAGGAAGTGTTAGAGCTGAGGAGACATGACCCCAGACACATGGAACAGTAAGAATCTTCATGTGCTTGTTTATTCCTTTGGTGAAACTGCATGAGGAGATTGCAGTGAGATCTAATGGCACCATCCAACAAATATGCTCCATCTGAGCTTCAGAGACATGGGCATTCATATAAACTTGAACAACAGAAAAACTGCTTTTACCTGACCAAAGGTGGAGGTGGTGAACATTTAAAGAAATGAGCAGATAGGCAGGGCAAGGTGATTCCAGACTTCCACTAATAGAGCAGTGCACAGTCTGGATCTCAATGGGCACAGGGGATCCCTTTGAGATGATTTCCTCTTGATGAGGAGATGATGACCCCAGACCTGGACCAAAGAAGCTGGCGGCCATTTCTGCTGCCAGCCCTCCCTTTACTCTGCATAGAACTCCCATGCGCCCACTCAGACTGCACATCTCTCCTCCCAGGAGACCTCGATGATGTCGGGCTTGTTAAGCTATGTGAGAGCAGCTCCCTCTGAGCATGCTGGTATTTCTCATGACTGTAGAGGTACTGAGGTAAAAGCACACAATGTCCATCAGTCACCTGCCGTGGCTGGCTCTGCTGCCCACCTGTACTCGATGCATGTTCCATGGTTTAAATACCAGCATGATTTATTTGTTTCTGAGTAGCTCAGATTTTAAAGCCCATAGATGAAAGTCTTTTATATTCAAAAATGTCTTCTCTACAGATGATCCCAGACTTTAAACAACAAATTTCAGAACTGGAGAAGCAGAAGCAAGAGCTGGAAATCCGGCTGAACGAACATTCTGAAAACATGAAAGGCAAGTGAACCTGCTGGCAACATAGGCATTACTTTAAAAACCAGTCTCCTGTGTCCAGGAAATGACATGGGATGTTGTCATGTCCAGGGACCTCAAACACTGATGCTCGGTGGGGCCTGCCAGGTGACATATGTGAAAGGTGGGCTGGGTGCAAGGTAAATAAGACACATGGGCTTTGAAGAGGGCAGATGCCTCCAAGCTCATTGCTTGTTTTGCCATAATGGAATGCTGGCCCCAGTCTTGCTTGGTAATCCTATATTTAAAGAAGAATCAGAAATCCAGATTTTTATGTGAAATATCACAATTTTAAAATAAAGACTAATTTTTGTAGACATTGTTTAGGCCCAATAAAACCCAATCTCTAGCTGGATAGAGCTTGGGACCACTAATAACTCATAATACCACCAAACTCAAATCAGAATACACTGGCATGATCCCAAAGAGTTGACAGTCTTTTCAATATAGGAAAACTGGAAGAATTGTCTGCTCAGCTCAATCGCAATCGAGAAGAAGAAGGAGCACAGAGAAGGTAAGTGTTAACATGCATGTAGGTACCTCAACTTCATGCCCATGTAATCCTTTCTGAAATAGTGAGTGATGCTGAGGTAGTTGTTGAGCAACAAATGCAAGATGCTAATTAAGGTGCATGACACGTTACCTTTCAAATGGGAAGAAAGAAATAATCATTTGTACGGACACTCTCTCTCTCTCTCTCTCTCTCTCTCTCTCTCTCTCTCTCCTGGGAGAATATTCAAGAAGCAAAACATTTGCCTCCAGGGAGGGTGACTGGAGGTTGAAGCACAGGGAGGGCATGCAGACGTTTCCCCTAAATGTGCTTTATGCCCTCAGAGTAAAACACCATGCACATGAATTAACTGTCCTCCAAACTGGTAAAGATTGCATGAAAAAGAACAGATTTGCTCTCGCAGGTCTTTTAGGGTATCACTATCCTTGTGGAAAGAGAAACTGCTTTGAAATTGCTATCCCCATCCCAAATTTATACCTTACCTGCACTGGGTGGCCTAGTGGAGCCCTGTGAGGCAAATGTGCTGTTTTGCAGCCAGCTTGTTAAGATACTTAATTTTTTTATTATTTCATTTAATTTTGTTCGTTTTGTTTTCTTTTCTTTTTTTTTTTTTTTGAGGTAACATTGGTTTACAAGTGTCTCTGTGACGTAGGAGTATAGCTCACACCTGTTCAGATGTGGGTTAGCACACCTGCCCACCGCCAAAGCACCAGTAACCCAGCACCATGGTCCCTGGGCCACCTGCCCTTTCTTCCTCACCCGCCCTGTCACCACTGCCTCCCCCGGCTGTCTCCCCCTCACAGCCTCAGATCTGCAGTCAGATTTCACACGGTTGTTTGGGTTTAATTTTGTCTGTTCTTTTGCTTTGTTTCTTTATATTCCACAAACGAGTGACATACTAAGAGCAGAGGAGGGGTCATGTCACAGAGAGCGTTGTTACTCATGATACTTTAGCAGTGGGACAAAAAAAATGATGGGAAGGTAACAAGGCTTTTTGGGGACTCTTCTGATGGGCTCTTTCCTCTCAGTTTGCTCCCTGACTTTTTTGAATGTCTGGTCCCCAAACTATTTACAAAGAGATACTCACTGGACTTTGGTCGTAAGGGCGTGAGCGGGTATGATGCCCTCCGGGGAGGAGCGAAGGGGTGTAGGTAGGTGGGGAGAGAATCTCTTTTCAGATTAAGGAGACTGGGAAATTTTATACCCCACCAATCCCCACTTCAGGGACCCCCTTTTCAGAGACTATTCACTTTATACATAAATTAACCAAGGTGTTTTCCCATCTTTGGAAATACCAGCGCTTGCTATGACAGTGAGTGGTCCTCCTTGATAGCAAACTGATAGCACAATTTCCTCTATGCATTTCTCAGGACCATAGAAGCCCAAAATGAAATACACACCAAAGAGAAAGAGAAATTGATTGATAAGATTCAAGAAATGCAGGAGGCCAGCGAGCACCTGAAGAAACAATTTGAAACCGAAAGTGAAGTCAAGAGTACTTTCCTAGAGGAAGCATCTCGTCTCACGATGGAAAACAGGGTGAGCTTTCTAACTGGTAGATAAATGGCTGCCTGTATGTGGCTGCCACAGGAAAGGGCGCATGCCCCCCCCCCCAAAAGCATCCATGAACACTAGACCAAAAACCATCTTCTGGCAGAGCAGTCTCTTTCCTTTTCCCAAAAGACAGGAGGTCTCTGAGGTTAGGGCCCACTGTGGGGAGACTCAGCACTTATGCAGGCAGCAGGGGACCTACCTGATAAAATAAAGGGAGGTTGTTGGGGAGGAGAGATGATGGGGTACAGGTCCTCATCCTGAGCACAGTCCCAGGGGCAGCACCTATCCGAGAGGACTATGCCGGTCTAGAGCTCAGAGGGGAACGGCTGATGTATGAACTTTTCTGGGCAGAACTTACCCATAAAAGGCCCATGACTCCTTCTGGGGATAGCGCCTTCCTGCAGCCTTTAGAATCAGAATGTTTGTGTAATGACCATCATAGTGGAGGACAAACTTTAAAAAATGTTGACATCTTCATCAAATTGTTAAGTGCCTTTGTTAAAATGAAAGTAGTCACTCTATGTCAGGCCTGGTAATTCTTCTGGAATGTTTTTGGTGTGTGAAACTCGTGATGCTTTCCCTGCAGTCAGTAGCTGTCAGCTCCTTCCTGTCCAGACAACTTGCGGGACAGTGACCCGGGAGGACTCACCAGTCAGTGCTCAGCCTGGATGTGCCCACAGGCCCTGCTCCTCATTGTCAGGCTCACCATTTCCTCTTTCACAGGAGGAAATGATGGAGTAAAATCATACAGTATCAGGATGTGACTTTGGAGAGTCACTTTACCTAAAAGAGGAATCCAGGGAATTTAATATTAATAGGAAGTAAAAATTTCCAGTTCAGGGGAACCTACATCATGCCACCTTTTTTGAAGGGGGTGCAGCTTGCTCAGAGATTTAGGTGCTTCAGTCACCGCAGGTGAGCCACTGCCTGCCGAGCATGTGTGAGCAGCCGTCCTGGCCCCTTGGCTGTGCCTGCAGGTGTGTCCCTGGGGCCTCACTTGGAGCCAGAGGTGAGGAAGCAGGTACAGGGGTGAGGCACGTACATGTTGCACATTTTTGTGAACCTTCAATCCCAGGCTGTGAGTGTGGGACTCTGGGTGTGTGTTGATCCCTAAATTGTGTGGACTTTGTGAGAATGTTTCTGTTACAGCGAGGTCCCACTCTGTCTCTCCTCTGGATCCCCTATGTGTATGGCCCTGTTCCCAGGCAGGGCCGGGCCACACCTGCTTCTTTCACATGCACTGCACTGGGGAGCCATCCTATCTATATGTTCATTCCAACAGACCCCCGTCAACTCTCTGTATCCCGTTTCCATAGCCCCAGATTCAAACTGCAGGTCAAAAATAGACTTTTCATTATAAGGCCTGTGATGGTTATGTCAGTACAGAGTTTTTTCCTGTCATTATTCCCTAGACAATACAGTTTCACAATGGTTTACATAGCATTTACATGATATTAGGTATTATAAATAATTGAGAGATGGTTTGAAGGACTAGAGGGTGTGCATAGGTTATATGCAGAAGCAGTACCATCAGCTAGTTGAGCATCCACAGATTTTGGTATCCTCTGGGGTCCTGGAACCAATCCCCATGGACACCAAGAGACAACTGTATTCCTGACCGATGAGTAGCCACAGTGCCACCAACAAACAAATAAATGTGCAACAAAAGAACATATGGTTTCTGTATTTTAGGTGGTCAATTTTGCCCACAAATGAAACAACTGTGTTCGTTTCCTGGAGCTACTATTAATAGGCTACCACAAATTTGGTGACATCAAGCAGCAGAAATTTGTTTTCTCACAAATTGCCAGAAATTCAAATGTCGTTATTAGCAGGGGCCACTCCGAAGTGTCCAGGAGAGACATGCTTCCTTGCCTGATGTTACTGGGGGCTCCTGGCGTTCCTTGGTTGGTGGTAACATGACTCTGGTGTTTGTCATCACATGGCCTTCCCTCTGCTCTGTGTCTTTCTCTGTCTGTTCTAAGGACAGTCTTACTGGATTCAGGACCCACCTAATCCAGTATGATCTCATACTGATCCTTAGCTTCATTACAACGGCACCAAATGAGGTCACATTCTGGGGTTCGAAGTGGATATGAGGAGACACTATTCAACTCACTGTATGATCCTTTGAGTCAAAGAAAATCTCTGTTTTAAAAGGAATAAAATGTTTAGTGATCCTCTCATTATCAAAGAAATTGAGCTAAAGTTAGATATTATTTTTGTTTCACAAATAGTGATCTTATGGTGCTGGTAAGAACACTGTGACATGGGACACTGTCGTACATGGTTTCTGGGAATATAAATTGGTGTAAACTTTCTCAGGGGTGATTTGGAGGCAAATTTCATGAATGTTTGGAAGTGCATTCCCTTTGAGTTAGTTAATGCAACTTCTAAAAATCTTTACTAAGTAAATAACCAGATATATGGACAAAGATTTTTGTTCAGCATGTTCATCATCATGTTATTAGTCATAGCAACAATAGGAAACAAAGTGAAGTTCAATAGCAGTGTTCAAAAGTGGTTAATCATAGGTTCAATTACTATACAGCATAGGATTAGCCAGTAAAATGACTGGCTTTGTTATCAAGGATATGGGAAAATATCTGCAATATAACTAGGGAAAAATATAGGATTTAAGATTTTACATGCAATATGATTCCAGTTTAAAAATATGTATATGTGCCAGGGTCTCCCTGGTGGCACAGGCAGTTGAGCGCTGCACTGTGAAGCTGTCCGCAGCTTCTGCAGCACGGGTTCGATCCCAGCTGGCAGGGGGGAAACCCGCATGGCGCAGCAGACCTCTCCTGTCTTGCCTGCTGCTCCCCTCAGCAGTGTATTTCAGTCAATCTGCCTGTTCTGTTCCCTACTCTGTCTCTGGTGAATCCTCTCACCCCCTGCACATCTGGCCTGTACCCCAGTTCTTGTATGCATGAATAAATAAATCTTTAAAAAAAATACATATATGTGGGCCTCCCCAGGTGGCGCAGTGGTTAAGCGCTGGGTTGCGAAGCTGCCCACAGCCTCTGCAGCGCCGGTTCGATCCCCGGCCACCTGCGAGGGTCCCACATGGTGCGCAGACCTCTTCTGCCGCCTGCTGCTCCCCTTAGCAGTGTATTTCGTCAATCTGCCTGTTCTGCTCCCCGCTCTGGCTCTGGTGAATTCTCTCACCCTCCCGCACTTCTGACTGTACCCAGTGCTCGTATCAATAAATAAATAAATCTTTTAAAAAAAAAATCCCATATATGTATGTGCCATAATAGAAAACAATAGGAATAAAGAAAAGCAAAATGTGAACAGTGGCTTCTTTCAGGTTCTGGATGATAGGTGATTTTTTTTTTTATTATTTGATATAAGGTGGGATCAACTTGGAGAACAGAAACTGTACCCACACCCCCACTTTTGAGGTTGGGTCAGGTTGCTGACGTGCTCAGCCAGGGACACAGACCCTGCAGGGGAGCTGTGGCCACGGAGACACGCGGTTGTGAGAGTCCCGAGGGCACACGCTGCTGTGGCTGCATGCAGGGCTTTGCTGAATCGAAGAAGCCTGATCCTTTCCTTATCTAGCCCTTGGAATTTAGGAAGAACATAAACTCGCTATGCCCTTTATGGGAAATACTGACAGGCACAGAGGACTCTAGTTCTGGAGTCAAGTCCAACATGGGCTAGGCCACTCCTCGGGAAGGAGAGACACAACCAGGACCGCATCTCGGAGGGTTTTCTACCTCCATCCTGATACACGGTGAACCCATCTTCATACATGCATATTTTGAAATTCTCTACAATAGGAATTACTTTATTAAGGGAGAAATAGATCGAGATAAATGTAGTATAGCCATAAAATAGGATATTATTCAGCCACGTAAGGAATGAGCTTCTGATAAATGCACAGCATGGAAGAACATTGAGCGTGATGCTAACTGAAAGAAGCCAGGCACGAAAGATCTCGTGTTGTAGGATTCCATTTACACTGAAAGTCCAGTAAAGCAGATACATACAGAGAGAAACTACATTTGTCATTGCCAGAGGCTAGAAGGGAACAGGGGGATTAGAGGGTGGTGGCTAAAAGTTAGAGGTTTGACAAGCAGCTATAAACCAGAGACATGCTATGGGGTGGGGGGGGGGTAGGAGGGATTACAGCCAAAATGAGGGGGGTGGGAATTGTATGGGGACTACAACCAAGATGAAAATGCATACATTGTGCAAAAATGAAAAATGATGTAAAAAATATATGAAATTAAAAAAAAATTTTAAAAAGAGGTTTGAAATAAGGGATCAGGAAAAATAATAATAACAATAATAAAGAAAACTAAATTAACAGGCAACTATAAATCAGCAATTCTGCAGGGGAGGGGGAGGGAGAGGGATTAAAGCAGGGGCAGAAGAGCACAAGAGACTATGCAATGGTGCACGGGTGGATTGATGGTGGGAATTTTATGGGGACTCGGAGAAGAGAAAGCAAACACTGTACAAAAATGAACAGTGATATAAAATATATGTATATAAATAAATTTTTTTTAAAAAGCTTTGTGGTTGAAAATGTTCTGGAATTAGATAATAGTGATGACTGTACAGCCAAAATACCTAAACCTATTGAATTATACACTTTTGAATTGTATGTAAATTATAGTTCAGTAAAGCTATTGCCCAAAAAAATAGGTTAAGGCTCTGACTAATATCCTTATGTCTTTTGATTTTTGTAGGATCTTGAAGAAGAGTTAGACATGAAGGATAGAGTGATTAAAAAGCTACAAGATCAAGTCAAGACTCTAACCAAGACGATTGAAATAGGTAGGAAAAATAACATTCACTTAGCTTCCAGCTAAGGTCAGCATGCATTGCGGTGTTTATTTCCTGACATGGTCCAAAGTCTTTGAAACCCAAAGGAAAGATTCTCACTTGTCAGGGTATGGGGCTCAGTGATGAGCTAATGGAAGGACCCTTTGGGGCAGGAAGGTAGCTCACCACCCATCAGATATGCTCTTGTAGTTGTCAGACATACCCTGTCATACATACTGTTAGCCCCTTCATCTACTAGCTCTCACCTTCTTTCCTGGTTACATAGGGTCACTAACCCGATTTCCATTAGAAGACAGTAGTGGAGAGCTCAGCGAGAAGTCCTGAACACCTGCCGAACGTCACACTTTTCTGACCTCTCCCTCCTAGTGCTCTTCGCGCTTTTGTTACGTATTGCTTCCTCTTCCTCTCCAGCTTTGTCGCTAAGCTTGTATCTCCAGCTTTTTTTCCTATGTTCATTTCTTTGAAGAGCTCTTTTATTTTTATTTATTTAAGTCTCATCTCAAAATGTGAAATGTCTAAAATCAAAATGAGGGTCTTTCCCATTCAACATAAATGGTAACCTGTCCCTTGAGGCAAGAACCATCTGTCTTCTGACCCCCCACTGGGGTCCTGTTATTGAAGTGAATGAACTGCCACCTTTTCATAAGAAGTTCCCGACTCTACCTCCCGCTCCTTATTTCCTGAGTCCCTGTCCCTTTTTCCCTTGAAGACTTCCTCCTTTGCCTTTCTATTATCACTTCTATGCACCATGTCTAGAGCAGACCATCTCAGCTTCCTCTCCTGTGTTAGTTAGCTGTTGTCATATAACAGATCAACCCCAAGCGTGGCAACTGACAACAACAAACACTTCAGTAGCACATAGTTTCTGAGGGTCAAGAGGCCTGGAGTGGCTTAGTTGGGCAGTTCTGGCTGAGCTGTGGGTGGTCATCTGGAGGGATACCCACCTGGATACCAGCAGGGATGTAGTCATCTGGAGGCTGCACTGGGGCTGTGTCCAAGCTCATTCACGTGGCTGTTGGCGAGGTGCTGAGATGTGTCACGTACGCCACAGAAAGCAGTCACTTCCAAGGCCCCTGCAACAACATGCCTGGATACAACTTGCCACGCTCAGGAATGCCCAAGGTGTGACAACCTTCTCAGAAATTTCTGTTTCATTTATAGTTTTCCTGCTGTACACACAATTTACTATTTAGAAGTCATTCTTAATATAAACAGAGCTGCTTAGTAAAACAATTGACATTTTAACTTTATCAATTTCTAAGACAACAGGGCTAGTAAGTTAACAGGACAGATTCTCTGGCAGCAGTAAGATTATTGGTGAACTCTTTACCCAAATCACCTTCTTTGTTACCCACAGAGCCCTGTCAACAGGGCTGTGTTCCTTCTGGAAGCTTTAGGGAGCCATCTATTCCCATTCATTCCCTTACCTTTTCCAGCTTCCAGAGGTAGCCCTCTTTTCTTTGCTGTGGGCCTTTCCTCCATCTTCAAATTCAGCAGCATGTCATCTTCCATCTCTCTCTGCTTCCTATTTGTCATTCTCTGAGAAAGAATATGAACCTTTGGCGAATAGAGGGCAACCTGTGGCTTACCCACAAATGTCTTTATCCCAACCCGATTCTAAGAACCTGTGAATACATTACCCTCCATGGCAAAAGGGATTTTTTGCAGATGTGACTAAGAATGCTGAGATGGGGAGGTTAGCCCCTCTGTAACCAGTGACCCCAGTGTAATCACAGAGAAATTAGAAGCGAGAAGTAGGAATGCCAGGGTGAGAAAAGGTGATGTGATCATAAGCAGAGGGAAAGAAGGAGATATGACGATGGAAGATGAGGTCAGAATGATGTGACCTCAAACCAAAGAATGCAGGAACTCTCTAGAAGCTGAGAAAGGCAAGGAATGGATTTTACCCTAGAGCCTCCAGAAGGAACACTGCTCTGCTGGCCCTTCAAGTTTAGCCCTTTTTTAAGATCCATTTTCTCGTATTCACAGAAATGACATTTATATTTTAAAAAATCAACTTTAGTCTTCTGACCTCCAGAACTGTAAAGGATTTGAGTTTTGAACCACTCATTTGTGTTAACTTGTTAAGCACATAGAAAACGAATGCACCCCCATTAGGATCGTGCATCCTTCACACCAAGTGCTTCATGAATCTTAACTGTAGCAGCAGCAGCATCTCAGAGAGGAGCACTATCTTGGGTTGCTTTCATATCCCTGCCGCGCTGGATACATACCAGGCACTCATGAGGATTCCCTCGAGGATTATTCAGTCCTCTCAGCAGCAGCCGTGCTGATTGATACGCTCCCAATCAGCACGAGAATCAGTGCTTCAAGAAATTCTTTAGGCTCAATAAAGTTTTCATTTCTCTGAAAACCACAGGAGTTCATGTGAAAAGCAGCCAAAATGGAGTGGAAAGTGACAGACTCGGGTATCATGAAATAGCTTGTGGAAGGTGTTCTGTGTGTTGAGCTAACTGCTTGCTTCCTTCTACAGGCAGCGACGTGCACTTGCCCTCTGGGCCCAAGGAGTACCTTGGAATCCTGGAATACAAGCAAGAAGATGAGGCCAAGCTCATTCAAAACCTCATTCTTGGTAGTGAAATCTGGGGCTGAATTTTGCTGTGTCTTTGAGAACCTGAGCATCCGTTGTTGCCATAGAGCGGGGTGGGGTGGTCCCTTTCCTTTCTCCATTGCTTTCTCTCCTAACCCAGAGCCCCTCAACCTCAGTACTGTTGACCAGATCGCTCTTTGTTCTGGGGGCTGTTCATTGTAGAGTACTGAGCAGCATCTTTGCCTTCACTGAGATAGGAGAGGTCTGCTGCGCCATGTGGGTTAGCTCCTTGGCTGGGATCGAACTCATGCTGCAGTGGCTGGTGATAGCTTGATAGGGCTGAGACTTTAACCCCTGCGCCACCAGGGAGACCCTGTTCCTCTGTCTTAATGCAGTCATGGGGAGGTCTTTGTTTGCTTGGGTTTGTTCTATTGAGTTTTTCTCTTCCCCCACCCCCATGCTGTCTCCCTGCCATACTCTCCTCCCCAAGGCCAGCCGAGCTTCCTCTATAGAACTGTTTTCTACCTGTTTTGCTGACTCACGGCAGGTGCATGGGATTGTTGAGATCACATTCCATCCTTATCTTGGAGGCTGCAGTGGGGGTACATGGAATGGGGGCTCCTCTCTTACACTAGAAATCTGAAATCCAGGGCCTCAGTGTCAGGGAGAAATATAAATGCTCTCTCTTATTCAGTCTTTTAAAAATGAGAAAGTACTTTGCAAGTGAGAAGAAGAGCAGGTGGCATCTGTATATTTTTGCCGAGAAAAGAGGCAGATTGAATTCCTCAAAGAGAAAAGACATCTCGCTGCGTTGGGGTACTGCATCAAGAACAGAAAAGCAAACAACTCCTGCCCCACAGTCAGGCCCCACCTGTTACTCAGCAGCTCCTTGGGAGTGTGGGCTGCCAGCTGTCATCTCAACGGCTCTCTCTGCTGCAGACCTGAAGCCCCGCGGCGTGGTGGTAAACATGATTCCCGGGCTGCCAGCTCACATCCTGTTCATGTGTGTGCGCTACGCAGACTCTCTCAACGATGCCAGCATGCTCAAGTCCCTCATGAACAGCGCCATAAATGGCATCAAGCAGGTGGTGAAGGTAGGAACTGCCTTGAACTTTGGCTGTTGGTATTATAACTACTCGAGGAGCACCTGTGGGAATGACTGTCCTTCCCTCCCCAGTCTTTGGTGAATCACATGATTCCTCAGACCAGTTTTAGGCACCATCAGGGGAAAAAACCAAGCTCTTAGGAAAAGACAAGTAAGATCAGGGATCTCCAAAGGCATAGATCTGCCAATAAACCTCAAAACCTTACCTTTCAGATGACACCTTGGTAGCCACCACCCCCATCGCTTCTGTCCCCCAAGAGATGAGATCCGACTGCAAGGGATATACCTTCTGTCCATGTGAAAACAGTGAGGAATGAACAGTGAGGAATAGGAAGTGTTATAGGGCAGCCCCGATATTGAACGGGTTGCCTGGCTGTGGGTCCTCACCCGCGCGTTTAAAAGGGACTTATTAATACTCCACTACAGGCACACACAAAAGGTAAATAAAAGGTTTATTTACAAGGGAAAAGGAAATAAGGAAAATGTACAACTCAGGGAGAAAATAGGGAAATAAAGTCTTTAATGCGTCCTACCCGATCCGCCGACCTGGAAGCTGGCAGAGAGCCAAAATGGGGGACCCCTCCAAAGCCCACGTGTCTGGCTTTATACCAACCTGGCTGCTTAACCGCACCCTCAGGTCCCAGCCACCTTCTCTTTGGTGGTGATGGGATTTGGAGTTCCCAGTGTCTTTTGGCTTTGGCCTGGGGTGTGGGTGGAGTCCACAAAGCCTGTATGGAATTAGCTTTAGGACATCCTTTCCCCCCTAACAGAAGGATGGAAAAGTTACTCATCTCTTCTCTTCTAAAACCACAACCCCAACCCAGAAACAAAGATGAGTGGCACATTAACTAGGAAGCAGTAAAATAGAGACCCATTCTTTTCCATTCCCTTCTAAATGAGAAACAATGTTTGATATGGGCTATCTTTGAATATTTTAATTGAGGGAGTGCTATCTCAGTTTATTAAAATATATGTTCTAGTAGAGCCATGAGTAATTAAATCTGATTTTAAATCCTCTAGGAAAGTAGAAGAATAAAAAAAGTGAATACATGAGAGGTCAGAATAATGCCCCCCCACACACACACACACACAGATGTGGATTCATTATTCATCATGAATTAATTGCCGGTGGCCAGCCTTGGCAAACTGTCATGTCAGGGGTTCCCGTAAGGATGAGAGGGCGGTGTGGACAAATCTGAGGGATTAGAGGGAAGGGGAGTGAGGACACTCAAACACTTGATCAGGGTGCAGACATCAAGCTGTTGAGGGTCTCAGCAGCGCTTTATACATTTCAAGCAAACCACGAGAGTGCACAAGCATATGCATTAAGGCAGGAAGATAACAATCATCACATCTTTTTCAAGAACAGCCACGGGCCTCTTTGCCCTCCTGCAGAGGTCGTGACATTTATTATTCTTTGTTTTAAGGAAGGCACAGTTGCTAAACAAAAGTGTTCATAGAATAGTCATTTACCTTAAACATCCAAACAGTCGTTTTATTACTAGTAAAAAACTTATGTGACTGAAACTAACATTTCTATGTTTACCATGGTGAACAATTAACTAAGGGCTGGGGGGAAAAAAGGAAGTTACCTGGGGGAAGGAAGAGGCATTGACTTTTCCCTAGCCCCAAGCTCTCAATTAAGGGAGGAATTTTTCTAATTTAACAAAAGAGTTTTCTACCTATTACTCTTCTACTTATCTGGTCAGCCTAGTTTCTGTATCTAACTTTAAGAGCAAGGGAAAATTCCTTTTTCTGTAAGATTGCTGATTGTTGTTTTAAGGAAATACAAATATTTCATAGGAGGCAGCACCTGAGATGATTATAGCTTTTGGGTCCCAGAATGGTTAATACATGACATATCCGTTGTTGTAACACTGACTGTTTTCAAATGCATTATTTGTGCTGCCATGGTTAGTAGCTTAACCAGTCACAAAATTGTTGTTGACTTATTCTTGAATGCACACTCTAACAGCTGCCATACCCATTGTCACCTCCAGGGGAATCAGCCCTAAACAAACGGAAGAATTTAGCAGGAGCCGGCTATGGCGCCTCCTGGCTTATCGGGAATTTTCTTACACTTGGAGCAGGGCTCCCGTCTGCCACTGCTATCTTTAACTTTAAAGTAAAAGAATTTCCTTCTCCATTTAGCTCTTGCCTCAAAAGCCCACATATCCATATTAAAGACTTGGCCAAGGGATGTTTACAGCCTTTTGGTTCCCAGAAGTTTTTTCACTTGTTAATGTAAGGCCAAATGTTGAATTACTGCCTTTTGGCAGAGAATTACTAATTTTATAAAAAATGTAATATTTGTGTCACGCAGTGCCATTTGCCATCAATTTGGTTATTCAGTAATTGATCAAACAGCATTTGCAGTTTTACTTTTAAATGTGTGTTTTAACAATGGTAGAAACTAGCCATAAACAAATGAGGAGAATCCAGCAGGAGTCAGCTAACGAGATTCCTGACTTTTCAGGAATCTGCCCCATACCCAGACCCTTGTCAGACGACATGAGTAGCTTGGCTCCCAGCAATTAGTAGTAGAAATTAGTAGTAGAAAATGAGCTTTTCTTTGGTGCTGGTGCTTTATATTAACTGTCTTCACTGTAGCTCCCTCAGTGTTCTTAAGGGGCGCCCATAGATGGATGTCTTCCCTGTCCATATTTTCATGCATTGCCTTTTCTTTGGGCACACTTAGAGATTGTGTTCGAGGCCACAGCCCCAAAGCGTTTGCCTCATCTTGCTGCTCTGGAATGTTTAAATATTCAGAAACCAGAAGGTGCACAGCGTGAGCAGTGTAGATCTTCCATCTCCTGCTCGCCAGCAGCTCCCTTCCCTCCTTGCTTTTGTGCCCGGGACCTGCCCAGGCCAGTGCACAGCCTCACTTGGCCCCCATCCTCCTTTAGCCATTGTGCCTTTTTCCCTGCCCCTACGCGCCAAGTTAAACTAGTGTTCTCCATCGATTCATCTTTTCACTTATAATCCAGCTTGTACTCCTGTCCCTCCACAGAAAGATCATTATAATTCCTCTTGCTAAGTCCCATGGTAGTTCCTTAATTTTTACTCTCCTTACCTTAACTGAAGCAGCAGCAGCAGCATCTCTTTGAAACCCTCCTACCTTGTCTTTCAAATCGTAGGACTTCCCCAGCTTTCTTCCCTCTCTGATCATTGTATCTCTGGCTCCTTCGCTGGACTCTTCTTCCTGCCCCATAAGGTGCGTTCTCTCCAACAGATTCTTGGGCCTGAACCCTTCTTCTCTATCTGTCTTTCCCTTCAAGGAGAGCTTCCTCCCACCTCTATTATGAGGTGTTCTCTGCTGCCCAGATTCCCCATCATCTCTCTATCCTCAAAGCTTTTGTGGCAGTGTCTGCCTCCATCATGTGGGCACTTAGCGACCTATACAGCTGTCCCCCTTTATGTCAATATGCCCAGTAAGAATGTAGACTTTGGGGGGCAAGGACCTAGATTTGCATCTCTCAGGCATCCCTGCAGTGCCTGCATCAAGAGCATAGCTAGTGATGATGCTTCCTTCCTTCTTCAGTCTCCTCTGCAGCTTTTTCTCTCTGCTCAGCTCCACCCTCCTTTTGGGTAGAGCAGGAGACCTGGAACCTCCCCCTTTCCAGGGGTCCACCCTGTTACAATGACATGAGCTGTGCAGAAATACTTCACAAACCATGAGCTGAGATATGTATGAGCTTGTTGATAGTATAAGTTTAGTAAGTATAAACTTTCAGCTATAAGATGAACCAGGTCTGATGATCTAAAAATGGTGACTGTAGTTGATAACACTGTATTATATCATTGAAATTTGCTAATTGAGTAGAACTTAGTGTTCTTAAAAAAAGAAAGAAAAGATAAATGAGGTGATGGGTGCGTACTTTAACTAGGGAGGGAGAATTCTTTCACAATTTATAGATATTTCAGACCACCCTCATATGCACTTTAAATATCTTACAATTTTTTTCGTCAACTATACCTCAATAAAACTGAGGTTTCTATAAGTAAAAATGAGTTTAATAAAGGTTTTAATGAGTAGAAGAATTTGTTTTGGTCAGAAACCACCAGTTAACAGGTCAAGATGTCTGTTCTTGGCTCACAGACACCGATATCACAAAATCCAACTTTGTCTTCTCTTATTTTTTTAAGGAACATTTAGAAGACTTTGAGATGCTCTCATTTTGGCTTTCCAATACATGTCATTTCCTCAACTGCCTGAAGCAGTACAGTGGAGAAGAGGTAGGATGGTGCCTGCTCTGGGGTCCGTGCTGCCTGCAGCGCTGCAGTCTTCTCATGGGCCTGAGCTTGTGTGGGGGCTGGGGACTGGGACGTCCGACGGCCGGGACACCTGCTCCTTACCTAGGAGGCCAGCCTCACCTCACTGGTTGGACAGAGTAGGAAAAAGGCTTCTAGACAGTTTGGACATGGTAGTGGACTTTGGTTTCCTTGACTTAAATCAGTGAGGTAAATCCAATGTTTTTGAAAGTTTTCTTCTAGCTGTCAAATTCTGAAATGTTTAGTATTGTGACTAAAATATAGCCTTTAGTTCAACATGCATGTATACGCAGGGTTCTTCTCTCTTCAACATTCTGATGATTCTTCCATAATCTGAAAATCCTTTGCTGACTCTGCTTCCAAGGGGCTACACACCATAAAGGAGGCTCCACCTTCAAGTACTTGCAGAGTCTCCACCTCAAGAACTTGCAGAGCAAAAAAAATTTGCAGAGCAAATTTCATTCACCTGAAATAACAAAATGATTTTAAAGTTTTCACTGCTCTCCCAAATTGTACAACCATTTTATAATCTCACTAGTAGTATATAAAGCTTCTGGTGTCTGATCCCTTGGCCAACACTAGATATTTTTTACCAATCTTATGGTAAAAGGTATGGATGTAAAACCCTACTTTGTTATCTTATATTGCAATTACAGGCATATCTTATTTTATTGCCCTTCTTTTCATTTCACATGCAATTGTGCTTTTTATAAATTGAAGGTGGCAGCTATGTGTCAGCAAGTCTATTGGTAACATTCTTCTAGCAGTTGAAGTGAGGGAGAGCATTTTTAGCAATAAAATATTTTATAAGTATATACATTGCTTTTTTAGACATAATGCTATTAAGACTTAGACAATAGATTATACTACAGTGTAAATGTAATTTTTATATGCATTGGGAAAATTATAAAATTGTATGACTCACTTTATTGCAATATTTGTTTTATTGCTGTGGTATAGAACTGAGCGACTATCTCCAAGGTGAGCCTGTGAGGTCAATTATTTTTTCATGTGTTTTTTGGTTACTTGGGTTTCCTTTTAAATTGATTACTCCTATCTGGTCTCCATTTTTTTAGGGTTTTTTTTTTCCTTTTTTTTTTTTTTAAAGATTTATTTATTTATTAGTACTGGGTACATTCAGAAGTGCGGGAGGGTGAGAGAATTCACCAGAGCCAGAGTGGGGAGCAGAACAGGCAGACTAACGAAACACACTGCTGAGGGGAGCAGCAGGTACAGCAGGAGAGGTCTGTCGCGCCATATGGGACCCTCACTGGTGGCTGGGGATTCAACCGGCGCTGCAGAGGCTGCAGGCAGTTTTACAACCCAGCGCTCAACCGCTGCACCACCAGGGAGGCCCAGGGTTTTTTTCCCTTATTAATTTAATCTTAATCACTTCATTAAAGGCCCCATCTCCAAAAACAGTCCCGTTAGAATTTAGGGACTTAGCACATGAATTTACAGGGGGACACAAAGAAGCAGTCTACAATACACATATCATTTTATTTACTTATTTATTTTTACATTTTAGAATACTTTTATTTTTGTGTAAAGTTCAAAATATGCTAAAATAAAGTGTATTTATTATAGATATAAACATGTAGCAAAATGTTAAAAGCAGGGATGGATTTAAAAAATTTCTACAAATATATCACTGAAACTTGTATGCTGGAGTGTTGCGTTTGTTTTCTTCTATGTGTTTTATGAATACAGGTATTACAGCCAAGTATTTATCCTTTTAGAGTTGATTTTTGTGTATGTTATGAGAGTAGTCTAGTTACAATGCACATTTTAAAATATTTCACACACTGATCTATCTATGCTCTGTAAATATAAAAGTATGGATCTTACTTATTACATCTTCTAACCTCTTACAGCAGTTTGTTTCTTTCTGTGAACTTCCATGGGCATTGTTTTCCACTGTAGTCAATCAGCTCGGGGTCACCTATTTGTGGGGAACTAGGTGGTACAGTGACATTTAGTTACAGAAAATAAATGCTACCCCAAACATCAATAACTCATGGGATACAAGTCAGACGTTAAATTTTGAAGTGGGAATTATAGTTTAAATTATAGTAGGAATTATAGTTTAAACTGATTGTAATATTTCTAGTAGAGCTAGTGCTTTTGTTTCCCACCTATCTACATTATTCTAATATATTTATATGCTCAAAATTGTTTTTAGGAATTCATGAAGCATAACAGTCCACATCAGAATAAGAATTGCTTGAACAATTTTGACCTTTCAGAATACAGACAGATTCTTAGTGATGTTGCTATACGAATATATCATCAATTCATTATTGCAATGGAAAATAACATTCAACCAATGATAGGTAAGAAAAGAAATAATGACCAAAAAATATTTACAGTGACATTGAGACTTTAAAAAAATAAATGTGATGTATGGAATGTGTGATTACAAAGAGTATAATTTTAAGATCAAGAAAGTGTAATTGCGGAAATGTCCACTTTTCAATTATTTGAATGCTTACAGTGATTACATATATGAAAGCACATGCTTCATCTTTTTCTTTCTGTAAAGGTGATACATTCTGAAAGTTAAGACAGAAAAATTGTTGCTACTTATGTGGGTAATTGTAGATCCTAGCCAAGCATTTTTGGACTCTTGAAGAACTACTCAAATTCTTCTATAATATCTTCAATTTCCTGAAGTTTAAGTATTTCAGGTTTTACATGCTTGCAAGATCATGAATTACCTTGCTAACTGACTCTCTCTCCTGGGAAGTTGAAGGACGTGGTGCTCCAAGCCTCAAAGAGGAGCCGCTGCGCTATAAACAGCCACCTGTCTCCATCCACCACCTATACTCCCAGGCATCCCAATCCTTGATTCTTTTGCTTTTTCTGTCACAACTACATCCAATACTGCCTCTTGTAGAAAATGTCCCACCTCCTGAAACAGACACATTGAGAACACTTGGAAATGTTCTCTAGTTTTCCCCAATGTATGTGCAAGAAAAGTTTCCATCTTCCTCCGTAGTGCCAGGCATGTTGGAGTATGAGAGTCTGCAGGGCATTTCTGGCCTGAAGCCTACAGGCTTCCGGAAGCGGTCCTCCAGCATCGATGACACGGACGCCTACACCATGACATCGGTCCTGCAGCAGCTGAGCTACTTCTACAGCACCATGTGCCAGAACGGCCTGGACCCAGAGCTCGTGAGGCAGGCGGTGAAGCAGCTCTTCTTCCTAATCGGGGCGGTCACCCTCAACAGCCTCTTCTTGCGCAAGGACATGTGCTCCTGCAGAAAAGGGATGCAGATAAGGTAAACCCCTACAGCAACACTTAACCTCTGAGAGGGTGCATGGAAAGAATGCTCTTAAAGTCGGAGGCCACACACTCCTTCCTCTCCCTCCACATGAGCTGCACTATGTGCAAGATGCCTCTTAAGACCTTGGAGGTGTCTGCTTCTGACGCCCGGCCCCTCCTGCCATCGTGTACACCAGCTAACTTGATGCTTCAGTTAGGTAACTAACTGGGAATGGTGATTGTGTATTTTAAATTCTGGCCCCTTGTAGTTACTATTACTCTCTGGTATTTTTTGACCACCACCTCTGAGACTAGCACTACCTGCTATAAGACAGGAGACAAAGGAGTGGGTGATTTGCACCCACTGCTTTAGAGAAGGTCAAATGGCTAAATAAAAATCCGAGGTAACTATGATTAAGTCCCAAGGAGGTCGTGCAGGAAGTGCTTCAAAAAGAGCTTATCAAGGACAGAAAAGTTCAAGAGGCCTGAATGCTGTCATTGGATGAATTTTTTTAAAGGGAGAAGACCATGGCAAACACGAAAAATGTGACTGGAAAAGGCATAGTGAGAGCCCCTTCTCAGGCAAGGGTACCTGCCTAGATTATGCAGAAAATATATTTTTGGGGAGAAGCAGAACCAAGATAGAGTGGCAGTTTGGGTCCAGACTGGGAGGACCTGGAGTACAAGCTTAAATAAGGCATTTGGAGTTCGTCCCGAGGACACAGTAATCCATGGTTTTGAGGTATCTGAACTCTTTTCTCCAAGTCTAGGAAACCTGAGCCATTGCTAGAATTAATGCTCTCACATACTTAGAAAACATACTCAGAGTTTTTATAATTTGTGCGGTGATTTGACACCTGTATGTGACAGGCTGGTGTGTGACTGGGGTGATGGTGATGGTAGTGATATAAAGGGAAGTGACAAAGAAGGCTCTTAACCAAGAAATAAGCATGAGACATTCACTGTACTCTTTGACTGTTAAAAGTTTAAAAACTTAGAGCTTATTTCTTCCTTACCCTCACAAACCAGGCTGGCAAATTCCCATGACACTAGGTTATGGTTTTCAGAGAAGAGAGAGTATTCAGGACTGGCCTTTTCAGACCTTCTCTCCAATGAGAAAAAGTGTTGTTTATTTCACAGCTCCAAACAGATGCCCTGTTGTGATAGGAGGGTTAACTCACCAAAAAGACATAACAATTTTTTCAAATTTTTTAATTTTCTTACATCGTTGTTCATTTGTGTACAATATTTGGTTTCTCACCTCAGGTGTAATTCCTATAAATTTCCCACCAGCACATGGCCCGTGAACTGTCACCATAGTCCCTCGTGCTCTTCACTCCCCTGTTTTTAGTCCTCTCCCTCCTCCTCCCCTGCTGTATGTCTCAGATCTGTAATTTGCCTGCTGGTTTAAAGACATAATAATTCTTAATGTGTATGCACCTAGCAACAAAAGTTAATGTGTATGCACCTAGCAACAGAAGTCAATGTGTATGCACCTAGCAACAAAACTTGAAAAAAGAAATGGACTGATCCATAATTATAATTGGAGACTTTGACTCTCTTCTCAGTAGTCGATAGAGCTAACAGAATATCGGCAAAGATAAGGAAGAACTAAAAATACCAGAAACAATCTAACTGACAGAACACTCTTCTGAGAGCCAGACCATACATTCTTTTTTACTGCACTTGGAAGAGTCACAAAAGTAGACCATATTCTTGTTCAGAAAAGAAAATCTTAGCAAATTTTAAAAGACATGAAATCATTTAATTTGTTCTTTCTTGATGTAAAAATATTTAGAAGCTTTATTTCAAAAATAAACCTGGAAAGGTGTCGGTAGGATGGTTGGTAACACTAGGGTATATTTTTACCTGTATACACCTTGAGTTTTTAGTGTTTTGTTAAAAAAAAAAATGACATCCACAATATTAACCATTTTTTTTTTAAAGATTTATTTATTTATTTATACAAGCACTGGGTACAGTCAGCAGCGCGGGAGGGTGAGAGAATTCACCAGAGCCAGAGCAGGGAGCAGAGCAGGCAGAAGGACCGAAGTACACTGCTGAGGGGAGCAGCGGGCAGCAGAGGAGGTCTGTGCGCCATGTGGGACCCTCCTCCGGTGGCCGGGGAGCAGCCGGGGATCGAACCAGCGCTGCAGAGGCCGCGGGCAGCCCCGCAACCCAGCACCACCGGGGAGGCCCTATTAACCAATTTTTTAAGTGTTCAGCACATTAGTGTAAAGTGTGTGCATAGTGTTTGGTAACAGATGCCTAGAACTTTTCCATCTTGCAAAACTGAATCTCCGTGTGCTCTGAACAACTCCTCTCTCCCCTCTCTCCTCAGCCCTGGGCAACCTCCATTCTCCCTTCTCTTTCTAAGTGTTGGATGGACAAAGTATGTTGTTTTACCATAATGAAATTAAACTAAAAATCTCAATTTTATAACCACATGAGGAGTTGCTAATCTGAAAGATCAGAGCTGGAATTTATCTTAGAAGTCAGTTAGTTAAATGCTCAAATTTAAAAACAGCTTCATTGAGGGCCTCCCCGGTGGCGCAGCGGTTGAGGGCTGGGTTGCGAAGCTGCCCGCAGCCTCTGCTGTGCTGGTTCGATCCCCGGCTGCTCCCCGGCCACCGGAGGAGGGTCCCACATGGCACGCAGACCTCTCCTGCCGCCCGCTGCTCCCCTCAGCAGTGCACTTCGGTCCTTCTGCCTGCTCTGCTCCCCGTTCTGGCTCTGGTGAATTCTCTCACCCTCCCGCGCTTCTGACTGTACCCAGTGCTTGTATAAATAAATAAACAAATAAATCTTTTCAAAAAAAATTTTAAAAAATAAAAACAGCTTCATTGATACATAATTGCATGCCATAAAGTTCACCCAATTTAAAATGTTTAAATTGGGCCTCCTTGGTGGCATAAGGGGTTAGGACACAGCCTATGAACCTGTCCGCAGCCTCTGCAGCATGAGTTCAATCCCCAGCCAGCCAGGGAACAGCCCACATAGCACAGCAGACCTCTCCTGACTTGCCCGCTGCTCCCCTCAGCAGTGTATTTCAGTCAGTCTGCCTGTTCTGTTCCCCACTCTGTCTCTGGTGAATCTTCTCACCTCCCGTACTTCTGGCCTGTACTGAAGTTCTTGTATGCATAAATAAATAAATCTTTAAAAAAAATGTTTAATTCATTGGTTTTTGGTATACTTAGAGTTTTGAAACCATCATCATAATGGGATTTTAGATTATTTTTTATCACCAAAAAGGAACCATTTACAACAACTCTTATCCCCTTACCCACATCCTACCTTCTGCCTCAGCTAGGCCACCATGAATGTTTTTTTTTTTTTTTTCCTCTATGGAGTTGGCTATTCAGGACATTTTTTTTTAATAAATCGAATTATAAAGTCTATTGACTTCTGTGACTGGCTTCTTCACTTAACATAATGTTTCCTCACTTCATCTGTGTTGTAGCCTGGATCAGTACCTCATTCCTTTTTATTGCTGAGTGATTTCCCATTGTATGGATGTAGCACAGCTTTGTACCCCTCCTTTTGACTTCTTTTCATTTGGGGGATATTGTGAATAATGCTACTGTAATGTTTGTGTACAATCTTTTCTGGACATGTTTGCTCTGTGTATGTGTATGTGTGTATAAATGTTTTCAGTTCTCTTTAGTAAGTATCCTGGAATGGAATTGTTGGGTTACTTGATGTTTAACATTTTGAGGAATTGCCAGACTGTGCCATTTTACATTTTTCCTGGTAATGTCTGAGGATCTGAACACCCTCATTTATCCAGAGAGATTGAGTAATTTCCCGAGCTCACGCAGTGGATTGGGGATTAAGCCCCATTCCTTTGGACTCATTAACCTGTGATGATTACTGACAGAAACAAGAAAATCCCAGTGGGCAGGAGCACAGTGGACTATGGTGGTGGACTGAGGGTGATTTGGTGGCTGGTACACCACAGGTTCTCTACCTTACAGGGTAGGAGAGGAGTCCTGTACTTCCACAATACAAACCACAATGTAAGCCAACATTACTTCAAGAAAAAACAAAACAGAACAAAAAACTAGTGGACTTAAGGCTTTTTACTAATTCAAAATTTTCTGCCAGTTTGGGAAAATAAACTTTTTATACCAATGTAAGTTTTCTCTTCAGATATCACTACGATTTTTTTCCTTTAATGGATTTACAAATCCATTAGAATATTTTTTATTTCATTGTTTTTATTGCATTTCAAATGAGGATAATCTATTTTCCCAAAAATGTTTTTTAATGTAGTAGACTCTGTACATTACTGAAGTCACTGTTATTTGCTCAGATTTTCCCCAAAGCTTGTAGCTGTTACAGCCCCACAACGTAGATCTTTGTGCTTCTCAGACTAATAGATCATGAGAGCTGATCCAGAAGCTACCAGGCGGTGGTTCTAGGAGCCTAGTGAGTTCTGGGACTTTCTTGGGATGCACTGGGAGGCTTGGTGTCCTCCCCTAGAGTTTTCTAAATGAATCACCCACTCTTCTCTACTCCTGTGGCTTTTATTGCAGGTGCAACATCAGCTTCTTAGAAGAATGGCTTAAAGATAAAAATTTGCAGAACAGCTTAGCCAAGGAAACTTTGGAACCTCTCTCTCAGGCAGCCTGGTTGCTTCAGGTCAAGAAGACCACAGATAGTGACGCTAAGGAGATCTTCGAACGTTGCACATCACTATCTGCTGTGCAGGTAACAAATCAGTGTCGTTGGTATCATCTTTCCTTGCTTAGCCAGTTGTGGAGTGCCCCTGAGCCTCTGCTCTTCGGGGAACATATTTATTTCCCATGGCTCACCCTTCTATCTAATAAGGGTTTATTAGATACTGACTCTAGGCCTTAAAAGCATGAGAATGCATAAGGCAGTTTCCCTGCCCCCTGTACTCATGATGGGTTGCGGGGGGATTGCAAGGATCCTGGATGAGGGAATTCTCTTCCCTTCATCTAATTCTGTAATTTTTCTTTGCTCCCTTCTTTGCCCTTCTCACTTTGTTTTCTGTTTTCTTTGAAATAAGTAATACATGGTTTTTAGAGCCAGATTATAGTATAAAAGAACTCCCTGTAGTTTCCAAAAGTTCCCAAGCCACAGGACCCATTATTTCATAGGCAGAGTTGTTCTTATCCATGCCTAATCCCATTTTATGTAATCACAGATCATAAAGATCCTTAATTCATACACACCTATAGATGACTTCGAGAAAAGAGTGACTTCATCCTTTGTTCGCAAAGTACAGGTGAGACTCTTAGGTGTTGCTTTTAATTTTTTTTTTTAAGATTTATTTATTTATGTATACAAGAACTGGGGTACAGGCCAGAGGTGTGGGTGGGGGGGTGAGAGGATTCACCAGAGACAGAGTGGGGAACAGAACAGGCAGATTGACTGAAATAACACTGCTGAGGGGAGCAGTGGGTGAGTCAGGAGCGGTCTGCTGTGTCATGTGGGTATCTCCCTGGCCGGGGATTGAACTCATGCTGCAGTGGCTGCGGATAGCTTCATCGGTTGCGCCTTAACCCCTTGCACCACCAGGGAGGCCCCGTGTTTTTAATCTTAACTCCTAAGACTAGTATAGGAAATTGATATTTAATTGACATTATAGAAAAACAGAATTAAATTATGTTTACCAAGCATGCAAATGCAATGCACTCATCTCAGAAGCAGCAGGAATTTTCCCTGTCAGATTCTTCTGTTGTCAGAAATTATGTCAGTCCCAACAGAAAGTCAAGGAAAGCTCCATGACTCATGTGCTGTGTTCCTTCACATCATGTTTTTTATCAGTCTTTGAGTATTCTGCAGTGAGCAGGAAGGGAAACATATGCTTTCCCATTTTTCTTATTTTAATCCCTAAAGTTTCTTCCCCAATGAACTAGGGCAACAGTTCTCAGTTTCAAGGATCCCTGGGGGTCTTTAAGACCCCTTCAGGAAACAGTAGAACCTTCTCTCTTATAAAAGCACATCCATGTAGGCAGACTTTTCTTCATATACTTCAATCAAAATGATATCACAGCAGGTCAAAGTTAGAAACAGACATGAGATTCCCCGTCTTCTATTAAGTCAGATATTAATTAAAGAGATTTACAAAAATGAAACAATACTATTTCTCATTCATTGTTTGGTTGTAAAAAATAGTTACTTGTCAATAAAATATTATATGTTAATAGGTATTGATCTTATTGTTATTTTAATTAATAAATATTTAAATTATTGTTTTAATATATAACATGATTAGTATTGATCATTATACCCATATATACAAAAACCCTTTAAGGTCTTCAGTATTTTTTAAGAGTAAAAGGGGGTCCTGAGAGCATAGAAGTTTGTAGACTGTCATGGGAATAGATAAAAGTAGAAAAGACATCAATTTACAGTCATCCACCCTGTGGGAAGTCAACTCCTGCGGTGAAACAGATCAAGTAAGTGTGCGTAAGAGCTGCTCTGGAAGTCCAAGGAGACCATTTCTCTTGGATTGTGCTGTTAAAAAACTCTTTTGTGTGTTCTCTCATCTGATTTTAAAAGCAAGTTTTCACTGGAGATAGTTGTATTTTCCTTATTCTCAACTTGCTGATAGCAATGAAGCAGAGTGCACTAGTCTTCTTACTCAATTTTTTTTTTTCTGGTTCTAATTTCAGGCTCTCCTAAATAGCCGGGAGGATTCGTCACAGCTGATGCTGGACACCAAATATCTCTTCCAAGTCACCTTTCCTTTTACGCCTTCTCCGCATGCTCTGGAAATGATTCAGATCCCTAGCAGTTTCAAGCTGGGCTTTCTCCATAGATTATAGCAGGAGAAAAGAGAGTAAATGCACTTTTCCCTCAAAAACTAAATGAAGGTCAAATACAAGGGATGTGGTTTATTAATTGGAAATGCTTTGGAATGTGACTTACTGAAGAAAGTAGAGTTCTCCCATTGGGCCACATCTTCTCCCACTCACAGTGCTGGTGCCGCCACTGCCACATCCAAGCTGTGGTTGGAAAGGCCATGGCTAACTGGAATCTTAGCCAGCTTCATATTAGAGTCTCTGGAAGGTTCATGTTATCTTGCAGGTGCTTCTTGGTCTAGCTGTATCTTGTGACAGGACTCCACCCAGAGGGAGCGAGAGCCAGGAACAATGTCTCCCAAGTCTCTAGGCTCAGGTATACTTATGAAGCCACAAGTCTTCCAGGAAATAATCCCATTTGGCCACCATGGCCTATTAAAAGTCCTCTTGCCCCATACTGCTGAGGGGTTAAGGGGGTGTTTCACTGACTCCTTTTATTGAAAATGCTTCTACATCAAAATATATTTATTATTTCAAATTTCCCTAATTTTTAAGAGACTATTCAATCTGAAGTGAATCATATGAAGTATTTTATGAATATACCTATGTTAAACTAATATGTTATTAAAGCCTAATTGCGACACAAATTATCTCCTCCTCTGAAAGAACATTTCTTTAAATTTTATCGGCTAACATATTTGCCATAATTTGTCATTGTTTAGAATCTTTCAAAATAACTTCTTCAAAAGCTAAATTTAAAAAGGCAACCAAAATGATTTTCTCAAATAATATTTAAATTTCCTCATAAAAATAACCAAAGAGTTATGTCAGTTCCTCCTTTTAAGAAATCGATATTTCCCATGTTGTATGAGAACTGACTCTTTATACTCCAAAATCTTTCTCGTTCCTTCCTTTCAGAACCTAAAGGTCACATGATAAGCACTCCAAGCTTGTTCTTTACCGCACCCCATGGTCCCCAGTAAGTCCTTCTATTCCTGACAGTGACAACGGTGGCTGTACGTGGCGATCATAGCCGTGTATCTTAGGGGTGGGGCTAGTACAGGATTATAAAGCAGTATCGCCCTACTAATGTGTAGACTGACTTCATATTATAACTCATTTAATTTACTTCACTTAGCTACTTTGTATATGAAGAAATGGAAAGGAAAACTTCATAATATTTTAATCAATAAAATAAATTGCCAAGTGAAGAGGGTCAGGTTCTTTTCATTGCTGGGAGGTCACATTTCTCTTAAGTGCACAAGATTTATGTCTTTCTTTAAGGGTCATGCTTAAAGATGTTAGAATCTTTATAAAGTCATAATACCTCATAAAAAGTTTGTAAAAATTTCTAGACAGGAAGTAAATATGCTTTAGGTCCTGGCTTAGGATGTCTGTGGGACTCCCAGATTGTACCAGAATGAGGCCAGAGTTAGCAGGGTTGCTAAGCCATGCCCTTGGCTTCTCTGTGCTCCTGGTAGGTCTTTCCTGCACTGTGAGGAGGAGTCCATTACTCTGCCTTTTCAGCTCCTATAACTCATGCCTGGCTTACACCTCTTAGCCTGGGTTATCAGCCAGTAACTTAACCCGTGTCCTTTGTTGACCTCTGAGCTCCTGCCAGGCAGGCACCATAACTTTCCCCACGTTCATCTTGCAGCTTCAAAATGAGAGAAACTGCAGGAGCAAAATCCTCCTGGATTTGAAGGAAAAAGGTGCCAGTGTACATCAGACTTGGAAAGGAGTAGATCTCGTTTGGGGTCAAGATAAGGGGAACTTGCAGAAGCCAAGTTTGTGCATGGAGCATGGGGCAAGCGAGTTGCGCACCTCAGTCTTGATCAGTTCTGCAAAGCTGAAGGTGGGAAGGTGATGCTGTGGGGGGGGGACAATGAGGAGGCAGAAGGTGCTGACAACATGCAGTCACAGGTAAGCGTCAGGTTGCTCATGTTTGTGTGGATTCACCAGGTCAAACCAGCCGAACTCTGCCTCCTGCAGCAGGCAGAGAACTCATCCAAGAAACTTGGTCAACAGGGCATCTGAAGCTGGGCAGCAGGGACCAGCAGAAGTTTCAAGAAGTGAGGGAATGATGCAAATGGCAGTGTGTGCCAGGCAGTGGGCCTGCGCCTGCAGGTGGGGAGGAACAGCGGCTGGGCTCTAATGCCTGGGTAAGGAGATTAGACGTGTTGCAGTTACTTCCACGCCTTCAAGCTGCAGCTCGAATTTCTCATCTTTCTGTTGATCGGTTCCAAGTGTTGGCTCTGTGCAAGGTGTGTATGTGTTAACATTACCTTAGAATAGTCAGGTTTTCTTAAATGCTCAAAAGTGTCTTGATGTGTGCACACCCAGCTGTTAACCATGGTCTTTCCAGGCAGGGGGGAGCATGGGCAGGGGAAGCAGCAGTGGCTAATCTGTATGTTCTAAGTTTTCACTGGCTTTTTTCCTGAAATAATGTGGTTTGTTTTTAAAAAATGCATTCAGTATTGGTACCAAGGAACAACTTCAGCCTCTTGAAAATCATTTTACCAATTTTATAACTGATTCCAGTGATATTACCTGTCAACAGAAGGCTCGGAGGGCAGCTTAGGGAATACAAAGAGGTTTTTAACATTTATTGTTTTATAGGTCTGTGAGATACATCCAGGTAGGCATCTGTTTCAGTAGTTTATTCCTTTTTACTGCATGAACATACACAACTGATCTAGTCTACTACTGGCGAACATTAGGATTTGCCCAGCTGGGGGCTATTGTGTATAAAACTGCTATGACATTCTTAGTTATGTTTGCTGGTTTTGAGGCTATAAGTTCATTTCTGTTGAGTATATGCCCGGGAGTAGAACTGCTAGGGGTCAGACACATGCTTAGCTTTAATAAGCCTTCTCAACCACTTTTCTAAAGTAGTTGAAGCAATTTATACTCCCCCGCAGCAAGGAGAGCCAGGTCTAGCTCTCCACATCTTTCCCCACACTTCAGCTTCTTAGTCCTTCTAATTTCAGCTATTCTGTTGGAAAAGTAGTGGCATCACTGTGTGGCTTAATTTGCAATTCTTTGATGACTGATGATGTTGAGCATCTATTTATATGTTTATTGACCATATGGATATCTGTGTTTATGAAATGTGGGTCTAAGTCTTTTGCTTAGTGAAAAAAAAAGCAATTTTATTGAGATATAATTCCCCAGACTTATCCTTTTCTTGTCAAAAATGCTCATTTGTTCTAGCTGTGAAATTTTCCCTCATAAAAAGGATTATTGCCAATAGGTGTAATAGAATGTGCTAAAATTAAATTTACCCAGTGATATAAGTACTAAAAGAAAAACATCAGGATATAAAATTCCAAACAGTACATGTAAACAGTATGGTCCCAATTGTCTTAAAAATCTGTTATTGCATACACCAAAATGTAAAGGGGGCTGTGGAGCTACCGGTGATTACTTCTTCCTTAGGCCTTTTTGATTTTTACAAAATTTCTACCGTGAATAAGTACAACATTAATAGTTTTTAAAAATACTATAATCTTTCAAATTTAGTTTGTAGCTTGTTTATGTTTAACCAGCCAAATCTGAATTGTGGTATGACTTAAGGTGGATAGGATTCAAAACTTGTGGTCCTCATTAAAAAGTGGTGTTTTCCAGGAACATGCAAAATCACATGATGCTGAAAATACTACTAGCAAAAAACTGAAGTTCAAAATTGTATGTGGTATATAATTCCTATTTTTTAAAGTATACACATATATCCTTACAAAGATACTAGAGAAATGCAGAGATAGTTATTTGTTGATATAGCACATGCAGGTGATGATCTATTTTCCTTCTTCATGTCCTTCTGTTTTTAATTATTTATAATGAATATTATAGCTCATAATTTGAAAAAAAGAAAATTCAGTCTGAGAAGGAAAATATTGTCTCTATCCAGATTTGGAATATTGGCACTTATTGTTTCATGTCATTTTCTGGATCTCTCACAATGCCCAGGTAATCTTCTGTTCCTACTCTGCTTGGTTCCTTGGGTTCCTCATGCCTTCCAGGCTTGACACTGCTACTCTGGAGAGCTCATCTCCTCTTCCCTGAACATAACAGTCACTTAACCTAGCTCCTTTTCCTGCTGCACATTCTCTCTCTGACCTATTTCTGGAAGCACAAATGCTGAAATAATCTGCCTGAATGACACCGCTCCCTGGCTGAGAAGCCCTAGGCTCACCTTTCTAATGCTATTATTTGAATCCTCAGCATGACCTTGTGACTGGCTGCCTCGGCAGGCTTGGACAGTGGGGGACAACATTATCACCCCCCTCCACTGGGCCAGGCTCTGATGGGTTTAACTCACTCATGATGACGAAGTAGAGCAGCTTGATAGTACCAGCTCTATGGAAAGGGCTATAGAGTCCCACAACATACAGATTCAGTCTCCATCATCAATTTTGATCTTGTTTTGGCCCATGGTATTTTCACAGCAATAACACGATGTGGGGCCTCCCCGGTGGCGCAGCGGTTGAGCGCTGGGTTGCGAAGCTGCCCGCGGCCTCTGCGGCGCCGGTTCGATCCCCGGCTGCTCCCCGGCCACCGGAGGAGGATCCCACATGGTGCGCAGACCTCTCCTGCCACCCGCTGCTCCCCTCAGCAGTGTACTTCAGCCCTTCTGCCTGCTCTGCTCCCCGCTCTGGCTCTGGTGAATTCTCTCACCCTCCCGCGCTTCTGACTGTACCCAGTGCATGTATAAACAAAACAAACAAAATATAATAAATAAATAAATAAAAACATGCCTCTATAAAAAAATAAAAAAAAAATAAAAAAAAAATAAATTAAAAAAAAAAAAAAAAAAATAACACGATGTGCTGTCTACCTCACAGGGTGACAGTGCCAGGCCAGGCTCGAGTGCTCAGTGTGGTCAGCAGCTGGTTCCCTTTTGAGCTTTCATCCCTAACAGACTGCCCTCCACTCCTTGTCAATTAGAGCTCTCAAGAAATACACCAGGGCCTCCCTGGTGGCACAGGGGTTAAAGTCTCAGAGCTGTCAAGTTATCACCAGTCACTGTGGCATGAGTTGATCCCTGGCCAGGGAGCCACCCACATAGGGAGCTACCCACATGGCACAGCAGACCTCTCCTGTCTTACCCACTGCTCCCCTCAGCAGTAGATTTCAGTAGATCCACCTGTTCTGCTCCTCACTCTGGTGAATCCTCATACCTCCCCCTTGTACCTCTGACCTACACCCCAGTTCTTGTATGCATAAATAAAAAAATGAATCTTTAAAAAAAAAAGTACCCCAGCCGCCCCTCTACTGTAGAAGCCCAACTCAGTCCATGAGCTGCCCCTTCTCTTTGCAGCCATTGTGACCTCTGCATGGTAGACATTCCCCTTCAAAGATATCCCATTGCCACCTCCCCCCAATATAAATCCCTCTTAAATTTGAAATGTTCAAACCTCAAATAGCTAGACTCAGGGGGTTCTTTGAAATTTGATATGGCACTATGGGACACCTGTAGAATTGGCATAACTAAGATAACAACTTCCTTCCCACCTTAACCTCCTTGGCCCCATCTCCAGCAATGCCACCACAATCCCTCAGCCTCTCAAACAGAAACCTACAAGTCATCATAGACCTCTCTCTCCTCATCCGCACACACTGCCATGTCCAGCTCCTCCTCCTCCTTTGTAAGTGTGGTCTAAACCCAATCCCCTGCATGACTTCAGTTCAGGCCTTCACAGCATCTTATCTGAACTGCGGGCATAGACTCTGTTTTTCTTGTATTTTCAGCCTCATCCCCCTGCCCATATTACAATTCCTCTAGTCACCATGCGATGGTAGATTTCAAGATCCTCATTTGATGGATTAGCAGAGATTCAGAGAAGTCAAGTGACTTGCCTAAGTAGTGGGGCCTGGATCTGATTGACCAGAGTCAGCACCTTTAGCCACTAGATGGTTTTGCTTCCTCAAGGTTGTCCTTCCTTCTGTGGCCCAACAGGCCTGGGCCTGTTGACTTTGGGTGAACAGGAGGCACCTGGGTTCTGTGACTGTCACGTGTTTAATAGGTAGGACGTCTTCCTTGCAGGAAGCCAATACCACATTTTCTTGGCCTCATGCACTGGTTGGAGTCTGCCATTTTTTGACTCTTGTCTTTGCTCTAAAAGTTTTGGAGGAGGAGCAAGTTTTTATTGTTGTTTCAAATTAAGGAATCTATTGCCACAACACTTTCTGTTGTGAAGCCCCACAGGGTAGATTTTGTGCAACACAGATCAAGTCTGACCTGTCTGCCAGATGCCAAAACAGAAGGTTCAATTGACCTGTTGTCTGAGACTTTCTTGCTGATAAGTGAGTTGGTGTTGGCCCACATGCCATAGTAAATAAAGGGTACAATGTGAACTGCATATTAGGTATCCCACATGTAAAGATCTGAGCAACTACCATGATAAAAGGAAGATAAGTTCTAAAAAATTGCTTCTGTTACTTTTTCGCACATGTATCCTTTTCTTCTTTTTCAGGTTCATCTTGGGTAAAAGATGTGTGATCAGACTTTTCTAGTTAATGTATTTGGCTCCTGTGATAAATGTTTCAAACAAAGAGCTCTGAGACCAGTTTTTAAGAAATCTCAACAGCTCAGCTATTGTTCAAAATGTGCAGAAATTGTAAGTGCCAGTTTTAAAATTTTAGTTACTGTCTTTGTGATGTCTAACGTGATGTCAGATGTGAGGGTCCTGTGACAGACGGGGTGCTGCAGAACCCATGAGTTCATTTGATGAAGTGTTTAAATATTATCCAGAGTGTTTCAGTTATTATTATTTTAGGGCTACTGTTCTTTTCTTCTGTCTTCACTTAGTCTGTTTGACAAGCAACTCTGACAAACTAACAGCCCGAAGCAGTGTTCTCAAGGCCCCCTACTGGCTAGGAACAGCTTTATTGAAAATGCAACCATTGCAGGGCCTCAGATGTGAGCATAAGTAAGCTCACAGAAAAGTGCTCCTTGGGCCTCCATCTTCAGCTAGGGCTAGGGACCAAACACAGATCATCGCATTCTTTTAAGTACGTGAAACAATCCTCACCACAGGTGGCGATGCATAGCCTGCAGACCTTGCAGCAAAAGTGCCTGCAGTATCACTGCAGCCGTGGCAATCACGTCTATCTCAGAGGATTTGCAAAGCAGTATACATGGTATGTCTGAGTGGAGCCTCCAGGAGGCAAAAGTGGTAAAGCAATCTTCCTCTAAAGCCCCACAGGAAACCCCCCAATTGTCAACACATTTTAAAACCATGCATCAAAGAGAGGAAAGATGACTTTTAAGTTTTATGCAACTGAAGGAAAAAAGGCAGTATTCCTTTGTGGTCCCATTGTAACCCCAGCAGTGATAACATTTTAAGCAAGTATTTCTGTAAAGCAAATGACAAGCAGACAGCATATGGCACAGGTTTTGGGGTAGCATGGCACAGCCTGACATTGGACTCAGAGTCACTGCTTCTACTTGCCAAGTCCAGCTTGTCAAACTGAGGACATTCAGTTTTTAAAAGAAGCCTGCTTTTTTTAAAAGAAATCCGCCATCCTGAAGGGTTCTATTTTTAATCTCGCTCTTCTGGTTTTAAGCAACTTTTGCTGTGGATAGAGGAGCCCAGAAACCTACCCATCACATCCTCTATAGCATCACAGGTCCCCCCCACCCCCAGGTCAGAAGCCCTGCCAGGAGATATTCTTCAGGTGACTGTTGGAGACCATCTCCACCATAAGCACAGGGGCATTCCCAACTACAGCTTCCTTTGGCTGAGGAGACACCCAATAACTGACAACTCTCTTTTATACAGATAGGTGTGTCAGATGTGGAGATCCGACCCCAGTGGGTCTGAATAGGGGCAAGGCTATAACTCCACCTCTGCTGAAATGTAGCACACCTCAACTTCTCTGATTTCCAGCTTCCTCTCTTCAGGATTAAAAACAAAAAACCTAATGCCAAAGTACGGGAAGGCAGTGAAGCAAACTTTCCCAGCCATGAAACAGTTATACGACCTCATCTCTAATGGTATACTCTCCAAATTGTAGACTTTCACATTGGAGGATGTTTGGAGTTTAGAGAATCTCCAGAAAAGGGCACACATCAGTATGAACTGCCACTCACCCCAGGTCTTCACAGACCTAGCAGATCCTGGGCCCGGCACACACATCGCATGATGTTGGAGAGGTAGCAGCCTAAGGAGGTGATGAGAGGATATAGCTTTACCTTCTGAGATGATCTGGTGATAAGTGTCCCCCATGACCGATTATTTAAATTACTTCATGTGAATTACTCAAATGTATCAAACAGCCTTAGTAATAATGATGAATGTCTACTGGGTGCCTCGTGTACGCTCAGTGCTCTACTGCTCACTCCTGTTGAAAAACCCTATGAGGAAGAGTTATTTCCCACTGACAGATGAGTCTGAGAAACAGAGAAGTTAAGTAAACCACCTCAGGACACACAGTACAGCCAGGAGTTACCTCCAGGTAGTCTGGTCTATATAGCCAGTGCTCTTGACCTTTTGCCTCTCTGAAACAGGTGCAATATTTTTGCTTTTATATATCGTATATATACAAAGCATTCATATTTATATACTTTATGTATTATTTTATATATTTATCTTATTTTCTTTTTAATTATAGATATATATTTTATATAGTCCATTTTAAACCTCCATTTAATAAACTAACATTAACTGAGTACTTGCTATACCAGTCATTATACTAAATACTGAGGATAAGTGATGAATAAACTTGTGATGGGGAAAGAGAGAGGAACTGGCAGTTAATAAGCAACTGCTCTGGTGGAGAATTGGGTGAGAGGAATACTCACACATCTTATTTAATTCTCATAATAGCCCTATGAAGTGATAATGTGAAGTAGATTTTCCAGAGAAGGAAACCAAGGAGCTCAGAATCTAACCTCTGAAACAACTATGTATAAATTAATATCAATTAATTTTAACTTTTCTTAGCTAGACAGGGCCCAGGACAGACAGCGCAGCTGGATTCCTCAAGGCAGGAGGGGGTACATAAAGGGTAGAGGCAGTACCCAAATTCTGCCTGGTGGTGTTAGCTCTCGAATTTGTAGCCTTGGTCTGCCTTCCATGCTGCACGCTGGCGCATGCAAGATCATGAAGAAGGGAACAGGGGGAAGCCCTGGGTCAGGACTCCACACTGAAATCCAGAAGCTTGGAGCTGAGTGGAGTCAGACTGCCTGGGTCCAGATCCTATCTTTGCCTCTCCCTGGGAGTGTGACCCAAGAAAATCATTTAACCTTCTTGTGCCTCCATTTGCTTACTTGTAAAACTGGAATAATAGTACTCACTCGTGTCCACTGTTGGGAGAGCATCAAAGGAGTTACTGCTGTAAAGCACTTAGCACAGTGCCTGAGTCTAGCATAAGTCGCTCAATCTGTGTCCTTGAGAGAACTGTGGCAGCCCTTCATTTTAAGGTGGAGGCAGCTGCCTCAGAACTGCTCTATGTGAGCTGAGGGCACTTGGGCCCAGAAGCCCTGGTCTGGGCCTCTGCGTGCCTCTGCCCCCGGGTCAGGGACTTAATTCTCCCAAAGAGGAAAAGCAAAACCAAGCACAGGCCTCCTAATGCCATAGAAGCTGCAGAGCTTCTCGGGAGTCACGGGAATCACGAGAACTAGTTTCACGTTTGTGTCTTTAAGTCAACAAACGAGGACCGTTTCCGGTTGATCGTGTGGGGAGCATCAGTGCCCCCCAGGGTCAGGCTGGTGTGAGTGGCGCAGCTCCGGCCTCCTTGCCGCACCCTGCCTGCTCGCCCACTCCGCGCAGGTGGAGCGACTGGAGTCCGAGCGAGGGGAGGCGGGTGGGGGGCGCAGAGGGGCCCGGCAGGACCGAGTGGCGGGACTTCTGCAGACGGCCAGGCGCCGGGCGGTCCGCAGCGGGGACGCCAGCCTGCCCCGTCCCCACGGGGGCGCGTCCGGCGAGTCACGCGCGCTCTGCGCCTCGGCTCCCGCGCGGGCCCCACGACCTGGGCCTCCCGCTTGACCCCGGCGGGCCCGGCCCGGGGCTGGTGCCGGGGCGCGCGCGGCAGGTGCGGGGCGCGGGCGCGCGGGCCGGGCGGGGGCGCGGGCGGGAGGGGCGCCGTCAGCGCCGGAGGGCGGGGCGCGCTCGCGGGAGGCGCCGGGGGGAGGGGGGGCGGCGGGCGGGCGGCAGCTTGGGGCCCGCTGGCCAGCCCGGCTCGCTCCGCCCGCTCAGCCGCATCCCCGCTCTGCGCTTCCCTCCCCGCCGCGTCCCCGCGCGAAGATGGCAGGCGACGGGCTGCACGAGAACGAGACGCTGGCGTCGCTGAAGAGCGAGGCCGAGACCCTCAAGGGCAAGCTGGAGGAGGAGCGGGCCAAGCTGCACGACGTGGAGCGTGAGTGCGCGCCCGGGGGCGCTGCGCGCGGGGGGCGCGCGGGGGAGGCGAGGCCGGCGCGCGGCCGGGGCCGGGGGCGGGAGCCGGGCCCCCGTGCGGGGCGCCAGGTGGGGCGCGGGGGGCGATCGCGAGCCCGCGGGGGGTATGGGGCCGAGCGGGTGGGCCCCGGAGCTGCCGGCACCTGCGGAGGCCGCGCGCGGCGGCAGCAGCCTGCGGGGAGCGGCGGCCGCCGGCCCCTGCGACCCAGGACCGCGGGAGCAGCTGCCGTCGGCGTCCGCCTGCAGGATGCGAACTGAGCTCGTGGCGGTGCCCTTCGCTGCCAGCCCGTGTGGGCGCGGCCTGGAGTAAAGTGTTGTTTTTCATCAGAAGGACATTCTCCATGATGGTGGTGGCTTTGGGCACTTTTGCTACTTTTGCTTTTTGCAAGGAGCCAGACTCTGATTTGAAAGCTCATTTCTCTAATCTGCTCCCTTTCCTTGAGGGCCGGAGCCAGGTGGGGGAAGGGAAGCCGAGGAGTTTACCAGATCCAACCAGTTAGTTCACTTAGGGCAGTTTAAGAAACTTTGGGTAGATGCGGTGCGATTGGCATGAAAGGGCAGTAAGGAGCGTGAATAGACTTAAGGACTGACCACCTCCGTGCTTCAGAACGGGCTCTGTGATTGTGGTGAGCGAGCAAGTACATGGCCAGAGTAAATGACTCTGGGCGGATTGGCTTCCCTTTACTCCGCAGATGGTTTGTCCTCGATGAGCCAGGCTTGGGGAAGAGATGTGGAGAGGCAGCTCCTTGTGCCGAGCAGGGCTTCCCCAGGGTGCCCTGGGGACAATATGCTTCCACCTTTCCTATTTGATACCACCCCCTTAAATTCTACTTGGAAAAGGAAAATGGGCCCTCTAGCAAAGTTCATTCCTTGCTTTGAAAATGCTTGCTGGGAGCAGGTGGCCTGAATCTAGAGCATTGTGTTTTTATAGGAACCTCCTTTAAATAAGAGACACACTGAGCCTCTGTATCATTCAGATAGTTCAGCGACTATGAACTATAAACCCCAGATAAAGTAGTTAAGCAAATTGGGAGTGATTTCTTCCATAACAAGAACAAGGGGCGGCGATCACCAGGTTTGGCTCAGCCACCCACTATGCCATCAGGACCCCTTCCTTCCTTGTCCATGGCTCTGGGAGCACTGGCATTTTCCCGGTGCTGGTAACATGATTGCCGCTTCTCCAAACATCACTTCTGTATCCAGGGCAGGAATGAGGGAAAATACAGGCACGAACCTCTTGTTCTTACTAGGAGAACAAAAGTTTTCCCCCAAACCTACTTTCTCTCTAACAGATTTCTGGCTACTGTGAGGGAGTCTGAGGAAGGGAGAACGGAGCTGGGCACTTTGCCATCTCCAAATAAAGCTGGGTTTCTGTCATCAGAGATGGAGAATGGACATGGGGGTGGGGAGGCATGACACAGGTTTGCCCTGTTTCCCTTTGCGAATTCCTGCACTCTGTTAGTGATAAGGATGATGCTGTAAATGTGATATTGGTGCCCGTGAGGTCAGTTGTGGAATTACTGTGTTTTACAGGTGAGGAAACTGAGGCACAAAGAGGCGAAGGTCTTGCTAATAAGTGGCGACATCAAGCAGTTAAAACTCCAGCCCTGAAATTCACTTAAACGCTTTGGAAAATGTTTTTGTGCTCTGGAGATGGAATTCTCCAGAAACTCTTAGCAGTGCACATAGCCCACTGGGGTATTTTTTAGCCTTTTCTGTGATTTTGTAAATTGCTTAAGACAGAGATTTAATTAAAACGCAGCTTCTCAACAGGGAACCCCTGTCCTGCCAAGGGTGTAGTAGTGCTCTTAGAGGCCTGGGTCAGATTGTGCACCCGCAGTGGAAAGAGAGATCTCTGCCTGGATATAAGTTTTCATTTTCAAGTTGGAAAGACTGGCATTCACGTGGGCACTTCCCTTTCATTCTCTTGGCCACGTCTGGACCACTTCTCCACTCCTGTATAAAACCTCTGTCCCTTCGCGGCTCCTGTCATTTGACTGACATCCCTCTTACCTTCCTCTGTGAGGCTGTCTCCTGACCTCCCAGCCCTGCGCCCTCATATCTCAAGGGCTTTGGCATGAAGCCTGAGTTTTTTTTACCTTAAACACTGTCCCATTCTTGGGCTCCTCTGAGTCCACGAGGGTGATCCTGTAACTCACTGGTGCCTCACTCCACCACAGCCCTCCAGCCCCCCACTCAGATCTGCCCCCACCCAAACCTCTGACCTCTACTTCCTCACCTTGCCCCAGTCTTGCCCCAGGAAATCCCTGTCCTCTTGGGTCAACAGGCTCTTCTCTCTTCTAGTCTCTCAACATTTTTTTTTTTTTAAGATTTATTTATTCATTTATACAAGAACCGGGGTACAGGCCAGATGAGCGGGAGGGTGAGTGGATTCACTAGAGCCAGAGCGGGGAGCAGAACAGGCAGACTGACAAAATACACTGCTGAGGGGAGCAGTGGGCACGACAGGAGAGGTCTGTGCGCCATGTGGAACCCTCACCGCTGGCCAGCCGGGATCGAACATGCGCTGCAGAGGCTGCGGACAGCTTCACAGTGCGACACTCAACCGCCTGCGCCACCAGGGCGGCCCTAGTCTCTCAACTTCTTCCTGGACCTGTGTGTTTACATAGATGGCCCTAACGTCCCACCCTACTCTGGGAAACCTTTAGGCCATAAGTTAAGGTAACCAACTGAACTCACTTTACCTGGGACTCTGGATTCTACAATGGAAAGTGTTGCCTCCTGGAAAACCCTGCAGTTTCCCATTTGATGCAGCGCCTTAAAGTGGGTCATTCTGCTCCAGGGCAACTTCTGTTAGCCCTGACTTGGCCGAATTCTTATCTTAAAAGAGTCAGCACAACCAAACTAGAGGCTAAACTTGGAGGAAACGTGAACTTTCCTGACTCCAGCTCCTCACTTCTACAGCTCCTATCCCTCTGACCCTCAGATTGTGTCCATTCCTTTGGGCCTCATCCCCAAGTCAGGCCCTAGCCCAACATTAACTGCGGGAAATGGCTTATATAGGTGGCCTAGGAAGAAACCTGCCTACATTAAACTCACAGTCCGTGGCCCTGCCTTACCTCTTAGTCCTCCAGAGTTTCAGGCTTCTCCCCAGGTATTTTCACTTACCGCCTTCTGCTTACTTCCGTGAGTAAGTGCTTCAGAATCAATCCTTGCTTGAATCTGAGACATTTTGGAATCTTGAGGTCACAGCTTAGTTTCCCGTTGCTCTTGTACGCATTTCCACAAACATGGCTTAAAGCGTCATAAATTCATTCTCTTACAGTTCTAGAGGTCAGAAGTCTGTAACGGGGGCACGGCTGCTTTCCTTCCAGAGGCTGTATGGGAGACGCCATCCCTTGCCTGTTCTAGGTGTTGGAGGCTGCCCACGGTCCTTGCCTAGTGACCCCACTTCACTCCAACCTCATTTCTGTCATCACATCTCCTTCTTTGACTCTGACCCCCTTCTTATAAAGACCTTGGTGATTGCACTAGACCGATGTCATTACATTGAACCCACCTCTTTAATCAAGGATAATCTATCTCAGGATCTTTAACTCAGCCATACCTGCAAACTCACTTTTACCATGTAAGGTAACATAATCATAACTTCTGGGGTCAGGATGTGTGTGGACATCTTTGGGCAGCTGCCGCGGACCGGACCAGCACAGCAGTAGACGATGAGGCCGCCTGAGGGTTGAGAGAAGCGTGCAGAGTGGTCAGGGTGTCGGTGAAAGAAATGACAAACAGACACACTTCAAGAGTGAAAATCTGAGTGTAATTTAAATTGAGTTGGTGACCAGTATATATATGTTTTCTAAAAGCATAGGAATGGCGAACATCAGTGAAGAAGTTATCATTGACAGGGCAGTGATTTACATCTGGACCCAGGCGCATTCCTAAGTAGTTAGGCTATTAATTTTTTTTTTTTATTTTATGTGATTACTTTTTTTTTTTTTTTTTTTTATAGAGGCATGCTTTATTTATTTGTTTGCTGGTTTGTTTGTTTTGTTTATACAAGCACTGGGTACAGTCAGAAGCGCGGGAGGGTGAGAGAATTCACCAGAGCCAGAGCGGGGAGCAGAGCAGGCAGAAGGACCGAAGTACACTGCTGAGGGGAGCAGCGGGCGACAGGAGAAGTCTGCACGCCATGTGGGACCCTCCTCCGGTGGCCGGGTTGCAGCCGGGGATCGAACCGGCGCCGCAGAGGCCGCGGGCAGCATCGCAACCCAGCGCTCAACCGCTGCGCCACCGGGGAGGCCCTTATGTGATTACTTTTTATTTAAACTACTCGCTACCACTAAATTACTATTAATTAGCATGGGTGAATTTTACTTTTCACAATGTAATATTTTTATCATTAAGATTAATGCTAACAAGGCTAAGCATACAAGAGAGAAATTATTAAGCTAACAGTTCTATTAATACACAGAGTTTAGTGACGTTTCATTTGAATCAGCCTAGTTATTAGATTTCGTATGTTCTTTTTAATCGGCAAACCAATGACCTTTTTAGACAGAGAAAGAGAAAAGATTTTATAGAGACAGTTGTATTAGAATAAAGTTTGTGGGTCTAGAGAAGGTGAGATAAGTTTCCGTGGGGACAGCATTCCTGTAGTGGCTCCTGGGGGTCGTTATTTTTTAACAGGCTTCCGTCTTATCTAGGGAGTTTGCTGTTCTCCCCCTGCGTGCTGGTTGCCCAGCCGGACCTAGGGACCGTGGCGCAAGCCATTAGCCCTAAGGGTCACTGCAGGGGGAGGTGCAGCAGGCAGCCTGTAACAAGCTTTTAAACTGGAGGGTTCACATGTTTCAGCATCAGTGTTCCCAAAAACTTCTTCTCCTTATGGATGAGGAAGCTTCTGAGTTCCAGGAAAAGGCTAAGGGCTTTTCTCAAAGTTATATAATGACCCTAAGGGAGGATGTGGTATAGAAATCAGGATTCACGCTCCTACCACAGCTTTCCTCACCAGCCACGCCATTTCTCAGAAAGTAGAGACTTACATTCAAAAGGGAAGGGAAAAAAAAAAAAAAAAAAGAAAAGCAAACCCGTGTGTGTGAATACCAAGAGATGTCAATATTCAATATTAAGTTAAAAAAAAAAAATTGCAGGCCTCCCTCGTGGCTCAGGGGTTAAAGTCTCAGTGCTATCAAGCTATCACCAGCCACTGTAGTATGCGAGCAATCCCCAGCCAGGGCACAGCAGACCTCTCCTGTCCTGCCCACTGCTCCCCTCAGCAGTGTATTTCAGTAGATCGCCTATTCTTCTCCCCAATCTGCCTCTGGTAAATCCTCTGACCCCCCCCCCACCTCTGGGCCTGCACCCCAGCTTTTGTATGCATACATAAATAAAAAATAAATCTAAAAATAAATAAATAAAAAACATTTGCAATGGGCTGAACATTACCTTAAACAAGGTATGCTTGTATGTACATTAAATTTGTGTGACAGGATACAAGAGGTAGGGAAGTAGCTTCACTTTATATCATCTGTGCTTTAACTTCTTTTAGAGCCTCAGGAAAGCTAGGAGAACTGGAATGGGAGTTAAAATCAAGAAAATAGGAGAGAGTTCAACGTTAGTACTTAATTTGAAATTAAACCAAACGGTGATCTAGAAGATAGGATGAAAGTAGACCAAGCAGGAAGGATGCTGTGCTTGTTCATTTCAGCCAATATGCACAGCAGCCTCCTGGGGCTACTGGGAGCTTGGTCCAGATTCCCACCTCCCCTGGGGCAGATTTTAAAACTGTGTAGGGACACAGCAACTTAAAGAAGACTGATAGAATTTCTTTAATCCAGACTGGGGCAAATCACAGGATTTATCATCCGATGCTAGTCACTATTCTAAATGTAACTTTCTATGTATTCTAAATTTAACTTTGTGAAAGGTTTTATTCTCAAATGCTTGGTGCTGTGAGCCTGGGACTATGCTGCTTTTAGGGCATGGAGAAATCTAAGAAAACCAAATTTCTGGATTAGTCAGAAACAGATCTGTTGGATCGCTTTTTCCACATCCTAAGGAAATACACTGCATGTCTGGAGGCTTACAAAGTGAGTTTTCCCATAGAGTAATCCACTTCCCGTTGCGCTCCCGCATGCTGCCTGCAGCCATGAGAGGGAGCAGGAAGCTAGCCTGCCTTTCACTTCCTCTTCCCTTCTCTTTATGTGGGCATCCGCAATCACACATGAGCTAACTAATGCAGTGTTTCTAGAATACTTGGGCTCTATCTAGCAGAATGAACTAATGCTCACTGAAGAAAATTTAGAAATGTAAAAGAAAATAAGTCATCCATAACTCCACCAGCCAGAGGTAGCCACTTTTAATACGTTGCTGTATCTCGTGGTTTACGTTTTACTGTTTATGTGTATATAAGTATAACTGAATTTGTACTAGGTAGAGAATTTGAGCCTAGTTTTAATTTAACACAATGTATTGAATAGTTTCCCAACTCAATTGCAGTTCTTTTTAGTGTCTTCATTTAAAAACTACTGCATGACCAAGATGAAAATGCATACATTGTGCAAAAATGAAAAATGATGTAAAAAATATATAAAATAAAATCACAATAGGGGGCCTCCCCGGTGGCGCAGCGGTTGAGCGCTGGGTTGCAAGGCTGCCCGCTGCCTCTGCGGCGCCGGTTCGATCCCCGGCTGCTCCCCGGCCACCAGAGGAGGGTCCCACATGGCGCGCAGACCTCTCCTGCCGCCCGCTGCTCCCCTCAGCAGTGTACTTCAGTCCTTCTGCCTGCTCTGCTCCCCGCTCTGGCTCTGGTGAATTCTCTCACCCTCCCGTGCTTCTGACTGTACCCAGTGCATGTACAAACAAAAAAAACAAACGAACAAACAAATAAATAAATAAATAAAACATGCCTCTATAAAAGAAAAAAAAAAAAATCACAATAGGTAGTGCCTCAGTCCAAAAAAAAAAAAATAGGGCCTCCCCAGTGGCGCAATGGGTTGAGCACAGTGCTGTGAAGCTGTCCGCAGCCTCTGCAGTGCAGGTTCGATTCCCTGCCGGCCAGGAAGATTCCCACATGGCACAGCAGGCCTCTCCTGTCTCGCCCGCTGCTCCCCTCAGCAGTGTATTTTGGTCATCTGCCTGTTCTGCTCTCCACTCTGTCTCTGGTGAATCCTCTTACCCTCCTGCACCTCTGGACTGTACCCTAGCTCTTTTATAAAAATAAATAAATCTTAAATAAATAAATAAAAAATAAAAATAAAACTACCACATGGAATCATATAGTATTCCCTCTTAAAATCTGTATCATAACCCTTCCAATTTTTTTCAACTCTTAGGATGTTTCCTTTTATTTATTTTTCATCAGTTAGGTTGGATTGAGATAAAATTGGTTTACATAATTTTTTAATAGTTTAATGCATTTTAATAGCAAACCTATGGACCAGCACAGAAGACAGACACTAAAAAATGTACTTGCATGTAGGACAACTCAGACAAGTACAGGAGAGGGACAGAATCTACTCTGTGATAAAAATGCTACAAACACCACTTAGTTGCTATCAATAATAAATGTACTTGTTTTTAAAAAATCCAAATGCTGGCATTGTCCAGACAAACTTAACAGGTTTATTTCTAATTGTTACAGAGTTGAACTGCTGAAACTTGTTCACTAAAACACTTTAACTTGCATTAATGCCTTATCTCCCTAGATTTATGTTGAAAATTCACACACAAATGAAAATGTTGTCTCTCATCCCTGCATCCTCCTTTTCCCATTTACCAGCTGAGCTCTACTGTGATCTATTTTCTATGTAGGGCTTCTGGTCAGATATATCTGTGGGAATGCAGGGGAGGGCAGTGAAAGGGGGGCTTCTCCAGCTCAGATGGAAGCCCGAAACCACTGCACCACACAACTGCCAGACCCCAGCCCCGGCACATCTGGTGCCCAACACAGGGTGCCCAGCGGCGTGCTCGGCTCTGCTTGCTAGGTTACTAAGGTCTCCTGGCTCTCACTTTGGGCTGAACCAGGACTCGGGTGAGTTTCATAACTCTTGTTCCAGAATTCCCTCTCTCTGACCCATTGCTGTACCCACATCGAGTAGTTTAGAGGATCCAAGGTCATGATGCCTCCTAGACTAAGAGCCATAGTCACCGCCTCACCTAGTCTTTGATATTTTTATTTATTTTTTTATTTATTTATTTTTTTTTTTTGTGGGACCCTTGCCGGTGGCCGGGAAACAAGAGGCTGCGGGCAGCCTCGCAACCCAGCCCTCAACCACTGTGCCACCAGGGGAGGCCCCTTTGATATTTTTAACTAATTACAACCACTTGCTCAGAGTTTACCCCAGCATGGAGGATATTTCTCCATTCTTTGTGTCCCCTAAGGTGCTTAACCTCTCAGAGGTTGGGTTTCATTCCCTGTAGAAATGAGTAAAGTCTGCGTCCTCAGGCTGTGTGTGAAGATCCAAGGAGACAAGCAGTAAATGATGAATAATGGCAACACACATTGAAAGCATTTTTAAAATGTGCTTTGCCTTTGAGTCAGCAGCTCCACTAATGGGAACTTATCTAACAAAGTGATGTAGTACAGTGCTGTCATAGCAGCTCTGGGACAAAGTTTAAGTGTCCCCCAGTAGGGAATTTTTAGATTATTGTATACCCATACAGTGCAATGTCACCTCGTCATTTAAAATGACAGATATGAAATTATACATGGAAAGGGATCCATAAACATCAGGTTAAAAAAAAAATAGGTCCCCACAATTGTATGTGGAGTGTAATCTGCTTACATGTGCACACGTATGCAGAGAAATGGTCTAGAAGGAAATGCCCCAAATGTTAAAAATGCTTGAGCTAAACAGAATTTTAAGAGTTTATATGTTACTATTTTGTGATTATTTTCAGTGGGCATGAATTTACTTCTATGATTATATGAAAAGCAACGGAGAAAAAAAAAACCCTCGTTGCCTGGAACCCCTGATTCTCTCTCTCCATTTCTCTCCTACCCTAAATACTTTTCAGTTCTTGTTGCCTTTTAATTTCAAGAGCCCTCTTTCTTCCAGGTTATGTTGTTGTTTCCTATTTTTCTCTTTCTCAAGTCCTAGGACCCCAGTTCTACATTTCTTATTCCTGGACTATCAGCACCTCTTAGGCATGTTAATTTGCTCTCCAATCTAAATTGCATAACACCCCATCGACTAGGTCATTGTCTTCCATTTTACTGAGAACAAAGATATTAAGAAGCTAGTTTCCCACCTCCCCAAGACATCCACTCTAGTGGCCACACCTGCCAGCACAATGGCCATGTTCCTCTAGGGGCTCCCTGACACCACTGTTGGCCACTGGCACACTACCCTGGATTTGTTCCTGTGTGCCAGCCTTCTGCCCCCTGGAGGCTGTGAGTTCTGTGAGAGCAGGGATTGTCTTGTCTTTCCTGGACCCAAGCATCTGACACAGAAGACCTGGCACATAGGAGGGGTTCTGAAAACCCCACTCGAGCAGTAAACAGTTACTGGCCTCTCCTTTTAGCTCTTGAGTTCCAGCCATGGTTTTCCATTTCTACTGACTGCCACCACCTACTTCACCAAAACGAATACTTGCCACCTGTATTCCTAGCCAGCTCCTTTTTCAATTTCCCATTTGGGTTTGGAACATCACTGTTTTTCAGCCGTGAACTCCAGAATCCTCCTTTTTCCTGCTTGCTCTGCTCATCCAAGATGCTGCATTTATGAAGGTGGGGCCCACCTCCACCTTTAGTGGACATAGTCCACCTGGGGAGCTTGTGGAAAATGCAGGGCCCCTGGCTCTGTTCCATGGTTTCTGATTCCTTGGGTCAGAAAACAGGCGTGTCCGCCACATCTAGTGCTAGTGAGTAAGCCCCAGGAAAGGAATTGCTTGGCAGGGCTGATGGTTTAGAGTAGGAGGAGAAAAAGAAGGAAAGGGGGCTTAAAAATTACATTTACACACCAAAAACTGCTGCCTGTGACTGCCACTGCTGATTGAAATGTAATAAGTATTAAGCATTTCATTTATTATGTCAACTACTGGGTACCCACTGTGTGCTGAGCTGGAGAGTAACAGCTAACACTTATCAAAAGTGCTTCCTTTGTGCCAGGTACAAAGAGTCATCCCAACAACCCCACGAGGGAAGTGAGGCGGCAGGAAAGTAAGCTGCCGGCTTGAGAATGCATGGTGGTGCCGGGCAGAGTCTGGCTTTGTCCCTGGCAGCTCTAACCCAGAGCCTGGCAGCACGACTGCTCCACTTCCACTCTAAGGGGACCAAACGAGAAATACCTGCTGCTTCCCTTCTAGTGGAATTTCCTCAAGCTTATCATTTACTCTAGTAAGTTCCTATTTTGGAAACTAGCTGTTTATGTTCTTATTTCTTTAAAAATATAAGTCCCGGAGGGGTGGTCTGTCAGAAGGTGAGAGTAGAAGCCACACCTGATCCGAGCCGCCACAGATACCCTGTTCCTGGCCACAGAACACATTCCGCTCCTTTCCAGGTGGTTGTTTTTTCCTTCCAGGTATTTAACTTTTTAAAATTCCTTGGATGTGAGATTTGGCGGATAGAAGCAGGATGGAGTGGGTTGCGGGTGAATCCTATGTGGGAAGGGAAAATGCAGTGAGAAAAAAATAATTAATAGTTGGATATGTTCGAATTCACATTATGTAAGGAGGTCCTATTTTGGTTTGGTGAGTCATCTCTTTTTTTCCTTTTTTGTAAGAGGACATTTAAAAGTTACGGTCCTAAAGCTGAATTGGGGGAGACAGAAATATTAGCAATATGAAGTCTCAAAGTGAAATACTAAACAAAGTGTGCTGAAAACTATGAGATGGTGCAGATTTGTGTAAGAGGCCTGTAAGAATTTAGAAAATTCATTCAATGTGTCTTTGTTAAAAATGTATCTGAAAGATTACATGCTGCTTCTAACAATAAAAAATATGATGTTTTAGCAGAATTGGTGGCATAATAATGGCAAGTTGTGTGGCACTTTATAGTTTAGCAAGATTTTTTTTAGTTTGTGTTTTCACAAAGACTTGAATCTGCTCACTCTTATTCTTTCATCATAAAGAAATGGGGCAGCTGAAAAATCAAGACCTCTTAGAAAAGTGATTGATTACAGAGCTAGTGCAGGGAAAGAACTAGATGAGCTTCAAATAAAAAGTGCTCAGAGAATAATGGAGACTCTCAGAAGGAGACCTGCTTGATGAGGCTTCTGCTGAGCCAAACCTGAACTGGGTAGACCATCAAAAGTACATCCATCAGGGAAGAGGGACAGCTCCTCTTTATTAGAAAACCATATGAAAGATGCAGAAGGAATAATGGAATTAGAAAAATCACCATTTGCCAACCATTGTAATAACTGACAGGCAGGCAAGAATCATAAATGTATGTTACATCTGTTATTCAAGTTTGAGGAACATATTTATAAAGTACGTCTCCATGAGAGACTGTTTCATTACAAAAGGCAAAATGGTCTAGTGGAGAAACCTGGCAGGTGCTGCCTTAAGCATCTGAGTAGTATCGCCCATGATGGTCATAATGGATGGCAGGTGCCTCCTGATGGGACCCAGTGACAGGAACTCAGAGTCAGTCTGTGGGGTTCCTTCCAAACATGCATTCTGAAACACAGTCTTGAGCAAGCATCAGGAACATGCAAGGTAAGGAACAAAATAACCAGACTCTAAAGAAACATGACGACAGAATGCCACATACAATCTTGGCATTTCTTTTGCTATAAAGACATTATTGGGAGAATGGAATATCTCAATAAGGGCTGTAGTTTAGGCATGGTTTTGTTTCAGTGTTAATTTTCTGACTTTGATCATTGTACTGTGGCTTATGTAAGAGAATTTCTAGTTTTTCGGAAATACACTGAAGTGTTCAGAGAGAAGGAAGGGACGAGGAGAGGATGAAGGCTTTCTTTCCCCAGAAGGAGGTCTGGTGTCCTGTGGCTTAAACCAGAGCTGGCCCCTCTGGGCTAGGGCTTCCAGAATTGAGATGAGCTCTCCCCCAGCAAGCTCTGGCAGCTCCAGGGAGGCACGAGGGCCTTGCCCCACTCAAGTATCTCAGTCTGTACCTTTCCTGCATTGTCCCTTTGCCTAGAATGCACCTGCCCTGCTGGGAGGTCTGGAGGAAAAAGTGGATGGGGGTAGTAGCAGCAAGGCTTCTCCTTCCAGCACCGCCTGTAAACAGAAGGCAGGTAACTTCCCGAGGAGGGATACCAGTTGTTTCCCCCACCTCAGTTTCCTCACCTGTACCATGAGGTGCCTACACTGGTCCTTACCTCCCTCTGAAACTCATCAGTGCCGCCTCTGTAAACTCTGCCTTAGCCTTGGGAGGGGAGCTGGCATCCCAGCCACTGAAAGATTGCTTTTTGGAAGTCCTTCCTGGACTTAGATATGTAGGTCATATGTTCAGACTTTTAAAACAGTGTGTTGCTACCTTATGACACTTAAGTTTTCAGTGAACCCCCATGTGTGCCGTTTGGTGGTTTGCTTGTGCATCTTCCTGTAGCACGTGTATAGGGTGCCTGCTCTGTGCTGGGACAGTGCTAGGCAGAGGATCAGTAGGGTCACGGTGCCTATGGTCAGCAGCATGGGTGCACCTGGGGGCACCTGCCAGGATAGTTTTTTATGAAGTCACTTTTCCTTGTGACCAGAAAATGACAGATAAAAGAATGAGAGGCCTCAGCTTGGCTCCCAGATCATTAGATGAACTTGTATTAGAGAAATAGCCTCAGTCTCCTCACCTGAAAGAGCAATCTCTGTTGCCTGCCTTGCCCACCTCACCATGCTGTGACCCTTCAGTGAGGGAATTCTGTGTAGCGCTCTACAGGTATGAGGTGCTCTTTGTCGTTAATCCTTCAACATACATATATGGACATGTGTTGAAAAATGTCCTTCTTGAAATGTCATTCTTTTTTTTTTTTTTTTAACAGTTTCAATCACTACTTTTTTTAGATTTATTTATTTATTTATACATGCACTGGGTACAGTCAGAAGCGCGGGAGGGTGAGAGAATTCACCAGAGCCAGAGCGGGGAGCAGAGCAGGCAGAAGGACCGAAGTACACTGCTGAGGGGAGCAGCGGGCGGCAGGAGAGGTCTGCGCGCCATGTGGGACCCTCCTCTGGTGGCCGGGGAGCAGCCGGGAATCCAACCAGTGCTGCAGAGGCTGCGGGCAGCTTCGCAACCCAGCGCTCAACCGCTGCGCCACCGGGGAGGCCATTGAAATGTCATTCTTAAACACAGTGGTATCTCCACCCATTTCTGAACTTCAAAGAAAGAGCGTTGTGAGGACATGATTACAAAGAACAGGAGAATCAGGCTGTGGCTGCAGAGAAAGACCAATGTCCTCCTGTGCCCATGTGTGGCTCAGAACCTAGTCCTGGTGTGCACAGTTGAATTGACCGTGACATTGTCCTTGCAGTGCACCAGGTGGCAGAACGGGTGGAAGCCCTGGGGCAGTTTGTCATGAAGACCAGAAGGACCCTCAAAGGCCATGGGAACAAAGTTCTCTGCATGGACTGGTGCAAAGATAAGAGGAGGATCGTGAGCTCGTCCCAGGTATGTCACACCTGACGAGTCGCCTACGAGGCTTCTGTAGATATTTTAAATAATCCACAAGCTTTAACATTGACATCACTGCTTTGTTTATATTTTACATGTTATTAATCTCCTGTATTACTTACAAAGCTGGTATGTCACATTGCACTTGCCTTTTTAAAAAATGTTCATTAAAAATTTAACTTAACACTTAAGTGTTTTACCGCATTTAGGAAACACTGGGGAAGAGAACAAAAAAGTCTTTACTCCCACTCCCTGTCACAACCATTATTGTTTAGAGCATTTCTTTCTAGTTATCTATTTTCCCCCAAATTCTCATTATTACAAAATGTTTATCTAGATATCTGCCTTGCCTTTTTGAATTTGTTCTATCCTTCAAAGTGTAATATGTGCTGAATTTTCTATCACTCATGTGCTACTTTTAGGAGGGAGGGGGATGCTTGGCAGTGCTGATACCCTCCGTCCATCCACTCTGCTGCAGAGGGTAGGGAAGTGGGCGTGGGGTGTGGGGAAGGCCTGGGGAACAGCAGGAAGGCTTTGGAACAGACTGAGTGACTCAGCACTCAGCACCTTCCAAGGCACCTCCAAGGAGGTGAATCAGCCTGACCATGTGGGACTGGTTTGGGGTAGAGGCATGTTCTCCAGGTACGTAGGCCTCTGGCATGTAAGTCTGTGCTCCTGGAGGGAACCACATTTCACTTTATAAAGCTGATTTTAGCCTCTGGGCTGCCTTTTTCGCTCCAGCGCACATGGTGGGTGGGTGTTCTCTGTTCTGTTACCTAATCTACCCACACATTGTGTTTGGACATTTAGTCAGAGAAGTTAGGCTAGAAGACCAATGTGCTGAGGAGTTTTGAAAGCCCCAGATCGCCAACTTTGACCTTGTTTCAGGGCTCCTCGGCCGCACACAGCGTGAATAAGGAGATCTTCCATTACATCACACCACACAAGCAGCCATTCCACTTTAGATAATTAGACCTAGCTTGTGCCCCTAAGTGGCTCCCCTCAACCCATTTACCAGAATTGTCCTTAAATGGCTTGAGTAATTTCAAAAAAAAAAAAAAAAAGAAAGCCTGCCGTAGGGGCTGCAGGTTCACCGTCATGAGGATGTGCGGGCGCTTGTGTGCTGAAGGTGGGCTCAGCCGTTCCCCTCCACGGTGGCCAGAACCCTTTCTGGGCAGGCGACTGGTTTGCCTCTGGGCTCGGAGGTTTGTCTCTAGTGGTTTTGTGTTACAAATAGATGACACCATAGTCATTTCCCACACCCCCACTGTGGGCCGCAGCAGCAGCATTGACAGTGAAAATGGCAGCGTGTCTGTCATGTCACCTGAGCTTACACCTGGACAGGGAGTGGTCTTTGTTTACTGGACAACTGCCCACAGGGAGTCCCCACCATAAATGACATGTGTCTCATGTTGTTCTCCGTGTAGATGTGAATGTCAGGGTGGTCAGTTGGAGTATCTAGAGCACCTGGAGAAGTTAGACCATCTGAGGCCCACACTGTGCATGCAGAAAAGTGGGTCAGAATGGGCTTGGGTTCTTACACTTCCTGCAGGGAATGTGGGCTGACAGGGACTGGTAGGCTAGGCTAGCTGGAATGATAAAGTGAGACACCATTAGTTACCTGCCAGGTACCTAAAGGTAATTTCAGCTTCATCTTACTCCTGTATAATTTGTTGACATTTAGGATATGGTGGATGACAGTTTACCAACAACTTGTCCTTTGTTTATAAAAGGTGTAAAAGAAGTATCTGAACACCGCTTCCTGTCTTTGTGTGTGCATGAGACATGGAAGTTTCAGGAACAGAGCCTTTAGCCAGGCTGGGAAGTTCATAAAATCCCTTTTGTTTCAAGGACGGACTGGAGGGTCTGATTATGCAGACACTGTCCCTGGCCCTCAAACTGCCCAGTGGGCACAGCTTTTACAGCCAGTTCTCAGGAGTTACCTGCAAGGGCTCGATAGTTCCTTAACTGTTTTCCTTTTCCCTCCAGGACGGGAAGGTCATCGTGTGGGACTCCTTCACTACTAACAAGGTGAGGCATTGTTCTGGTGCATTGAGGCGCCCCGTCACCTAGCCTGGTTTATAGATGCTGGCCTAGCCCCCAGCTCCCTGTCCTCATGTCTTTGAAGCACCCCACTAATGGTTGCCCTGCTTCTTGGGGAGCTTGTTAGCAGTGGAAGCCCCAAGAAAGTTCACCTGTGTTTGGATAGCACAGCAGCCACTATGCTGCTCGGTCCTCCCCTGAGCTGAAATCCCTCACCCAGAGAAGAGAACTCAGGGCCACCATAGGAAAGAGCATGGCCTGGAAAAATTGGTTCATTCACGCAGGTGACTGCATGTATTATTTTTCTTAGTGATGATAAGAGGTACCCCAAACCCTTAGTTTTCTTTCCCTGGTCTTTGATCAGACTGCATAGCACTGTGGGCATCAGCAGATGGGGAAGTGGAGGCTGCAGTGGGATTGATCCATCCAAGTCTGCGGTGGAGTCTAAGCCCCTTGCCAGTCTGGCTTGGGCATGCATCCCTCAAATTACACCAAATTTAGACTCTTTTCTAAAGAGAAAGGCCAGAATAGATAGATTAACTGGAATGCCTGTGTCATGTTGGCATTTACAATAATTGTGTATTAAATGTGGATTCCAGTATTTACTTAGAATGTTTGCTTTTCACTATATAAAAGGGAGACCTCTGTCTGCCTGGATCAACAGCATCCATATTCATTATTCCTCCAGCATTATTAATGTGTCCAGTAAATGTCATGATGGACATCTGTTTTCCTGGTGAATGGGCCCAGAACCATCTTGTAGAGCAGAGTCCCTAATCGCCTGGCCCCTGGGGAATAATAAAAACGACAACTTGGCAATTTGCAAAGGGATTTCCTGACTATCACCTACATGATGAGAGCTGCTGCCTCTCCCAGCATTCCTGCATGTTCCTGGGGGTGGGAGTGATTGTTTGTGTTTACACCTTAGGACAGCACAGAGCACACACACTGCCTCATTTCTGGGGCACCATGGAGTTGCCGCTTGTGGTCCCTGGTGGGGAATGTAGCTGTAACTTGTAAAAAAAGGACCCTGGTATGCCCTGAGCTGAGAGTGACACTCCTTCATTGGCAGGCAGTGGATAATTCTTCACCTGTAATGGCTGCTTGACTGTGAGTGACAACAGAACTTGACAGGCAGTTTTGGGGCCCATGTTTCACACAATAGCAGAGAGAATCATAACAAAGGAAGACCAGCACTTGAATCTGCTCTTCGAAGCACATTCAGGTGGAATAGGTGACTGAGGTGGAGTAGGTGACTGAGGAAGGACAAATGGCTGGCCCACATGGGCTTGCACATCTTTTGGTGTTGGCACCAACACCAGGCCCATGTCTCCCCTGGAGATAAGACTTCAGACTCAGAAGTGACTGAATCCTGGCTTTGGTGTTTGCTTATGAGTGCAGAAGGATCTGGGCAACTCAGCCAGAAGCCAGGGACTATTGCTACTAGTTCTTATTCCTTCTATTTTACCAGGTCTCTTCATCCCTGAGCACAACTCATGATCACCCCATCTTCTCCACCTAGGTGTGGTTTTAGGACCCATAGGGGACAGAAGCTCCTCTATATTCACAACTATACACACTTAGAATCTGCATTTTAAAAGTTAATCAAAAATATATTTCTAAAAGGGTGGAAGTCATGGTATGCAAAGTAAAATACACATCTGAAATGAAATTCAGACAGATCCTTCAGAGAAAACAAACCCCCAATATTCATTTAGAAGAACAAAGAGAGTATAACATTAAGAAAAAAGTAAGCAGTAAGGGTATTTTTTGTCAATTTTTAGTATATATGATAAAAAGTTTGTTGATTATTTGGGACTGAATCTACTCATCAGTCTCAGTCTATACCACACACCACTGTCCTTTGAAATGATAATGTAATTCAGTAGGAACTTCAGTGACTCTATTATGTAAAAGTTAAATGTAAAGACATTTGTGCGGAAGCACCCTGTTCATTCTATGCATGATGCACACTGTATTTCAGGAACATGCAGTCACTATGCCCTGCACATGGGTAATGGCATGTGCATATGCTCCATCGGGATGTGCCATTGCCTGTGGGTAAGTAGAGGCTACAACAGCTTTTATCTTCCATTAACCACAGAATACTGTTCTATGTTAAAAATAAAGAGCTTGTTATTTTATAGTTTACTGGTTAAACAATGTGTTAAATTCCTTTCTGAATTTTATCAGAGAAGAAACCAGAAAAATCTCCTTCATAATTACTTTCAGACTGCCAGTAGTGTGAATTTCAAACCTATCCCCCACCCACTATTAAATTCTACTGGTGGGAACTCTAAATTGGTGCAACCGTTTGAGAAAGCATATTGGTAATGTGTATCATTTGTTTGAAAGGAATGATCCAAACTATAGAAAAGTTGTATGAGCAATAACATTTATTGTAGTGTTACTTAAAAAAGAAAAAAGGGAAACAATATGTCCATCAAAGGAAATTTTTAAGTGAATTGTGTTATATGACTTGAGTGGAATATTATATGGCCATCAAAAGGGACAAGTTAAATGAGAAGAGCATAAAGGTTACTGGGAATACTGTACCTTATTCTCTATTTTCCTGGAACAGTTTATTAGAGTTGATGCTGAGAACTGCTACCAACATATTTCCCTGTCCCTGTGTTCAGTAATTCTGAGACTATTTAAAATAATTTCTACAATGGTTAGAAAAGAGGCATCAGTCTAAAGGTTGTGATGAACTATACAAAAAATGTAGTCATAGGGGATATGTGGGGGAAATGCAGTTGTACATTTTTCTTGACTGGGATTACAGGTGTTTTTCCCTTCATTATAATTTTCTCTATTTCTAGTTCTTTAAAATAAGCATATATTGTTTTTCATAATCAGGACAAAAGAATTTTGTTTCAAATGAAAATCCTGGGCCCCCACACAAAAACTTTAGAGTCCTCTCCAGGCAGAGTCACACCAGCCATCTTCCCCAATGTTCCTCCTTATGGGTGGCTATTTGGGTGCATATCCCCGTTCTCTACTTGCTGAGAGCTGGTGTGCCTTTGGAACTCATGCTCACATATATGTATTTCTAATGTTATAATTTTTAAAATAACCCAAAAATATATCTCCACTTCATAACTAAGTATGAATACTTACATAAAATTTACCCCCTCTACTTCCAAAAAGGATATGAGGTGATCTTAATAAATGATACTGATGGGGCCTCCCCGGTGACTCAGCGGTTGAGCGCTGGGCTGCGAAGCTGCCAGCCTCTGCGGTGCCGGTTCGATCCCCGGCTGCTCCCCGGCTACTGGAGGAGAGTCCCGCATGGCAGCGCAGACCTCTCCTGCCGCCCGCTGCTCCCCTCAGCAGTGTGTCGTCAGTCTGCCTGTACTGTTTCCCACTCTGCCTCTGGTGAATTCTCTCACCCTCCCGCGCTTCTGACTGTACCCAGTGCTTGTATAAATAAATAAATAAATCTTTAAAAAAATAAATGATACTGATGTATAAACACATACTAGGTATGTGTATATATTAATACCTGTGCCACATATGTAAGGCACACACACACCCACTTGTGCCATGATTATAAGGTATATAGAAAGGAGTTCAGCAAACTATACAGTACATTGCCACAAAGTTTTCCTCACTTCAGATGCCACTCACAAAATCAGAGGTCCCTACAACCACCTCAGGCTCACTAATTTACTGGAGTTCAGGGAAGTACTGTATTTACCCTCCGTTTTATCACAGTGAAAGTGTACAAATTAGAAACAGCCACTGAAAGAGATGTGCAAGACACAGTCAGAAGAGGTCTGCACCTGTTTCCCATCTTTTCCTCCCTGTGGAGTCACAGACGCATTACCTCCTCCCAGCCACAAGAGTGATAATATGCACAGAGTATAGTCTACTTACCAGGCAGGACATTCCAGGGGTTCAGAGGTCATCTCACAGAAGCCAAGGGCAAAGGCCAGACTCTCATTAGGTAAGACCTCACACTGCTCAGTAGGAATAGTATATAAATATTCTATATATTTTTTAAAAAACCTAGGGTAACACATTTCTAATGGGTATTAACTTTTGCAAATTATGCAGTTGGATGAGTTACATAATTTCTCAGTATTTTCTACGGGGATATACTCTCTGGTTCTAAATTACAAAAGGAATCTATTAAGTAGATCCTTTGGCAGTATGCAGTGATTGTAATAATATAGTGCCATAGGCTATTTCTTTTTTAAACCCTCACTAAATGGAGCTGAGTAGAATTTCTGTGCGGGCAAGAGACCAGGGCAGGCAGGGAGAAGAGTTTTTCAAGGCCCAGGTAGGCAGCTTTCTGGTGACACTGTGATGCAAAGAGAGTTTGTTCAGAGTAGAGGGAAGGCTGTGCCTTAGTCTTAGTCATTTCTGTTTCCCTGGGCCTGCTGTGCCATCGATGGTCGGTTCCTGTACTGGCTAAGTATTTTCATTTGAGAGCAATGTATGTGTAATATATGTATATGAATTATATTTTCATACATATATATTCAAATATATATATATTCTACTTGAAAGCCATACCCCCAGGAAGACTTTGCTCAGGTATTCTACACTGACTATGAGTGACTCTGTGCAGTGCCCTGCACTGGGTGTCATAGACATTTCAAAATTGAATAAAATAGTTCCTGCATCCAAGCAAGAACAGAGATAAAATAATGATAATGACCCCTTGCTGAGCTTCTATCATGTGTCAAGGGCCATTCTGAACTGTATAATCTTCACAACAGTCCCTGTGGCAAGTGTTTGAGGTCCCAACCACATTTTATACTTGAGACTGAGACTCAGAGAACCTAAAGCAGTAGGACTAAAGTCACAAAATGTGCTGGTACAAAAGCAGAGATTGAGCATCAAGTGCAACTCACTGCAGAGCTCCTCTGCTTCTCACAAATGTGCACTAATCCTACGTGGTGAGATCCCAGCAGAGCTACAGAAATTACTCAAGCTTCAGAATGGGAGAATACTTCTCACCTCGAGGGCGGGGGAAGCTCATCTTCCACAGCTTCCTGGCTCACTGCCATAACCTCAGTGAGAATCATTTTCACCCACACCATCTGTAAACAAGTTTGCCAAAGCTAATTACTGTGATACACTGCCCTAGTCTATACCTGCAGCTCCCAGCAGTTGGAAAGGCAAAGGGAGTCCCCAGGGCCTCAGAAGAGAGTGTCCCTCCTAAGTGCCATTCCCCACTAACAGGAAGCCAGGCTGCTTGGAGTAAGGCATTTATAGGTCTAGGACAGGAAAAGAATAAAGTGAACCTAGCCCATTTTCTTCTTTCAGAAAACAAGGAAACATTCAAGAACCAGTAGGATCAATTGCAAAGGGCCCTACTGTCCAAATTTGGGACAGTTTGAGCTTCATGTGCAATAATGATAGTACTGTATCATAACACAGTTCAGAGAAAAAAGAGCTCATGGGCATACAGTGATAAAAAAAATATCAGCTATCGTCAGAAGGAATTATCCAATTAGAAGGTCACCATTTTGTACCCCTAAAGTAACATTGATTCTAACAAGGGTAATCCTGCCAAAGCCACTATATGAAAGGTTTTTGGGGAACAGGATATACATTGCATGGTCTTAAGATGTCACACCACAGGTTATTACTCATTAAAAATAAGTCCCCCTTTACCATGGAGCGATCTGGGGGTCCCACCTTGACCAGGTAATCAAAGGTGGTATCACTTAGTACAACAGGCATCACAACCCTGAAGAGAAGCAGTGAGAAAGGTATACACAATGTAACCTTTATACTATCATTGCCAGAAATGTTACGCATGACTCTGACTTCAGGAAATGTGCCAAATCCATGGTGACATTGTGAAAGACAGCTGACCTCCAGTCATGGTCATGAATACAAAAAAAACCAAGCAGGCAGAGGGTCTGTTCTAGATTAGAAAAGTCTTAAAAAGATGGAAATATCAAATGTAAAATATTTACCCTGGGCCCTGGGTCCTTTTGGGACAGATAGAATGTGGGTGGTTTCTTATATGGTATTAGGGAATTTTATTAGTGTTCTCCCATGTGTTAATGACTTAATGGCTCTGTAGGAGAATGTTCTTATTTTTAGGAGATGTAAATTTTCAAAGTGAAGCATTTAGATGTCACATGTCATGTCTGCAATTTGCAGGTGGTTCAGAATTTGTTCCCACAGATAGGCAAAATGTTACGTCAGTGAAGCTAGGTGAAGGGATCTGGGTATTCATTGAAGTAATTTTCTTTCAGTTGGACTGTACATTTGAAAATCTTCAAAATAAAAGTTGGGGGAAAGGTTATAATATGCAATACTGCTAAAGGGGGAGCATTCTGAAAAGTTAGTGTGAATGAGAAAGGGTGGCCACCACTCAGATCTAACACCTCTCTCCTTCCATGCTAGTGGCCTGGATAATAAGTGTTCTGTGTACCCACTGACCTTTGACAAAAATGAAAACATGGCTGCCAAAAAGAAGTCTGTTGCCATGCACACCAACTACCTGTCAGCCTGCAGCTTCACCAACTCTGACATGCAGGTAAATAAGGGCCATGGGGCAGGTCAGTCTGCCGGAGAGCGTGGGAGTGCAAGTGAACAAGAGGAGGTGCAGCAGAGGAGCGCCTGGGTGCCCCCCTTAACTGGAGGGTATGCCCAACTCTTGGTTCAAGAGAGAAGAGTATCTGAATCAGGTTACAGCTTTCCATGACCACTCTGGCTTCAGCTGACTGATATCAGGAGGGTGGGGCGGTGGGAGACTGGGTAGTTGTGTGTAACTGTTGAGGTGGAGTGCAGTGTTGACACTGTTTGGGACCAAGTTTCAGAGACTTGTACATAGGGGGTGCTGTGGCCCAGCAGAGATGGAGGCGGGCCGGAATGGTGGGTTATGGGGCATCTGCTGTTCCTCTGGTGGAGACCCACCACTGTCCTCTGTGTTGCCATGGAAGTGAGGGTGGAAGAGGGCACCAGTGACAGAAGGTGCTTCCCCCCCTGCAGGCAGCTGGCTGGAGTTGAGGGAGGGCCCGCTGACTGTCTTGGCGGGAGGAAGCCTGGGCGGCTGAGCTAGGTAAAGGCCGTGCCTGGGAGTCAGCTAGGATCGAATCCCTGCTCCACTGTGCGTAGCTCGTCAGTCCTAAATAAGGTTTTCTTGTGTGTGCCTTGTTCCTCACCTGCAAGCGAGGATGATAGTAAATTCCTCTCTCATCATGTTTTCTGAGGATGAGTGTGCAATAATGTGTAAATACTTAGTTAGTACAGTCCCTGGTAAACATCAGTATCAGCGCTTATGATCTCATTATTATTAATGTTAACACCAAGCTTCATGGGCAATTCGCGGGTCCCACTGAACTAATGAACCATAGTTCTTCCATCTCCCTTCCACCTCTGGGATGCAAAAAAAATATTCATGTCATTGACATAAGCCTGTAGGGTTACGTCTACATTCCAAAAAAATATGACAGTGGGTTAGAGCCTCTGTTGCGTGAATATATTTATAACCAATGGTTAGTTTCTTAAGTTTCTCATTTATATTGTAATGAAGATCACAAAATTATTTTATGTTCCTTTAAATATTAAGAATTTTCTTTTAACTTTAAAAAAAAAATCATTTCTTTGATTGGAGGCTATGGTGTGGGAAATCCCCAAATTAAAAAGCTAGACTAAGGAAGTGATTTAAAGCAGATCGTTTGGACCTGATGTCCCCGCCCTTCAAAAAATGGAGATTATTGACCCTTTGCCAGTGTGAAGACAGGAGTGGGGCGAAGCATCCAGTAATGGGTGAGGCTGGAGGCATTACAGCATACCACAAAATACAAGAACCGAATTTTAGACTCTGTTGTCTGCTCTGAAGCTACTTTTACCAGCCTCAGGCATCTTGTAGCAGGTACACAGGCCTCTGAGGGAAGTCAGGCAGAAGGCAGTCCCTGGACAACAGCAAGGGTTTGCAGCCTGCGCGACTCTCCAATTTTGAGAGCTGCGCTAAGTGGGGCTGGGAGAAAAACCTTGGGGCCATTCCCTAGAAGCCTGAGAGCTCCAAATTCTCCCAGCTCTTGCTCCAGGGAGGACCTCTGAAGCAGTGTCTCTTGGCTGCAAGGAGATTCTAGGCCTCCCCAGACTGCTTGGCAGGAAACCCACACTGAGCAGCTTAGCAGGTGGGCACAAGACCTCAGAGCAGCAGAGTCCTTGTAATGTGCTCCCCACCCCACCTCTGGAGGACAAAGGAAGCCCTTTACAACTGCTAGGCAGGAAAGCGGGAAGGGAGAGAACAGGACCCTGGCTGCTCCAGGTGGGTCCAGGGAGCTACATCAGCATCACCTAGAGTTTGTGAGCCATACAGAATCTCAGGCCTCCCCCAGACTCTGGATTAGCAAGAAGCCTTGGGTGCCAAGTTAATAGAACCGGGCTGCCCATTAACGTCTGAGATGGACGCTGTGTGTCTAGTCTGCACGAGGGGGCTTGGCTGCTTGTGGAGGTAGCTCAGGTTCTATTCAGCAAACATTCCTGTGTGCCAGGAGGGCGTAGAGCCTGCAGTGCAGCAGGGGCACAGGGGTTTCATGCTCTCGAGGAGGACAGGCACATGAACATGTAACTCAAGGACAGTGCCATGTGGAAGAGGAACCTTGCCTTTCTCACTATGGGAGAAATGTTCTGCACGCTCAGAGACCTTTTCCCTGCAGAACTTCAGGCATCTGACCGACCTCCCTAATGGACGTGGTAATGACACACTTCCCGTCCTTTTCTGTGGGCAGATCCTGACCGCGAGCGGCGATGGCACGTGTGCCCTGTGGGACGTGGAGAGCGGGCAGCTGCTGCAGAGCTTCCACGGGCACGGGGCTGATGTGCTGTGCTTGGACCTGGCTCCCTCCGAAACTGGAAACACCTTCGTGTCTGGGGTAAAGACCCAAGGGAAATCGTCTTGGGGTTCTTTGTCTACTGGGGAGAATTTTTGGTGGCACTTCTTGTCAATTCATGGGACTAGACCAGACACTTTTTAGAAGGAGCTGCAGGGGCAGCTGTCCTGCTGCTTGTAACCATGTAGGTGTCTCTCAGCACACCTGTCCCTTTCAGGGGTAGCTCTTTCTACCTGCTTGTGTCTGTGCAAGTGTCCTTTACTCTTGTTTCCCTTTTTGTAATAAACCTGCCCTTTTGCTTATTTAAAAAAAAAAAAAAGGAGCTGCAGGAATTGTCTCAGCTCCTGCAGCCATGGTGGCATTTGGTGGACATTTACAGTGCTGAGCTGGAAGGGTCTCCATCCTGCCACTGACATTTGGGAGTCTACGGGGACCGCTCCTGTGGGAGAGCTGCAATTCAACGTGCATTTCTGCCACATTTAAAAATGTAATTCTTAATAAACTGGCAGACAGTCGGCGTCTGAGAGCAGTAGAGACAGTCACAGGGCTCTGAGCGGGTCCAGCGGTTGCCAAGGTGAGGCAACCCTGTGATGTGATCAGGCCTTTGGGCCAGTGGGACACTCTCCTGCCTCACCCCTGCCAGTGGCCATCCTCCTCCCACCCCGGGACACAGAGAACAGTACTTGACAGGCCACAGAGTATGGAGTAGCACTAGACTCAAGCGCTGTCACTGATGATACCCAAGTCCTATCTGATCTAAATTTCAACCCTACAAATCAGGCAGGACATAAGATAGTAGTCCCCCCCCCCCCGCCCCAGTACAGTACAAGCAGTAGGTGGAAGAGTGAACATGTGTTATGTGAATGGAAGGTGGGTATTCCTGTGGACTGCTGGGGACAAGAACAGAGAACTCATTCATGAAGATGGCACTGAAAATAAAGAAAGAAGCCTCTGTAAGACTTTGAAAGCTAAGAAAGTCGGCCTGAAAGGCATCCATAGCCATAAGAAAAAGAAGATCCACACGTCACCCACCTTTCAGAGGTGCAAGACACTGTGACTCTGAAGGCAACTCAAATATCCTTGGAAGAGCGCCCGCAGGAGAAACACACTTGACCACTGTGCCATCATCAAGATACCCCTGACCCCCAAGTCAACCATGAAGAAGGAGACGACAGAAGCACACTTGTGTTCATGGTGGATGTCAGGGCCAACAACAGCAGAGCAGACAGCCTGTGACAAAGCTCTGTGACCTTGATGTGGCCATCAACACCCTGATCGGGCCTGATGGAGAGAAGGCATATCTTCCACTGGCTCCTGCTGTGATGTTTTTTGGATGTTGCCAACAAAATTGACATCATCTACACTGAATCCAGTTAGCTACTTCTAAATACAATTTCATTCACCATTTAAAAAGAATGGAGAACTAAGCTGTCTCATCTGGTCAGGAGGCAGTGGAGAGAGGATGCTGTTGCCCATACCGTCAGTGACTCTCACAGCTAGAAGACATAAGGGCCCTTTGCTCTACGCCACCCTCATCTCAGTCCTGGGTGCTTTTCTTTCTCCTTGCCACCCCAAAACCTAGTTCTGGCCTTCCACTGACTTTCCTGCTGAGGAAAGTGGCCTTAGGTAAGCTAGTTTCAGAGAAGCATGTTGTTAGCCATTTGCTAGTGGGAAATACACCGTCTCTGATAATAACTGGGCCTCACGCCTGTCTGTGGGCAGTCCTTGCAGAGGCCATCACTCTGGGTAACTTTGCCTTTGCAGGGATGTGACAAGAAAGCCATGGTGTGGGACATGCGCTCCGGCCAGTGCGTGCAGGCCTTTGAAACACACGAATCAGACATCAACAGTGTCCGGTCAGTGAGTAGAAAGTTCATGTTGCCTCTCTGTTTTCCAGTGCTCGTGGCCTGGGGTAATGCTTAGCCTTGAACCACCTCCAGGCTTAGTTACTTCCTTGAGAGAGGCTTCCCCAACAAGAAAGCCTATTTTGTGGTGGAACTGAACAGCATTCCATATCTCTGGAAGAATTTTAATTTAATTAAAATTATTAGAGGAAATTAACATCATCTTCCCTAAATCAAGTCAGTGTTTCTCATCTCATTCATTCATTCATCAAATATTTACTGAGTACTTATGTGATAGACATTCCAGAAATACAGTTGTGAATAGATTGAGAGGTCTCTACTCTCCTGCAGGAGACATACAAGACAAAATACACATAAACAATGTGTGGTTTAATTTAAGATACTACAAGTTCTGTGAATAGTGTGAAACAGGGAGATGGGGCAGGATGGGTTATTTCTCACAAGAATCAGGGATGGCCTCTCTGAGTGGGTGGCATTTAGATTAAGGCCAGACGTGCAAAGCACTAGTGAAGAAACACAAAGGTCAGATAAGGGACCTAACAGAAGGCCAGGAACCCAATGGGGAGTTTTGAGTTGGAGGTTAGCTAACATGGTCTATGTTACCCCTTTCAAAGGTCACTCTGACTATTGTTTGGAGAATATGTTGATGGGGAGCCGGAATAGATTGTGTGACAGCCAACTGGAAGGTAGTTTTATGAGCTCAAAAAAGATAATGGTGGCTGGAACTGTAGAAGACACCGTGGAGACAGAAATGTCAAGAATTGGCAGGGTTTCAGCTTTTACTGTACCTGCAAGCTAGGTTGGGCTGCCAGTTTTCTGGATGCTGATAGAAGACAGGATACTCCTAGGTTAGAGACACAGATTGTTTTACACTAGCTATGGCAGTAGCCAGGCATCAGCATTCTTGTGCTGGTTACCTAAGCCTTCATTCCACAGGGTGACATGAACAGGGCCCCATGATAACCTGCATTTGCCAGGGCTTACTTTATAGGTGTCCTACCCTGAGCTTTGGGAATCCAAATCTTTTATAAGGGACAGCAAGCCAGTCATCATTCACTATGACAGAAAAGACAAGAGGCAGCGCACGCAGGAGGCAGTTGTTGCATGTGGATTCTGGAGCTCTGTGTAGGGCCTGTCAAGTTTGAGATGCCCACAAGACAATCAAGTGGGTCTGTGAACTGGATCCCAACACAGACAGGTCAGGACTTGACGTGTAAATTTGGAAGATGACCCTGTTGAGGCAGTTTATACAGTATAATCACCTAAGAATTTTCATTATACTTGGTGGGAAAGCACTAGACATGTTCTTTTGTTGTTTGATTTTTAAAATTTATTTTCTTAAATCATTATTCATTTTTGTACAATAATTGGTGTCTCCCCCAGATGTAGACCCCATAGTTTTCCTGCTACCCTATCACCTGTGAACCATCATCATAGTTCCTTTTACTCTTCTTCCCCTGTTTTGACCCTTCTCCCTCCCACCCCTTGCTGTATGTCTCAGATCTATAGGCAGCATATATGTGCTCATGTATAAGTGAGTCCATCTAGCATTTATCTTTCTCCTTCTGACTTATTTCACTGAGCATGATCCCTTCTAGCTCCAACCACGTTACTGCAAATGGCATGAGTTTGTCTTTTTTGATTGTTGAGTAATATTCCATTGTATTACCACAAGAATTCCATTCACTTATTTGGTTCCTCTCCATTCCTCTTATAAGTGAAACCATCTGATATTTTTCTTTTTCTTTCTGGCTTATTTCACTGAGCATGATCCCTTCTAGCTCCATCCACGTTGCTGCAAATGGCATGAGTTTGTCTTTTTTGATCACTGAGTAATATGCCATTGTGTATATATACCACAACTTTTTGATCCAGTCATCTGTTTGGGGGCATTTGGGTTGTTTCTGTATCTTGGCTATTGTAAATAGCGGTGCAATAAACAGGAGTGTAGGTTTCCTTTTGAATTAGTGTTTTTGTGTCTTTGGGGTAGATTCGTAAGAGTAGAATTGCTGGATCATATGGTAGGTTCAATTGTAGTGTTTTGAAGAACCTCCACACAGCTTTTCACAGTGGTTGGATCAGTTTGCATTCCCACCAGTAGTGTAAGAGGGTTCCTTTTTCTCCACATTGTCACCAGAATTTGTGTTTACTAGATATGTTCTTAAAAGCAAGAGCAAAAGAAAAACACTTAATTACTTTAGCAGTTAAAAACATGAGAAAGAATTGTTCAGCTCCCTGCACTCAAATGTAGGATAGGGAGAAAAGGAATAGAGACTTTTTGCAAATGCATAGTAAGTACCTAGGAAATTAAAGAAAATCAGTCCAGAAATTACTACAGAGAATAAGTTATTAAGATGCAAGAGACTATAAAGTCACAAAAATAAAATACAGCTTAAAAATGCACATTCACTCATGCTGTATCCTCTACCCTGCATATTCTTCCTTTTGTCCATCAGGCTTGAGCTCAGGAGAAGAGAATGGGACACTACTCATCATCATGGATGAGGGTTGCTTTTTGTTTGGCAAATGGCAACTTCTTTGCATATACACAAAGTCTTAACATTGTCAGTAGGTTTTTGGAAACTGCAACTTTAAGTAAAACAATGTAGGGCCTCCCTTGGTGGCGCAGCGGTTGAGCGCTGGGTTCCGAGGCTGCCCACAGCCTCTGCAGTGCTAGTTCGATCCCCGGCCACCAGCGAGGGTCCCACACACACACACACACACACACACACACACACACACACACACACAAATGTATAATGAAGCCATAGTTTAGTTCAATTTGGGACTGTGATGTTATAATGAAACTTAAAGTGAACAGCTTGACAAAAGGACATTATTCAAGGACAGCTGCTTTACAGTGGGAACATGCACTAGCAACCTCACTTTTTGGATGAGGAAACTAAGGTTGGGCAAGGTGAAGTCACTTGCCAATAAGTATCATGTGTGTGCAGGTCAGTGCAGACACCTGCATGTGGCCCAGTAGATCTGATTCCAGTGTCTGTGTGTAAAACTCTTCTCTTATCCCTGAACTCTGAGCCCCATGTTGGGAATGAGGTCTGTGATCAGGGGTGACAGTGGGTTCGGTGGGAGGATGCTCTGTGGTCAGTGCCTGGTGCAGAGACACACGTTATCTCATTTACTCCTCACCTGCACCCTGTAAGAAGTGTCACTGTCCCCTGTTTTCAGGGGAGAAAACTCGAGGCCAGCGTGCCTGACCCAGAGCCTCCTCCTCTGGCCTCCAGATCAGTGACCCTTCTGTCCTGGAAAAGGAGGTTCTGATACTGAGGATCTAGTGTGGGACAGCCTTCCAAGATGGTTCCGATGGGTACTCGGGATTGGGAATCGCTCTAACTAAAGTGTTTACTTGAACCTTTTGCAGCTACTACCCGAGTGGAGATGCCTTTGCTTCAGGATCAGATGATGCTACGGTATGTTTCTACGTTCTTGAGAGCTCTTCCTATTTGTAAGAGAGAGATGCTGACTTAATTTTATTTTTCAAAAATAACATTTTTTCTTATTACACAAGTACAGAACTTCCTTTACTTATGATGGGATTCCATCTCGATAAACCAGTCATTAGCTGAAAATAGCCTAAGTTGAAAATGCATTTGATGCACCTGGACTACCAAACATGATAACTTAGCCTAGCCCCTTAAATGTGCTCAGAATACTTATGCTCTCATGCTCTGTGGAGTATTGGATGTTTGCTCTAATGGCCTTATGGCTGACTAGGAGCTGCAGCTTTCTGTCACTGCCCTGCATCATTAGAGAGTGTCCTGCCACAGTTTCTACTGAATGAGCATTGCTTCTACATAATGCTCAAAATCATGAGTCAAAATATGGTAAGTTAGGACCACCTGTAATGTAAATTCAGTGAAGAAAACTTGGAGAGAAAATTATATTACCTTAATCACCCTACCCAAAAAAGTCACATGACGCTTTATAATTTGCTTTCTCTACTTAGCAATATATTATGAACATTTTCTCCATGCCAATACATATTTTTCTGTATTATATTTTCTTAATGGCAGAATAGTGTTCATGTTATAGGTGACACCATCACTTACTTGACCAGTTTTCAATTTTTGGACATTTAGGGTTTTTTCAAGAGTTTTTGGTTTTTGTTACAAACACTTCTATAGGTAGATATTTTGGGCAACTTTCTAATTGTTTCCTTAGAATTAATTCTCAGACATGAACTTACTGAGTCAAAATTAGGTCTAGTTTTAAGGTTTTTGATGCTAATTGCCACATCATGTTGACCTATATTTCAAGAGAAAAAACTACTTTCTTGAAGTCTCATAAGATCAAACATCTTATTAAGTAATAGGTTTCATCCTAATTTGCTGCTATGGGAGAAATAACAAGGGAATAGGTTGAGAGTTTTTTGTAATAAAGAAAATTTAATACTTAGATATCTCAAAAATATCTGTGTGTTTGGTGTATATATGTATATATGGGCATAGATTTTGGAAAATTTCTTGCCATAAAAATGATCAAGTTGAAGTCCTTTAGCTCTGAGTGGAATTGTACCCCAATTAAAAAAAGAAAAGGATAAAACACAGACCCTTTACAAGCAATGAATTAAAAAATGGGAAATAAACCCCCAAAGATGTTTTCAAAGTCACCTGTAATCAAGGAAATGCAGGGTTAAGTAATCAGATGCTCACTGGTATCTTGGATTAGCAAAGAAATGCCAGTGGCCGAGGTGGTGCTATAAAAGAATCCTGGGGTCAGACTGCTGCTGCTGCTGTCTGAGGCAGTTTTGGATTATGTGCTAAGAGTCTTCAAGCCCCTTTAAGCCCAACATACTACTTCTTTGATCCAGTCATGTTGTCCTAAAAACAATTCTAAGGATTCTGTTCCCTAGCTTTTCTAAAGACAATACCAGAGATAGATACATTTTTATATAAATAATGGTCTCCATAATTTTAATTAAAAAAGAAAAAAAACAGACACAGAACACTCAACAGTGTGGCTAAATAGGTCCTGATAAATCCTCAGGAGGAAAACTCAACAGCCATGTTAATTATGGTTCTTTTTTTTAAGGTTATTTAACAATATGAGAAAAGGCTCATAACATATTAATAGAAGTAATAGTGAAATAGTAACCCCATTTAAACACATACATTAAAAAAGAATTAGACTGAAGAAAAATGTCAGTAAGCACCCCTAGGATTTGGGATGACTTATTTTCTTCTTCATTTCTGTGTTTTTCTGAATTTTCAACAAAGAGTGTGTATCCTTTATCAGAAAGAAAAAGAGGGAATTTCAGATTTGAAATCCTGTGTGTTTGCTGTGTCTTTGACCCTCCACTGATCCATGGAGATAAGGGTTCTGGATTAAGGGGTGAATACTAGGAGAGACAACTAAAGAGTTTTCCACTTAGCCCTCTAACTACACAAGCCACCAGCACATCTTGCTGTGCCCATAACTTTGTAGTCTTCACTTCTCCAAACTGGAGCCAGAAGTAAGTGCTTGTTTCTGTGTTTGCACCCCAGTGTCGTCTTTATGACCTCCGGGCAGACAGGGAGGTCGCCATCTATTCCAAAGAGAGTATCATATTTGGAGCATCCAGCGTGGACTTCTCCCTCAGTGGTAAGATTTTCCCTTAGAAACTTTCCCAGGACTGTCAACCAGGACCCAGATGAAAGCAGCTCTCCATCAAGCTCCCCCTCAGCTGAACTTCTGTGGGCCCATGTGCTAAGTCATCATTTTCGGCAGGTTTCCTCACCGAGCTTCTTGATCCTTCCTCTTTGGCCTATCCTCAGTGACTTCCCTCTGTCTCCCGGGCTGCATCTACTTCTGCGGTACCTTTTAGATAGTTCCCTCCCAGTTTCCTTGCTCCCCTTATCCAAAAAACGGACCCTTTTTAGCAGTAGAGGGGGTGAGGAAAGAGACTCTTCATCAATGCCCTGGAGCTCATGGCACCTCTGCCCTCACAGTGGGGAGCTGCTGGTGAAGGTTGAGGTGACATTGACAGGACATGTCACTGGACCATTCACTTTCCCCAGACACACCCCCTGTTCTGCACCTGTGCTTCTGTCTGCAAGCTGCCAAGGCTGCCAGCCCATCTTTTCCCTCCCCTCTCTGCACATCCAACTCCTACTTAGCCCTCAAGGGCCAATTCCAGTGTTGCCTGCTCTGCAGTGTCCTCCTTGACTCCCCCCTCTTGTGTGACAGAACACCTTATACATGTCTAAGCACTTCATTTTTACCATATGGTGCTACAATGATGAATATGTCTGCTTCCCCACCACCACCCTCCCCAGGGATTAGTGACTGTGTTTTCTCTTTTTTGACTCCTCAGGGCTAAGCACATCACCTGGCACTAAATCACTATTTAATGAATGAATGAATGAGTGAATGAATGAATGACAGTCATGAAAAGAAAAATAGGAAGGAACTGGTTTACTAACCATCATATCCTGTTTTAAGGTCGCTTACTGTTTGCTGGATACAATGATTACACCATCAACGTCTGGGATGTTCTTAAGGGGTCTCGAGTCTCCATCCTGTTTGGCCATGAAAACCGAGTTAGTACTCTACGTGTTTCCCCTGATGGGACTGCCTTCTGCTCGGGATCATGGGATCATACCCTCAGAGTAAGAAGTTCTTCTGTTTTACACTGTGCGAGAGGAAGAGTGAATGTCCTTTCAGAGAGCCGAGGGATCAGAGTAAACTGGGATGGGCTGAGTCAGCCAAAGAGAACTCTGATGGCAGCTCTGCCCGGAGCTGCAGAAGGGCTGAGTTACCTGGGGAGGTAGTAAGTCCCCCATCAATGCAAGTGATCAAGCATCAGTTATACAACAATACATCAGCACACAGATGAGACAGTAGTTGGGTTAGGAAAGCCACAAGGTTCTTTTGATCCTAAATGTCTGATACTTCTGCTTCTACTCTCACAAATCAGTATTGCCAGTGTCACCTCTCAGTAGTGCGGGATTCTTATTCTCTGGTCACAGAGTCCCTCAGTACCCAAAAAGGGACTTTGGAGGTCCACAGAGCTTCTGAAATTATATGCCAAATTGTGTGTGTGTGCGCATTCTACCGGGAAAAAAAGTGTCCTTACTAGCTTGGGTCAGATGCTCAAAGAATTCCACAATCTTGTCAAATGTTGGCTCCCCAGAAATGGCAACAAAATAGCCTGTTCATGAAAGAAAACTAAATGAATTGCCTACTGTGGTGTGGAAGATCAGAAACTTGACATAGGTGGCATCTCAGAAGGGGAGTGCAAAGGCTGATATTCATGAGGTTGGGAGGGGCAGGTTTATGGGAGGTCTTTTGATGGAGGGAATTAAGTTTTGACATATTTGTGGCATCATAGTTTAAGGATGGAAGGAGAGAGAGGATTTCAAAGACAGTCTTGAAAAGTAACTGGTCATTTGATGCTCTAGATTGTCCTGAGAAATGAGTGCTTTTCAAAAGGGCAGTTGAATAGTCTAGTCTTAGGATAAATAGAACTTTTGCGATGTTTTTGAAAGAAACCAAAGTTAATTGTGACTTCCTTTCCCCAGACATGAGTTTCCTAAATCAGTAAAGTCGTGTGAATGTGCCCCAGGAGCTGTGTGAGTACAGCTGGTCTCAGCACTTGGTCTAAACGTGACTAGTTCCTGGTAGAGGGGCCGCTGACACCCTGCAGACCACTGAGTGAGGAAGAGGAGGATCTGGTACGAAGAAGGACCTTTGAGTTGCTAGGAGTAAAGTGTTACCCTTCCCAGACATGTCAGTGCTGTGTTTTGGGTGGAGACGTGTATGTGTGTGGGGTGGACTGATTTTACCTTTTCAAATTCAAGTCTTATAAGCTGCTAACCATGAAGGCACTAAAAATTTTCTGCTTGCCTTTGCAGGTCTGGGCTTAATCATCTTCTCACAATGCACACATAGATACCTAGGCATAGAATTTGAAATCATCACATTAATCATCTTATTTCTAGAGTATCTGAGGGCTTTGTTGCAACTCTAAGGGAGCAACTCCAAGACTGAGAGTTGACAGTGTCTCCAGTATTACCATTAAGGATTCCTGTGTGAGCACCAGCACCCGAAGAACACCTGCAAGTGAAGTGTTTTTTCATTTTGAGCACTTTTTAAAATGTATTTATGTTTAAGGTTATTGTAATAATACTCTGTTCCCAACAGAATTTAGCATTTTATAGATTGCATATTATTTCCTTGAGTCAAATTTGGTTTTGGAGCACTTTAAAATCTGATTTTTCTTAACGTGCGTGTGACTTTTGGAGCCTTCCTTTAGACGTGCTAATGTTAATGGACGATATGAGAAGGACTGTGTTAAGCAGTCTGTTAAGATTCCAAATCCAAATGTAATTAGACCAAATCACTTTATAAAAAAAGTTTTTATTGTAAAAGAATCTTTTTCAGTCTCAGATCCTATCATCTTTTTTGAGATCAAACATTTTCATCTATGTGGCCTGTTACGGACAGAGAGGTGCATAAAATGGACAGGATGCCTGATGTATGATTTGTTATCTATCACTGTGTCACTTGGGCAGAAAATTTTCTTTCCTTTGAAGGAAAAGCTGAATGTTGTTTGTGTGCCATTGCTTCTCAGAGCGACCAGAATCTTTCTGTGTAAGAACACGAGACAGTAAACTTACTGGAAAACCTGACTATAGTATTAGCTGTATTAGGATTAGTCGTATCCACTCAGGCTAAAGTGGATCTTGCCCATGTAAACCACACTCATATTTATTGCACTGCAAGTGTAATTACATATATAAATTGACAGGTCTGAGATGATAATGCCTTTGCTTCTCTTATGTTGAGAAAAATATAACAAAAATATATTGTCTTTATTTGAGATTCAACGATTCCTTTTGGAAAATACAAGTGTGTTTGCTTCAGGGTCCCTTCCCCGCCCCCTTTTTTTTTTAAGGTGTAAGGGCTTATTCTTTATGTTAGAAAACTCATTCAGAAAGATGGTATGCATTGCTTGGGGAAATAAAAGATCACCTCAGACCAAAAATCACTCCTGGGTGAAGCTTGCCCTCTGGTGGCCTGGGGTTCGGGTGGCCAGGCTTGTGGCCCAGGGGCTGTGTGTGCCGAGGCCCCTGGATCCTCCCTTCTCCGCTCTAGTTCCTGCTCCAACCCAGCCCATTTTCTGGTGGTAATTATGTCTTTGCAGGCCCAGCCCCAGGCTGCTCCTCAGAAAGGCCCTTCCAGAGTTAGAGCCACACACACAGCCCTCAGACTTGCCTGGGCCTGGGGGTTAGTTCCAGCTCAACCCCCACAATTACTTGTTCGGGCATTGTAATGAGCCAATCAGTCAAAAATCAGCCAGGCCAACTCTTCCATCAACTCTTTCAAATATTCAGTCATTTGCCAAGGAAACATTTACTGAGGTCCTTACACAGCAGGCGTTGGACTAGAGAAAGAAATATAAGAGCCCCTGCTTTCCCCTAAAGATCCCAGACTGAGGGAGGGAGCATGGTGCAGAGGGACCATTTTTCCCACACGGCCCCCACTCTCCCAATGTGTTACAGTCTGGGCAGGGTATCCAAGAAGTAGGCGGAGCCTACCAGCTACCGAAGAGATCAGGCCCCAGAGTGTATCCCATGGAATTCCTGACCTCCCAGAATGTTCCAGAGGTTGTTCCTGGTCTCCTAGTTATGGCTGTCCCGTTCTCCCACGGGACCTTTTCGTGTCTCTACACTCTGACCTGGGCTTCCCAGAAGTAAAGGAAGACAGGGTAGGGGAATGTTACGTAGATTCAGAGAAAGCACAAAGTTCTGTGCTTGCCAAGAAGAGCATCTTCAGTTTACACGCAAAATAGCCCATAACTTTCCAATCATAAAAGTGACTTTCAGTGTCCTCAGAAAATATTCCATACAACACTCACTCCCACAGGCTGTAAATCATCTCTCCTGTAAGTATTTAATTTCACAGCACGTGTTGTTCAGTAGTCATTGATGAAATATTTGATTGGGAAACTCAGGGGTGTAAACTCCAGGTAATAAATTATATTTTGCATATTGAACAAAATGCTGAGTTTTTAAATCAGTTTTTTCTTTCTTTTTTTTTTAAGAGGACCAAACCAATTATGAAGGGGAAAAAATAGATATACCCCCAGGTGTACAGCTCCCTTCCCAGCCCAAGAAGAGGAGGATTATGCAGGAAGGGGGCCAGATAAGGAGGCATGCAGCAGCAGGTGTTTGTGAGAAATGTTTGTGAACCTCTTGGCCAGCCTCTAAAAATGGGTTTCTGCTCCCTTAGAACGTGCAGAAGCAGAGACCCCATGTCCACTTCTCTCTCCCCACTCCTTGACTTCCTCCACATTCTTCCCTAGGCTGTAAGTGGCTTAAAAGCAGCACAAGGTTGTAACGGCCTTTGCATCCTGGGCTCTCATTGCTTGGCCAGCTGGGTAGAAGGTGTCCCTGCTGACATGCGGACTCATCTGTATGTCAGAGGGGACAATGGTGCAAAGGATGCACACCTAAGTTCAGACCCAGCTCTTTTGCATGATGGGATAGAGTATAATGTCTAAATTTCTCCCAGCCTCAATTTCCTCATCTATGATATGGTACAGCACTAGAGTATGTAAGGACTGGAGCCTGGCTAGAGCTAGGCTGGCCTTTAGAGCTGGGAAGTTTCCACTCTGGGCTGATGATGGCCAGTTCTGACATAATGTTTATGTCATTGTAAAAAGTTTATAGACCCTCTAGTGAGGAGATAGAATCAGAACAATGCTCTGGCTTATTTAGCTCTAAGCAAATAGGAACTACTCAATGTAAGTATAGTGTGAACATTTATGTGAAGACTGTGATGAAGGACATGACCATATTTAAACCCAAGGTTATCTAAAGGTAAGCTGGATGCTTACCTTTGTCATAAGACAGGAATCATGAAGCAGGTCCTTGTTTCCAACCTATCTGTGCTCTACAATAACTGGCAGCCTCCCATTTCTAGGTAGACCCAAGGGAAATGGAAAAAAGCCACCAAAGTGCCCACCAATAGAAGGCTGGATCAAGAAGATGTGGCATAGCCACACACTGGAATACCATTCAGCCATAAAGACAGGTGAAATGTCACCATTTACAGCAACATGGAAGTAGCTCAAAGGAATTATATGTAGCAGAGCAAGTCAGATAAAAATATATACTGGAAAACTTCACATACATGAGCAAAATAAGGAATCAAAGTTGGGTGAGCTGACAAAGAAAAATAATTATAAATTATTTTCATACACTAGGACTTTGGTACCAAAAAGAAGGTTCTGCCCTTTAGTGGGAGGGCAGGGGAGAAAGGACCAACGGGGAAGGTGATGGAGGGAATGGCTTTGCTGAGTGTGCATGAGGGGCATTTGGGGATAGAAGTGGGCATATAATTATAATACATGCTAACATTTTTACCACTATGATAATCCAGTTATTCTTCAGAGAATTTTGTATAAATTTGCTCATTAAGTTCTTACAACATACCGGAGAGATATATTTAATTGTAATGATCTTTTTATAGATTTGGAAACAAGGAAAAAGTTTCATAATGTGAAAGGAAAGCAAATATGTTTACACAGAAATTTGCACATTAACATTCACAGCAGTCCAAAGTGGAACAACTCAAATGATGATGCATAAGCAAATGTGGTCTGTCCATACAATGGAATATTACATGGCCCTAAAAAGTAATGAAATACTGATTCATGCTGCAACACAAATGAATGTTGGGAATGTTATGTTCAGTGAAAGAAAGCAGATACAAAGGACCACATAGTGTATGATTCCGTGATATGAATATTCTAGAATAGGTAAGTCCATTGATACAGAAAGAAAATTATGGTTACTTAGTGCTAGGGAGGGGCTGAGTGGGGTATGACTAGTGGATATGGGTTTCCTTTGAGGTAGTGGAATTTAATTTGTTGTAGTGGGCAAACAACTCTGAATATACTATAAACCACTGAAGTATGTATTTTAAAAGGGTGCATTTTATGGCCTGTTAATTATGTCATAATAAAGCTGATAAAAATATATATGGAAAAAGTAGTGGCAATAAGTCTCTAACTATGTTGAGTATTTAAAAAGAATAAACTCTGGAAGGGATTCTCCTGAGTGAAGTGAGCCAAAGGATGGTGAAGTGAAACTGGGTGGTTTACTTACATGTGGACTATAGAGAAACCAAACAAAGGAACAGACAAAGACAAACTTAAAATTCATCCTTGAAAGCAGAAAGCAGCCCAGAGATCTGAGGCATGGCGCGGGGGGACAGTGGACTATGGTGGAGGACTACAGGGACTTTGGCGGTAGAAAAACTATAGTCACCACATCTGAGGGGAGAAATGCTATATTGTAAAAAAAAAAAAAAAACAAGGATGGATAGCAATGATGTCATCAGTAAAAAAATCATTGAAACATAAAGGTAAGGCTTACTGGAGTGGCAGGAACGGGCCACAGTGCAGGTTTTCTGATCCAGCAGACCGGGTGAAGGAGGAGTCAGAGCCCTCAGTGGCTTTTGCAGGTCTTTTATTTAGATTTACCAGGTACACAGCAGGCAGGGATGCTGGGGGGCCGGGAGGCTGGCAGGCCTCCCAGTCCCCAGCAAGTCTTCACTCTGTCTGGGTTCTCCGGCCTTCTCTCGTGTTCTCTCTGCTCTCCTGCTTCCATTCATTCTTAGTTTCTGCTGGCGTCCCCGTGACGCCACCCTTATAAACTCAGTCTCTCAGCCCAGGTGTACCCACTTCAGGTGCCCACCATCAGGCATGCATTCAGGACCGCAGGGATTCATCATCAATCCTGATGGCGGGAGGGCAGAAAAGCCTGATACTTTACTTACCCTACAGTCAGGCACTGTGCTAAGCACTTTTCATACCCCAACGTATAATCGTCGTAACAGTCCTTTGAGGCAGTTTATATAGCCAGACTTTAGTGGTGCAGGGGTGGGAGGGTAGGTCAAGGCTAGGGGAGTTGAATAACTTCCTCATGGCTGCACAGCTTCTAAGTGGCCTTGCCAGGATTTTAACCAAGTCTGACTGCAAAATCTGTCCTTGCACCATGTAGGCTAGAAAGTGTGTGTGGAGGTTGATACTCACATGTGTTTTCGTTCAGCTGATAATTATTAACAGTTAACCATTGACTGAGCCAAAGGCTTTACCACTCTGCTCCTAAACTACTCCAAATCTAAGAAAAAATTGTGTGCTCGCTGCTAACATGCAACTTTCAAAAAAAAAAAAAACTCACTTGTAAATAAAACACGAACATATACCAAAGCACTTATTGACTCATTCATTAATGAGGCAACCATAAGATATCAAAACTGATTCAAATGTAAACTTGATGTAAGAAATTGATAGTCTTTTAACACAATTCATTTGGCTCACTATAAAGCAGTCATCTGTGTGGGAAGGTCAGGCGGTTGGCAGCAGTGCCAGCCTTTGTAGGGAAAAATCTCTTGCTGCTCCTTTCTCTCGCCCTGCTGCCACAGCCTCTTTGCTCAGTGGCCCATAGAGCAAACTCTACAGCAACTGGGTGAAAAAAACGGACACCCACTGGGCACAGAATGTTGTCAAGCTGATTTATGAAGAGCCTCCACTACAGTAACTGCCCTTCGGGACAAGGTTACCTTCGCCGTCTGTGCTCACGCAGAGGGCTCCAGCCAGGGTTTCCTCCTCACCAACATTGTAGTCCTGGTTCTTTCAAGGCCCTGAATGTTTCCAGCCAAATCGTCCACAGCTGTGGTGCATCCCTGTAAATATTCGCTGCAGTCCGGTCTTGTCCCGTCTCACTCCAGACATAGTAGATGATCAAATAGTCTGCTATGCTTGGTGTTCTGCTCTTTGGGAGGATTTTCCTTCACCTTCTTCCCAATCATCCCTGAGTGTGGCTGTATTACCGTTTACCTGTGATACCAGAATGCAACACAGAGCCATCAGAGTCCAGGCTTGAGTTTCCTCCATCAGTCAATTGTCATACATAACCCCCTGGAGGCCTGACACACAAGGAGGGAAGAGACAAAGCAACAGTGTTCCTGGAGCCTGGACTACCTGTTCATGCAATTTGTGCCAGGTAGACCTGCCGAGCTGAGTCTCCTTTAGCACTTCCATGTGATGACAGATTGCTACGGTGCATGCTGCCTTACAACTAGGCAGATCAGATACCACCCATATCCTGGTGAGAGTGCAAGCTGCCTGCTCAAAGGGACTATGGTGAAGGTTCACCCGTGATTTATGGGAGCTACACCTGAGGGGAGAAATCAACTAGTGTACCATAATGAACAATGTAAGAAAGTTTAATCAATAAAAAAATAGTTTGTTACCCTAAGCGGGGAAAGGAGCACTAATTATAAGTAGGACTGCAGTGGTGAGGACCTGGCCAGTTAAAAGGTAAAGAGAAGGCTAAACAAATACAGGAGTGGAAGCTGTAAGAGACAGCCACCACCCTAGAGCTGAACAGCCCCTCAACCTCTACCTCAGTGACAAACCCCCGTGATGGCCCTTTCTCTGTCCCTCCGGGAATCTGGAGGATCCTCGAGAGCAGGGTCCATGTGTCCATGGTATTGCCAGTGCTGGAACAGGGAGGCCTCGCATGGCCAAGGCTCTGAGTAAGCCTTGGGTGAAAGAATGCCGCCAGCACTGAAGCTCTGACAGCCGCAGGAGAATGAGCCTGCTTCCTGGCACAGGTGCCAGACCGAAGCCAGGGGTGTCCAGACCAAAGACAGGGGTGTCCAGCACACACCCGGATGCTCCTTTCAGTGCAGAGACCCCGGCGATCCTCAAGGAACCGCCCGCGGAGGGCTGTGTGCAGCCTTTGCCAGCCTCTCCTTCCGAGGAGACAGAAGTTTAACCCAGCCTCCGGAGCAGCCCCCTCCGTTAGTGCCCAGACCGAGAGCCACACAACCTGGATCCCGCTCCGCGCCCACGGCCAAGCGAGCGCGCGCCCCCAGCCTCGCCGGCCCAGCGGCCGCAGCAGGTGCGCGCGGGACGCGCATCAGGGCCCCCTCTCGCGTGGGCCGCATCCCGGGGCGGGGCGGGGCTTCGCGGCCCCTCCCAGGACCGAGGGGCGACCCGGCTTATAAATGAGGGTCGGGTGGGCGAGCCGAGGCGGGCGAGCGCCTAGAGCGGCTGCAGACCCACTGCCCGGAGTGTTGCGCCGCGAGCCCGCCTGGCGCCCCGCGCGCCCCGACACCGCAGCACGCGCTGCGCTACTTAGGGGCCCCCCAGGCTGCTCCGGAGACCGCGTGGAGCTGGCGGAGCGTGGCTAGGACCCGACTCTCCGAACGCCGCGGCCCCGGCTGGCACCGCGTGGCGAGGGTCGTGACTTTGGCAGGGCCGCCGCCGGCTGGAGGCGCCCAGGGTGGGGTGAGCTCGGCGGGGCTGGGGCGCGAGGGGGTGGAGGTCCCCGGGGACCCCGGGCGGGACGGGACGCGCAGCCCCAGGGGCGCTCGCGCGGCCAGCACGGGGAGGGACCCGCGGCGCCAAGCCCTCGAGGGCTTTTCGGCCGGATGGCAAGGTTGGTGTGGCGCGCGAGCTCTCTCCTCTCTCGGGGGAGCCAGACCGACAGGGCGCGGCCTTGCGGGGTGCGCGCGTGAACCGGGTTTGCAGCAGCAGCACGTGGCGTTCGCGTGGGTTTGCACGCTTTTCACTTGCTGTTGGCATTTTAGGATGCGCCCATTTCAGGTCATGGCAGCGCGCGCTTGTGGAACCCCCCACGCTGATGAAGTCCGCAGTGGTTGGTCACTCTGGCCAGGTGGGTTCGCGCGCCTCTTCCTCTTAAACGCACCGCTGGAGAAATTTAAGATTCCTTGAGCCCACAGCTGTGCAGGGCGGAGAATGACAGCCTAAAACGTGCAAAGGGAAAAGCCTCCTCTTGTCCAGTCCACACACCTCTCAGGAAAAGCCCGGGCGGGAGGTGTTGGGTGTGTGCCTGCTGAGGTGCCTTAATGTCGAATCCCTGCACCTAGCCCTGGAGCGGGAGGTGCAGGCGCCCTGGCTTGCAGCTGCAGGTTGTTGATTTGTGTTTTAGGGTAAAGGGTCGGCGCTTGGCCTGCAGCTACTAAATGCAATTAAAAGGCTCCCCATCCTTCAGGAAGCCGGTAGCAAGCCTCTTGGATTCTGAGCTAGACCCATTTCTTTATTCTCTTCCTCACTTGAGCTGAATCCATGACTTCGGTGACCCAGGTTACAGAATAAATGAAGCCAAATGACTTAAACCAGCGATTCAAAAAATATGAGGAACTGGGGAAGATGCAGGAAATGTATTTTTTTTTAAGATTGATTTATTTTTATACAAGGGCTGGGGTACAGGCAGGAGGCAAGGGAGGGTGAGAGGATTCACCAGAGACAGAGCAGGGAACAGAACAGGCAGATCTGACTGAAATACACTGCTGAGGGGAGCAGGGGGCGAGAGAGGAGAGGTCTGCTGTGCCATGTGGGATTCTCACTTGCTGGCCAGGATGGAACCTGCAGTGCAGAGGCTGCGGACAGCTTCAGAGTGTGGCACTCAACTGCCTGTGCCACCAGGGAGGCCCAGTTTTTGAGATTTTTCAAATAACGTAATGCCTGTTTGTTGCTATAAACTTTCCTCTTGAAATTCTGCATCCCACAAATTTTGATGCATTCTATTTTCACTTTAATTTTGAGAATTTATTTCCCTTTTGATTTCTACATTTATCAGGGATATTGGTCTGTAGAGTGTGTGTGTATGTGTGTGTGATGTCTTTGCTTTTGTTATAAGAGGAATGTTGACCTCATAGAATGTGTTTGGGGAACTTGAGAATAGATATTAGTTTGAAGACTGGCTAGAACTCACTTGTGAAATCATCTGGTCCTAAGCTTCTGTTTTGGGAGGAGACTTCTGATTACTGTTTCAGTTTCCTTGCTTGTAGTTGGTTTGTTTGTTTCCTACTCCTGACCTGGTGTTCAAAAGTTGATTGCTTGTAATAATTTGTAAAAATAAGCTTCAATGTTTATTATCTGTTCATTAATTTTATTTCTCAGATAATTCCTTTGTTCTTTTGCATTCTCTTGTATTCCTTTGATCAGCATTTTATTTTCTTCAATTTCTTTAAATTTCTTTAATAACAATTTTGAACTTTGTATCTGATAAGAAGATAGTCTTCCATGTCTTTGTGGCTGCATTCTATAGGGTTGTTCTTGTGGTAACATAGACCATGCAGGTCTTAAAGTGCCTCGTATTTTATTTTATTTTTTTGTCTTACGGTTTTGCAACTTTAGATTTCTCTGTCTTTTAAAAGTATCTGCATCAGTATCTTGAGAAAGCTGTGGCTTTAAGTGATTTTTTAATTTTTGGCCTCTGACAGCTTCCATAGCCTTTCAGTGATAGGATCTTCTAGCAGCTGAGTACATAAGAGGGGAATGGCCCTGTAGGGGTCCAGCCATTGCCATGGAGTAGGTGACACTAGCTCATGTTTGGGGCACTGCCCATCTTTCCTCTGGGGTTCCAGACCTGCGTCTCTGCAGTCTGAATGCTCTAGTGAATTTCACGAGGTCAGTACCAGTCCAGAGGAGAGGGGAGGGTGAGCCAACCTAGTGCACTGTTGTTTTCACTAGGGAGCCTGCCTGCAGGGAGCACAGGAGCTCATCTGCACACACTTCGCTCAGCCAAGTGTGCCTTGGCATCATTCACCTCTCCGCTTTTCCAGGGCCACAGGCTGAGCAACAGTTCTGCAGTTGAGCGGTAGTTTCCTCACAGACCACAGCCTCCAGGCATTTATCTCTACCAACCTCTTGTTAATAGAGCTTGAATCTATGGGCCTTCCTTGGTGGCGCAGTGGTTGAGTGCTGGGCTGCAAAGCTGCCCTCAGCCTCTGAAGCGCCATCCCTGGCCACAGGCAAGAGTCCCACATGGCGCAACAGACCTCTCCTGCCGCCTGCTGCTCCCCTGTTCCCCTCAGCAGTTTATTTAATCGGTCTGCCTGTTCTGCTCCCCGCTCTGGCTCTGGTGAATTCTCTCACCCTCTGGCACTTCTGACTGTACCCAGTGCTTGTATAAATAAATAAATCTTTAAAAAAAAAAAATAGAGCATGAATCTCTTGACTCTTTATTGTAACATGCTGGTCTCTCATTTGCTAGGATTGTGTTGCGGTTGTTTTAATATATCAGTCAGAAATATTGACCTGGAATTTACTTTTTGGGATGTTCTTGTATGGTTTTGGCATCAGGGTAATGCTAACGTCATAGAAGGAATTTGGAAGCATTCTGCCTTTTCAGTTTTTTGGAAGAGTTTGAAAAAGATAGATATCAGGTCTTCTTTGAATGTTTTGTAGCTTTCAATATTAAAGCCACGGGGCCCTGTATTGTAGGGTTTGGGGGAGGCTTTTAGTTTCTCTCCTTGATAGTTACTGTTCTATCCAGATCTCTATTTCTTCCTGATTTTTTTTTTTTTCCAGAATGATTCAATTTTGGATGGTAGTGTGAGTCTAAGTCGTTAAGGCCCTTTATATTTTTGTAGTATCTGTTGTAACTTCTTTCATTTCTGATTTTATTTGCACTTTCACTTTTTTCTTCATGCCTCTTTCTAGCGTTTTGTCGGTTTTGTTTGCCTTCCATGGTTTCATTGATCTTTTTGGTCTCTTATTTCCTTTATTTTCTTCTAGTGGCTTTGGGCTTTACTTGTTCTTTTCCTGTTTAGGTGAAAGGTTAGATTGTTTACTTGAGATTTTTACTGTTTCGTAGGCCAGTGTTGCTATGACCATCCCTCGTACTACAGCTTTCATTAAAATACTGATGGTCTCACTCATAGCAGGAATTTAGAAAACCTAAATAAGGGACCAGGAAAAAGACTAATTATAATAAAGTAAAAATCAAAATCAACAAGTAACTATAAACCAGAGACACAGGGTGGGGGGGGGAGGCGGGAGTAGGATCAAAACAAGGGGGGTAGGAATTGTATGGGGACTATGACCATGATGAAAATGCACACATTGTGCAAAAATGAAAAATGATGCAAAAAATATATAAAATCAAAATAATAAAAAATAGAAATAACAATAACAATAATTTACATATAAAGAGTTCTTAATAAAAAAGGAATCTCTTAAAAGATTTTATGTTTCTGGATTGTTTCTGTTTCTTCTCAGTTGTCCAATTAGTTGGCATATATTCATAGTAGTCTTTTTTGATCCTTTGTATTTCCATGTTGTCAATTTTTACTTCTTTCACTTAAGATTTTAAGCCCTCTCTTATTTTCTTAGTGAGTCAAGCTTAGGGTTCATCAGTTTTGGTTATTTTTTCAAAGAACCATCCCTTGGTTTTATCTTTTCTGCTGTCTCTCTAGTGTATATTGCATTTATTTTCACTCTGATCTTTATTATTTTCTTCTACTGACTTTGTTTTCATTTGTTCTTTACTTTTTCTTTGTTCCTTTGTTTTATGTATTGTGTACAACGATATATAGGTTCCAATATTACATTTCTCTCCATGCCCAACACCAACTGTCCTGTCACCATCCACCATCCAGTAGGCCTGTTCTGCTCACTCCCTTCCCCCTCTGATCGTCAACATTCTGTGGCCTAGTCTGAAGACTTGTTCCTTTATATTCCAAAAGTGAGTAACATCAGACTGTTTTTCTCAGTCTGACTTATTTCATGTAGCATGATCCCCTCAAGTTCTACTTATGTTGTCACAAATAGCAAAATTTCATCATTTTTTTATGTGTATGTGCACCATATTTTTTTTCATTCACCTATCATTGGGCACTCGAGTTGTTTCCCTGTGTTGGCTGTTATAAATGAACATAGGGGTGCATGTCTTTTCAAGTTAGCATTTTCATATTCTTTGGATAAATACCACGAGTGGTATTACTGAATCAAGTGGTAATTCTATTTTTAAGCTTTTGAGAAATTTCCATACTGTTTTCCATAGTGGCTATCCCAATGTTTATTCATACCGGTGGACGAGGGTTTCCCTTTTCGCCACCTCTTCACCAAAATTTATTACTTACTGTGTTTTGGATAATAGCCATTCTGACAGGTGAGACAAAATCTTATTGTGGTTTTGATTTACATCTCCGTACTGATATTCCACGTTGCTTTTTCACGTGTCTCTGGCCATCTGTATATCTCTGGTGAAATGTCTCTTTAGAATTTTTGCCAAGTTTTAATCAGGTTATATTTTTATTGTCATTGTTGAGTTGCCTAAGTTACATTATCCATTGTATTCTCTTGGTTTCTTTCTATAAATTAGTTGCCTATATATGTACAGGGTTTTTTTTTCTGTCTTTTCAATTCTGTCTCGTTGCTTTGTGTGCCTGTTTTTATTCCAACACCATATTGTTTTGATTTGGGACTACAGCTTTGTAGTATAGTGCTCAAATTGACTTTTTAAAATTTATTTATTTTTTACATCATTGTTCATTTTTAAACAATGTTTGCTTCCCCCCCCCCCCCCCCCGCCCTCAGGTGTAGTCCCCATAGAGTTTCCTTCCCCAAGCACCCGTGCACCATCACCTCAGTCCCCTGTGCTCCTCCCTCCCTCCCTCTCATCCCTCTCCCTCCTCCTCCCCTGCAGGGTGTCTCTGGTTTATAATTGTCTGTAGTCCCATTTATTTAAATTCTCTTTTGTTTCTCTTGCTGTTGGAGACAAATCTAGGAAGACATCACTGAAGCTGGTGTCATGGTGTATTCTGCCTGTTTGCTTTTTTGTGTTTCATGGTTTTGGCTTTTACATCCAATCTGTAATCCATTTGTACTTGGGGTGAAGTAGTGTTCTCATTTCATCCTTTTGTGCGTGCTGTCCTGATTTCCCAGCACCAATTTGGTTTTTTTTTCTTATGAAAACTTTTATTCATATATATAAACTTTTTTATATATATTTTAAATCATTGGTCATTTTTAAGCAATATTTGCTTTTATTTTCCCCCTCAGGTGAGGCCCTCATAGAGTTTCCTTCCCCAAGGCACCCGTGCACCATCACCACAGTCCCCTGATCCCTCCCTCCCTCCCTCTGATCCCTCTCCCTCCTCCTCCCCTGCAGGATGTCTCCAGTTTATAATTGTCTGTTTGTTTTTGTTTATTTTTGTATTATCTTTTCCCCTCATGTCTTATTTGGGTCCCCTATATTCCTGGTATGAGTGAAACCATCTGTTATTTTTCTTTTTCCTTCTGGCTTATTTCACTGAGTATAATCCCTTCCAGCGCCATCCATTTTGCTGTGAATAGCATGAGTTTATCTTTTTGGATTGCTGAGTAATATTCCACATGTATGTACCACATCTTCTTGATCCAGTCATCTATTTTTGGGCATTTGGGTTGTTTCCAGGTTTTACCTATTGTAAATAGTGCTGCAATAAACATAGGGGTACAGGTGTTTTTTTTAAAGATTTATTTATGCATACAAGAGCTGGGATATAGGCCAGATGTGTGGGGGGTGAGAGGATTCACCAAAGAGAGAGTGGGGAACAGAACAGGCTGATTGAAGTACACTGTGGGTGAGTCAGGAGAGGTCTGCAGTGCCATGTGGGTAGCTCCCTGGCTGGCCAGGGATTGAACTCATGCTGCAGAGGCTGCTGACAGCTTCATAGGTTGCATCTTAACCCATTGCGCCCACGTGGGAGGCTCCAGGTGTTCTTTTGAATCAGTGTTTTTGTGTTCCTTGGGTAGATCCCTAGGAGTGGAATTGCTGGGTCATATGGTAGCTCCATTTTTAGTAAAATGAGGAACCTCCAGACAGCTTTCCATAGTGGTTGGACCAGTTTGCACCCCCATTAGCAGTGCAAGAGAGTTCCTTTTTCTCCACATCCTCACCAACATTTGTTGTTGCTAGTTTTTTTTTTTTTTTTATAGAGGCATGTTTTATTTATTTATTTGTCTGTCTGTTTTTGTTTACACATGCACTGGGCACAGTCAGAAGCACGGGAGGGTGAGAGAATTCACCAGAGCCAGATCGGGGAGCAGAGCAGGCAGAAGGACCGAAGTGCAGCGGGCGGCAGGAGAGGTCTGCGCGCCATGTGGGACCCTCCTCCGGTGGCCGGGGAGCAGCCGGGGATCGAACCGGTGCCGCAGAGGCTGCGGGCAGCTTCGCAACCCAGCGCTCAACCGCTGCGCCACCGGGGAGGCCCGCTAGTTTTTTTTTGATATGTGCCATTCTTACTGGTGTAAGGTGGTACTCTGTGTGGTTTTGATTTGCATTTTCCTGATAAGGGATTTGAACACTTTTTCATATGTCTGTTGGCCATTTGCATTTCCTTTCTGAGGAATCTGTATACTGTTGTACGTAGTGGCTGTGCAAACTGACATTCTCAATGACAGTGTGCAAACTTGTTTATCTCTGCATCATTGCCAGCACTTTGTTTCTGGGATAGCCATTCTGACAGGTGTGAGATGATCTCATTGTGATTTGATTTGTACTTATCAAATGAGATATTATACATCATTTCATGTGCCTGTTTAACATCTGCATGTCTTATTGAGAAGTGCCTATTTAGGTGCCTATTTAGTGCCTATTCACTGAGTTTTGAGTTCTTTGTATTTTTTGGGGTATAAACCTCTTGTAGGATATTTGACATGCAAATATATTTTCCCAGTAGGTAGGATGCCTTTTTGTTTGGATTAATTTCCTTTGCTTTTTAATTTGATGTAGCAATGTATTTCTTTGTTTTTGTTTCCCTTCTCATTGGAGTAAAATCCCTCAAAAACATCTCTAAGGTCAATGTCAAGGAGCAAGCATATCAGCTATGTTTTCCTGATTGTTTCATGGCTTCAGGTTTTACATACAAGTCTTAAATTTTTGTGTATGTTGTGAGATAGCTTCATTGCTTGCTTATGTCTGTCCAGTTTTCACAACACCCTTTATTGATGACATTAGTTGCCCTGTTGTATATATACCCTTAGATACTTCAATAGATTTTCACTGGAGTCCTTGGAATTTCCTAAGTATTTTAACATGTCTTCTGCAAACAGTGGTAATTTTACTTTTATCTTTCTCAATTTGGACGCTTTTTATTTCCTTGTCTGATTCTTCTGGCTAGGACTTTCAACACTCTCGAATAATAATAGTAAAAGTACACAGCATTGTTTCTGCTATTAGAGGAAAAACTGCAGCTTTTCATCATTAAGTGTGATATATTGATGATACATTTGTCATATAGTGTTGATGATGTTGTGTTATGTTCTTAACCATTTACTGGGGTTTTTATCAAATTGATATTGAATCTTATATATTGCTTTTTCTGCATCTGAGATACTTATGATTCTTGTCCTTCCTTTTTTTGCTATCATATAGCACATTTATTGGTTTTCAGATATTGAAACATCCTTGTATCCCTAGAGTCAGTCACACACGATCATGGTGTACCATTACCTTAAGACATTCATGATATTCTTATCTGTATTTCTGAGTATCGGTGCAGCCTCCCTTTTAATTGTGATTTTATTTGGTTTTCACTGTGAGTCTGATTAAGGTGGTTTTTTTTTTTTTTAAAGATTTATTTATTTGTGCATACAAGAGCTGGGGCACAGGCCAGAGATGCAGGGGGTGAGAGGATTCACCAGAGACAGAGTGGGGAACAGAACAGGCAGACTGACTGAAATACACTGCTGAGGGAAGCAGCAGGCGAGATAGGAGAGGTTTGCTTCACCATGTGGGTTGCTCCCTGGCAGGTCGAGGATTGAACTCGTGCTACAGAGGCTTCAGATTGTTTCATAGTGCGGTGCTTAACCTTTTGCACCACCAGGGAGGCCCTAAATTAAGGTTTTATCTTTAAAAAAAATCTTGGTTTCATTGATCTTTTTGAATTGCCTTTTTTTTTTTTTTTTAAGATTTTATTTATACAAGCACTGGGTACAGTCAGAAGTACGGGAGGGTAAGAGAATTCACCAGAGCCACAGTGGGGAGCAGAACGGGCAGACTGATGAAATACACTGCTAAGGGGAGCAGTGGGCACGGCAGGAGAGGTCTACGTGCCTTGTGGAACCCTTGGGGATCAAATCAGCGCTGCAGGTCAGCTTCGCAGCCCAACGCTCAACGGCTGCACCACCAGGGAGGCCCTGAATTGTCTTTTTGATGACAATTTCATTTATTTGTATTCCATTTTTTAAATTATAATAGCTTTATTGAGGTAATTTTTATTGAGGTAATTTTACAACACTGTAGGTTTATACTTTTTCAAATGTATATTAACTACACCACACCCACCACCAAATTCCAATAACATTCCCTTATATTGGGTGCGCGCCCCACTTTTGTTCCCACCCCTACCCTCCTGCTTTGGTAGCCTGAGTTCTGTAGTTAGAATTCCAAGTCAGAATTCAATCTAGTTTTGTCTATTTCTTTGTTTCTCATAGTCCACATGTGAGTGAAATTATCCAGTATTTGTCTTTCTCATGAGTTATTTTGCTTGGCACATTCCCCTCCAATTCCACTCATCTTGTCATGAATGTCAAGATTTCCTCATTTTTCATAGCTGAGTAGTGCTCCATCATGTGTAAATATATATTATCTTTTTTATCTACTCATCTGTCATTAGGCACTTAAGTTGTTTCCATAATTTGGCTATTGTAAATAGTGCTGCAGTGAACATAAGCATGCATGTATTCCTTCCAGTTAGTGTTTTTGCAGTCTTCAGATAAATAGAAGTAAAATTGCTGAAACATATAGTGGTTCTATTTTTAATGTCTTGAGAAACCTCTATACTCTATTTCATAAGGACAGAGCCAATTACATATCTACTAAGAGTGAACAAGCATTCCTTTCACATACTCTTACCAATAATTTTTGTTTCCAAAAATTATTTTTTAACATAGGTATTAAATTATACTGTATTTTTTTAAATATAGGTAATTCTCAGGGGTGTGAGATGGCATCTTATTGTAGTTTTGGATTGCATTTCCTTAATGATTAGTGATAAAGAACATTTTTTCATATGCCCGTTTGCCATTAGTATGTCTTTTTCCAAGAAGTATGTTTTTCTTATTTTTTGATTGGGTTATTTGTTTTTTTATTAGGTTGTATGAGTTCTTCGTCGATCTTAGATATTTTTTTTTTTTATAGAGGCATGTTTTATTTATTTATTTATTTGTTCGTTTGTTTTTGTTTATACATGCACTGGGTACAGTCAGAAGCACGGGAGGGTGAGAGAATTCACCAGAGCCAGAGCGGGGAGCAGAGCAGGCAGAAGGACCGAAGTACACTGCTGAGGGGAGCAGCGGGCGGCAGGAGAGGTCTGCGCACCATGTGGGACCCTCCTCTGGGGCCGGGGAGCAGCCGGGGATCGAACTAGCGCCGCAGAGGATGCAGGGCAGCTTCGCAACCCAGCGCTCAACCGCTGCGCCACTGGGGAGGCCCTATCTTAGATATTTGCCCCTTGTCAGGTGTATGATATGCAGGTATTTTCTCTTATATGGTAGGTATCATTTTAATGATCGTTTCTTTTGGTCTGTAGAAGCTTTTTTTGATGTAGTCCCATTTGTTTTGCTTTTGTTTTCCTTGATACAGTCCCATGTTTTTGCTTTTTGCTTTTGTTTTCCTTGGCAATTATAGTAGAATCACCAGACACATCACTAAAATCAATATTGTGGGGTGTTTGCCTGTGTTTCCTTCTATATATTTTTTGGTTTCAGGTTTTATATGCAAGTCTCTGCCATTAAGCCATTTTGAATTTACTTTTGTATATGATGTGAGACAGTGTTCTGGTTACATTCTTTCGCATATGATTATCCAGTTTTCTCAGCACCATATTTTGAAGAGGCATTTCTTTCTCAATGCCTTTGTTGTAGGATAATCTACTCTAGTTTTTATTATTTCCTTCTTTTACTCAATTTTGGCCTCATGTTTTTCTTTTTCTAGCATGTATATTTAGATTTTTCTTTGACTTTTTAGTTTACTGAGGTAGACCTGTGTCTCCATAAACTTCCCTCTTACATAGTATTTGGTTCTGGAAAGTTAGAATTCCAAGTCGGAATTCAATCTAGTTTTGTCTATTTCTTTGTTTTTTTATAGTCCACATATGAGTGAAATTATCCAGTATTTGTGTTTCTCATGAGTTATTTTGGTAAGTCCTGTCTTCATTTGCATTTGTCCCCAGGTGTTTTTTGAATCACTTTTTATTTCCTTGTTTACCCAGGAGTTATTCAGTAGAATGTTATTTAGTCTCTGCATATTTGTGGTTTTCCTCTATTCTTATGGTTGATTTCTAGTTTCATACCCTTTTGATCTAAAACATAGTGATACCGGAATTGTCAGGCCTAGTCTCCCAGCCGGGATCCGATTCCAGGCTGCAGGGCAGCGCTGAGCCCAGCCGCTAGACCCCCACGGGTTGGTGTCTCACGAAGCCGCAGCAGGAACTTCGCAGACGCTCAGGCAAGCAAGCGAGAAGAGGCAGGTTTGTTTAGAGAAAGAAAAAGTTTATTGAGGCGAAAAAGAGCAGAAATAAAGTGGGACTCCCAGGCCAGGGAACCAGGCCTGGGAGGGGCAAGGAAGCCAAAGTGGAGTCGTGTCTCAGGGAATATAGACCTTCTTCCCCTCATTATTCTAAAGCTGCACCAGTCTCTTTGTGATTGGTCAGTTCTTGGCTGTCTCACTTAATTTGCTACTGAGCGGGGGATCTTCACATTCTTTATCTAACAGGTTTGTCTTTCCCCATTTGTTACATCTTTATTTTTATGGCCTAGTCTTCTGGGGGGAGCATCTCCACACTTTATCTTTATCACCTAAAGAAAACCAGGACCATCCTGGATATTGTCTGTGGTCCTGGAATGTTTGTTTTTCCCATTTTGTTAACAATGGTCCTGGGATGTTTGTTTTTCCCAGTGGAATTGGTTACATTCCCTTGGTTGTCCTTATCTCTGAAGCCTCCCTAAATTCTTCAGAGGTCCCCTCCTGCACTGTCCCTGAAACTGCCTAATAACCCTAGCTTGCCCTGTGTCTCAATAGCTTAGCATGTTTTAAAATCTTCATAAATTTATTGAGACTTGTTTTGTCCCAATATGTGGTCTATCCTTGAGAATGCTCTGTGAGCACTTAAAAAAAAAAGTGTTTCAGTTGTTTTGGGTGGAATGGTCTATAGATAGCAAGTCCGTCTTGTTTAATTTCTAGAAGGTAAGACTGACAGATTGACTCTGCTTAGTAAAGACCCATTCCTTCTCTTCTGGGGCACATAACTTCTTCACCCTTTGTTGGTGATCACCATTTTAACAAGTGTGAAATGATACCCCGTTGTGGTATCTGTATTTTCCTGATGAGTAGTGATGATTTGTCATGTGCCTGCTTATGTTGTGATGTTGTCTTTGGCAAATGTCCATTTTCTTCTACTGCCCATTTTTATTTATTTTGCTGTGCTTAAGAGATACTTTTTGAACTTTATTTTCTTACCCCATTGTTCATTTTGTAAATATTTGGTTTCTCCCCTCCATTAATCTCCCACCACCACATCACTGTTACCATAGTCCCTTGTGCTCTTCCCTCCCACTTTGATGCCTCTCATTCCTCCTCCCCTGCCATGTGGCTCAGATTTATAGTTTGCCTCCAAGTTTTGTTTTGTTTTTTTACCCTTTGTTCAGTGTCCTTCTATTCCTCCTATAAGTTACCATCCAATATTTTTCTTTTTCCTTCTGACTTATTTTGCTTAGCATAATCCCTTCCATTTCCATCCACGTTGCTGCAAATGGCAAGAGTTTCTTTTTGACTGCTGAGTAGTAGTCCATTGTGTGTATATATACCACATCTTCTTGACCTGTTCATCTGTTTGAGGACATTTAATTTGTTTCCATATCTTGGCTGTTGTCAATAGTGCTACAATCAACATAGGAGTGCAGGTTCCCTTTCAAATTAGCATTTTAGTGTCCTTTGGATAGATTCCTACAAGTGGAATTGCTGGATCCAATGGTAGATTCATTTTCAGTAATTTGAGGGTCCTCCACACAGCTTTCCATAATGACTGGAACAGTTTGCATGCCCACCAGCAGTATAAGAGGGTTCCATGTTATCCACATTCTCATCAGCATTTGTTATTGTCAGTTTTTTCATTTGGGCCAAGAGAATACTATAAATACCTCAACTCTTTCTCTTTTTATTTAGAAGAGCTTAGTACTACTTCTGCTCATTTTCAATCAGATGGTTTCTTTGTTCTTGAACGGTAAGTTGTTCATATATTTAGCCCCTTGTCTGAGTTAAGGTTTGCAACATTTTTCTCCCATTTTCTCAGCCGCCATTATATGTCATATTTCTTTTGTTTTGCAGAAGTTTTGAGTTTGATGTAGACCCATTTGGGGGTTTGCTTGAATTGTCTGGGCTTTTTGAATTATGTCCAACAAAATCATTGCCGAGACTAATAGTATCGGTCACTTTCTCCCTTATGTTTACAGCTAGGATACTTATGCTATCAAGCCTTATGTTTAAGTCAGTTGATCCACTTCAAGTTAATTTTTGTGATTGTTATGAGATAGGGGTCCATAGTCGTTGTTCTGTTTGTGTTTCTCCAGTTTTCCCAGTATTATTTGTTGGAGACTATTCCTTCCCCATTCTGTGTACTTGGCTCTATTTTCAAATATTAATTGACCCTATATGCCAGGATTAAATTCTGGACTGTATTCATTTCCATTGACCTAGGTGTCAATTTTTCCAGTACCACATTTTTTATAACATGGCTTTGTAATATAGCTTGAAATCAGGAAACCTGATACCCCTGGCTTTGTGGGGTTTTATCCCCCCCCCCCAGGATTTCTTTGGCTATTCAGGGTCTTTGTGGTTCCACACAAATTTTAGGATTCTTCTATTTCAGTGAAGAATGTTTATATTTGGAAAGGTAGATGCCTTTGTGTAGTATGGCCATTTTAACATTAACTTTTCTGATCCATGAACAGTATCTTTCCATGTGTTTGTGTCTACTAGTTCAGCAAACTCATAGTTCTTACTAAACAATTTTTACTGCTTTTGATGTTGATATGAATGATAGTTTGCATTATTGTAAAGAAATACCACGAATTTTCTGCCCTGTTAAAATTCAGCTCTCCTACCTGCTTATGTGTATGCATGTATTTCTTTTCAAAAACTTTCCTTTTGCAAAACAGCAGTAGCAACACTCTGCCTGCCTGTGACAGTGCGGGTGCCTCTTTTTATCCTCTCTCCTTTTCTTAATAAACCTATTCTTACAAAATGTATTTGAAAATACCAGGAATTTCTACAATTTGTTTTGTTACTGAAATCATTGATTTGTTATTGAAATCATTGATTTATCCCAATAGTTTTTTTGTTAATATCTTTGGGATTTTTCTCTATGTAAGAGGACACTGTCAACAAATATTGACAGCAACACATCTTCTTTCCCAATGATGTGCCTTTGTTTTGACTAATCGTTCCGACTATGACTTTGAGTACTGTCTTGAATAAGAGTAGATAGTGATCAAACCTGTCTTGGTCCTGATCTTGGAGGAAACAATTTCAGTATTTCTTCATTATGTTAGCTGTGCATTTGTCATGTATGGCTTTTATTATTTGTGATGTGTTCCTTCTATACCCAATCAGTTAAAGATTTTTATCATTAATTCATGAGTTATTTTCTCAAATGCTTTTTTGCATCTATTGGGATTAACTTGCTCCAGTCTGTCTCATTCCCTGAGGTACGTTAAGTTACTTGAGATCTATTTATATAAACTTTCCTATCATAACTGCTTTTTTTTTGACCTACAAAATTTGCATTTTCACCTTGAGAATATATTTCACTAGTTTCTTCTTTGACCCCTTAGTTGTTTAGAAGTATTTTGTATCTGCATATTTTAAGATCTGCCAATTTCATACCATGTGGTCAAAGAAGATAGGGTGATTTTAGTCTTCTTAAATGTGCTATCATTCTTTTGTGTTCTATTTTGCTATATCCTGGAGAATATTCTATGTATACTTACGAATGTATATTCTGGCATGGGGTGGAATGGTTCATTTATGCTGATAGTTCTGTTTATACTCAATACCTTATTATTACTATATTTTTACATTATTGCTGTATTATGTGTATTGATGTTTGGATCTTGGGAATGTGTATGATTGCTCTATTTTCTTGATATGCTGCCCCCTTTATATCATTATAAAGTAACCTGCTTTGTGTCTCAATACCATCTTTGGCTTAAAGTCTATTTTGTCTGAGATAAGTGTGGCTATATTGACTTTCTTTTGTTTACCTTTTGCTTGAATCTTCTTTTACCCCTTTGCCTTGAAGTCTTGTCTTTAGAGTTGAAGTTGGTCTCCAAAAGGCAGTGTGATGATTTTTAATCCATCCATTTTAATCTATTTACATTTTGGGTGATTATACCAATTATCCCTTCTAATGCTGTAAATTCATTACAAATTGTAGTAGCTATAGTTATTGTTCATGATTTCCTTCCTTTTAGCCCTTATGCTACAGTTTGGGATTAACCACCTACTCTAAAATAGTTGCAATTTTCTCAGTCTTGGTTTATTGCTTTCTCAAAGTTTTATGTACTTGTGTCTTTTTACTTAAAGTAAAAGGACTCATTTCAACATTTCTTGTAAGCAGATCTAGAGGTGAACCCCCTTCAGCTTTTGTCTGTCTAGGAAAGTCTTTATTTCTCCTTAGTGTCTGAAGGATAACATTGCTGGATAGAGTATTCTTGGCTGGTGAAACCTAGCTTTCAATACTTTGAGTATATCATTCTACTCTCCTTAAGATTTTTTGCTGAGAAATCTGCTAATAGTTAAGTGGGTTTCTTTTGTAAGTTTTAACCCTTGGTTGTCCTTAAGAATTCCTTTTTTTTGGGCCTCCCCTGGTGGCGCAGTGTTTGAGCGCTGGGCTGCGAAGCTGCCCGCAGCCTCTGCAGCACCGGTTCGATCCCCAGCTGCTCCCCGGCCACCGGAGGAGGGTCCCGCATGGCACGATAGACCTCTCCTGCTGCCCGCTGCTCCCCTCAGCAGTGTATTTCGTCAGTCTGCCTGCTCTGCTCCCCGCTCTGGCTCTAGTGAATTCTCTCACCCTCCGGTGCTGTGCTTCTGACTGTACCCAGTGCGTGTATAAATAAATAAATAAATAAATAAATAAATAAATCTTTAAAAATTTTTTTCTTTTTTTTAATCTTTGGCATTTACAGCTTCAGTATAATGTTTTAGGGAAGTCTGTTTACATTGTGATAGTTAGATAATAAGGTCATCTCTTGGTTCCATGGATTATATGTCTAGTTCTTTCCCCAGTTTGTAACATTCTCAGCTATTTCTTTAATCTCTGTGACCCTCTTCTCCTCTTGTGTACCCTCTTTCTGTGTTAACACCTCTCCTGGTTTCTTTACTTTTTAAAAATCTTAGTTCTCTCTTCTCCCACCTGAATCATTTAGATTCCTTATTCTATCTACCAGCTTTTCTATCTAACCACTTTTCCCAATCCTTAATAAAATATAGAATAATCATAAAGTTCTTTGCAGAATTTGCGTAGTTCTTTTTCAGAATTTCAATCTCTTTGGTAAAGTACTCATCCTGCTCAGTTTTATTCCAGAACTCTCTGAACTGTCTAAATTTTCTTAGAGCTTGTTGAATTACTCCTTAACAGCTATTGGGAATTCTGCATTGGAAATTCTCTATCAGATTAAAATCTAAGACTTTGAATTCAGTTGCTAGAGAATTGCCATTTTCTAATGATATATTAGGATTTTCCATGTTGTCTAATGAGATGTGCCTCTGTCGACTAGAAGTAGCAAACAAATGTTTTGTTAGGTACATCCAATTTTTTTTTTTCAACTTTGATTCTAACAGTTTAGCATTGGTAATTAAGGCATTTCTTTTGTTTTTCAACAAGTACCTGAGTTGCTTTGTGGCTGTTAGGAGGGATAAGCTTTCTACTCTCCACAACCTTTTCCAGGGGTATCACTGGCATCCTAGTTAATACTGCTTGTGCCTCTGGGGCTGGGAGGCTGCAGCAGTTGCTGTGAGGTAGCTGGGGTTGTAGCGCTGCTTCCACAAGCTCTCATCCACTCACCCTGTGCTCTGCCGTGCAGAGGAACTTGTTAGGTTATGGATGTCTTACTGGTTAGGGAGATGGACAATTGGAGTGTTTTATAAGCAGCCATGACACTCTTCTGGGACCTCTAAATAACCAATGTAAATGATTAGTTTCAAGGCCCAGTGAGCTGCTCGTGGCAGAATTCTTATAACTGAGCCTGAACAGGAGAAACTGCTGTTGCCACAGTGTGTTTTTACCCTGAGTTTCTGCTTTATGATTTGAAGGTTTGCAATACACGTTTGAACTTTCCTCTACTTTTTTCAAGGCTAAGTGGTCTAATGTATTCAAAAATACATGATTTTCCCTTTTTCCTGTTAAAGATAGAAAAACAGACTGAAAATGGAATCTGTTCTGCTGGGCTGCACGCAGATCTCATACGTGGTCTAATTGTAATGTTATTCTCTCCCAAAAGTATCATCTAAACCAATCAATCAGGAGTTTCCTGATCAGGAGCAGTGAGATATAGACATAAGATTCCCCCTCCTCATTTTCCTAAGGGAAAAAGTTGAGCTTCACCCGAACTATCCTTTGCTGATACCCTTGTCACATCCCCATTTTGTCCCAAATCTGAGATCTTACCGGTTTCACACCGCTTTGCCTGTCTCAGCTCTGTATATTGGCCTCAGCCTGCTTCCACAGCCGTCTCCGCGAGGGTTAGTGTACAGTAATGCTGGCTAATGCGGAGTCATACTCACTCAAAGAAATCGAGACTGAGATGATGGTAAGTAACTTGCCCAAAAGCATATGACTGGTAACCGACCATTTCTTCAACCACTGTGTCTGTTTCAGCCACAATACACTGCACCCAACTGCTTATCACTCAGAAGTTCCAGCAGCAAAATAATCTGCTGAAAACAAAGAAATGTAGGTTGGGCTCCTGACCCTTCCTAATACAGTCTTAGCTCTGCCACTTTTTAATTGTTTTAACCTCTTATAACATGTTATCGGCGGCAGAAAATACCTATTAATAGTATGTACAAACAAGTGTTTTGAATATTGAATTATGTAAAACATAATGTACTAAGCCCAGAGCCTGACATATAACAATTACTAAATGAAGTACAGCTGAAACTATTTTTGTTCTCACCGCTTACCAGTTTTAGGCAAGTTACTGCACTTGATCTTTAAAATGAAGTTCTAATATTCCCTGATTTGCCTTGATAGCATATATAGAGGATTTCTCAAAAGTAAGGTAATACCTTGGGTGACCCGATATCCTGCTTTTGTCCTGTTAGACAAATTATAAGAACATCCAAATTTCCCTTCCTCTGATTATCCTAAAAAACCTTTTTCTCCTTTTGTTATGACTTCATGTGTTCTAGTGAACTGTCATGTAGCCTTACCTGCCTGTTTGACTTCATTGCAGAAATCTTAATTTTTTTGTCAGTGCTAAATAAACAGTAACTGTAAAAATAAACTACACAGATTATATACCTCTCACCCTACATTTCTGTTTTTGTATAATTAGCTTGCTAGAGATTAAAAGCCTAACAAGTTCTTCAGTGTTTCGTGCTGTCCCATAGACAGCAAGTGGTCGGGAAGGCAAAGGCTTCGGGTCCCAAGGAGAGGGGGTTGGTCTAACCTCGGCTGCTCTTACCCTACTGGGTTCACCTGAGCTGGGGCGTCAGCACAGAGGGCAACTCATCTCCCTTTGAAATGCCACCTAAAAATAAGTGATCCGAACAGGAAGCAGCTTCTTGCTTTTTATTGGTTTATTTTAATTTTAAATTTTCTTACATCATTGTTCATATTTGTACGGTAGTTGGTTTACTCCCCTCAGGTGCAGTCCTTGTAGCCCTTCTGCCTCCATAGCCCCATGAGCCATCACCCACCCTTGTGACCGCCCCTCCCCTTGTATGCCTGAGATCTATGGCCGGCCCACAAGTTTTCTTTATCCTGATCTTGTTAGGGTTCTCTATAGTCTACAGATAAGGAAAAACCATCTGGTTTTTGTGTCCTCCCAGCTCGTTTCACTGTTGCTGTGGATGGCATGAGTATGTCGTTTTTGATTGCTCAGTAGTATTCCACTGCGTGTATATATATTCCACATCTTTTTGATCCATTTGTCTATTTGGGGGCATTTGGGTTGTTTTCATCTCTTGGCTGTTGTAAAGAGTGCTGCCATAAACGTGAGTGCAGGTTTCCTTCCTTTAGAATTAGTGTTTTTGTGTCCTTTGGGTAGACTCCTAGGAGTGGCAGTGCTGGGTCATACAGTACATCTAACTTTAGTGTTGTGAGGAACTTCTACACAGCTTTCCATATTGACTGGACCAGTTCACATTCCCACCAGCAGTGTAAAGGGTTCCTTTATCTCCAGCATTTGTTGTTTCTTTTCTTTTTTTAATATGGGCCATTCTCTATAAGAACTTGTCTACTACTTTTAGATTCTAATTCATTACTACATACTATACACTCCTGTCTGATTTTATTTTTTTGGTGCAAAACCATATTTTAATTATTCAGATGTCATTAGCGGATACTGCATATCATTACAATTACAAAAACATTTCAGGAAAACTATTAGAGCTTTAAACTATACAATGAACTGGATAAAAATTACAAATACTTTATGCAATGATATTCATGCTGCAGTTTCAATAAAAAATGATTAAACATTGACTTATACTGGTATTTTTGGGAGTACTGCCCCACGCCTCCCTCAGGTATTAGCCATTGTAGTGCAGCTACCCACCAATGTCCATTTCCATCCCACCATTGTCCATTTCCATTGTGCTGTCTCCTCCCCACCTCCCCCCCCTCTGGGTGGGGGGGGAGGTGAGGAGGTTCCACCACAGATAGTGGGGAGCAACACAGACGCATCTACTGCAATACACTGCTGAAAGCAGCAGCAGTGCAAGAGGAGCGTTCCGCTGTGCCGTGTAGGGTACCTCCCTGGCTGGGGCTCGAACTAGTGGTCAGCTCAGGCCAGCGCTGTGATAGCGCAGAGCCTTAACCACTAGGCTATCAGGGAGGCCCTGAAAGGTTTGGCTCTATAGTCGGCTTTCAAGGATTCATTCTAAGCGGTCTTTTCCTGACCCTTATGTGGAATACAGAGAAACCACACTAAGTGACAGCATTCAGTATTTATTGTTCTCCATCCGAGCTAGCATTATCCCTTCCATCTCCACCCATGTTCTGCAAATGGCATGAGTTTCTTTTTTTCTGTGCATAAATTCAATATTTTTCATTCCTTCCTGCTACTTCCCATTCGTTAAACCTTTTGGTGCTAGATGGACATCAGATACAAACAGCTAAGACTTCAAACAGCCTTGCAGTTTTGCTATTCCTTTGTAGATCCACCACCTTCATGAGCCAGTATGTGTTCTCTGTCCTGTGGCCTCTAGTGGTAGAAACAATCCTTGATGTTCTTTGACTTGGTGACAGTTTGCTCCAGTGCCTACTCGTGCATCTGCCTGGGGCTCTCCCCTCCATGTTGTCAGGGGGCCTTCTCAGTTGGACCCCGATCATATCATTGAAGGTCAACTGAGTATGACCTCACTGGTGGTGCTGGGGCGTTTTGAAGCAATCTCGCACATCCATCCAGGTGGGTTGATGCCTGGCCCCAGGTTTTCGCCTTTGCTGCTGGTACAGCCTAGAAGGAAAAGCTGAGAACAGTTCCCATTACTCTGCTACCTGCAAAGCCTCCAAACTTTTCCTCTCTGAGGTTAGCTACTAGAAGCTTCTCCTCAACCTTCAGATGCCCACAACAGCCTTCCTGTCTGATTTTAAATCCTTTTTTCTCTTAGATGGGTAAAGGTTTATGTATTTTGTTAGTCTATTCAAAGAACCAGTTTTTGGTTTCGTTGATAATTTGAATTGTCTTCTTGACCTCTATCTTTCCTATTTCAGCTGTAATTATTTCCTTCCTTCTATTGATTCATGGTGGGGTTCTCTTTCTAATTCATTTAGTATTATGTTGTTTTTCTATTTCACTTATTTTTTTTTCACCTTTAATTTCTTCATTGACCACATATGTTTTGTTTTTCATTTATGGTTTTTCCCCTTCTTTTGGCTGACTTGTAGTTCCATACCATTGTGACCTCAAAAGATTTTTTTCTGTGGGGCCCTCACCGGTGGCCGGGGAATGAGCCAGCGCTGCAGAGGCTGTGGGCAGCCCAGCACTCAACCGCTGCGCCTCCAGGGGAGGCCCCAGGATTCTTGATAGGATTTCAATAATGAATTGAGCCTTATTTTGTATCTCAATACATGGTCTGTCCTTGAATGCTCATCATGTATGTATGAAAAATGTGTGTCCTGTTTTAGAGTGGATGCTCGGAAAATACTTACTCCATGTCAACTACAGCCAGTGCGTCCTTGTTGATTTTCTGTTGCTTACAAGTTGGGGTGCTCCTGTGTGGGGTGTGCACACATTAATGCATTATTTTCCTATTCTATGGAGCTCGTCACCCTTCCTGACATAATGTCCAACTTTGCTTCACGGAAGGACAGCAGTTCCTGCCGTCTTAGATGTTCCTATTAGCTCGGCGAGCCGTTTTCCACCTGCAAAGGGTCCAGGACGCCCGCATGGCTCAGGAAGTTTCTTGTGAGTAGAGCAAGAACAGAGATGGGGGAAAAGAATGAAAAGAGAAAACACTTGAGAGGAAGAGAGGAAAGAGGCACCTTGAGAGGAGGTGAGGGGACAGTCCAGAGAGAGGAGAGTGGAGAGAAGGGGGAGGACAGGGAGCTGGAGAGTGTCCGGAGCCGTCAGGAGTATGTGCCGTGTTGCATACGCGTGCCATGAGTTCGCTTTACCGTTTCGCCTTTGGAGAACCACAGGTTTTTCCTGTAAAGCACAGGAGACTGGGAGGTCCGGGGGGAGGAGCTACGAGGGTATAAGAGGAGAACGCGGGAGAGAGAGGGAGAAGAAGAAAAAGAGATTTAAGAGGAGAACCACGAGAGAGGAGAGCGCTGCGAGAGGAGCAGAGAGAAGGCCAGGGAAGTAAGAAAGCCAGGGAAAAGTAAAAGAAAAGGATAAAGGAAAAATAAAGAAGCAAACGCTAGCGGCAAGTTGTCAAGCCCCTCATTTCAATCCTCAGCCCTTCTCTTTTCGTGCCTCCGAATCCCTTGGGTCGGGACAGGAGAGGCGGGGAGGTTTAGAGAAGAGCTGAGCGAGAGGCTGAAAGGGTGGAGACGGAGCGATGAGAGCCATAAAGAGCTGCGAGGGCGAGCAGGGAGGGCAGGTGGAGAGAGACGGCGCTGGGAGACGCAGGGGACAGGGAGATGGGGACAGGGCGTGGGGGGCAAAGAGCTGGAAGGAGCGGGAGGGAGGGAGGAGAGGCCAGCGGTAAGGGAAGGCCGCGGTGGAGGCCGGTGACAGAAAGGCGAGAGGGACGGGCCCCGGGAGAGAGGTGGGGATGGGGGGTGAATGCAAGGCGGGTGAAGACCAGGCGACAGGGCGATGGGAGAGTGTGCCAAGCAGAGAGAGCCGGACACAGAGGAAGGGTGGAGGGATGGACGGGAGAGCCTGCGAGAGTGAGGAGGAGACACGAGCAGGTCTGGAGGGGAAGAGGAGACTGGGGTCTGGGGAGACGAGGACAGGAGCTCGTGGAGACGAGGCGGGCAGCTGGAGGGACGCACCCCGCAGAGCCAGGGTGGGGAAGGAGAGGCCGTGGTGAGAAGTGGGGGAGGGGAGCGAAGTGGATGAGGAAAGCAGGAGAGATACAACACAGGGCGCTGGAGAGAGAGAGAGAGAGAGAGACACGCGGGGAAGGGGTGCTTTGGAGGAGATGGAGCAAGAGACAGAGCAAGGGGGGAGAAGAGAGCTGGAGAGACGGAGATAGAGACGCAGGACTGGGGTGGATAACAGAGGAGGGAGATGGGAGGCGAGGAGAGAAGAGCGGGAGCTAGACGGAGGCCTGCGGAGAGGAAGGACAGAGAGAGGGGGACAGAGAAGACAGGCCAGAGGGGAAGGGGAGAGAGAGAGAGAGAGAGAGAGAGAGAGAGAGGAGAAGGCGGGAGAAGGGAGGCCAGACGGAGAGTAGAGGAGGGAGCAGCAGAGAGCGAGGAGGAGAGACGAGGCCTGTGGGGAGGAGAGAGGTGGACGGAGAGGGGGGAGTGGAGGCAGAAGGGAATGAGAAGTCAGGTGCAAGACAGAGTTGAAGGTGGGGTGGGAGAAATGGAGGCGAGAGCAGTGAGGAGAAACAGACGTGGAGAGATGGAGGTGAGAAAGGAGGAGGACGGGGAGAGAGGAAGGGGGAAGGAGAAAGGGGGACATGACAGGAGAGACGGAGGAAGAAAGGGAGGCAGGGAGAGGAGCGAGGAGGGAGACGCTGAAAGGCGAGCTGCAGAAGCCTGGAGAGCGAGAGGGACAGCGCTGGGGGGGGAGATACAGTTGGGCAGAGAGGCGGGAGGGGAACAGGACAGGGAGGGGAGGGGGAGGGGGAGAGCGAGACGGGAGAGAAAGATGGGGAGAGAGAATGAGATGGAGGACAAAGAAGGGGCGACTGTGAGGAAAGACGGAAAAGTGGGAGAGAAGAGGCCAGGCGCGGGCACTGGGGACGTGCAGGGGTGGAGAAGCGCCGAGGGGAGAGCAGGGAGCAAGGGGAGGGACACAGGGAGACGAGGGAGGTGAGCAGTGGCAGGAGAAGAGGGTGAGAGGTGCCGTGGAAATGAGAGGAGGTGAGAAAAAGGGGGGACAGACAGGGAAGAGCCAGAGATTTGGAAGAGGGGGTAGAGGGTTGGAGAGGAAGAGACGGAAGAGACAGAAGAAGAAGAGGCGAGAGGAGAGGAGAGGTGAAGCGATACTTAGCAGGGGATGAGATGAGAGGGGAAGAAAAAGGGGGAGTAGAGGAGGGAGGAGGAGACAGAAGGGAAGAGGGAGGACCCAGACCCGAGGAGGGGAGAGGAGAGGGATGAAGTGTGCTCGGAGAATAGGAAGGGGCTGGAAGGGGCAGGTGGGAGCAGGGAGATGGTAGAGTTGATAAGCAGAGGTGAGAAGGAGACAAGAGAGGGAGGGCTTGGAGGGGGGAGGGGAGGGGAGTGTCGAGAAAGAACTGGGAGACAGGAGGGGAGGAGGAGCAGGGAGGGGAGGGGGAGGAGGAGAGAGAGGAAGGCGGAGGGGAGACGAGGGAGAGAGAAGAGAACGGAGGAGAAAGGAGCGGTCACCCCGAGGCTTTGTTACTTACAAGGGAACCTCAGAGACCCAGCGGCAGCAGCACTGATCCGAAGGGGGGGCGGGGGGCGCCATTTATTAAACTGCAGAAAGGTAAAAAGCCAAGAACACCATGTTAAAGGTGCTACGTTCATCTGAAAAGAATTAGTCCGAATTTGCAAGAAGAAAACATGAAAGTTTAAATGTCCCCGGTAAAGGGGGTGTGTGTGCACTACGCTCACTCTAGCTAATCACTTCTCAGCTAGTGTGAATTTTACGAGGGCAGGAGGAGCACAAGGGACGGTGGGGATGATGCGCCGGTGAAGTGGTGGGGGGAATTCTACAGGGACGACACCTGAGAAAAGCAAGCAAATATTGTGAAAAAAAGACAACGATGTAAATACGTTTTGAAAGAATTTACACTTGTTATCAACTTGTATTTATAAAAGAAAACTAAGTTTCTATGTGTAAGCTAAATGGTAACTGCAAAGCAAAAACCAGTGATACATAAAAAAGTAAAGATCATCAAACCACAAAGGGAGAGAGCAAGAAAGAACTACACAACAGCCAAACAAGAGAATGGCACTTAGTGCAATAAAAATTCCTTTAAATCAGTTAAATGATCTAAACCAAAGACAGGTGAATAAAAAAAAAAATCCATCTACAGGCTGCCTACAAGAGGCTCACTAGAAATCTCAAAAAGGTAAAGACTGAAAAGGATGGAAAATATTCCATGAAATGGAAACCAAAGGTAAACTGAGCTAGACCATAGACCATAAAACAGTAAATAAAAAAGACAAGGGCATCACATAGTGGTAATTCTACCCTCTTGCTGGGTTGACCCCTTTATGGACACAATTATGTAAAAAACAGATGTAAAGAGAAATAAAACACTTTAATACCCCACTTTCACCAATGGATAGAGTATTCATTCATGAAATTTGTAGGGAATTATTGGCTTTAAGTATTTCATCTTAAAGCACTAGGATACACATTTTGCAAGTGCACATGAATCATTCATCAGGATAGATTATAGGTGAGGTCATAAAATATTAACTCATTTGATTTGATAAGATTGAAATCATATTTAAAAAATCTATTCTAACGGGATTTGCACATCAAAGACATCTTTACAGACACATCACCCAAAGCAGTGATAGTGAAGACAAAGATAAACAGCTGGGACTACATCAAATTAAAGAGCTTCTGCACAGCAAAAGAGACAATAACAAAAACAAAGAGAAACCCCACCAACTGGGAGAACATTTTTGCACCCAACACTAATGATAAAGGACTGATCACAAAAATCTGCAAAGAGCTGATGAGACTCAACAACAACAAAGAAAATAATCCAGTCAAAAAATGGGTAGAAGAGCTAAAAAGAAACTTCTTTGAAGAGGAAATGCAAATGGCCAACAGGCATATGAAAAAATGTTCAACATCACTTGTAATCAGGGAAATGCAAATCAAAACTACCATGAGATACCATCTCACACCAGTGAGAATGGCACATATTAAAAAAACTAGCAACAACAAATGTTGGCGAGGATGTGGAGAAAAAGGAACTCTCCTGCACTGTTGGTGGGAGTGCAAACTGGTCCAACCACTATGGAGAGCTGTGTGGAGATTTCTGGACCTACTAAACATAGAGCTTCCATATGATCCAGCAATTCCACTCCTAGGTATTTACCCAAAGGACACAGAAACATCAATTCCAAAGAGCACCTGCACTCCTATGTTTATAGCAGCACTGTTTACAATAGCTAAGCTTTGGAAACAACCCAAATGCCCAAAAATAGATGACTGGATCAAGAAGATGTGGTACATATATACCATGGAATATTACTCAGCATTCAAAAAAGATAAACACATGCAATTTGCAGCAACATGGATGGCACTGGAAGGGATCATGCTCAGCGAAATAAGCCAAAAAGAAAAAGAAAAATACCGGATGGTCTCACTCATAGCAGGAATCTAGAAAACTTAAATAAGGGACCAGGAAAATGAATATAAGAAAGTGAAAATCAAAATCAACAAAAAACTATGAACCAGAGACACTTTTTGGGGGGTGGGGGGCGGGAGGGGAAGGATTGGGGTCAGAATGGGGCGTTTGCAATTGTATGGGGGAATATAAAAATAAAATTTAATATTAAAAAATAAATAAATAAAAAAAAAGACTGTGCACCAAAAAATAAATAAATAAATAAAAATAAAAAAAAAATAAAAAATCTATTCTAGAGGCAAAAATCAGAAGAATATGTGGCCATTCATCAATAGTTTACTGAAGAATAAGTGAGTAGACAGGAAATCAACAAAAATGGAAATATACCATAAGAAATGGGAAACAAGAGAAATTCTAAGAGGGAAGTTCAAAGTAAATAACTTCCCTCAAGACAAGAAAAATCTCAAACAACCTAACCTTACATTTCAGAGCACTGAGTACAAGCTAGTAGAAAAGGGAAAAACAAAATCAGAATGCAAATAGACAAAGAAGATTCTAGAAAAATATCCATGAAGCCAAGAGTTCAACATCATTTAGCTACACACTCAGTAAGAAAGGACTCTAATGAAATCAAACATTAAAAAGGAAGCTTTCTGTAATAACACAGAAATAAAGATTCATAAGCAATTGCTATGAATATGCCAACAAATTAGACAACCTAAAAAAAGTATAAATTCCTAGACCCATACAACTAACCATGCAACAAAGACTGTCATGAAATATAAAATCAGAACAAATTACTAGTATGGAGATTTGAATGAATAATCAAAAGTCTCCCAATAAACAAAAGTTCAGAACCAGAAATTTTCAAAGGTGAATTCCACAACACACTCAAAGTTTACTATTAATCCTCAAACTCATCAGAAAAAGCAGAGAAATGAACACATCCCAGTTCATTCTGCAAGAATTAGGCATTACCCTTATACCAAAACCAGATGTGGATGCCACAAGATGTTTACAGACATAACCCTAATGAAAATATCCTCAACAAAATATTAGCCAATCAAATTCAATACCTGCACTACATTAACAAAATGAAGGATAAAAATCATACGATCATCTCAATAGATGTAGAAAAAGCATTTGACAAAATTCAACATCCATTTATGACAAATGCCCAACAAACTGGTTATAGAATAAATATAGTTCAACATACTAAGGGCCACTTATGATTAGCCACAGCTAACATCATACTTAGGGAGAAGTTTGACAACTTTTCCTCTAAGATCAAGAAGATCTTACCACTCTTGCCGCTGTTATTAAACACAGTACAGTCATGCATTGCTTAATGACATTTCATTAAATGACTCATCGCAGTGGTTCCAACAGACTATGCCATAAAGCTTAGGTGTGTAGTAGGCTGTGTCATGTAGGTTGTGTAATTACATCCTATGACATTTACACAACAACAAAATCACCTAAGAACATATTTCTCATCCCATTCCTTAAGCTCTACCCAGAGTTATTAGGAAAGAAATAAAAGACACCTAAATTGGAAACAAAGAAGTTAAACTGTCACTATTTGCAGATGATGTGGTATCATAGTGAAGAGCTAAAGAATTCACAAAATAGGGCCTCCCCTGGTGGCGCAGGCAGTTGAGTGCCCGCTGTGAAGCTGTCCCGCAGCCTCTGCAGCGCGGGTTTATTCCAGCTGGCCAGCAAGGGTCCCACATGGTGTAGCAGACCTCTCCTGTCTTGCCCGCTGCTCCCCTCAGCAGTGTTTTTGGTCCGTCTGCCTGTTCTGTTCCCCACTCTGTCTCTGGTGAATCCTCTCACCCTCCCACTCATCTGGCCTGTACCCAGTTCTTGTATAAATAAAAATAAATCTTAAAAAAAAAAAAAGACATCCTACTAAATAGGAGAAAATATTTGCACACCACACCATACAACTGATGAGGGACTCATATCAAAGATATACACAACTCTAAAAGCAAACCAGTCAAAAAATTTTCAGAAGAGCTAAAAAGACATCTTTCCAAAGAAGAAATGTAAACGGCCAACAAGCACATGAAAAAAATGTTCAACATCACTTATTATCAGGGACATGCAAATCAAAATTACAATGACATACCACCTCACACCAGTGAGAATGGCCTATATAAAAAAAAAAAAAAGCTGAAAACAACAACTGCTGGCAAGGGTGTGCAGAAAAAGGAACCCTCTTGCACTGCTGGTAGGAATGTAAACTGGTCCAGCCACTATGGGAAAGCTGTGTGCAGATTCCTTGAAATACTAAAAATGTATCTACCATATGCTCCAGCGATTCCACTCCTACCAAGCTATCCAAAGGACACAAAAACACTAATTCAAAAGGAAACCTGCACTATGTTTACTGCAGCACCATTTACAATAGCCAAGATATGGAAACAACCCAAATGCCCCAAACACATAAATGAATCAAGAAGATGTGGTATATAAAGAGAAGGGAATACTACTCAGTGATCAAAAAAGACAAACTCATGTCACTTATGGCAATATAGAGCTGGAAGGGCTTATGCTAAGCCAAATAAGTGATAAGGAAAAAGATAAATATCAAAAGGTTTGACTTACAAGTAGAATATAAAACTGAACAAAGGATTAGAAAAAAGGCAAAACTTGCAGGTTGACCACAGATCTGAGGCATACAGCAAAGGAACAGGAGGGAGAAGGGTCAAAGCATACTGGTGTTTAAAAAGAAACATCCCAGGTTAAAAGTAAAGGGATTGGGGCCTCCCCTGGTGGCGCAGCGGTTGAGCACTGGGTTGTGCGAGGCTGCCCGCAGCCTCTGCAGCGCCAGTTCGATCCCTGGCCACCTGCGAGGGTCCCACAAAAAAAAAAAAAAAAAAAAAAAAAAAAAAAAAAAAAAAAGCTATATATTAAAAAAAAAAAGTAAAGGGATTGATAAAGATACACCATGCTGGGCCTCCCCTGGTAGCGCAGTGGGCCCTGGTGGCTCAGTGGTTGAGCGCTGGGCTGTGAAGCTGCAAGCAGCCCCTGCAGTGCCAGTTTGATCCACCGCCACCAGCCAGGGTCCCACATGGCGTGCAGATCTCTCCTGCCACCCCCTGCTCCCCTCAGCAGTGTATTTTGTCAGTCTGCCTGTTCTACTCCCCGCTCTGGCTCTGATGAATTCTCTCACCCTATGGCACTTCTGACTGTACCCAGTGCTTGTATAAATAAATAAATAAATCTTTAAATATATATATATATATACCATGCTAATACTAATCAAAATAGTATTTATTTTGTTTACATTACCTTACAACCCTACACATACCTTCCTATAATGTCAGGAAAAAGTTCTAATCTATTATTTCAGAAGTTACTTTCTTTTTAAATTACGTCATCAGGATTACTTGAACTTGGATGTCTGATTCTGCTTAGAAATTCTCACATTGTTTTTCTGAAGCTTAAAATTTCTGCCTTCTTGAAGTCTGATTTAACTACCTTCTATATGGAAAGTGGCTAGAAATTTCAATCAGAGTCTACTCTGTGACATGGCTGTCAAAAGATGGCTAATACATTAAGTTTCATTAGTACAAATGGAATGTCAGAATGAAGAATGAAATAGTTCACCGTTTTGTTCCTCAATCATAGTTCCTATGGAGTATCATTTTCAGTTCTGAGAATCATGCTTAAGAGCACAGTCACAAGTTCTGACATATGTTCTGACAGGTGACTGATTTGGAAGTCATTTCAAATGAACGCATTGTGTGTCATTAAAAACTAATTTTAGGTAAGAAGTATTCAATGTCTAAATAATGAGAGGCTGGCGTTCTGGAAAAGTACTTAGTGAATGTAAAAAGGGAGACTGCATCTCAGAATCAGGAGAAACTTTCTTTTTTTTTTTTAAGATTTATTTTTTTATTTATTTATACAAGCACTGGGTACAGTCAGAAGCGCGGGAGGGTGAGAGAATTCACCAGAGCCAGAGCGGGGAGCAGAACAGGCAGAAGGACCGAAGTACACTGCTGAGGGGAGCAGCGGGCGGCAGGAGAGGTCTGCGCGCCATGTGGGACCCTCCTCCGGTGGCCGGGGAGCAGCCGGGGATCGAACCCGCGCTGCAGAGGCTGCGGGCAGCTTCGCAACCCAGCGCTCAACCGCTGCGCCACCGGGGAGCCCAGGAGAAACTTTCTAATAATTACAACTGCCCAGCACTGGGACTGGCTGTGTTCTGAGCTAATCAGGAGCAACCCATCATTGAAAGCATCTACACAGAAATGGATGCCAGTGTGCCTGGGATTCTGTGGTACTAGACACCCGCAACTTTGTGCAGTTGAACTCTACCTCAGAAGTCTCTGTGGACTCAAATGCTCAGTGGTTACTTTTTTTTTAGAAAGACTTTAAAGGTCTGCTATCTCGAAAATCCTATCAAATGCATTCTTGTTCACTGGAAGAATTTAAAATTTTTTCTTTTTAGCCCTAAAAATATCTATAGAACTAAGCAATTTAAGAAAAATGAATTTCTCCCTTTCCTCAAAATTAAAGCAACTTTTAAAACCCAAAAGTAACAACTGAAATTGATGTGTGTGTGATGTCACAGTATTATGAAGACCTATGAAAGGTCTATGAAAGACTATGAAAGACCTATGAAAGACTATGAAAACCTAAAGCAGCTGACAGAATAGAGTGCTGCGTCTCTATCAGTTAATATGTGATTTCTGATATTTAATCATGTATGTGGTATTTACGCATGGTAGACCACCCCTTTGCAACTGGGGCATCCATAGTATCATAGGTGGTTTGAAACCTTGTTACTGACTAGCAGTAGCTGCTTGGTTTCCTGCTGCCCCAGCTCCACTCCTCCTGCCACTTGCTGGCACTGGAGCTCTCATCATCCCAGCAGGTGAGGAGGCACTAGCCTGTAAAGCACCAGACACCCTAGGATCCAGGCAAACAACATGACGTTCTAGTCTGCAACCTATAATTTTAATATGTGGCCAATATGCCAAGACAAGAAAATGAAGCATTTCATCTCAACCCTAAAAAACTAAAAACAAAGAGAGAGATGTATATACCACAAATGATGGAACAATAACAAAAAGTTTTTAAAAATCTAATTCCAGACAACTTACATAATGTACATGACGAATTTAAAGCAATAGCCATAACATACTTAGAGAAATAAGAAAAACGATTAACAAAAGAATAACAAAGTGATAGTAATCAAAGTAGCATGGTATTAGAATAAAAATAGGCACAGAAATCAATGGAACAGAATTGAGATTCCAGAAATAATTTACAATAACTAATGTATGACAAAGGAGCCAAGATACACAAGGGGCCAAGGAAAATCACTTTGATAATTTTCCCCAGTAGGGAAAACTGAACAGCCATAAACAAAATTAAAGTAGATACCAATTTCACACTATATACAAAAATTCAAAATGAATTAAAGATTTGTGTGTAAAACTAGACCATAAAATACACAAAATTAATGTAGGCGATACACTTCTTGACATTGGCCTTAGAGATATCTTTAGAGACAACCCCAATAGCAAGAGAAACAAAACAAACAAATGTGACTATGTCACACTAAAAGGTTCCTGCACAGCCAAAAAACTATTATCAAAAAGATACCTTACTGAGTAAGAAGAGACATATCTATCACACATCTCACAAGGTATACTATCCAAAATATATTAAAAACTTATAAAATTTAAGGACAAAAACAACCTGGTTGATAAAGTGGAAAACAGATCTCCATAGAAACTTCTCCAAAAAATGACATACTGAAGGGTCCACAGGCACATGAAAAGATATCTGTTCATCATCTCTTATCTTTGAGGATATGCCCGTCAAAAAAAAATCATCTCACATGATATCTCACATCTAAGATGCCATCTCACAACTCAGAGACCGCCTGTTATCCAAAAGACAAGAAACAAGTATTTGAGAGAATGTGGAGAGAAAGGATCCTAGTATATTTTTGGTAGAAAATAGAAACTGGTGCAGCCATTATGGAAAGTGTAGATCCACCCCCCCCCAAAATTAAAAGTAGAAGTTCCATATATCTAGTTTTCCCATATCTGAGTATACCCAAAGAATACAAAAATACTAATTTGAAGATACCTATGAAACCCGTATTCATTGCAGTGTTGTTTACAACAACCAGTAGTTGAAACAACTGAAGTGCCCATGGTTGGATGATGGCGACACGGTGTATAGACACAATACTCTTCAGCTATAAAAAAAACCCTTCAAATCCTACCATTTGCTACAACAAGGATGGGTTTAATGAAGCATCAGGCAGAGAAAAACAGACTCTGTATGGTGTCACTTATGGGGTATATAAAGTAACAAATCAAATTAATGAGCTAAATAAAACAAAAATAAACTTTTAGACTATAAGATCAAATTAGTCATTACTAGACAGAAGGAGGAAATGGGATGAGTAAGTCAGATAAAGGGAGCTAGCTGTGGTGAAGGTTACAGTTGCATTTTAGGTGTAAACTTTAGTATAAAGGATATTGATTTATAATGATGCCTCTTTGACACTTATTTAATGCTATAATTGTTACTTCAATAAAAATGTCTAACAATATAATCATATCTAGAATAGCCAATATTTATATAACCATACATAATATATACATATCCATTTCTAGTATAAATTTTCTAATATAGCCAATATCTAATAAAGTCCATTTCTAATATACCTAAATTTTCTATGCATCTGTTTCTGTTTTTACTTGGTTCTCTTTATTTTTAGTATGTCATTGTTGTTCTCTTCTCATATGCCAAAAATTACCAAATTTTTGATTCATTGACTGACAATGCATATAAAAAATATAATTTGATACTCTGGACGATGTTAGTTTCTTCCCAAAACAGCATTTAACTTTTGAATTGTATTAGCTTAGGAAACTAGTATTTTAAATGACTTTAATCCAAAAGGTGATAACTGGTCCAAAATTGAGGTTTCTTTCCCTGTGAGCATGCGACTATTTCTTATCCCAACTTTCTTCTAGGCTGTAGTCTTTCTAGGGTCTCAGACAAAAAAATAGAATGGGGATTTTGCAAATTCCTTTAACCTTATTCCTAGACTGAAGCCTTTAGGGGTTCTCTAATTTACCTTTTTTCTAGAAAAGAGAATTTGTTTCCTTCTGGTCCTCTATTACAATGAACTGCATCAAAGTTCTATTCTTCTTTTTCAAACTCGAAACTGCACTTTCAAAACCAGCAATGGATAAAGTGCAGTCCAAAGTCTGGCTTCTCTCCTCAGACTTCTGTTCTCTTTTAGATCTTAGCCTCAGAATTCCTCACTAAATTAGTGGCTCCCATTTTCCTTCAAACACATTGCAATATATTTGTATAGTTTTTTCAGTTGTTTATAGTGGAAGGTTAGTCCAAATCATTTTTTTCTAATGTAGGCAGTTAGATTATATCATCTTTTTTATCGAAGAATTTTAGTCTCTGAAGAACTAGAGACAAACTTTCACTAGAGAAAAGTCTAACATAAAATGCCATTGTTCACAAAGCAATTGAGAAATAGGACTACATTCTCTTCTGACAAGAGTCTGAGCAGCTAACTCATCTAGTTTGGAAGAAGTCAGTCTGGAGATAGTTGACAAAACCAAATTTTGTAGAGATCTGAACGTACTTGGAAAGAAACTTGATGGAAATAATGCACATTAACTTCTATTGTCTTCTCTGCTAAATAATGTAAGTAGCTAAATAGATGAACAAAGGGTTACAAGCAAGAGTAACAGGCATAGAACACAGATTTGTTGAAAGAATAGTCAACTTCTGGAGAACTGGGGATTAAATAAACATTTATATTTTTACTGAACTATGTTATATGCAGATGCAACAGTCTGAGGCTTAGATTTTGCCACAGTAACAATGACACCTGCATCCTACCACAATATTTTTTAAAAACAGGCATATTCTAGGCATCTGTATATTCATGTTGCACACCAGCGTGTCAGCTACAGGGTGTTCTCTTTCTCACTTAGACATTCAGACTGTGACTTCACTTTAAGCAAAGAAAATATGGTGGTTAATATTCCTCAAGAAAAAGGCATTATGCCTCTGCAAATTTCATTGGCCAAATCAAAATCCTATCATCAAACAGAACACAAAAAATATCTAGTAAAATTTTCTTTCCATATGTCTGCTATGCAGCATGATGGGAAAAAATTGGTGACCAGTAGGTGGGCTGTGATTAGCATAATGCTTTGTACAAAATATTTCACTCTCTGCCTTCCAGGCAAAAAAAATGGAATGTATCCCTTTGAGGTTAGATATCATGGATGGTTTTAGTCAATAAATACGAGTGAAAATGATACTCGGAGTTTTAAAGATCTAGTAAGCAATTTTCTACACTCTCCTTCCCTTTCCTACACTATAAAGTTCCAGGTATAGTCATCACCCTAAAGTTAGGAGAGAGGGTAAGAGGTTAGCACCTCAGCCAACACTTGACACGTAAGATTAGTAAAAATTTTTCTTTGTTTTTAAAAATTACTAAACCATAGTTTTGTTCTGACTGTTACCACAGGATCATTTGCCCACCCTAACTCTACATAACAAAATGTGCCCCATAATATGATATTAAGATTGTATTTCAAATTGAAAACATATATTGAGAAGTAGAACTATTATTTAATAATCTACTTCTTTGACTTGGAAACAAAATACACTATGTTTATACTAAACATAGTATAAACACTGTGTTTATACTAAACATAGTCTCCCTATGTTAAAAAGTTAAGGTTAGATTTTTGTTTTCCTTCTTTTCAAACTGCATTTTGTAGTGCTGAAATGGGTTCATTTTCAAGAACTGTAATTTATTTTCATTCTGTTTTATCATTAAAACAAGTAGTTTACCTAGAGCAACAAATGTTGGCGAGGATGTGGTGAAAAAGGAACTCTCCTACACTGCTGGTGGGAGTACAAACTGGTCCAACCACTATGGAAAGCTGTGTGGAGGTTCCTCAGTCTACTAAAAATACCACCTGGCAATTCCATTCCTAGGGATCTACCCAAAGGACACAAAAATACTGATTCAAAAGGGCACCTGTACACCTATGTTTATTGCAGCACTATTTACAATAGGTAAAACCTGGAAACAACCCAAATGCCCAAAATTAGATGACTGGATCAAGAAGATGTGTTATATATACACAATGGAATATTACTCAGCAATCAAAAAAGATAAACTCATGCCATTCGCAGCAACATGGATGGAGCTAGAGGAATTATGTTCAGTAAGTCAGAAGGAAAAAGAAAAATATCGGATGGCTTCACTTATAGGAGAAATATAGGGGAACCAAATAAGACATCAGTGTAAAAAAATAACAATAGAAAACACAACACAACAAAACCAGACAATTATAAATCAGAGACATCCTGCAGGGGAGGGGGAGGGATCAGAGGGAGGGAGGGAGGAGCACAGGGGACTGAGGTGATGGTGCACGGGTGCCTTGGGGAAGGAAACTCTATGGGGACTACACCCAATGGGAGGAAGGTGTGTGCCAATATTGTTTAAAAATGAACAACTTTGTAAAAATAAATTTAAAAAAACAAGTAGTTTACAAAATTGAATTCTTATAAATAGGTATAGCATCATAAAACAGTGATTTTTTTTTGTAATTAAAACAACTGTACTAGAGGGCCTCCCAGGTGGCGCAGCGGTTGAGCACTGGGTTGCGAAGCTGCCAGCAGCTTCTGCAGCGCCAGTTCAATCCCCGGCTGCTCCCCGGCCACCAGAGGAGGGTCCCACATGGCGCGCAGACCTCTCCTGCCGCCCGCTGCTCCCCTCAGCAGTGTACTTCGGTCCTTCTGCCTGCTCTGCTCCCCGCTCTGGCTCTGGTGGATTCTCTCACCCTCCCGCACTTCTGACTGTACCCAGTGCTTGTATAAAGAAATAAATAAATCTTAAACAAAACAAAACAAAACAAAACAGTGGCATAAAAAAAAAATAAATAAAACAACTGTACTAGATAGATCTATTTTGTCTTGCAGTAAAATTGCTACAATTCAGTTTTAGGCTGACTAAAACACTCAATATTTCCTCCAGTTCAACTAACCTTTATAAGGTGTCTCTCTGGCTAGGCACTAAATTCTCTTTTTAAAGGCATTTTTCTTTAAAACGTCATAATTGTAAATACTTTCTTTGACCACTTGAGCTCTAGTCACATTTTTAAAAAAGCTTCTTGCATGTTTTACAGTCCAGGAATCTTTGTCTCAAGAACCTATTTGCATTAATCTGTCGTGTAACCATTAAGGCACCTAGTTCCCTTATCTCCAGGTCTCTGTTGGGAGGGCAAGAGGCTAAAGTTGATGAGAAAAATATCTGCACATTTGAGAATAAGTGTTTGTGCTGGACATATCCCATTGACCAACCTCCTCGCTGATTCCTCTAACACTTTCCCACTAGCTTACCCAGCCTTTAAAGCCATTCCAGCAGTGGGGCTGAGTTTCAGTGGGGCTGGGTTCAGGCTGCACTACCCTCTTCTCCAGTATAATGCTCTTGAATAAAGTCTTTGATATAATTTTTTTCTTTAATAATAGGAACTGTAAATACATTGCAGCTCAATACCTTTCATCTATGCCCTAACTTCACATTATTAATATCAATTTAGTTTTATATATATATATCATTTGCTGGTAAATATTTATCTTTCTCGCTAGTATTTTAAATCATCCCCAAATAACGAGAAACAGAAATTTTATTAAATTGGGAAACACCTATAACCATTAACTCCAAATATATTAAGAATTTCTAACTGCAGTGATTATTTCACTGAAAAATTCAATGATTTAATAATTCAACAATATTTCAATGAATAATTCAATGAATATTAGAAATAGCACTAGGAAAAGTTGCCAGTGACTGAATATTTATGACAGGACAGAGCATACAGTACTACAGGGCCCCAAACTAACGCGTCATTGGCTGCAACAATCCCTGGTGCATGTTTGTGTGTACGGCAACATACACAAATACACTGCTGTACACACAAACCCTCGCCCATGTCAGCCTTTATTATGAACCAAAGACACTGCCTTGTTTGACCTTTAACAGAATCATTCCTCTCCTCTCCTCAATATTCTCCAAGATATACATCTCAGAGTGTTTTAAAAATGTAAAAGTGGTTATATGCTAAGATTGTTTTTATGAACAGATTACCTTAAAGCATGCATTAAGAAATAGTCTTAACTTCACTATTTTAAGTCTGTATTTTGAAACGTTCATTTCTGTAAAAAAAGATCACAATTGAAACTTATTTGAGCAAAAAAGATTTTTAAACTCAGTCTCCCTGTTGAGAACTGTCACATTTAATCATACATAAACAGAAAACTACAGTTTGTGCATCTAATTCTTCCTGTACAAACTGGCCGTGCCAGTTAATTACTGTAACCAGGAAATCACAATTTTAACCTAAAGCAGTTCCCAATGAAGGGTGCAGTTAACACCTTAGTAAAATGTATGTGGTAGAATGTCATGAGATTTGCATAAGATAACAAAGATATATAATGTAAAAACTTCATCTGTGGCCAGGTTTACTAATTTTAAATATACCACATGAAAAATGTAGTATGAATCATGGCACACAAAAGTAAGATTAAAATTTTCACCAGGGCTTCCCCTGGAGGCGCAGCGGTTGAGCGCTGGGCTGCGAGGCTGCCTGCAGCCTCTGCAGCACCGGTTCGATCCCTGGCCACCAGCAAGGGTCCCACGTGGCGCACAGACCTCTCCTGCCGCGCCCGCTGTTCCCCTCAGCAGTGTATTTCATCGGTCTACCTGTTCTGTTCCCCACTCTGGCCCTGGCGAATTCTCTCGCCCTCCCACAATTCTGACTGTACCCAGTGCTTGTATAAATAGATAACTCTTAAAAAAATAAAATAAAATAAAATAAAATTTTCACCATCATCACAAATAGCCTCGTTAGCTATATGCTATTTTTATTTGTATTTTTTTAGTTGTGAAAGAACTTGCATGGAAATGCTATTTTATACAACTTGATTTTTGTGTTTTTTAACACATATTCAATAAATTAGGCAACAGTATATCTAATTACATGTGTATTGACATATACATGTTTGCATATAGTTGTTTCTGCTCTCTTCCAGAAACTATCAAGTTATACTGCGAAAGGATTCTTATGCTTTATGAAATAAATGTTTACAAGTGCTGGAGAGGATGTGGAGGAAAAGGAACCGTTTTACACTGTTGGTGGGGATGCAGACTGGTGCAGCCCTATGGAGAGAAATGTGAAGGTTCCTCAAATGACTAAAAATGGATTTACTACATGACCCAGCAATTCTCCTAGGTATCTATACAAAGGACACAAAAACGCCGCTTTGAAAGGAAACCTGCACTCCCATGTTTATAGCAGCACTGTTTACACTAGCCAAGACATGGAAACAACCTAAATGCTCCAGGATAGATGACTGGATCTAGAAGATGTGGTCCACATGCACAGTGGAATACTACTCAGAGATCAAAAAAAGATAAACTCATGCCATTTGCACCAACATGTATGGAGCTGAAAGGGATCATGCTCAGCGAACTAAGTCAAGAGAAAAAAAATAAATGCCAGATGATTTCACTTATACATGGAATACAGAGAAACCAAACAAAGGAGCAAACAAAGACAACCTTTAAGACCAACCCTTGAAAGCTGACCATAGATCTGAAGCATCAGGAGGGTAGGGGGGCAGGAGATGAGGAAGGGGAGGGAAAAAAAAGAGTGTGAGGATGAGCACAAACAGCTATGTTAGAGGATTATGTATGATTTGGTGGTGGGAGAATATGGTGATCACACCTGAGGGGAGGAATTATTTATTGTGGGGAAAAAATGAATAAGGTTGTAAAGTATGATAGTTCAATTAATAAAAAACAATAACAAAAAAAGAAATGAAAGTATGTAACTTTATGATCAAAAGATGTGTCAGCCATGGTTCAAAATAAGAAGAATCACTAAGAAATTAGATAGCTAGCAGGATAGTTAGCTAGATACTGTTAGCGCTAATATGAATACGTGTATAAATAGCTGTCTGTATCATCCTAGATATGAAATGTAGAATCTATTCATCTGCCAAGGTATTTGTCAGAACCTTCATTTGATTACTTTAAAAAAAAATGCCTAGGGCCTCCCCGGTGGCACAGCGGTTGAGCGCTGGGTTGCGAAGCTGCCCGCGGCCTCCGCGACGCCGGTTCGATCCCCGGCTGCTCCCCGGCCACCAGAGGAGGGTCCCACATGGCGCACAGACCTCTCCTGCCGCCCGCTGCTCCCCTGAGCAGTGTACTTGGGTCCTTCTGCCTGCTCTGCTCCCCGCTCTGGCTCTGGTGAATTCTCTCACCCTCCCAAGCTTCTGACTGTACCCAGTGCATGTATAAACAAACAAGCAAATAAATAAATAAAACATGCCTCTATTAAAAAAATAAAAATTAAAAAATTAAAAAAAATGCCTACCTGTGCCCTTTTCTGAGATATCATGAATAAATAAATATTTATTTTCAAGTTGTTATTGGGGGTTGAGGAAATCAATTTGGGAATTACTGTTTAAAAAGAATACAATAATTCGTGAATTCCTGACAAAAACAATTACTGACATTTAATAGATTCTGTTAATGTGCTAAAATACATAGCGTTTATCAAATATTTTACTGTTTTGAAAAATGCCTGACTTTATTAAAAAAAAGCTATAAATCCATTTAACTTTTCTTGCACTTTCTTTATCAGTTTCAAGCTGAAATTTAATATTAAAAAGTATGGTTTAAAGTAATTTGACTGTCGGGCCTCCCTGGTGGCGCAGTGGTTGAGCGCTGGGTTGCAAAGCTGCCCGCAGCCTCTGCAGCGCCAGTTCGATCCCAGGCCACCGGGTAAGGGTACCACATGGCACACAGACCTCTCCTGCTGCCCGCTGCTCCCCTCTGCAGTGTACTTCATCAGTCTGCCTGCTCTGCTCTCCACTCTGATTCTGGTGAATTCTCTCACCCTCCCGCGCTTCTGACTGTACCCAGTGATTGTATAAATAATCTTTAAAAAAATAATAATAAAATTAAATAAAGTACTTTGACTGTCACTTCCCCCACTAGAGTATCTGCAGATTATGTTTGATCGATAAAATATTTTATAGCTGTTAATTTAACAGGTGAGTCTCCATCACAACTCTAATATTTATCATTTACTAAGTTTATCATGTCATCTGTGTTTGTAGAACCTGTTATTAAATATACAAAATACATACTTTCAATGCTCCCACAAAATTTAACAAAATCTAATCAATTATTTACTATTAGGAAGTACTAAATTAAAGCTTATAGGAGAGCCTCTTTATTTTTGACATGATTTAAACTTACTGAAAAAATTGCAAGAAACTCCATACTGGGTGATAGAAACCAGTTACAAAAAAACAATACACTGTATGATACCATGTCAATGAAATGTCCAAATAGGCCAATCTACAGAGACAGAAGAGAGATTAAGGGTTGGCTAGGGGTTGGAAGAAAATGGGGTGATTTTTGAAGGTAATGGAATTTCTTTTGTGGGTGATAAAAATATTCTAAAATTGACTGGGGTACTGATTATACAACTAAAAATCACTGAATTGTATGTACCTTTTAAATGGATGATTACATGTTAATTACATCTCATAAAGTTTTGCAAAAAAAAAAATTGCAAGAATAGTACAGATTTCTCAGATATTTTTACTTTTCATCTTACTCGGTTTCTTTACCCTTATGTCTCCAATGCACATGTATATTTAATGTACATGTTATTTAACCATCAGAGTAACTTGCAGACATGACACCCTTTTATTCCTAAATATGTCAGTATGTAACATCTAAAATTGAGGAATTCTCCTACTTAGTAACAATTACCAAATTAGAAACTAGTAGAGTATTTACAGTTACCCCACATAAAAACTTTGTTGAGATCTTGCCAATTTTATCAACAATGTCCTTTACAACAAAAGAAAATACAAAAGAATGTGTTGCATTTCATTGCCATGCCTCATTTGTCTACATCTAATCTGAATTACCTGACTTTTTTGTAAAATTTCTTGACATTGACCTATTTGAAGAATACACAGGTAGTTTGTAGAAAAGCTCTTAATTTAGGTATGCCTAATGTTTCCTCATAAGATCCTGCTTATGCCCTTTGGTAATAAAATCACTGAAGTAATACTGATTTCTTTTCATTGCATCCTATTGGACGACATGTGCTGTCAATTATTCTCAGTAGTTATTCTCACTAAAGTTAAATTTGAGCATTTGCATAAGTTTCTCCATTGACTATTTTCACTTTTTATCATTAACATGTATCTTTTGGGGTGAAAATTTGAGACTGTGTATGTTACCCTTCTAAATTTTATCTTTTAATTGTTGCATCCATTGATGATTACATTAAATATGATATTTCAAATGGTTAACTTCTAGTTCTAATTCCTTCTACATGTAATAGATTATTTTCTATTTGAAGGGGCTTTCTTTGCCTCTGTTGATTGATATTTCTATGGATTTATGGATTCTAATTTTATCCCACAAGGTATATAATATATTATCATCATTTGTAATTTATTGCTCCAGCTATTTCAATTTGGTCCATGGTAACCTGTTTAAACTGGCCCTTGTGTCCTTACCTGGTAGCACAGAAAAGCTACCCATAATTCATTTTATCCTTTCCCTGCTTACTTCTACAGTCAGGCATTGTTCCAAAAAGGCCTGATCATTTTATTTATTGTTTTTTTTCAGGTGATGAGGTATGGGGTTTTATTGTTTTTTGTTGTTGTTTTCACTCACTTTTTTATTTTTTATATTAAATTTTTTAGTTTTTTACATCATTGCTCATTTTTAAACAATATTTGCTTCCCCCTACCCCCTCAGGTATAGTCCCCATAGAGTTTCCTTCACCAATGCACCCATGCACCATCACTTCAATACCCTGTAAAGCCTGATTATGGTAGTGGAGAATGGTATGCAGAAACCAATGCATCTGAACACTATGTATGCTCATTGAAATTGGATGTCAGTGCTTCTAGACCTTCTCAGAGGACAGAACATAAGCATATGTACATATCTACCAGGGATTGACAATGATATCTCCTATTCCAGTTCAGCACTGCTGTGTTCCTGTGATGCTCACTCATTTCTGTATATGTGATTCTATTCATCAACAGTAGGAAACTAGCACTGACTATATATATTTATTTGTTCATTCCTAGTATACAAATTAGTGTCTGAATTGACATTCCATACTGCCAGGGAAAAAAAGGGAAAAGTTATTAATTAGACTACACTTTTGTTTAGAACTTTTTTTTTCATTAGCCACAGTGTTTAAAAATTTCATCATAGTTATTTATCCTTCCATTCAGTGTGGGGTTATGTCATTTATTTGCCATTTTGGAAAAAATGCCAAAATTTGACTGTAGACATGTTAAAAGAAATGTATTTCAAATACATATTGCTGCCATACTGAAGCAGGCTCAGTCTGATACAAAGACATTTCATTATTTGGATATTTAGAAGATAAAAGACACTTCTGATTAAAAAGCAATTGGAGCATTCGTCAAAATTGTTGGGGCATTCTCAAGACAAAAGAAAAATAATTCTTTCTTGAGAACTCCCAAGATTAAATTCTAAATGGCCATAACAATGTAGAAAATGGAAGACATTTCCTACAATGAAAGAAAAAAAAATTAGGGCCTGAGAAAGTAAAGAAAATCAAGGAGTGAAACCTTGAAAATACCTCTTTACCGAGGAACACTAATGATTTGTGCCAGAGTTAATGAGGAAGTCAAAGAAGAAATTAAAAAAAAAATCTTTACACAAATGATGAAAACAACCTCCCAGAATGTATGGGACATGGAAAAGCAGTTTTAACAGGAAAGTATATAGCAATACAGTCCTATATCAAGAAACAAAGAATCCAAAGAAACAACCTAATCTCCTATCTCAAGAAACTAGAAAAAAGAAAAACCCAAAAGCCAATAGAAGGAAATAAAAATTAAATCAGAAATAAATGAAATAGAAATGAAAATGACAGTCCAAAAGATCATTGAAACCAAAAGCTGTTTCTCTGGGGGGGGGGGGGGAAGAAAAGAAATCTCTAGCCAAGCTCACAAAGAAAAAAAAGAGAGAGAATTCAAATAGGATCATAAATGAAAGAGAAGAAATTACAACAGACACAGCAGAAATCCAGAGAATAATCAGATTACTATAATATTTATATGTAAATATAATGAGTTCAACAATCTAGATGAGATGGACAAATTCTTACAATTCTACAATCACCCAAGATAAATAAAGAAAACTTGAACAAATCAAGGACAAGCAGCAAAACTAAACAGTAACCAAAACCCTTCCCAAATAAAAAAGAAAAGCCCAGAACCAGATGGTTTCAAAAGCAAGTTCTACCAAACACTCAGAGATGAACTAATGCCTGTCCTGATAAAACCATTTCAAAAAACTGAGAAAGAAGGAACACTATCAAATACATTTTACAAAGGTGATGTCACACTAATGCCAAAACCAAACAAAGACAACAAAACAAGAAAACTACAGACTAGTCTCCCTCATGAACAATAAAATCTTAGCCAATAACTCCAACAATGCATCAAAAGGATTATACACCAGGAGCAAGTGGGATTAATTGCAGGGACACAAGGATGGTTCAACATCCAAAAATTAATTAGTAAAATTCACCACATCAACAAAAAGAAAAATAAAAACCATATGATCATATCAGTAGATTCGGAAAAAGCATTTCATAAAGTTCAGTAAACATTTATGATGAAGGTCTTTGAAAAACTTGGGATAAAATGAGCCTATCTTAACAAAAGCCATATATGATAAACCACAGCTAACATCATTCTCAGTTGTGAAAAACTGAAAGCCTTTCCTTTAAGATCTGGAACAAGACAAAGATATCCTCTCTCACCACTGCTTTTCAATATAGTACTGGAAGGACTAACTAAAGCAATAGGGCAAGAGAAAGACATACAAGGAATGCAAATTGGGAGAGAAGAAATAAAACTATCATTATTTGTAGATGATATGGTAATAGACAGAGAATCCCCCCCCCCAAAAAAAACACTAAAAAACTAATTCAAACAATAAACCAGTTCAGTAAAGCAGCAGATTACAAAATCAATACACAAAAATCAGTAGCCTTCCTATATGCAAACAATCAGTCTGAAGATGGAGAAATTAAGAAAACTATCCCAGTAACAACTGTTACCCCTGCAAAATTAAACACCTAGGAATAAACCAAAATGAAGGAGGTAAAAGACCTATACAATGGAAATTATAAAACATTGTTAAAATAGAAATAGACACAAAGAAATGGAAATACATTCCCTGCTCATGGATTGGAAGAATTAACATTATCAAAATGGCCATCCTACTGAAAGCAATTTACAGATTCAATGCAATTCCAATAAAAATTCAATGACATTCTTCAAAGATATGGAACAAATATTGCTGAGATTCATATATAATCACAAAAGAACCCAAATAGCCAAGGCTCTCCTCACTAAAAAAGGGGGAGAATAGTGGTATTACACTCAAGCTATACTAAAAAGCCTAATAATAAAAACAACATGATACTGGGACAAAAACAGGAACACAGACCAATGCAATATAATTTAAAGCCCAGAAATAAAACCACACATACATGGCCAACTAATCTATGAAAATGGAGCAAACACTGGAACAAGGAAAGTCTCTTCAACAGTGCTGGAAGAACAGGACTCCCACATGTAAAAGAATGAAATTAGACACTAACTTCACACCATATACAAAAATCAACTCAAAATGGATAAATACTTGGATGTAAAACTTGAAAACATAAAATATATAGAGGAAAACAGGCAAAACACACCATGATATAAACCTCAGAAACCTCTTTAAGGATTCATCTCTAGAAGCAAGGTAAACAAAGGAGACTATAAACAGATGGGACTACATTAAACTAAAAGGCTTCTGAATAGCAAGAGAGACAGCAACCAAATGAAGAAATCAACCATTCACTGAATGGGAGAAAATATTTGTACACCACACATCTGATAAGGGACTGATAGCAAAGATCTACAAAGATCTTACACAACTCAAGAAAAACAACCCAATCAAAAAGTAGGCAGAACAGATAAAAGGACACTTCTCCAAAGAAGAAATGCAAATGGCCAACAGGCATTAAAAAAAAAAAACAAAAAACAGGGCCTCCCCGGTGGTGCAGCGTTTGACTGCTGGGCTGCGAAGCTGCCCGCAGCCTCCGCAGCGCCGGTTCAATCCCTGGCAGCCGGCGAGGGTCCCACATGGAGCACAGACTTCTGCCGCCCGCTGCTCCCCTCAGCAGTGTACTTCGGTCCTTCTGCCTGCTCTGCTCCCCGCTCTGGCTCTGGTGAATTCTCTCACCCTCCCGCGCTTCTGACTGTACCCAGTGCTTGTATAAATAAATAAATAAAATCTCTAAAAAAAAAACAGTCAACATCACTTATTATCAGGGAAATGCAAATCAAAGTCACAATGAACTACCACCTCACATATATGAGAAAGGACCATATTAAAAAAAAAACAAGGGCCTCCCTGGTGGCGCAGCGGTTGAGCGCTGGGTTGCGAAGCTGCCTGTGGCCTCTGCAGCGCCGGTTCGATCCCCGGCCTCCGGGCAAGGGTCCCACATGGCGCGCAGACCTCTCCTGCTGCCCGCTGCTCCCCTCAGCAGTGTACTTCGGTCCTTCTGCCTGCTCTGCTCCCTGCTCTGGCTCTGGTGAATTCTCTCACTACCCCCAACCCCGCACCTTTAACCTACACCTCAGTTCTTATAAGCATAAATCTTTTTTTTTTTTTAAAGGAGAAAAATAAATGTCAGATGGTTTCACTTTTATGTGGAATATAGATAAACTGAACAAAGGGTGAAGAAAAAAGACAAAACTTGCAAGCTGACCATAGATTTGAGGCATTCAGCAGGGGAAAGGGAGGGAGAGGGGTCAAAACTGGGGAGGGAAGAGCCCAAGGGACTGTGGTCAAGGGGCCAGGGTGGTAGAAGAACTATGGAGACTACACTGGAGGGGAGAAATCAAATATTATTAAAAAATCAGGGCCTCCCTGGTAGCGCAGCGGTTGAGCGCTGGGTTGCAAAGCTGCCCGCAGCCTCTGCAGCACCGGTTCGATCCCCGGCCGCCGGAGGAGGGTCCCACATGGCGCGCAGACCTCTCCTGCTGCCCGCTGCTCCCCTCAGCAGTGTCCTTCGGTCCTTCTGCCTGCTCTGCTCCCCGCTCTGGTGAATTCTCTCACCCTCCCGCATTCTGACTGTACCCAGTGCTTGTATAAATAAATAAATAAACCTTTAATAATAATAAAAAAAAATCAATGACGTGTAAGAAACTTAATTTTAAAAAATATAAAAAAGAAAAGAATATTAAGGTAATCATGAGAATAAATTATTCTTTACAATATAATAACACATTAATTAGTAGTGAATAAATTAGATAGCAAAAACATTTCTATGACTGGAAATCCTAGCTAAAGCAATAAGAGAAAGACATACAAGGAATCCAAATTGGGAGAAAAGTAAAACTATCATGATTTGCTAATGATAATATAGAGAGAACCCTGAATACAGAAAAACTAACTAAAATAAACTAGTTCAGTAAAATAGTTTACAAATTCAACACACAAAAATCAGAAGCCTTCCTATATGCAAGAAAAAATTAAGAAATCATCCCGTTTTCAATTGTACCAAAAAAAAAAAAAAATCAATACCTGGGAATAAAGGAAAGTTAAAGACCAATACAAGGAAGTGAAAAACCTATACAAAGAAAATTATAAAACATTGTTAAAAGAAATAGACACAAAGAAATGGAACGACATTCCCTGTTCATGGATTGGAAGAATTAACATTATTAAATGGCCATCCTACCCAAAGCAATTTACAGACAACACAATTCCAATAAAAATCTCAATGCCATTCTTCAAAGAAATAGAACAAATATTGATGAAATTCATCTGGAATCATAAAACAAACCTCAGATAGCCAAAGCTCTTCTGACTAAAGAGAGAATGGAGGTATTACACTCCCAGACTTCAAACTGCACTACAAACCCATAATTAAAACAGCACGGTACTGGAACAAAAACAGGAACAGACTAATGGAATTGAATTGAAACCCAGAAAGAAAGCCACATATGATCAACTAGTCTATGACAGAGGAGCAAAGAATATGCAATGGAACAAGGATAGTCTCTTCAATATAATGTATTGGGAAAACTGGCCTTTTATATGCAAAAGAATGAAACTAGACCACTACCTCACACCAACACAAAATGGAAAAAAGACTTGAATATGGACCTGAAAGCTTAAAATATTAAAAAAAAAAAACAACAAACAGACAAAACTGTCCATGACATACACCTCAGAAACATCTTTGAGGACTCATCTCCAGAAGCAAAGAAAATGAAGGAAAAGATAAATAGCTAGATTACATCAAATTAAAAAGCTCTGTACAGCAAGAAAGACAATAATCAAAGCAAAGAGACTCTACTGATCGGGAGAAAATATTCACACTCCATACAATTGATAAAGGGCTGATTTTAAAGATCTACAAAGAACTCACACAACTCAACAAAAACAAAGCAAACAGCACTGTTAAAAAAAGGACAAAAGAGCTAAAAAGGCACGTCTCCAAAGAAATGCAAATGGTCAACAGGCATATGAAAAAATGTTCAACATCACTTATAGTCAGGGAAATGCAAATCAAAGCCACAATGAGATATCACCTCACTCCATTGAGAATGGCCTATATTTAAAAAAAAAAAAAAAAAAACTGGCAACAACAAATGCAGACCCCAGAATGAAGAAAAAAATATAAAGATTTATTATAAAATCTAGACACTGAAATATACCAAAACCCTAGCACTTTTATTAATGGTGATCCTCAAAAATTGGGAAGATGAAAATATGCATGGAATCGCTTTACATCTTATAATTTTTTTTTAAAAGATTTATTTATTTATTTATTTATTTATTTATACAAGCACTGGGTACAGTCAGAAGCGCAGGAGGGTGAGAGAATTCACCAGAGCCAGAGCAGGGAGCAGAGCAGGCAGAAGGACCGAAGTACACTGCTGAGGGGAGCAGCGGGCGGCAGGAGAGGTCTGCGTGCCATGTGGGACCCTCCTCTGGTGGCCGGGGAGCAGCCGGGGATCGAACCCATGCTGCAGAGGCTGTGGGCAGCTTCGCAACCCAGCGCTCAACCGCTGCGCCACAGGGAGGCCCTCTTATAATTTTTTTAAAGATTTATTTATGCATACAAAAGCTGGGGCACAGGCCAGAGATGTGGGGGGAGGGGGGTGAGAGGATCCACCAGAGACAGAGTGGGGACCAGAACAGGCAGATTGACTGAAATACACTGCTGAGGGGAGCAGCAGACCCTCGCAGGTGGCCGGGGATCAAATCGGCGCTGCAGAGGCTGCAGGCAGCTTCGCAGCCCAGCGTTCAACCGCTGCACCACCGGGGGAGGCCCTAAAGGAACTCTTATTGGTTCCTACTTACATTTTTGTTCATTGCCAGTCTTTTCTAGTGCTACTTTTTATAAGATTGCATGATCTGTTAAAGCTGTATCATTATTTCTTTTATACCAACTGACATCAATTGTCTGTAACACTCTTAATTCCCATTATGTATTAATCAAGTAATATATCACTTAATGAACAATATTTAAGAAAAGGAAAAAACCTTTAGCTCGGGTAAATTCCATGTCAGACATAAAATTACATTATGCATCACAGAGGAAATGAGTACTATATTAGCTGTCATTTAATTGTTTTAGCAAACTGCACAGTTTACTTTTATGAACAAAAGATCTAAAATAGTAGAGCAAATATACCCAACCTAGTTATAGCCACATGAAAAGCCAGAAGTAGAAGTAGCCAGGGCGCTGAATTAATTTGACTGTTGCTGTTAATTTTTTCCCTGTATCTTCCAAAGGTGGTTACACACACACACACGCACATACACACAATATTCACTTCAAAATGCCAAAGGAAAAAAAACTCCCAAACAACATTGATATTAGTATTTTGACTGGCTATTTTAAGTAAAGGATGTTCTTTATAATATACAGTTCTATAAGGACAGGCTATTTTTTCCTTGTATCATAATTGATTTATCCACAGACATCAAGCATCTCAACTGTTATCTATGTATATGTAGAACAGAACTAGTAAATAAAAATCAAGCGATAATTCCCTTTATTATTATATTTGGTCTAATCTAAAACTGAATGGAAACTGAATTAGTAAAACATGCTCAACTCAAACTTTTTTATCTGAGAACAGAAAAGGGGGATTTATGGAAATACACCACAGAGAGGAATAACAGGTGAGGTGTGACAGGCCTCCCTGGTAGTGCAAGGGATTAAGACGCAACCTATGAAGCTAACTGCAGCCACTGCAGCACCAGTTTGATCCCTGGCCAGGGAGCTACCCACATGGCGCGGCAGACCTCTCCTGACTCGCCCGCTGCTCCCCTCAGCAGTGAATTTCAGACAATCTGCCTGTTCTGTTCCCCACTCTGTCTCTAGTGAATCCTCTCATTCTCCCGCGCCTCTGGCCTGTACCCCAGCTCTTGTATAAATAAAACAAATCTTAAAAAAAAAAAAAAAAAAAAGAGTTCTTACCAGAAAAGGAGTTTCTTCTCTGCTGTAGTAAACATATCAGTTCACCTAGAATTGTAAACATAATTGTACATCTTAACTTCAGTGGCACATAGACTTACCTAGGGTTGCTTTTCACCAATGCCCAGGGTCTCTCCCACCTCCCCTGAAATTCTGATGTAATTGGCTTACATGCCAAGTTCAGTATCTACAAATTATTTTAATTTACAGCCTCAAAAAGTACTGGTATAGAATCTCATCAACAACTTTGAACAAACCCTTCCCCTCAGCCCCCCTTCACTAAATCATGAAATTCTTAATTGCTGGAAGAACATTCGCAAAGAAGCAATAGCAAAGAAAAAAACCTAGAATAAAACTTTAAACATTAATATCTCAGATTTGGAAGGATCTCCAGCAATTTAAAAATCTCCCTGTGAGATGTGTTATATATACACAATGGAATACTACCCAGCTATGAAAAAAGATGAACTCTTGACATTTGTGAATATATGGGTGGACTTGAAGGAGATTATCCTGAGACAAGCCTAAGATTATCCTAAGAAGACAAATACTAATGGTCTCATTTACATCTGGAATATAGAGAATCAAAACTAGACCTACAACAAACCCTAGTAATCTGACTATGAAATTGAAACTACCAGAGAGGGGAACCAATGGACCATGGTGGAGGACTATGTCTAGCTTGGTGGTGGGTGTGCTGTAGTGACATCTGAGGAGGTTGATCCTATGCCTCTCAATCCTAGACAGTGTTGTAAACCAATGTTGTCTCAATTAACAAATTTTTAAAAAAGATTTATTTATACAAGCACTGGGGTACAGGCCAGTGGCATGGGAGGGTGATAGAATTCACCAGAGACAGAGCAGGGAGCAGAAAAGGCAGAAGGACAAAAGTACACTGCTGAGGGGAGCAGCGGGCGAGACAGGAGAGGTCTGCCACGCCATGTGGGTAGCTCCCTGGCCAGCCGGGAATCGAACCTGTCCTGCAGAGGCCATGGACAGCCTCACAGCACTGTGCTCAACCCGCTGCACCACCAGGGAGGCCTCAATTAACAAATATTAAATAAAATCTTCGTGTGGTAAAAGTTTTTGGAAATTAAAAATATTACTGAAACAAATTTTTCAGGGCATTAGTTTTACAGCAACTTTTAAAAATTTATCTCGAGTGTTTTTTCTTTCACAACATTTTACAGTTTTGTTTTGTTTTTAAATATTTATTTATTTTTATACAAGAACCAGGGTACAGGCCAGATGTGTGGGAGGGTGAGAGGATTCACCGGAGACAGAGTGGGGAACAGAACAGGCAGACTGACAAAATACACTGCTGAAGGAAGTAGCGGGCGAGACAGGAGAGGTCTGCTTCGCCATGTGGGATTCTCACCGACCAGCCAGGATCAAACGCACACTGCAGAGGCTGCAGACAGCTTCACAGTGAGGCACTCAACCGCCTACGCTACCAGGGAGGCCCTTTACAGTTTTTAGATAAAATTCACCAGTTGTACAATTATCACCATTATCTAGTTGCAGATATGTCCATCCCCAAAAAGAAACCCCAGAACCATTAAGCAGTCACTCCTAATGCCTCCTCACCCAATCCCTAGCAACAAGTCATCTACTTTCTGTCTCTATGGCTTTGCCTATTGTATAATTTCATTGATATGAAATGTGCACAATAAATGGCTATTTGTGTCTGGCTTCTTTCATTTAGCATAATGTTGCCAATGTTTAACCACGGAGGCCCAAGGCTTCCGGATACAGCCAGCAAAGCGCAGTGATAACATGCACAAACCACTTAGAACACACCTATTTCCCCTTCCTAATTCTAGCCTGAGAGAGAGCTAGCAACACCTGTGGGAAGCAGGATGTTTGTTTCAGGGAGGTGGGATTTCCTGTTTTGCTTACAAGCCAGTTTCTATCCTGTGCCTCAAAAAAGAGCACCCACAACTCCTGAAACTCGATTGCTGAAACCCACTGAAGCCACTGCTTATCGCTTGCATTGTATGAGAGTGAACTTGACTTCCTGATACAACCCTGAATATCTTGGCGGGGTCTTGGCTACAAGTGTTTTCCACACATCCCATGAAAAAGAGCATTGGGGTTGGGGAGGAGTTGATGCTAAATTAATGCATGTCTCTGGAGTGCATTTAAAAATAGGGTGCAGACCTGATAAATTATGAAGTAATCCTGCTCCCCAGGGTAATAAAAAATTATCTGGGGACCCAAAGAGACACACAGGCTTGTAAAAGGGTCCTCAATTTGCATTTATCACCTGCTAGAACAGACATTTTGAAGGCTTGGTTCTATGTGCTTGTGTTTTCGGGGGTCACTGGCTAACTTGTGCCCTGTCACCTGATGAAAAAGGAAACCATCCTGCCTTCAATGTTGAAAATGCCAAAAGAAAGGATAATGTCATTAAGTTCGTGTTCTGCACCCTGCAAACCCAGCCTATGCCCAGAGGCCGCTGCTCTCCCGGCTCTAGGACTGCAGTGACACTGACCTGTGTTTCTCCAGGCAGCCTCAATAGCTCTTTCCGTCCCACCTTTGTGCTGGGTCTGCAAGTCAGCCTCCGTTGTGTCTTCCACATGGCGTCCTCCACTTGCAAGTGGGCTTTTTATTAGATTCTGTGCCATTCTTTAAGTGTCCTATGAACTGCATTTAAAGGAAATAGTAAATTTTAACATACATTCTTTAGGTTGTCATTATGAAAGAGTACGGACACAGAGCTCTAGGAGAGGCTACAGCTGGTAGAGGACAGGTCACTGTCTGTGGGCTTTTCCCCCATGCACACAACTGCACGATCCCTCAGGCTCAGGGAGCAACATTGGGGCTTACTGAACAAACAGGGGAAGCAAGAGTTCTCAAGGCCACAAGTGGCCGAGTATCTCACCCCAGAGAGCGTCCACAGTGTCCACACATCCCAAACAAAAGGCGGCTCCTTCAAGATGGCGCTGTCCCGTCAGCGAGGGCCTGGGGCTTGTGGCTCACCAGCAAGCAGCGGGGCCGGGCCCCAACTCACTGCAGCTGGGGGTGCTCGCAGGCGGGGCCGCTGAGATGCCACCACAGCCCACAGCCACAGTCTCAAGGTCCGGATGGCCCAGACAGCAAGGAGGCAGCAGCAGCGGGAGGTGGACAGTCAGGAGCAGTTAACAGCTCTCAGAGGTGACGCGGACACAGACTGCTGGCCACCGTCAATGGTGCTGGGCAGCACTGGCCAGTAGTGCAGGTCAGCAACAGCCACTAGGTGTCCCGGTGTAAGAAACACCAGCGTTACAGCTCTTTGCAAGTTGCTGGCGCACCCCAACAACAGACAACTCCCAGACACCAGGCCAGGGGCCTTTCGTGCTCCTTTCAGGCAATGCCAGAGGCAGGTGCAGGCGGCCGGGCCGCCACAAAGCTCTTTGGTTTCTCTGCGATGCTGTTTAGCTTCTCTTCTTAATTAAGAGGTCTGCGGTTGGATGCTGCTTCTTTCTTCTTTAGCCATCTGGAACACAGTCTATATTCTTTCTTGGAGACCAGGAACAGGGACCATCAGTCCCCAGCAGGCCTGCCCTGCCTCACATCCTCCTTCAGGGCCTCCACCTCACAGTCTGATTGGGCCCTTTTCAATGCCCTGGATGATTGGCCCGCAGCACCAATCAGCTCACAGCCTGCACCTGGTGAGTCATCCCACTCTCCAGGAGCCAGCTACAGACCCAGACTGCACCAGCTGGCAGGAGCCCCAGCGCTGGAGCTGGCCCGTGGGGTCCCATGCACCTCCCGCAGCCCTGAACTCGGGGCTGCATGCCCTGGGGCTGCTGCTAGGAAACCTCTGCCATCCACCATGACTGCTGGCCTCTGCCTGCAGCCTGAGCCCCCGTAGAGGGGTGCCCCGGTGGTGGTCCCCGCTTGCACTGCCCCAAGCACTTCTGGGGCCCAGCAGTGGGAGAGGGGCTGCCCCAAGGGGGCAACTCCAGCGAGGGCGAAACCTGCTCCTGCTTAGGTGGCGGTGGCAAAGAGCCAGTCTTGCTGCACAGCTTGCGCGCTGCGGGGTCCCGGTTTCCATCAGTTGTCGTGATACTGGCAGAATCAACAGATCAACAGAAGCTTTTTTTTGGGGGGGGGGGACCCTTGCCAGCAGCTGGGGAACAAACAAACAAGAGGCTGCGGGCAGCCTCACAGCCCAGCGCTCAGCCGCCGCGCCACCAGGGGAGGCCCGACAGAAGCATTTTTTAAAACTGCTTCGAGATGCCTCTGCCAACTCTGGAGATTCAATTGAGCGGCTCCAGCGGGGCCTGACCCCAGCACGTGCTGAAGGTGCCCCAGGCGGAGCTAACGTGCAACCCGCCCTGCGCGAGGGAGAAGCGCTGTGGGAAATGAGAGGCTGCGTCGCCCTTGGCCACAACGCGGTCTCCTGGACCCGAATTGCATTGACCCTGCCATGATGTCCACTCAGTCCTAACATACTTAAAATAAGGCTGTCCACGAAAATTACAGGACTATTAACTTTCTTATGACCAACTTTCTTTTCTTGCTTTTTTCTCTCAAAATTTCAAAAGTCTGATAGTCCAGTAAGATCCGTTGGGAAAAACAGTTCCCAGTCCCCTTCCTTCACGTCTCAGCACCAGAGACTTCTTTTTACTGATTCTTTTGATATTTGCCTCTATATCTTTCAATAGGACACTTACATTATTCATTATATATATATTATTTTTGAGATAATAGTGGTCTACAACACTTTGTATGTTTTAGGGACATGGATACACACATCTTTGATGGATGTCACTACACCACAACCAGGTCCAAGGTGCCCAGAATCCTCCATAGTCCATTGTCTGACCCCTTTGCTTTCCACCCAACATCCCCTTCTAGTAGCCTTCCTTCTTCTTCTTTTTTTTTTTTTTTTTAAAAGGTTTACTTAGGGCCTACCCTGGTGGCACAGGCGGTTGAGCGCGGCACTGTGAAGCTGTCCTCAGCCTCTGCAGCACCTGTTCAATCCTGGCCGGCCGGCGAGGGTCCTACATGGCGCACAGACCTCTTCTGTCATGCCAGCTGCTCCCCTCAGCAGTGTACTTCGTCAGTCTGCCTGTTCTGTTCCCCTCTCTGTCTCTGGTGAATACTCTCACCCTCCTGCGCATCTGGCCTGTACCTCAGTTCTTGTATAAATAAATCTTTTTAAAAAAAGGTTTATTTATTTATGCATACAAGAATTGGGGTACAGGCCATAGGTGTGGGGAATGAGAGGATTCACCAGAGACAGAATGGAGAACAGAACAGGCAGATTGACTGAAGTACACTGCTGAGGCGAGCAGCAGGTGAGACAGGAGAGGTCTGCTGTGCCTCGTGGGTCAGCTCCCTGGCAGGCCAGGAATCAAACTGGTGCTGCAGAGGCTGTGGATGACTTCACAGTACTGTGCTTAACCCCTTGCGCCACCAGGGAGGCCCTAGCAGCCTTAGTTCTTCAGTCAGATTTGAAGAACTGTTTTGTTTTGGTTTGGTGGAGGGTAAATGATTGTCAGGCTTTTCTGCCCTCCCACCATTTGGATTGATGATGGATCCCTGCGGTCCTCAATGCATGCCTCATGGCGGGCACCTGGAGTAGGGTGTGGGCCCGTGTAGATGGGTTCACCTGGGCTGAAAGACTGGGCTCATAAGAGCAGCATCGCAGGACACCAGAGGAACAAAACGACCAGAAGAACAAGCGAGAGAGAACGACCAGAAGGAGAACAGAACCAGCAGAGAAGGAGAGGCCACAAGAGAATGCCAGAGAGCCTAGTAAAGAGTGAAGATTTGGGGCCTCCCCCAGTGGCGCAACGGTTGAGCGCTGGGCTGCAAGGCTGCTCGCAGCCTCTGCAGCGCCAGTTCATTTCCCAGCCACCAGCGAGGGTCCCACAAAAAAAAAGTGAAGATTCGTTGGTGGGGTGGGAAGCCTGCCAGCCTCCTGGCCTCCCACCACCCCTGCCTGCCGTCTACTTGGTAAAATCCCAACAATAAGCCTCAAAAGGCCACCGAGGGCTCCAGGACTCCTTTACCCATCTGCTCGGGTCATAGAGATCCTGCTCTGTGCCTTCCTGGCACGACAATGCCTCGTAAGTATTTGTGTAGCTAAATTTTATAGTGAAGATGGGCTCATCAACGTCATATGTGAAATCTTGTCTTCTCCAAGGAAGAAATGCGAGAAAGGAAAGCACTCATGCCGCCTCATACCTTCAGAACATATGCAGAAAAGAGTTAAAGAAGAACTTTTCTTCAAAGTAAACAGAGCGAGATACACAAAGGGTGTTGGGAGGGCAAGAGGAGATCAATGTAAGACAGTAAAAGAGCAGGTGAAACCCACACATGCAAGACCACATTTTCTCTTCACAAGCTGACAGTCAAAGCATGTGAAAAATAAGGGGGGGCCCTAGGTTTATAGCAGCACTATTTACAATGGCTAAGCTTTGAAATCAACCCAAATGCCCAAAAATAGATGACTGGATCAAGAAGATGTGGTACATATACACCATGGAATATTACTCAGCATTCAAAAAAGATAAACAGGGCCTCCCCTGTGGCGCAGCGGTTGAGCGCTGGGTTGCGAAGCTGCCCGCGGCCTCTGCGGCGCCGGTTCGATCCCCAACTGCTCCCGGCCACCGGAGGAGGGTCCCGCATGGCGCGCAGACCTCTCCTGCCGCCCGCTGCTCCCCTCAGCAGTATACTTCGGTCCTTCTGCCTGCTCTGCTCCCCGCTCTGGCTCTGGTGAATTCTCTCACCCTCCCCCGCTTCTGACTGTACGGAAGGAAGGAAGGAAGGAAGGAAGGAAGGAAGGAAGGAAGGAAGGAAGGAAGGAAGGAAGGAAGGAAGGAAGGAAGGAAGGAAGGAAGGAAGGAAGGAAGGAAGGAAGGAAGGAAGGAAGGAAGGAAGGAAGGAAGGAAGGAAGGAAGGAAGGAAGGAAGGAAGGAAGGAAGGAAGGAAGGAAGGAAGGAAGGAAGGAAGGAAGGAAGGAAGGAAGGAAGGAAGAAGGAAGGAAGGAAGGAAGGAAGGAAGGAAGGAAAGAAGGAAGGAAGGAAGGAAGGAAGGAAAAGGAAGGAAGGAAGGAAGGAAGGAAGGAAGGAAGGAAGGAAGGAAGGAAGGAAGGAAGGAAGGAAGGAAGGAAGGAAGGAAGGAAGGAAGGAAGGAAGGAAGGAAGGAAGGAAGAAGGAAGGAAGGAAGGAAGGAAGGAAGGAAGGAAGGAAGGAAGGAAGGAAGGAAGGAAGGAAGGAAGAAGGAAGGAAGGAAGGAAGAAGAAGGAAGGAAGGAAGAAGAAGGAAGGAAGGAAGGAAGGAAGGAAGGAAGGAAGGAAGAAAACATGCCTCTATAAAAAAAAAATTTAAAAAAAAATTAAAAAAAAAAAAAAAAGATAAACACATGCAATTTGCAGCAACATGGATGGCGCTGGAAGGGATCATGCTCAGCGAAATAAGCCAGAAAGAAAAAGAAAAATACCGGATGGTCTCACTCATAGCAGGAATCTAGAAAACCTAAATAAGGGACCAGGAAAAAGACTAATTACAATAAAATCAAAATCAACAAGCAACTATAAACCAGAGCCACATTACGGGGAGTGGAGGGAGTAGGATCAAAACAAGGGGGGGTGGGAATTATATGGGGACTATAACCAAGATGAAAATGCATACATTGTGCAAAAATGAAAAATGATGTAAAAATATATAAAACTAAAAAAATAAAAAAAATAAGAGGTGGCATTTGTTAAAGTAGCAAGGCAGGAAAAAGAACTAAAAGGTCTGAGCACTTGATTTTATCTAAAATACAGTCATTATCCATTTGTGCTTCTTGCCTATAATAAATGTTGAGCTAAAATAGTAATTAACCTACAATCTGTAGTCCCAAGGTAGACCCAGCTGGAATCAATGTTTTAACAGAGAGAAAAGAATGGCTTTAAGTGTAAAGCTTATTTCATTCTAAAAACCAGTGAAAGAAATGGATTTTAGTATGATCGTAATTTTATGTTTCCATCACCCAAGAAAATCAAACAGCTAAAGCAAGAATAAATCTGATTTTTAAAAATGTATATTAAGTACCAATTGCATGTTCAAAATGGCCTAATTTTGCTATGAAATTGGTTTTCTGCTGGAAAGTCAGGCACGGTCTTCATCCACCACAGGGTCCATGTCCTGCTCAGACTTGGAGCCACCTCTGCTGCTCAATGTGAGACTGTTTCTCAGAAATCAGTTTTCAGGGGAGAGAAGCTGGATTGACTGCACTTTGGTAGCTCTGACCACAATCTCTCCTGCAACTATTTATATTTTTAAAGCTGCTTTCTAGTGACTATGTTGACAGTTGTCCTAGAAGCCTTTTCCACAGACCCTCTGCTAAGGCCCAGGGCCTGCTCCACAAAGAGATGGGAGGTGCAGGGTGGTCTGGATCAAAGAAGACCCCAAAAGACGGCACGTGGCATTGTGGTGAGCACAGGAGACAGCATCTCATGGGCTAGGGGCAGCAGGTGACCAGGCTAGCAACAAGTTCATTGGAATAGCTGACCAGTCCCCTCCAGTTCTAGGAATCATAATTCTAGGGAACGAAGCCACAGCCTCCCGACAGGTATTTCCAATTCATTCACTGTCCTCGCTGTCCAGAGGCACTGGGTTATTTTTACTGCAGTCAATGTTGCCTAATAACACCGCTGACATCCCACCTTTGTCAAGCTTCCTGGAGAATAAAGTCACAAAGTGAACTCCACAGAGGATGAGAAATGACTTTTGTTTAGCCTTTTCACATATATAGACGTTTTTAGTAGTCAGAGCTAGGGCAAGATGTATAGATAGATGATAGAGGACAAGATGAGAAATAGGTATTTGATGATTGAGATAGATAGATAGATAGACAGACAGACAGACAGACAGATAGATAGATAGATAAAAGAACAGTAAAGAGTAAACTCAGAGCCCTGGAATGCCTGGAATGATGTCCTAAATGAACCCCACTCTTCCTAATGATACCTCCAATTCCAATTTAGCATTATAAATCTTTTATTTTAAGTGTATCTTTTTTCCTCTCCACCTTCTTATCTCATGCTAAAAATCTCATTTCTCAACACACACTCATTTGCTTTTTCACACAATATATATCCAAGTCTTAAGCTAAGAATACTAACGTTGTCACTAATAATATGATTACTGAGAGCAACTTGAGATATTTCACAGTTCTTTTTGTCCTTACAGATGACAATCAAATAACTCTGCTTTAGTCACTAAGAAGAGTTCATCTATCTATAGTAACAAAGAACTAGAACTTGACAGAGTTCAATTACTTTTAATTGCTTTGAGATTTATTTTTAAGACTACACAAACATTTTCTTGGTCTCAGAGCAAAATCTGTAAGTTTGCTCAGAAAATTCTAGTTTCTATCTCTCACCATTCAGCTCTATCCCCTTGCACTCCCCAAAGATAATTTATTTTTATTTTATAGTTTCCCCTCCCATTGTGACTTTTTTTTTTACTACAGTTAAGGCCTCCCCTCTTAGGAAAATAGTAGCATATTACATAATTTTCTACTTTGCTTCCCCCCCCCATTCAGTCTTTATACATATAATAGCTTTATTGCGATAATTCACAATTCAGCCATGTAAAGTGTACAACTCAGTGATTTTTTTAGTATATTCATAGAGTTGTGCAACCACAATTAATTTTGTAACATTTCATTATTCCAAGAAGACACCAAATACCCATTAGCAATCATTGCCCATTTTCCCCAACTCCCCAATCCCAGCCCTAGGCAATCACTAGCCTACTTTCTCTCTCTCTTCGAAATTGCCAGTTGTAGATATTTGGTATAAACAAAATCATACAATGTGTAAACTGTGTCTGGCTTTTTTCACAAATTTCATCCTTGTTATAAATGTATTAGCACTTCAATTCTCTTCACTGGTGAATAATATTCCATTGCATGGATATGCCACATTTTATTAATTCATTTAACCTTGTTTTTTAATCATTTATATTGGAGATTACGCTATGATCTTGTATCAAGTTATTCATCACTGACATCCTACTATAGATTTACCATTGTTTATTCAGCCAGTTATCTGTTGATGGGTATGTGAGTTATTCTGAGTATTTTACAAACACTAGTATAAAAATGCCCTGGGCATACGTTTTGGGGCACAGTGGGGAACTGACTCTTGCCTTACTCTGTCCTCAAGTTCCCTCTTCTGTATTGATCGGTTGGCCTTGGTAACTGCTAAGGAGTCTAATAGCTGCAGAGATCTCTAATTAATCAGGAGTGTGACATTAGCATTCTCTGGGTTGCTGGGAGCCATGGTGGTGACTGACTGCTTTCTATCACAAGCTCTGAACATACAGCCTTTGTCTGTTCTTATGTGGATGATCTTTGTTTATTTCTATCCACTCAAAGGAAAAACTTTTCTACAGCTGTCACTCCTACCCCTCCCCTCAGGAGGAATAAATGCTTGTTTTTGTGGAAATATCCAAAGGTCTATGGGATACTAGTGGCCATCCTCTCTTCTTTCCTTTAGATAAAGCCCTGATTTCAAATGTGGGTGTTTCCTGGAACTTCACCCACTGGAGCCTAGGAAAGGCAAGTTCACTGTTGCCTAGCAGAGAGGAGGTCAAAGTCCAGGGGTGGGTCCCCAGAAGGTGATAAGGAGCATCAACCAAAGAAGGAGAGGCTGGAGGTGTAACAACTTTACAAGGCACTTCTCAACTAGATGGATGTAGTTCAAACTGTATGTGGAGTCAAACTGACCAGGCCTGGGAACTAAATTACAGCTCTGTTCCCGGTCTCCAAGCCTCTGGGATTGTCCTCTCAGATGCCTGAGGTTCAGCAAAAAAAAAAAAAAAAAAAAAAAAAAATTTAGTTCTGAGGGCCAGGGAACATGATCAGGGCCAGGGAACACATGATCCATCTAAAAGGGACAGGTTCCTCTGATTTTTGCCAGGTGGGAATGCCTCTGGTTGGTTGGTTGTTTATTAAGAAGATGGATATAGGGATTTTTCACCTGAAATTTTCTAATTTCCTGCTCAAATTTGGCGAACACGTTTGGTAACTGTATCCAAACCTCTCGGTAAAAATAGAAAATCCAGGGCCTCCCCTGATGGCACAGCGGTTGAGTGCTGGGCTGCGAAGCTGACTGCAGCCTCTGCAGCACCGGTTTGATCCCTGGCCACCAGCGAGGGTCCCACGTGGCGCGACAGACCTCTCCTGCTTTGTCTGCTGCTCCCCCCAACACCCCGGCAGTGTGTTTTGTCAGTCTGCCTGTTCTGCTCCCCGCTCTGGCTCTCGTGAATTCTCTCACCCTCCCACGCTTCTGACTGTACCCAGTGCTTCTATAAATAAAATAAAATAAAATAAAATAAAATAAAATAAAGTGAAGTGAAATAAAATAAAATAAAGAAACTTATAACAACAATGGAATCATGAAATATTAAATAAAAAAACCCCAGAAAATCCAGGGAACCTACCCTTTGATGATTCAACTCAGGAAATCCATGAGGGTGTACACAGGCTCGAGGTTCCCTCCTGCAACCAGAGCCACACCTATAACTTCTGGAAGCTGTGTTCTCCCACCCACACACCCCCCTCCCAGTCCCCAACAAGAAGACAAACCTGGGCCTCCCTGGTGGCACAGGCAGTTGAGCGCAGCACTGTGAAGCTGTCCGCAGCCTCTGCAGCATGGGTTCGATCCCGGTCTGCCAGGGAGCTACCCACATGGCACAGCAGACCTCTCCTGTCTCACCCGCTGCTCCCCTCAGCAGTGTATTTCAGTCAGTCTGCCTGTTCTGTTCCCCGCTCTGTCTCTGGTGAATCCTCTCACCCCCTGTATCTCTGGCCTGTACCCCGGTTCTTGTATGCATGAATAAATAAATCTTTAAAAAAAAAAAAAGACAAACCTGAAGCTAGGCCCTGACATGACCTCGCCTTTATTTACTCATTTCTGAAACAGAGAAACTGTCCATGATCTGCATAGTACATTGCAAATGGGAAGCGTCACTAGCTTGAACATGTCAAAGTATGAATTAAAATAAATTAATTGAATCACCTCTTTGGCATCATATTAACATTCTGGGAGTAGATAAAACATTTTTGAAAGATAAGGAGGAACTTAAATATGCAAATATGAAAACTCTTATAATGCTACAATAACCAAAACAGTATAACACTAAGGCCATAGCAAACTGGCAAATCAATAGCTACATCAAAAATAGATCCTAATATAATTAAATATTTGATAAATGTTAATGAATCAGTCAGAAATCAATGAGAGAGACATTAATTATTTAATGTCTCATTGGAAATTGGATCATCTGGGGAGAAAATCAACTGAGGATATTCACCTTATACTGTAAACCAAGATCATTTTAAGGATTAAATAAAAGTATATATTGGTAGTCAGAAAAAACTTTCTCTACATATAGAGCAACTTCCTAAGTATACAGTGAACTACGTACTAAAGAAAAGTCCTTATCAACCTACCAAAAAAAAAACCTCCCTTTTTAACTTCTACATTTTTTTAAACCATTATGAAAAGTTAAACAACAATATGGACAAAACATGAGTGGGAAGTACAACAAAGGGTAATACCTAAAGATACAAATAAAATTAAATATAAAGAGCTTATATGGTTCAATAAGAAAACAAATGCCCCCAAAATTGGTAAATGTATACGTAGACCTGCCACTGGAAGAATAAAACTACATGACCAATACCTGTGAGTGACAATTTTCCCAACTTCCTTGAAAATCAGACGTGCATATTAAAATGATAATTTTTTTTGCCTAGAAATTAAGATTAAAAAGAGGATATATTCCATAAATACCAGCGAAACTAGCATGAGACTAGGTGTATATTACTATAAAACACAAACATTGTAGAAATCAACTCAGTATGGACCCTCAGGAAAACTTTAAATGTCACTAACTTACAACCGTAAAATTAACTTTCTTAGAATGCTAAGAAACATTCTACGAAAAGAATGAGAAATATCAACAGAGATTTAACTACAAAGATGTTAGCATGATGGAAAATTATAATCAACCTACATGACTTCCAACAGGAGAATGGATTAGCAAATCATGATGGAGCCATGGCATGGAATATTGTCCATCTTTATTATTTATGTTTACACATAATGTCAGTAATGACAAATGGAAGACTCATCATCCTAAATCATCTTTCCACAGAGTTACATAGCACTTGCTAAGGGCCTGGCACTATTTTAGGCATTTGGGATACATCACAGAACAAAACTGGCCTGACTCTGACTTCCTGGAGCTTACCTTGCAGGTGTGTGGGGAGACGCAAAATAAACAATAAACAGAAGACATTTTTAAATTGTATAATCAGTTAAAGGTCATGTGTGTCAAAGAAAATAAGAGGCAAAAAAAGGGAAAGGAAAGCAAAGAAGAGGCAAACAGGACAGTGGATTCTGCGGGATGAGAGGGGGGCATGTTGGCAGGATTAAAAAGGGGGTGCCAAGAGGAAGACAAAGGCTTAGCCTCGCTGAAATCAGGAGGATGAGAAAAAAAGTGTATCTATGACCTTTCTTGTTAAATTTATATGTTAATTCTAGATTATATATACATACTTACGTATACTCTTCACGTATATCATAAAATGTTTCTATTTTAAAAATACAACAAAATGCTTAAAGTGACTTATCTGTAAAGGTAGGACTGTGATTTTTTTAATTTTATCATTTTTATAGTTTGCTAACTATTATAACATGAGCCGAGCCAGTTTTATTACCAGGAATAAAACACCATGTGATACTAACACGTTTTAAAAAGCAAAATGAATCTACCCTGTAACTCCAGAACTGTGTTTCTGCAAGGAGAAAAGTGTGGGTTCAAGGCGGCATATTTCCACTAGGGGGCGCTTCGAGTACGAGATGGCCAAGCCTGCGTTAGGTTGGGATTTAAGGGAGCCGAGTAAGTAAATAGCAGACCTTGCATCATTCCACCTCCAGGCCTAAGAACCAGGCCCAGAAAGGCTGGAAAGCTTCTGCCATTGCAACGCCTCTTTGGTCAGACAGAATATAGAAGCCCGTCTCCCCTGACATCAGTTAGCAAGGCTTGCCCTCAGCAAACACAGGGAGGCAGAGCGAGCTCCTTGCCTTAGGGAGTTAACAATCCAACCTGAGAGGCCAAACTCAATTACCTTTGGCAGAGTTAATGCTAGGAGAGAAGGGTTGGGGGGGTGATGGGAGGAGGGAAGGTATTGGGGGGAAGGAGGGCATTGGAGGGGGAAATCCAGCAGAGATTAATCAATGCAGAAGCAAATGTAAGTCAGCGGGTTATTATCAGAGGCTTGAAAGCTGGGCACAAAGAGGAGGGAAGAGCCCTGAGGGGACAGCGGGCAGGGGGAAAGGGAGAGGTGCAGAGAGCAGGATGCATGGAGAGGCCCTTGTCAGCACCGTGAAAGGCCTCTGAGCTGGACTGCTCTGGGGATTTTGCAGCCTAAAGACCCTAAGGAGCAGTTCCCAGGAACTGCACCCCCCGCTGCGGGGCTCAGCAAACCTGACCTACTGTACATGAAATGAAAGAGCAAAGAGATGCCTGTGCTCACAGGGCAACCACAGCCGCCCGGACGCTGCTGCTGCCGCTGCCGCCCAATTTGACCTGCAAGTATCTTCTTGTTTGGTCAGGAGGGAGCTAGCTACACCAAGTTTGGCTTCCATGCATGCTTGGAAACATAGTGGGCAGGCCCTGGCTAGAGGGCTGGGAAATGGAGGCCACCGAGACATGGGGGGCGGGGGGAGAGGAAGGGAGAGGAGGGGGGGACATACCATGCGGAGAGACAAGAGGACGCCACCCCAGCCTGAGGAGTCAGGAAGTCTTGCCGGAGGAGATGGTACTTGAACTGTCATGTGAGAGGAGGGAATGTGAGAGGAGGGAAGGGTTCCAGGCAGCACGTACAAGAGCAAGAAGGAAAGTGGCATCTGTCCATATGAATAGCTGGGGGTGGCAGGAGCCTGGGGTGGGCATGTGAGAGGGATGAGCGGCAATGCTGCAGCGCAGGCTGCCTGATTCGGACGGCTCTGGGGAGCTCTGAAGGGTTCTAAACAATGGAGTTACCTGATGATTGCCATGCACCTTTATTAAAGTCACCAATGATCTTTGTGTTGCCAGATCCATTGGGTACTTTTCTATCTGCACTGAGCGTGAAACTTCTCTCGGTAGCATTTGGTATTGCCGAACTCTCCCCTACCTACAGCATTTTCCTGTCTTGACTTCCAAGTCACCTTGCCCTCAGGGTTCTCTACCTGCCTAGTCACTTATTCTCAGCCTCCAAGATGGCTGCTCCTCCCCTCTGTAGCCTCTGCATGTTGGTGTTCTACGGGACCCAGCCTTGGTCCCTTCTCACTGTTCACACTTGCCCTCCACCACATCATTTATCCCCCGGGCCTCACATGCATCTGGTGTATATGACGGTATCAGGGGGTGGTGTGGGTTCAGAATCAAGCCTCGGGTTTTATCTCCTGGGTGTCATGGCCGAGCAGGCATGTTCATACTGAATCATGAACAGTTACAGGATGACTCAGGGTAGGGGGGGGTTACGATGAGTTCTGGGATAAGCAGAGGCATGTATTGTAAGAAGAAAAGAGTTACTGATTAGTATAGTCTGTGTCCTGGATCTGAATGAGAACAGAAGCCAGGACTCACTGTTCCCAAGTGTGGAGGGAGTGGTGGACATTGTGATGTGCATTAAAAGGCCAAGGCCAAAGTCTGAGTAGAATGCCAATGCAGGGAGGTACAGGAAAGATGGGAAGGCCCGGGAAGGCAAGCTGAACTGAAGTCCTGAAAGTCACCAAAGACAGGGGCCCAGGCCACAAGAGCAGGCCAGCAGCTGGGTGGTCTCTGGCCTGACCTGCATCTCTTCTGTCATGTGGGCAATCAGACTTCTAAGGACAGGCTCCCAGGTACAAGGCAAAGGCAGGAAAGTTATGAGCCACATTCGGTCCTGTCCCTTCTATTTTCCATCCTCACTTGCTGATGGGACAAAGAATGCCCCAAAGCTCCAACATCACAGTCACGGATAAAGCAAGTCCATTTTGTGCCTCATCAGAAGGAAGGTTGCAATGAAAACCCAAAATGGTCTAAAAGTTTCTGTGACATTTAAAGTGAGTAGGAACAGGCAGATTGTTCAGCAAATGGTGTTAGAAAACAATTGGTTATTTAGAAAAAAAATATTGTTAGACAAAATTAACAGGCAACTATTAATCAGAGACACTCTGCAGGGGAGGGAGAGGGATCAAAACAGGGGAGTGAATGTGTTCTTACACAAAGGACTGTGGTGATGGTCCACGACTGAATTGGTGGGGGGAATTTTACAGGGACTATACCAGAGAGGAGAAAGCGTGCATTGTGCAAAAAAGGAAGAATGATGTAAAAAATATATATAGAATAAAATAAAATTTAAAAATAATCAGCACACAAAAAAAATATTTAAGAGTCCCACCTTAACATCACACAGAAAAATAAATCTGATTCAGTGATTTTTTTTTTCATTTTCCCACAAAGTCCAGGCCTAAATGTTTTCATTGATGAACCACCAAAATTCAAAGAACAAATAACAATCCTTCACAAACTCTTCCCAAAACTCTTATGCACCTTTGAATTATTTTTACACTTTGGAAACATGGAAAAAGCAATTAATTTGTGGGAAAACAGGGGAGGAGGAAAGAAAGCAGGAAGGGAGAGGTAAGGTACAAAATATGGTGATTAATAGATGGGATGATGAGGAATTTTTCCCATTTGCTTATCTATATTTTCTAATTTTTCAACAGTGAATTTTTATAACTTGTTGAAGAAATATAGTAAGAAATATGCTTTTCTGCTCAAGAGCTGGACAGAGAAAGATCTGGTGATGCTGGTAGTAAAGGAGAGATTCTAAACAATGAAGTCATTTAGAAGTTAATGTTACAAGAGCGGGTAATGAAAACATTTATAAGAACAGAATCGTAAGTAACATATTTAGTCATCGTGAAAGTGTCCTTGTACAAGTTAAGACCCTCCTTGAGACATGAGGACATCAAATTTTGTGTGAACTTGAACCTCTAAAGTCTATTATGCTAATTGACTATTATGGACAACAAAATTCAAATGCCATATGTGTGTCCAGATGGTATATAAATTAACATTTTAATTTGCTAGAAGTCTTAGAACACCTTTGTCATTTCTTCTGTTGCGCATGAAGGTGGCCAAATCAATGACTTAGGTAAGTTCCCTGCTTAGAACAATAGGTACAAGAAAGTTTATTCCAACAAGAGAACTTTGAAAAACAATTACTTTTAAACTTTAAAAAGTGTGTGTGTGTGTGTGTATGTGTGCAGACATAAAATAGGAACACTAAGGAAGGATGCATATGGTTACCTGGCATGCCTATTCGGGCTTTCTCCGAGGGAGAGGGAGCACACCACTGGGGAGAACCAAGCAAAGAAAATAAAATGCACTAAAAATGTTACATTTTAAGCATTAATCAAAAATAGACTCAACAAATACTTTTGGGTTGCAATATTCAAGCACTTTTCCAGGTGTTGAGGGTGTATCACTGAACTCTGACAAAGGTCCTACCAATAGGGAGCTTACATTCCAGAAGATAATAAACCGCCTTTGCACCAGAAAACTTGATTGGTTGAGAATGAAGCAGAAGGGAGAAAAAATAGAGCCCTCCTTGAGCTGCCAGTGCCTTCCAGCCTAGTTCTGGTTCTTTCTGAGGCCCAGTTAGTTCCTGGGTTCCAAAAGTCACCTCTGAAATCCTGCTACACACTCCTTTTCTCAAGGCTAGCATGAAATGGTTTCTGTCCGCAAAGCTCCTTACCTAAACATATAATTGAGGCTTGGCTCATTTGGCAGGGCTGCAGTGAACAGGAATAGTACAGAGGCAGTTAAAAAACAAAAGCGCCTGCACTATCTTAACTGGGTCACGAACATATTGTGCAACCCTGACAGGTACAGTCATTCCAACAAAGAGAACAGGAAAACAGGCAAAGCAGCTGAGTCAGGAGCAATACAGTCCTCAACCTAAACTGCACCCACCTTTGACAATGCAATTCAGGATAATAAACCTGCCAGATTGCAGATTATAACAAAAAAAAAAAAAAAAAAAAAAAAAACAGCAGCCACAGGCTGCCAGACCAGGTTACATTTCCTGAGAATTTCTACCTGCTCTTAGGACCACATCTTACAGATCCTAGAGAATCTATGGAAGCCCAGAGTTAGACTCTCCCCTGTACATTATGGAAAGTTGAAGAATCATGAATACTACAATATAACTTAACCTCAAAATGAGCAAAGCCCAGAACTATTAACAGAGTCTCTCTGCCCCTGCGCCCCACTGATCCAGAAGGAATTTAGAAAATAGCAGTCATCATTCATCTCCTTCATGCTTTCATGCACTCAAAAAACAGTGAATTCTTACCATGCACCAAGCACCACGTCAGGGGCTGAGGATAGAGCAGTGACTTCAGTCCCTGCCTCAAGGGGTTATATTCTAAATGGAGGGAGAAAGATAATATAAAATGAGGATATAAGAGGCTGGTATATGTGCTACAAAGAAAAATCAAGTAGGGAGCGATAGAGTTTGTACTATTTTATATACACTGGGAGAAAGTGATGTAACAATCTTGGCCAAGATAACACGCTAAGGTAGGAGCAAGTCGGAGCCAGTTTGCTGGAGCCCCGGGAGGCCAGAAAAGCATAATGGAGGGGGGGCCTTGTTGGCAGCCTCAGGTAGGGGTTTCTCATTTACTCTGAGATGCATTCAGATATAAAATAACTGTAATAGAAGAGTGATTGTTGGTTTAAAAGGAGCATTCTGGCTGCTGTTGAGAATAGACTGTCTGGGGGTCAGGGAGACCCTTTAGGAGGGTATTGCCATAGTCCAGCAGACACTTGAGGGTGGATTAGATCAGATGGGAGTGCTAGAGACAGAGAGAAGGGGTCCAGACTCTGAATATTGCCGCAGGATTCACCAAAGGATTGGATGTGGTTTTCAGAAAAAAAGGAGTACAAAATAGCTCCCAGGCTTTTTGCCTTCCAAATGAGGATACTTGTTGAGGGGATGTGGTGTTGGTGGGAAAGGCAAGGCAGACTAGTCACAGCAAACACAGAAAGCAGTCATGAATTGGCCTCGACTTTACGGATCTGAGAACTGCCTATGGTCAAGTCATTTACTTCAGGGATGTATTTTGGCTGGTGGAGAACACTAAAAACTGGGACCAGGAGTTGGGCAGAATTGACGAACAATATGGTTAGAACCAAAAGCTATCTGTAGGTCAAGGCCAGAAGTTACGATACTTACATAAGGAGATGCAATACTGAAAGCTAACTTAGGGTCAGAGTTCAAAGTTTCACTCCAAGTTGGGAGGGAGTTCTGGGCAATAAGTCAAACGGGACAAGAGCAATGAAATTTATGAAATATTAGGCATGATGCTAAAAGGTTTCGTGTATAGTATATCTTGTCCTTACAACATGAATTGAGTATCATTAGCCCGATTTTACAAAAAGAGGAAAACCAAGAGGTTGACACTAAGGTTGGTAAGCGGAAGTTTAAACTTAGTTTGAGCTCTCTTAAGTAAGGTAGGTAAGGACTGTGCAATACATGTTGCAATATATACTGTTGATAAATACTGCTAATAATAAATACTGCTCAGTGTCTCCCATGGGAGCTGAAGTCATCTCAGAGATCTAAGTAAGGTAGGTGTGGTAAGCACAGGTGGAAGCAGAGTCCAAGTATACAGGTAAATATAGATCCAAGTTTGCGGTTTTAAACTGAGCATGAAGAAACAGGTTTGGACTGGAGTCGAAAGCAGGAGCCCCGGAGTAGCGTGTCAGACCTGGCCCAGCATCCACTCACCCTGCTGTGGCAACTAGGCAAGGCACCATGGAACTGACAGTTGTAAAGGAGGTGTTGCTTGGCTAAATTTGTAACACCACAACTGCATTATAACCAAAGCATCCAAGATAAACATGCAAGTCCCATGAAATCTGATTGCTAGACCCTGTACTAGAACTGACACAGTGTCCAAAATGGATGATGGAACAAGTCCCTTCTCTAAATTGTTATATACCAACCACTGGAAGAGCTCCGAAAGAGCATTCTCTTCACCTGGCTTTTTAAGACTGCCCCAGGCACTATGAGGAAGGAGGTGGTGAGTTCACACTGCTTTCAAAGGTAAACAACCCTGGGGTTCCAATACTTTGGCCTCTTTTCTTTCACCAAGCAACTGCCAAGCTGCACCGAACAGACTTTCATGCTGTCTGCTTTAAAGACACATCAATACAGCCAGTCCAAAGCAGCTACTATAGAAATAAGCTTTATAAACAGCATGTACTCTGAGGACAGTGATTGTCACTCACAGTGAGAAGTCCACAAGGCACTCTCCTATTCAGTTGTCCCAAGTAGATTTTATTATTAGGCTCAAGTACTATGCATCTTTTAGTTCATGAGGAACTTGGGCCCATGGAAGCAAATGACACCCAAATGACAGAGCAAATCAGCAGTGAAATGATCCAAAACCCAAATTCCCCAATTCCATTTGTCCTTTTTTCCTTTCTATTCAGATTTGAATGACACTAGACTTGAAAGGTAAGCAATCCTAATATAAACATGCATAGGGCAAAACTACAATTGACTAATATTAGATAGATGATAAGCCTCTTTAAGCACAAAAGTCTAATAGCTTTGAATTCAACAATATATGGGAACTGAAAAATCTAAGATTAGGAGATGAGCAACTCAAACATGACCAGCCTGCTAATTAAACACGCAATATAATACACTACAGCAGCTGATGGAAAATAGTACTTTTAAGTAAACCACAATTTTATAAGGAGCTACTTATACAGAATTATTTTTTAACCCAGAAGCCAAGATGATACTATGTTGAATTTTATTTTTAAAATACTATTTGATTCATTTTGTTCCACTTCTCTTTAGCTCTAAGTCCCAGAGTAAACTATATAATTGGCTCAGCCTTTAAGATTTAACTGTTTCTAGGGCCTCCAGGGTGGCGCAAGAGGTTAAGACGCAGCACTATGAAGCTATCTGCAGCCACTGCGGCACGAGTTCAATCCCAACAGAGAGCTAACCCATATGGCGCAGCAGACCTCTCCTGTCTCACCCAATGCTCCCCTCAGCAGTGTCTTTCAGTGTATCTGCCTGTTCTGCTCCCCACTCTGTCTCTGGTGACTCCTCTCACCACAACCCCCAACACCTCTGGCCTATACCCCAGTTCTTGTATGCATAAATCAATCTTTAGGGCCTCCCTTGATGGCGCAGGAGGTAGCTGTCCGCAGCCTGCAGCGCTGGTTTGCCGGCCGGGTCCCACATGGCGCGGCAGACCTCTCCTGTTGCTCCTGCTGCTCCCCTAGGCAGTGTATTTCGTTGGTCTGCCTGTCTCTGGTGAATCCTCTCACCCTCCGGTGCATCTGGCCTATACCCCGGTTCTTGTATAAAATGAATAAATAAATCTTTAAAAAAAAAAATAAAAACAAACTACCTGTTTTCAAGCTACAGCGACTGCACCAGGAAATAAACTATCTCATCATGAATGAAGTGGCTACATAAGAATCCCTAAGGTGGGCATGACTTTGTCATGCAGCTGTTTGGAATTAGAAGTTTGAATTCCTACTGCAGCTAAAGCAAACTAAATACCACCAGTCTAACAGGGTTAACTGAAGGAAAACAATTTGGGAGGATGTGGATGAACAGGAACTCTAATAAACTACCAACAGAACTGTAAATCAGTCCAACCACTTTGGGTCTTATGTCATGAGACCTGAAAATAAGCATTTGCTGTGACCCAGCATTTCTGCTTCAAGATATATACCCTAGAGATTCTTACACATGTTCCCAAGAATTCTCACTGCAAATTTGTTTGGGGGGGCAAAATTTTGAAAACAAATGTCATTTTAAAATTGGATATATTGCAATTATAACAATTAAAATGGAATTAGAGCTACCACTATCAACATAAATTTCAGAAGTGTTGAATAAAAAACGCAAGCTGCAAACAGATTACCAAAAATGTCATATGAGATTTTCAAACAAGCAAGTATCAAATGCTTACAGAATCACATTTAGGGGCCTCCCCTGTGGCGCAGCGGTTGAGCGCTGGGCTGGGAAGCTCCCCGCAGCCACTGTAGCGCCGGTTCAATCCCTGGCCACCGTCGAGGGTCCCACATGGCAAGCAGACCTCTCCTGCCGCACCCGCTGCTCCCCTCAGCAGTGTACTTCGTCGGTCTGCCTGCTCTGCTCCCCACTCTGGCTCTGGTGAATTCTCACCCTCCCGTGCTTCTGACTGTACCCAGTGCTTGTATAAATAAATAAATCTTTAAAAAAAATCATGCCTACAAAATGTGCACACAAATGATGTATGTCTAAAGTGTCTACCTCTGAGAACAAAGCAGGGAAATGAGGTATGGGAGAGTTAAACAGGAGGACGCAATCAAATCTGATGCAAATCAGCTTAAGATAAACTGACAGAGTGTGTGTGTGTGTGTGTGTATTTATGTTCTACATACGTCTTCTATATGCTTTAAAGTTTCCATTAAAAAAATACTCAAAAAGCTGGATTTGTGGGCCATAAGGGAACACTGGCTCTGAATTATGACTAACATCTATTTCAGAAATAGCTCTATAAATTGATACCAAGCCTTTAGTTCAGTAATGTGACAAATCTAATGACACAGATCATCATCCAAAGTCTGAAAGCTTTTTGACAGTTAGATAGTTCCTCTAAGAATTAGTCCTTTAAAAACTATTTCTTTTTAATATGCAAGATGGCAGAACAGGAAAGCAGACTTCACTACCCCACAGCAATACTTAACAATAAATGTTCAAAATGCCTTCATGAAAAGTCCAAAAGCCAGTTAGGAAGTCACAATACCCCAGGTGCTGCAGACTCAAGAACAGGTGCATTGAAATGGGTTAAAAAAAGAAAGCTATTTCATTTCAATCATGTCAGTCTTTTCCCCCAAGTCAGCACAGCACATGACTGGGAGGAAAAGCTTCTCCCTGTGGAGTAACTGTCCAACCTTCTTGCCCATGGGGGCTGCCCAAGAAGCTGATTTCCGTATGTCCTGACTCAGAGCAGTATGGGTGCCTGGGGTTGTCCACTGAGCACAAAAGCCCAGTGGGGTTGCTGCGGTTCCAGAGAACCCACAGTACCTCAGAAAACCAGCAGAACAAGTGAGTACAACTTCCTGAAAGAGAAACCGCTGAACATTGGGGGAGGGTAGACAAAGAAGGAAACTACCCATCAGTGGAGAGGTAACACATCCCCATAAAAGGTTTGAGATGCCCCCAGAGTCTTCAGTGGTGTGACTGAAGATGTTCCCCAGCACAAAACTAGCCCATAAAGACTGACAGATTTCTCAAATGTAACAATCACAAACAAGAAACAGAAACACGGCCCAAAGAAAGAAAACACATTTCCATAAAACTGACCAAAAAGAAATGAAGATCTATGAACTACCTACATACTTTAAGAAACTTGAAATGCTACGAGGGAACACAAAATTGGGGAAAAAAATGAAGAAAATAAAAATACAAAGATATAGAAACTATTATAATAATAAAAAAATGGAAATCAAGACCTGAACTGAGAATTCACTTAAAGGGGATCAAGAGCAGGTTTGCTCAAGCCCAAGAATCAGCAAATTCAAAGACAGGTTATTTGAAATAATTAAGCCAGAGAACAAAAAGAAAAAAATGAGAATAAAGTCCAAGGAATTTATGAGACATCATCAAATGGACCAAAGCATATTACTAAATCTAAGAAGCCAGTCTGAAAAGACTATAAATATGACAATTCCAACTATATGATGTTCTGAAAAAGGCAAGACTATGGAGAGAGTAAAAAGATTAAAGGTTGCCTGGGGCTTGGGGAGTGGGAGGGATCAACAGCCAGAGCAGAGAGGATTTTTTGGGCTGTGTAACGACTCTACATGACCCTGTAATAATGGATACATGTCATACATTTGTCCAGGCCTGTAATACATACCACACCAAGAGTGAAACCTAATGTAACAATGGGTTCTGAGTGATAATCACGTCAGTGTAGCTTCAACAAGAGTACTAAACTATAGTACATTTACGTAACAATAAAATTATGTAAATGTGCAGGATGTTGGTAATACTGGTAAATACATGCTTGGGGGGGCAGAAGGTACCTCCTAAAATACTGTGCTTTCCACTTAATTTTGCTGTGAATATAAAGCTGCCCTAGAAAGTAAAATCTATTAAAAAATAAATTTCAAATTAACAATTTAACTTTACACCTTCAGGTGCTAGAAAAAAAAATTAAACCCAAAACTAGCAGAAAGGAAATAAAAATTAAGAGCAAAAATAAATGAAATAGAAAAAATGTCAGCAAAACCAACAAACCCTTAGCTAGTCTTCAGGGGAATAAGGACTCAACAAATTGGAAAAATGAGATAACTGATGCTTCAAAAATAAAATCTTAAGAGACTATAATGAACAATCATATACCAATAAACTGGATAACCCACAGGAAATGGATAAATTTCTAAAAAATATATATCTAATCAAGAGTAAATCGTAAAGAACTTAAAAATCTTAACAGGCCTGTAACTAGTAAAGAGACTAAATTAATGATAAAACACTTTCCAAGAAAAGGCCAGGACCCGATGTCTTTACTAGGAGAGTCTAACAAACATCGAAGAAAAATTAACACCAATCCTCCTCAAGTTCTTTCAAAAAAATGGAAGAGGATGTCTTTGATGTGCATATCATGTAGTGTTTCGCCTGTATTTCCTTCTATGTATTTTATGGTTTCAGGTCTTACGTCTACTTCTTTAATCTATTTTGAGTTGGTTTTTGTGCATGCTGTGAGGTAGTAGTTAAGCTTCATTCTTTTGCATGTAGCGACCCAGTTTTCCCAGCACCATTTATTGAACAAACTTTCTTTGCTCCAATGCATACTCTTTGCTCCTTTGTCAAAGATTAGTTGACAATAAATCTGTGGGTCTATTTCCGGATTTTCTGTTCGATTCCACTGGTCTGTGTGTCTGTTCTTGTTCCAATACCATGCAGTTTTGATGAGTATGGCTTTGTAGTATAGCTTGAAGTCTGGGAGTGTGATGCCTCCATTCCCTTCTTTTTTTTTTTCAGGAGAGCTTTGGCTACTTGGGATTTTTGGTGATTCCATATGGATTTCATCAATAATTGTTCTATTTCTTTGAAGAATGACATTGAAATTTTTATTGGAATAGCATTGAATCTGTTTATTGCTTTTGGTAGGATGGCCATTTTAATAATGGCCAGAATAATGTTTATTCTTCAATCCACGAGCAGGGGATGTCTTTGTATTTCTTTGCATATTCTTCTATTTCTTTTAACAGTGTTTTATAGTTATCTTTGTAACTATATCTTATGTATAGGTCCTTTACCTCTTTTGTTAGATTTATTCCCAAATATTTGATTTTTTTGTTTCGATAATAAAAGGGATACATAGAAGGAAATATACGCGAAACACTATATGATATGCACATCAAAGACATCTTTACAGACACATCACCCAAAGCAGTGATAGTGAAGGCAAAGATAAACAGCTGGGACTACATCAAATTAAAGAGCTTCTGCACAGCAAAAGAGACAATAACAAAAACAAAGAGAAACCCCACCGACTGGGAGAACATTTTTGCACACAACACTAATGATAAAGGACTGATCACACAAATCTGCAAAGAGCTGATGATGAGACTCAACAACAACAAAGAAAATAATCCAGTCAAAAAATGGGCAGAAGAGCTAAAAAGAAACTTCTCTGAAGAGGAAATACAAATGGCCAGCAGGCATATGAAAAAATGTTCAACATCACTTGTAATCAGGGAAACGCAAATCAAAACTACAATGAGATACTATCTTACACCAGTGAGAATGGCACATATTAAAAAAACTAGTAACAACAAATGTTGGCAAGGTTGTGGAGAAAAAGGAACTCTCCTGCACTGCTGGTGGGAGTGCAAACTGGTCCAACCACTATGGAGAGCTGTGTGGAGATTTCTTGACCTACTAAACATAGAGCTTCCATGTGATCCAGCAATTCCACTCCTAGGTATTTACCCAAAGGACACAGAAACATTAATTCCAAAGGGCTCCTGCACCCCTATGTTTATAGCAGCACTATTTACAATAGCTAAGCTTTGGAAACAACCCCAACGCCCAAAAATAAATGACTGGATCAAAAAGATGTGGTACAAATACACCATGGAATATTACTCAGCATTCAAAAAAGATAAACACATGCAATTTGCAGCAACATGGATGGCGCTGGAAGGGATCATGCTCAGCGAAATAAGCCAGAAAGAAAAAGAAAAATACCGGATGGTCTCACTCATAGCAGGAATCTAGAAAACTTAAATAAGGGACCAGGAAAAAGAACAACTATATGAAAGAAAAAAATCAAAATCAACAAACAACTATGAACCAGAGACACTCTATGGGGGGGAGGGGACGGGGAAAGGAGGGTTTGGGTCAAAATAAGGGGGTTGTAATTGTACGGGGAATATAAAAAATAAAATTAAAATAAAGAAAAAGAAAAAAAATGGAAGAGGAAACATTTCCAAATTCACTCTGTGAAGCCAGCATTATCATGATACTGAAATTAGACAGACACTACAAGAAAACTATAGGCTAATATACTGGATGAATGCTGATACACAAATCACCAAAACATTACTAACAAAGTGAATTCAAAGCACATTAAAAGGAATATACATCACAACCAAGTGGGAGTCCTTGAATCCAAGAATGGGTCAACACAGAAAAATCAAACAATTAAGACATCGCATCAGAATAAAGGAGAAAAACCACAATACCCCAATTAACGCAGAAAAGGGCATTTGACAAAAATCAACCTTTTCATGACAAAAAATAACCAACAAAATAGGAATTATTTAAACATAGTAAAGGCTATATATGAAAATCCCACAGCTATCATCATCCATTCATCTAATGGCATAAATCTGCAAGTTTCTAAGACCTTGTCTTTTTAAAAGAAAGAGTGTATTTTAAATTTAACAATGTGACAAGCCTATTCACCCAGAAAATACTTGCACTTTCTAAAGCTTTGTGAATCTAGATGAATCAATCAGTATGTCACTGAGAAGGCAAAGGCTCAGATATTAACAGAAATGGCTTTATACAAAACAAGATAGGAGACAAACAGGAAGGCGAGGCTAGAGAATGGTTTTATATTTAGAGGTAAAGGGTTAAGTTCTTGAGTGAAGGAAAGATGTACTGTGGAGCAAATATATTTAGAGAAAGTTCCTGTGTAGTTCAAATCTTCCACATACATCTTAAAGAATAGTTTTGAAATATATACAGCCTTATTCCATTTTAATGTATAATAGTAAGTCAAGAAGAGATTTTTATGCTGACATAAAAAACCTTTTTTCTGCCTTTTAAAGCTTAACATAGTTTAACTACAGCATAATTCAAAGATAATGAAAAGGAGAACTAGATAAAGATTCTGCTAGTAATTTTCATTCCAGGAGATAGTTTTCATTACCTAGAGAGTAAACAAAAGTCGTATTTGCTGGCCATGTTTTATTTGTCCTTTTATCTTTAAACAGGATAACGAAAGATACAGACAGTATTCAATAAAATAAGAATAGATGAAATAAATTCTAAGAGACTGCGATGCCACATGCTACATTTAACCTAATTTTATTCATGCTTGCCTTGGGATGGGGGAATAGATCATTCAGTAAAAACATACAGTAAAAACAAAATATGTCTTATCATGTACAACTTTTAAACTACAACAATGATGTACCTTAATTACTTCCATGCACACAAGTCTAACATTACAGTTTGTTGTTGTTTTTTTTTTAAATAAACACAATTAAGACTTCTAGGAGCATTTTATAATAAAGTAATTCCTAATTTTTCTTTGTAGATAGATCAAGCACCTCCAAAATACAAATTCCTATACACAGTGAGCGCTTTACTTAAAACGAATATTAAGTAAATTAAGTATGTGGACAGCCTTAAGATAAGCTGACATTATATAATCAGCTAATTAGGCAACAATAAACCATAGTGCCAAATGGAAAAAGTGTATTTGCAAATAAATTTCAAAAACTAAGTTAACATTTTATAATTAAATACAGAAAATATACTGATTTTCTAAAATAAATAAGATGTGATGTAATAACACTTCACTATAAAGAACGCTTACCAGACCATGTATAAACAGTGAGTGAATCTTATTAAGAACAGTTAACTACGATAAACGCTGGCTAAATAGAAGTGCATACTGTGAAGCACTATGGGTGGTATATGTTTTGCCACATACTTTTGTTACCTTGAGGTAGATAACACATGTGTACCAAATTCGGCATTCATTTTCAGTTGCTGCTGGTATCATGTGTTTTAAGAAATGTGTACAGTATGAAAAACTTGAAAATACTCATGAATGAAAAATGTTTTAGGAAAAAAATAGATATTTTCATGCAGTATGTACAGTCTCACTGTGTAAATTTCAAGGCAAGATTTTTGTTTCCTGTAAAACAGATCATTGTTCTATGAGAGAATGTTTTTTACTTGTCTTAGTGCACTTCTTTTATTTCCTCCTGCATTGCATTATTTTGCTCTATTCTTATTTTTGTGTGCAAACGACATGCCAGTTAAAATGAAAACCATCTCACGTGTAGAAAAAAAAAGTCTGGATTTTAAAAACCAAGAACCAATAAAATCCTTTCTAAATGACACCATCTGATTCAAGTTAAAAAATGACTTAAACACTAGTTAAAAAAAAAAAAGGACAAAACACATTTCATGAAGAATACAAAGAGAAATGTCTGCTGAGTAGTTTTAGTTCAGATGTTTCAGAATGCTGCTGTATGTTTTATGAGGAATCTGAGGGGAAGATTTCATAGCAGAAGGTGTTAATGTGGCCTGTATTGACTTAAGTGGTGACCCAACTGGACTGTGAAACTGCGGGATGCCTATGGATTCGAGCTGCTTGTTAAAGAGAAACTCTCCATTATTCAAAAACCCTTCCTCATGTCCTCTGTCCCCAAGCTTCCCATCCTCTACTGGCTCAGTTTCTAGCATTTCAGTATCTTCTTTCCTGCTAAAAAACTTGTCCAAGTAACTGGTGTAAGTGTTTTCCTTTTCAACTTGTTCATCCTTTCTTACCTCACAACAAAACTGATTTATAAAAAAACAATCCTCCCCACCACCCACAAACTGGCTATCCCAAGAAGATTGGTACAAAGCTTCTAATTGAGCCAAATTTGCCATTCCTTTTTCCTGTTTTTCTCGGCTTACTGACTTTGATATCAAACTTTTTAATTCTAGTTGGGACACTGAGCTATTCAAGTCATTTAATTTATCAACAACATCAGCAGGTTCATGTTGTGAACTAAGCTGAATAGTTCCTGCAATAAAGGAATCAAAGTCAAATCCCTGATTCTTTTCCCTTTCTTTTTCAGCCAGCTGCTGTGATGCTTCCTCTAGAGCTATCTGGGCTTTAACCAATCCATTTCTTTCACATTTTGACTTGCCTTTCTTATCAGATTTTTCTTTGCTTTGTTCTTTCCAATTGGAAAGATCTATAATAAGCTTGGGTTCATAGTAATGATTAACTTCACTCTCTCTCCAAACTAAGTTATCTAAATATGATGATGACCTCGTTTTGTAGTTACAAGTATGGCTACACTCCAGATCACAGTATTTGTTTTCATGATGATCTGGGTACTGCCAACAAGGCTCAGTAGAGTAATTGGTATCAAAAGCAGGATCCTCCAAATACTTTTCACGATCTCCATCCAAGTATTTTCGAGGATCAACTTGTACTTCTTCTTCATCAGTGACATCAGACAGAGCCCGTGGGTCAAGCTGAACTTCATCAATATCGAAATTATTATGTATAGGCCAATCATGCTCTGAAAACTGACAATCATGGTACCTGAAAAAAACATCAATACATTAGTGTTAGCCCACATGTATGATTTCATTTTCAAATTTTCTGAGTGCCTTTTGCAAGCACTGTGCCAGGTCTCTGAGGAAATAATAGGAGTCTAAGTCATAAGCCTTCCCTGTCTTCCAGAAACTGAAGTCTAAGTAAATCCTCTACTTGACCACACCACACCTAAGCAGAGGTAAACTGAAAAAGACACATGAAAATGGTTGGAAGAGGCAACAGAAAAGTAAATAGATGACTTAAGTAAGTATGACAAAAAAATGTACATTGGAAGCCATGTTTAGAAAAAATTCACCTGGAGGACAAAAATAAGTGTTTGGCAGATCTGTGTAAATATATAAATACCTCAACATTTTAGAAGGGCAGGGGAAAAAAGCAATGAGTAAACCAAAGAATTTCAATATTAACTATGTCTTTAATTATTAAATAGCAACCATTTTTCTATTAAGCAAGACTATATGAAGTCCTCAAATATTAAGATCATCATTAGGAACTCCCAATCTGACTAAACATCATCACCTGGAGATCTTAAATAATGTTCAGTATTATATGCTACCACACTACTTTGAAAATGATTTTATCTAAACTTCCCCCAGAATTTAGAAGTCCTAAAAGGAGGCTGAGGAAAGAAATTCTTTAACTAAAATGCATAGCATTATCCATTTTAATGTTTTTTTACTGTGCAGATTAGAAAAGTCCTTTATACTGAATATATGTTAAGCATTCCCAAATTAATTTTATGTCATCAGGAAAACAGATTTGAATATAGCTTATACCATAACTTGTAAGTCAGAAATAATTTCTCCCCTAACACATAACTGGTTATATGTAAAATCCGAGACACTCTGGAGATACTTTATTGGATAAAGGTGAATATTGTCATACAACATCTTCAAATAATTTGTAACATTCATCATAAAAGCAATCATTTAAAATAGTTCAGATTTCCAAGCTTTAACTTTTAAAGGACTTTATAATTTTATTAATTAATCATGCCTTAATGGTTCTGAAAATGTTTCAAAGCAGTATTTAACTTCTCCCATTACCTGAGACTATTCAAAGATATTAATAAAATTTGGCAGAAATCTGAAGGGACCATTACTACATAGTTTAAGACATCTACACTGTCATATCGCACAAAATTTAAAAATAAAACTTATAACATTATGATTCATTACAAATAAAATAAATTACATTTTTCAAACTTAGGATCAATTTACCTTTCCCAGTTATAAATGTGACTGTGAGTTTCATCCATAAGCAAAATATCATCAACTTCATCTTCAATATGAAAAGGATGACTTGAAATTGGTTCATCCATTGGAAAAGAATATATGCTCATGTAAGGATGGGAAAGCGCTTCTTCTGCTGTCAACCGATCCATAGGGCTGAATGTTAAAATTTGTTCCAGGAAATCCAGTGCTGCAAAACAAAGGATGGTAAAATTTGAGACAACTGCTTATCTTTAGAAAAACTAAAAGAATTTGATCTCATTCACTTAAATGACAAACTGAGTGATTACCTTATCATACCATAACTTATAAGATTACCCTAACTTACAAGATTACCCTAACTTACAAGATTACCCTATCTTATTCCACAAAACATGAATAAATCACCTTAATTATACTGGAAGTCCACCAACCCATAAGGGGGATGGTAAATTAAGTTTTCTAGGAGAAATAAAATTTAACAGTTACAGATTAAAAAGAAAAAAGATTTAATTAGATAAACAGGAAATACGTGAATGTACCCCAATCACATATTATGGAAAGTTACATAGAAGAAAAGGAATACATTAAGTTGAACATATAAAATGCCTGCAAATTGTCAAGTATCAGTGATTACATATCACTCAATTTAATATGTAAGTTCTAATCTTGACTTTGCAACTCACTTGAACTTCCTGAACTTCAGTTTTTCATGTATAAGATAGATAGATAGATAGATAGATAGATAGATAGATAGATAGATAGATAGACAGATAGATAGATAGATAGACAGACAGACAGGCAGGCAGACAGGCAGATACATAGATAGTTTATAAGGTGTTCTGTCACTATGAACACTAAGGATCTTTGGCCCAATGACTAGTTTTAAGAATCCATTATCAAAGACACTCATTCAACACATTACAAATACATCCCAAGCACTAGTCAAATATCTAAGGTAGGCTGACTACCTCTCACAGCTGACTTAGACATGGTTTCCGTCCCCCTACACTTTCCTGATGAGGACTGAGAAAAGATTAAATGTTAGCTAGATTACAAATGCTTCAACAGCAATGTCTCTTTTGACAAGACACAGCAATAGTGATAATGACTCCAAAACTGATCCAGGTTATACCTGAGCAGTGTCTTACAACCTGGCTAGCAGGTCACATCTACAGAGCATTTTAAAAATACAAACACATGCCCCGCTCCCTAACCACATTCAGATTTTGCTTAAAAGTCTGCACTCTTAAGGACCTCCCACAGATGACCCTGAGGCATAGCCAGTGCTACGTGACCTTCAGTCATGAAAAGGGCTGTCTTGACTGGGCTATATGGTTGGCACCAAGAGAGGCAGCAGTGGAGTCTGATTGAGGCTTAGACACCGATTAGGAAACTCAAAGACTGTTAGCAGAACCACTGAAAAGGAAACCTGCAAAATCCACTAAAATTAATCCATTGAAACTATGGAACATTCCCACCACTGTAGAAACTTCTATTTGACAACTGCTTTCTCTTCATTTAGGCATTTACTATGAGTTCCAAGAATGTGTGTGTGTGTGTGTGTGTGTGTGTGTGTAGAGAAATGTCATCATGATTTTGCCATCGTGCTTGTTTCTCAAGATGTACTATTTTAAAATATGCTGATATACACTAACCTTGTGTGTTTCACATATAATGATCAGAATAAGTGACATGAGTAACAGATTGATAATTTAAGATAAAGTTTAAGATGTTTAGGAAACTATGCATCTCTTAACTTTATGATTCATGAGAAATTATACAATGGTGACATTGATGTATCTTAATACAGCAGGACAATTCTGAAAGACACAATCGACTTTAGAGAAAAAATGTTTAATGCCTGATATACTTCCTTTTTGAAAAAAAAGTTATTTTTTACAGAATAATGTAAGAGTTAACGATTTCTATATTTTATTTGTATCAACAAATAATGGGTCAACTCAGTTTTGAGACATGAAAATTCACTGCTTTAGTGGCTGATGTAGTTTTGATTCTCTCCCAAACTCCAACTACTGTTAAGCTTGTACAAACTTTCTCATTTAGCAACAAGTACTCCTAATACTAGGCTACGGAAGTATATGTAGTATATTTGGCTCATATGGCATTTTGCTCTTTGCCCATCTCTTCCTTACCCTAAAGTCGTTTTCTTTCCCTCTAATTCAATTCTCTTTTTCATACCTAAATCACATTCATATTCACACCCATTCACTTATCATATAACCCTCAAAGAACTCCATTCCAGTTAAGCCAGTCATTCAATATGCTCATGTATGGTAGGTAGTCAAGAGATTAACATGGAAAAGTAGGTAGAGTTAGAACCAGCAGAAAAGAGAAGCTATCTGGAAAGTTAATTCAGGGGAGCAAAGTAACAGAAGCCATTCTCAATAGGGGGAAGACATAGTTAAAGTTTTAGTTATACCTTAAGTGTCTAAAGGCTATTTGGTAGAAAGTCACACATTTAAGGATAAAAAGTTAATGTTTCCCTACACAGATCCTGCTTACACATACTAGTGCACCAACACGCACCCAGTTATACAATGATTACTTTTAAGTCACAATACCTTCTCGACTAATTCCCGGAAGCAGCTGAGTTAAAGGTTTGTGCGGCTCAGTCATGTCATTTCTAATGTAAACTGGAATTACGCTGAGAAGCTCCTGACGATCTTCCTCATGGACAACAGGAATTGATTCTAAAATCAGCTGCATCTGTTCAAGTTCATGTGCACCTAAGTGAGATTAAAAAATATATATACAACATAAATGCATCCCTCAATGTTGACTTATTTGGCATTAAACACAGTAAAGCTAGAGAAAACTAACATAAATATTGCAATGACCACAAGGAGAAATGGTTTTAATGGAATCACTGATTAGGAGTTTCACTACTTTGAATATCACCTATCTATTTGAAAAGTGTACTTTTTCTATTTCTGCTCACTGATATATTTAGTTTTAGCTGCTTTGTTTCTGTAAAAAAAAAAAAATACTCTTGAACTTTAGTATCACAAATCAGTGAAAAGTAGCAGTAAATTGAGATTCAAGAAACCTGGATTCCAGTCACTACACCACAAGGTAACAGGCTATATAGCTCTGCGAGAAATACTTAAAATGGTGATGGAGGGCTGTACTAGACTTGTGAAACAAAAAGGTTTGCATTTATATGTGAGGTTCACTCAGAATTTCAGGATCATTATTAAAGAAACAAAAGAGAAAACTTTAGAACAGGTGAACAACTAAAAAATATACATTCAGTTTGCTTTTCCACTAATTTCTAGAAATTTATTCAACATTCAAATGTGTTGAGGGCCTACTATGAGCAAGACACTTTAGGAAATAGGTATGAAATGAAACAGATCAAGTCCCTGATTTCATGGAGCCTTCAATCCAGTAAAGGAAGACCTAACAAACGTTAGGTCTGTAATCCTACAAACAAATGTTTATGTCAAATGATGAAAAATACCTAGAAAAAAAAGTAGCCTAAGTGAGAATAGAGAGTGCTTGCTGGAGGTAGAACTGTTAATTTACATCAGATGATCAATGAATGCCTCACAGAGAAACTGAAAATAAGGGAGTTAAAGAACATTCCATAATTCATATCAAGTTGCAGAAAGATGGGAAAAGGTCCAAAGGCCCAGAGGAGATAGTGGAATGCCCAAGAAATAAGAAGGCAAATGTAGCTAGAGTAGGGTGGTGAGGGAATAGAAGATAAAGCCAAGGAGGTACAGCACAGTCTGCTTTATCTTGAATTGGATGGGAAGAAATTATATAGTTCTGAGCAAAGAAAGGACAGAGATCTGACTTAAGTTTTCACAGGATTGGTTACTATGGATTGCTATGTGATCACTAAATTGCAGACAGAAAATATAGTCTGAAGGTCCTGCGTTAAAACAGGAAATATACAGTGGCTGACTGAACTAGAATGAGGGGGTAGTGATAGAGAAAATTACAAGTTAATTCTAAATATATGTTAAAGGAAGAGTCCACAGGATTTGTACTGATAAAAATAAAAGGCAACACTAAGATTTGACCTAAGCAACTCAAAACTTGAGCTAGTGCATGAAGATCAGGAAGACAGCAGAAAGAGAAAGTATGCCATTAGACACCCAAGCGGAGACATTAAGTAGGATAAAGTAAAGCTCAGATGTTCGCTACAGGTTAAAAATACACAGACTGACCATGAGTGCTTAGTCCTGCCCTCTCACAGTTCTGCTCATGTCCGGCCTACAGCTAACCCGCTGTGGGAGCAGACCCTCACAACTGCTCTCACTGAACAGCTCACAAACACACCAGTAAAGTACTAGAAAGACAACTACAGGTAAAGTTTTCAAATCACTTTCCAAACAATTCTTATTAATTGTTTAAAGTTTAATGGGTATAAGATTAAAATTTGTAGAGGTTCTTTTTACTTTTATACTTAAACTATGTCCAAATATGCCAAATGACCATTTAAAAATACACTGAGTACTCTTGAATAAACGACACAGAAGTCTTACCCCATTTCGTATGACTTGAAGCTTAAGTTAATAATTTTAAATTAAATTATTTCGTTTTCTTGTTACATTATTTATTATTGTGTTAGCTTTAACAAAGGTACACAAATTCTTTGATACTCTTGAACTCAAAGGGTGGAATTCCAGTGCCTTCCCATTGAGGGTGAAGTGTACTTTGTGACTCACTTACAATACATAAAATGAAGCTCTAACAACAGTGTGTAGCTGCTAAGCCTAGGTCACAAAGATATTCTGATCAATTCAGGGGTCAAGACCAATCATTGGAGAGGCCTCCCTGGTGGCACAAGGGATTAAGCACCACACTAAGAGGCAATCCGCAGCCTCTGCAGCACAAGTTCAATCCCTGGCCAGCCAGGGAGCAACCCACATGGCACAGCAGACCTCTCCTGACTCTCCCGCTGCTCCCCTCAGCAGTGTGTTTCAGTCAATCTGCCTGCTCTGTTCCCCACTCTGCCTCTGGTGAATCCTCTCACCCCTGCATCTCTGCCCTGTACCCCAGCTCTTGTATGCATAAATGAATCTTTAAAAAAAAAAAAAAAAAAAAGACCAATCATTGGAGAAAGTAATCTTTTCAACAAATGGTACTGGGACAATTGGATATTCACATGCAAAAGAATGAAATCAAACTTCTTCCTCATACCAAGCATAAAAATTAACATACAGAGATCCTAGCCTTAAGGACAAAAATTAAAACTATTAAACTCTTAGAAAAAAGCATCCATGACCTTGGTTTAAGCAATGGTTTCATAGATAGAACATCGAAAGTGTAAGTGACACACTCAAAAAGATAAATTAGACATCAACAGAATTAAAAACTTTTGTGTTTCAAAAGACAGCATCAAGAAAGTGAAAATAGGGCCTCCCCGGTGGCGCAGCAGTTGAGCGCTGGGTTGCGAAGCTGCCCGCAGCCTCTGCAGCGCTGGTTGGATTCCCGGCTGCTCCCCGGCCACTGGAGGAGGGTCCCACATGGCGCGCAGACCTCTCCTGCCGCCCGCTGCTCCCTTCAGCAGTGTACTTCGGTCCTTCTGCCTGCTCTGCTCCCCGCTCTGGATCTGGTGAATTCTCTCACCCTCCCGCGCTTCTGACTGTACCCAGTGCTTGTATAAATAAATAAATAAATAAATATTAAAAAAAAAAAAATCTAGCAACAACAACCAAAAAAGTGAAAATAACCCACAGAATAGGAGAAAATACATGTAAATTACATCTTATAAATTTGTATTCAGAACATATAAAAAAACTCATACCTCAATCATAAAAATCAAATAACCCTGTTAAGAAATAGGCAATGAATCTGGAAAGGTATTTTTCCAAGATATACAAATGGCCAATAAACACATGTTGAATATCATTAACCATTAGGGAAAATATGTTATCAAAATCACAAAGTGATACTACTCCATATCCCCCCCAAAAAAATATCAAACGGACAACACTTTAAATGGAATGCAAAGAAATTGGAACTCTCATACATTGCTGGTAGGAAGGTAGTTATACAACCACTTTGGAAAACAATCCAGCATTTCTTCAAGAAGTTAAACATAAAGTTACCATACAACACAGTTAATTCTATTCCTAGTTAGACACTCACCAAATATAACTAAAAACTACTTCCACATAAATCTTGTGCTGTGATAGAAACAGCAGTGTCATTCATCATATCCAGAAAGTACAAACAACCCAAACCACCAAACTGATGGATAAACAAAATGTGGTATGATGATACAATGGAGTATCATTTACCATAAAAACATGTCAAGTATTAATACATGTTACAACATGTATGAACCTCAAACATTATGCTAAGTGGAAGAAGTCAGTCACAAAGCCCACATGCTACATATTTATTTATACTGACATGTCCAGAACAGACAACTCTACATACAGAAAGTAAATTAGTGGTTGCCAACAGCTAGAGGAAAGGATAAATGGAAGTGACTGAAAATGGCTAGAGCATTTTTTAGGAAGAAGAAATGTCCTAAAGTTAGATGATTATACAATCCTGTGAACATACTAAAAAATACTGAACTCTATACTTCAAGTGGTTTTTTTTTTTGTTTTTTTTTTTAAAGATTTATTTATTTATTTATACAAGCACTGGGTACAGTCAGAGGCACGGGAGGGTGAGAGAATTCACCAGAGTCAGAGCGGGGAGCAGAGCAGGCAGAAGGACCTAAGTACACTGCTGAGGGGAGCAGTGGGCGGCAGGAGAGGTCTGCGCGCCATGTGGGACCCTCCTCTAGTGGCCGGGGAGCAGCCGGGGATCGAACCAGCACTGCAGAGGCTGCGGGCAGCTTCACAACCCAGCGCTCAACCGCTGCGCCATGGGGTTGGCCCCTATACTTCAAGTGGGTTAACTGTATGGCATGTGAATTTTATCTGCATAAAATTACATATTCTGATGTAAGCTGACAGAAGCTTATATATACATTAGTTCTCTCCCTGCTTTCCCTTTTGGAGTAAGTCAGCTGCCATATTGTAAGACATTCAAGCAATCTTACGGAGAAGCCTACAAGATGAGGGCTTCTCTTGGGGCCGCCTGCTAACAGCACATGTGTAAGCTATCTAGAAGTGAACCCTCTTGCCCCAGTCAAGCCTTCATATGACTGCAGACTCAACCACCATCCTGACTAAGAAAATTAGCACTAGAAACCACCCAGCTAAACAACCCCCAAATTCCTGACCCATAGAAAATATGAGATAGTAAGTATTTATTGTTTAAGTCACTTACTAAGTTTGGGGTAACTTACCATGCAGCAACAAATAATACAGTAATGATTTTATAAATGCTAGAAGGTACATGAATTTCAGAAAAACAGCTTCCAAATTACAGTATTGTTCCTAGGAAAAAATTCACTCCACTTAATCACTTAGTTTCCAGGAACCACCGATATTTTCTCTTTCCTAAAGTGAAATCCAGTCGCTATCACACATCATAAAAGAAACTTCAGGGCCTCCCCGGTGGCGCAGCGGTTGAGCGGTTGAGCGCTGGGTTGTGAAGCTGCCCGCAGCCTCTGCAGCACCGGTTAGATCCCCGGCTGCTCCCCAGCCACCGGAGGAGGGTCCCACATGGCGCGCAGACCTTGCCTGCCGCCCGCTGCTCCCCTCAGCAGTGTCCTTCGGTCCTTCTGCCTGCTCTGCTCCCCGCTCTGGCTCTGGTGAATTCTCTCACCCTCCCGCGCTTCTGACTATCCCCAGTGCTTGTATAAATAAATAAATAAATAAATCTTTAACATAAAAAAAAAAAAAAAAGAAAAGAAAAAAGAAAGAAAAGAAACTTTAGACCAAACATAGATAAAAATTAAAAAGGATGAGCTGGTGTGTAAGCTGAGCATTGAACAAGTAACGTCATTTCAAGAATTTTGAGGGCATGTATGCATACCATCCTTTAACAGTGCTCACTTATACACCCTAATCATTCATTCATTTTTTCCTTTGCAACCCTACTCCATTCACTTCTATCTGCTCTTAGAACAATCTGGCAGTGGTTGGAGGGCTAACCTTAAGACAAAGTAATGATGTGACTAAATCATGGTCACATCACTTTCAAACTAAAAAATTTTAGTGCCCTATTTTCCTAGTTTCTCAAATGAAAATTCCTGTTTACATTCACAAGTGATTTTATGAACGAGTCATAAGTGTCTTCATTTTATTTGCTGCCTCATTTTCATTAAACTTCATTTACTCATTAACAAACCAGTTCATGTCCTTAGGTACACAGATATCCTTAAATAGATACCATTTCCCCCTCTCTCTCCACAAAAAAATTCCTCACTATTCCTATGTAGTGGAAAATCCTTTGACTCCGATATGCCCTCCATTACAGTCTTCACTTATGTGGCCTGAGTGTGCAGCTTTTATAGTCTGCATTGGTATAGACTGTACAACTGGATTTTATACCAACTCAGTTTGCTTTATAATACTTGATGTTTTTCATGGATTATTCATCCCTTCCCATCTTAAGTTCTCTCTCTCCCTCTCTCTTTCAATTCTTCAGACTCTTTCATAGCACCAAACTCAAAAGAAGTACTTAGTGATTGATCTTTAAGGGCACAGCAGTGAGGCAACAGGATAAAGCAGTTCAAGCAACAAAGATGATGGGCGCTAAAGAAAGAATTACTGAATTTCCAACAATAGCTAAAAAATTTCACCAGGAAGTGAGAAAATTTGACAGAACTAGGCTTCTCAGGTATCGTTTAACACAGATAACCGGTAAGTATTGTAAGTCCACAAAATACAAAAACGTGTTTTAATAAATAAGATATATATAAAAGAATACTAGAATTCTGACTGAATTCATAAAAAGCTAGGAGAATATATGAATAAGTTTTCTCAATTTTTAAATATTAAAAATACCATTTTATCTTTTCATTTTAATATTCCAGACTACAATGGATTCTTTTAAATCTTCTATATATCTCACTGAATACATGCAAAATGATTTCTCTTTGGGAAGTATATTTTCCATACAGTTTTAAATTCTCACCTGCAAAGAGGGTTTTACCAGTCAGCATTTCAGCGAAGATGCAGCCTGCAGCCCACATGTCAATGGCTTTAGTATAATTATTAGGAGAAAGTAAAAGACGTGGAGATCTGTACCATTTAGTAACCAACCCTTCAGAAAGATGACCCTGAAAAAGAAACAAAAACATACTTTTGTTACATCAGCTGAAGAACAGTACATAAAACTTGATTCTCTAAAGAATCCTGAATCTTTTTTAAAAAACCTGTGAAATCCTAAAACAATACTACTGATTCTACACCTATTTCAAAGCTCTTGAATTTTTGACTGGATGGAGTTTAACTTCCTCTGGGATATACTGTTTATAAGATGATGTTCACCAACAAGTCTGCTGAGAAAAAAAAATTTAGTGCTAATAGAATTTATACCCCTAAAATATAGTGCAACACATCAATGCTACTTCACTCAAATAAACCTAGTTTTAAGAAAATAATTCAGTGTGAATTCTAGGCCACATACTCATAACATGTTTCAGAAGGAGCTATTTCTTTACTCCAAGTCTAAAGTTATTTAAGGGGCAGGCATGCTTCAAATCAATGAGAGCAAAGTAGGGAAGAGCATAAGAAATGCTACTTATAAATCAATGTCAACCTCCTAATGTCAATCCAGGAACTATGTATCTAATTCTTAATCAATTTTTCTACTTAGCATTTATTAAGCATTTGACAAAAACATTTATACTGCCTTATTTCATCCTCAAAACCCTGAGGAATTGTAAAAGTAGCTATCAACTCCACTTTAAAGGGGCGATAACAGATATTAAAAAATCTGCTTGAGATCATATATCTTAGTGTTATATAGAAAAGGAACTTAATTTCAAATAGTCTTAACTTTTCTTAGTTCAGTTTTCTATCCATAATTCTTCACTGATACATATATTCATCCATTTCATTTGATTATTCAATTTCTATGTCAAATTTTTTAAAGAATTAAGTTATACTTAATGCGAGATGATATACAGTATCTGTTTCTTTACATGTGCTACCAGAAGCCAGGTAAGGAGGGCTCGAGAGGTTTGTTAAAACTGAACAGATCTACTTTTCGATTTTAAACATTAGGGTCCCCCACACAATTTCATTTCAGGGTTTTGATCAGAAAATGTGACTAAATTTTTATATAACAGCAAGTTGTGAAAGGGAAAGCTTCTATTAATTGTTTTGGTTATTCCTGCTGCCTTTTATATCTATATACTTAACTTTAAAAGTTTGCTTGAACAGGCATAACAGAATACTTTAGACTAAGAGACATAAAAAAAAATCTTAAAATGGACATATATCATCCCCTCTTTTCGATTAGGACGACATTCTGCCCTAAACCCACATAATATCACCCACTTTTAAGTAAGGGAGAATTTAATTATAATAAACACTTCAACTTCATTTCAAAAGCAAGGAAATTATGAATGGAAGAAGATCTTATCAGGAAAAAAAGGAACTATGTGATAAAGCTTAATACAATTAACTAAAATTCTGCAACACAATATGCAAAGGAAGCACCTATTCCTGATGTGTCAGTTTAAAAGTCTGTCTCAGAGGGCTTTCCACGTACCTTATGGGAATAATGGGGATCCATGATCCGTGCAAGACCAAAGTCACCTATCTTCAGCACCAAATCTTCAGTATTAATGAAAAGATTAGCTGGTTTGAGATCTCTGTGCAGTACGTTCGCAGAGTGAATATATTTGAGCCCACGTAGCAGCTGATACATGAAAAGCCTGGCATGCTCTTCCAGTAAAGGGCCCTGCTCCAGCACATTAGCCAAGTCTGTCTCCATGTACTCCTGAACAATGTAAACACTGTTCAGTTCGGTAAGAGAACCCACATCGTCTGTTAACTGGCTTCCACTGGGACCAAGAATTTCGAACACTTTAACAATGTTATCATGGTCAAGTCTTCTAATAATTTTGATTTCACGTAGAGCATGTTTGACACTCTGGGGATCAGTAAGAACAATTTTCTTGATGGCTACTCTTTTGTCACAGTCATTGTCTACAGCAGAAAATACCAAGCCATTTCCTCCACAACCCAATGGTTTTAAGTCCATATACCTAGAGCCCAGATCAAAACCATGAATGTTCATGAGACTTTCAAATTTCTCTGCCATTTTAAAACCCTTACTATTGCCTTTTCCTTTCGAATTGTTGAACTTGTGTAAACAAGGAAGAAAACTGGCATCAAAAGGAAAGATCTTTCAAAAAGGGAGAAGAAAAATAATTTTGCTTCCACAGCAAGATGATTTCTTGATGTTCATTGCATATGCCAACCAGGCCCGTTGAGTTCCCCTTAGATTTTAATCTCAAAAAGCTCTACTCATATTGAAAATTAAAAAGATTGCAGTACTCATAGTTCAAGAAAGGGGCAGCAACTCCGCAGACATTTAAAGAAAACACTCAAGAAACTCAAACGGAATGAAATGACATACTATGCACTCAGATTTACTGTGCTAAACGATTTAACATTTAACAAAAATGTGAATAAATATGCACACGACAGGCTTCTATGAACATTCTCCTCACAGTGCAGATACATTCAGTGTTGGACTGGTCCTGAGCAGCATCATTCTAAGGTGCTGGTTAGCACTATTTCCGTTTGCTTCTTTTCTTCCTTTGTTGCTATAAATTACAACAGGAAGCACTGGCAGCTGTTGTTTAACAGAAGATGTCTTTTGTTAGTGATCAGGTGGCTCCAGCTCACCACAATCACAATCAAAGCTACCGTCCATCTTACTCTGATACAACCTAGGGAGAAGAAAAAAAGAAAAGTCACTATTGCTGGAAATGCTTTCCAATTTGTAAAATGATGTGAATAAAGCATTTAGGTATAAATTACTGATACATTAAACATATCTATCTGTTGTCACTAAACATCAAACTTACCCTTATGAAAAATAGCTACCCATGTTGTACACAATTCACCAATGTTGGTTCAGACCCTAGATCCCACCACACTAGACAGATTATAATATTAAGGCTCATTAGGTTATGTCCTTTCCTAAATTCTAACAGGCAAAGGAAAGAAGGTTCATAATATTTTTAGAGAATTCTTAAGTTTCGAAGGGTAAAACACTAGTATCAATTCTCTTGCTGTGCTGTACAGACCAGAAATTTGCAGAGCATGCACTTCAATGTATTAAAAAATGAACTTAAACAGTGAATACCCCTACAAAAAAGGTGTTTCACTTCTGAAAAGATTGGAAAAACACAGTTAAGAGTCTACTAACATCAAGTTTGAAGAGGGATGTGTAAAAACAGGAATCTTCATATGATACTGGTGGGACTTTAAAGAATTTCAAAGAGTAATTTGGCATAAATACATAAATTAATAGCATACCCTATGACTTGGTCATTTTCCTTCAATCTATGCTCCCTAGAGAAATGCTTACAAATGAACAAATGCTTCTTTTTAAAGGCAAATAATGAGAAAGAGGCTCAAGTTTCTACAATAGGAAATAGTGTTATATTCCTATTGTGGACTGCTATTTAATAGTTAAAAATGAATACAGATCCTTGAAATCACTAAGTATACACTAAATTTAAAAAGCAAACTGCACATAGAAATGTGCTCACTGAAACCAGTTAAATCCTGTTCACAAACATTTAGGGATACATACATATGTAGCAAAAGTTAAAAAAAAAAAACCCACAAGATTGGTAAGTAACAATTTCATGATAATTATTTTGAGGAATAAGGGAAAGGAGGGCTACACAGTATGCTTCAACTGATCTTTAATGTGCTAGTTCTTTTTTAAAACACCAAGGTATAGCAAATTATTAGAAGCTAATAGAACGGGGACGTATGTCTAAGAGCTCATGTATAAGAGAGCCATCAAACAAGAAACAGAGCTATCCAACGGTCTGGGGGAAAACAGGGAAAGGGAATAGGGAAGGTATTAGACAATGTCTCTCTGGTAAGGTAGCATTGGAGCAAAGGAAGAAAGGGTGTGACTGGGCCTAGGGGTGCTATGTGCTAAAATCCAAATATTAAAGGGTGTGAATGGGCCTAGGGGTGCTAGTTCCTCAGAAAGAGAAACCACCACATGAAAGCTGAAACAACTGAGGGTGTGTGATCTCCTGTCTAAGAAAACAACAAGGAAGTCAATTTAGCTATCAAAATGCACATGCATGCAGGTAAGGAATACAGCCTAACCCTTACATGAAAAAGATTCTTCGTGTTGCTGACTTTTAACCTAAAAGCTAGTGTAATTTATAAAGCGTGTTTTTTAAATAGGTATGAAAGGCTTAAGAAGTGGAACAGTTGCAATATTCCTTTATTAAAAGGGCTAGTCAGTAAAGACAATGAGAAACTTTACTAGTATATGAAATAAAGAAGCATATTCTAATCTTGAAGGTGTGACAACTTTCAACCACCGTCTGGTAGGTGACTTAAGAGAACTGTTAGAATTCTCTAACAAATCTGCATTTTCACAGTGGTGAAGCTTTTGTATAATAAGGAATCTGCCTTTATTTCCTGTGATTCTGTATTTCTACATACTTCACATGTGGAAATACAAGATTCTGAGAATTGTAATATGGTAACAGCAGAAGTCTCAATCTTAGCAAACTTTCAATTTTGAGAAATCCAAATATTAAAGTAATGTGTGAAAGAAAACCTGGTAATACTAGTAACTTAAATACTAAATAGATAAAAGCTTCTTATGGTGATAGTTTTATTTAATAAAAATTTATATTTACTATCCCTAAGTTCTTTTTATAAATGAGAACCTTATATCTCTTAACATTAAGGACATTAATGGCATAATCACTCTTTGTTTTACAATGGAGATGGCTTCCTCTTTGCAAATTTTGTTGTTTCTCAGAAATCAGGAAAAAAAAACAAGCAGACTTCTAAAAGTTCTGTAGGTTATCAATCTATTTGTAGCAAAACATTTAAAAGTTAAAGCTTGCAAATCAAATTTTTAGTTAAAAAAATACTTGTTTGGGGGCCTCCCTGGTGGTGCAAGGGGTTAAGATGCAACCTATGAAGCTGTCCACAACCACTGCAGCAGGATCCCTGGCCAGTGAGCAACCCACATGGCGCAACAGACCTTTCCTGACTCGTTCGTTCGCTGCTCATCCTCAGCAGTGTATTTCAGTAGATCTGCCTGGTCTGCTCCCCACTCTCTCTGGTTAATCCTCTCAACCACCACCACCGCCCCCCCCCCCATCTCTGGCTTACACCTTAGTTCTTGTACGCATAAATAAATCCTTAAGGAAAAAAAGAATCGTTCGAATGCCCCTCTACATCTTCCCCCATTAAAATGAGCATTATAGACTAGAAACAACTATACAGGTAAGACGCATTTTCAGAAATCTCAGTGACTGTCAGCAATTACAGGAGTAGACAATGGGGAAAAATTCATCTTGGGGAAGGCAGGAGCTTGGACCTACCCTGAGAAATTACAGGATCCTCATTACAGATTCAGATGACTATATAGGAAGCCTTCAACAGATTTTTCAGAAATGTGAGACCATGCCGAAGAGAGGTTAAAGTTATATTTATCAATGTAAACTCATGCTATTCGCAGCAACATGGATGGAGCTGGAAGGGATTATGCTCTTTGAAAAAAAGCCAGGAGGAAAAAAGAAAAATATCGGATGGTTTCTTTATAGGAGAATATAAGGGAACCAAATAAGGGATCAAGAAAAAAAACAACTAATCATAATAAATAAAAAAAAAAATTAACAGGCAACTGTAAGTAGACATTCAGTGGGGAAGGGAGAGGGATCAACACAGGAGAGGGAAGAGCACAAGGGACTACGGTGATGGTGCACTTGGTGGTGGGAATTGTACGAGGACTAAACCTGAGAGGAGAAAGCATACAATGAACAAAAATGAAGAATGATGTAAATTAGGGCCTCCCCAGTGGCGCAGCGGTTGAGCGCTGTGTTGCGAAGCTGCCCGCAGCCTCTGCGGCCCCGGTTCGATCCCTGGCTGCTCCCCGGCCACCGGAGGAGGGTCCCACATGGCCCGCTGCTCCCCTCAGCAGTGTATTTCGGTCCTTCTGCCTGCTCTGCTCCCTGCTCTGGCTCTGGTGAATTCTCTCACCCTCCTGTGATTCTGACTGTACCCAGTGCTTGTATAAATAAATAAATAAATAAATCTTAAAAAAAAAAAAGTAAATTATATACAAATAAAATAAATTTTTAAAGTTATATTTATCAATGTAACTGTAATTCCAGACAGTGACTTGCCTCAATTCTCTGTGAATAGTACTCTTCAAAGTCCTTCAACATCCAAAAGCTATTGGAGTACCTTTCCACTCAGGAGCATAGAAAATTGGCCCACCTTACTCAGTAAATGGGAAGGAATGTTAGGACTTTTGCTTAATAAAGCAGATCCAGTATGTGCATCCAATTCAGATATGTTCCATTTGGCAAAGTGTTTGCTAATTTTATATATGTCTTGTAATATACTAGGCACTGGAGACAAAATGGTAAAAATATACTTCAATTCTACCTTCAAAGTGACTACAATATGGTTGAAGACAAACAATAATAACAATTCATTTAAAAAGGGGGATGTGAAGGGAACAAGTGATACCCCCCAAAAATGGTAAGGAGGCTATGAGAGTCTACACACTGGGGGATCTGACCCAATTAGGAAGGTCAGAATGCGTACCTATGGCAACCATAAAAAGAAAGAGACCTCTCATGCTGACTCTTAGTGATCCTGAAGAGAAAACAGCTTCTCCCTAATCATCTTGACCTTCACAACAGTTAAATTCTAAACCATACTGTCTCTAACCACCTCCTTTTTTCAGATCAATCATGGAACTCTTTTTCCTGACTAAAGCACGCAGTACAAATCAACTGGTACAGCAGACTGCTGGTCAGAGCACACTCCATCCACATCAGTGACCTCTAGACACATCCTGTTTACACATTTTTGTCACTGTCTTTCAAGTATAACTTCATAAAAGCAAAGTTTAATTAAACTCAAGATAGATTTGGGGTCCCATATTCTATTTGCACTTTCTACACATTCCAAGTGAGAAAAAGGAAAACTAAGATGGCACAGTAACTTAAAATGATCCTTCCCAGAATTCTTTCAATATCTGTTTCCGAATGTTAACAATTCCTACCAACCTCAGTGCTACCTTACTCAGAGAAGAGTCATTAATTATAACTTAATTAGCTAGCTCAGTATTATCCTAACAGACTTTTGGTGAATAAAACGAAGTGCAAAGAATGAGAACAAAGTTGGTGTTAATGCTTTACTTTTGATCTTCAAGAAATCCATTGTATGGGCCTCCGGGGGCAATCTGCAGCCGAGTTTGATTCCCCTACCAAACAGGGAGAAACCCACATGGCGGGAAAGACCTCTCCTGTCTCGCTCACTGCTCCCCTCAGCAGTGTACTTTGGTCCGTCTGCCTGTTCTGTTCCCCACTCTGTCTCTGGTGAATCCTCTCACCCCCCCATTTCTGGCCTGTACCCCAATTCTTGTATAAAAATAAATAAATCTTTTAAAAAAAGAAAGAAAGATTTCCATAGTAATGTGGAAATAAAAGCTCCCTATGTAGGTCAGGCTGAGTACCAGTATTCTCAGTTTATATGGTAGTTCCCTGAAACTACCATGACTGTCTCTTCAGGCACTCCTCTAAATTACTGCCTGCTTTCTGTCACTTGGCCTACCCCCATGCCAACAGAAATACAGGTACTCTGAGTTAAGCTTAGGCAGATGAAGTAAAATTATAAAATGAAAAAGGAATTTTTTTAAAATTTATTTATACAAGCACTGGGTGCAGTCAGAAGCTTGGGAGGGTGAGAAAATTCACCAGAGGCAGAGCGGGAAACAGAACAGGCAGACTGACTGAAATACACTGCTGAGGGGAGTAGCGGGCAGCAGGAGAGGTCTGTTGTGCCATGAGGGACCCTCGCTGGCGGCCATGGATCAAACCGGCCATGGATCAAACCGGTGCTGCAGAGGCTGCAGGCAGCTTCGCAGCCCAGTGCTCAATTGCTGCGCCACCAGGGGAGGCCCATGAAAAAGGAACTTAAGAGTAGAATAACTTCACTCTGCCCCATCTTCCCATTCTGTAGAAATTGCATTTTCTTCTTTTTTAATCCAGAGCTGGGTCTGTGTCAGAAAGGAAGTTTGAATAGGCAAAGCAAGTTTGAGGTGTGGGCCTTAAACAGAGTAGTTACTTTTCTAGTTTTCCCTTCCATCCTCCACACTGCTGCTTCTCAGGTTAAATGTAGGCATGGGTCATCTGGCCGGATCATACTCACTGACAGCTCTTCCTGCTCCTTCCCCCTCCCCAACAGCTCTTGCCTATTTTGCTCTTCTCCAGGGTCAAATGAGTAATTTGAGTTAACTGGAATCCAGCCAGCCTCACATCTCCTCTGCCAAATCCCAGTAGCTTTTAGAGAGAAGGGAAAGATTGAGTCTACTTACATTCACCTAGGACTATCTCTTTACCCTGGCATACAGAGGTGTTGTTATAGCAAAACCCTCCCCACTCCACCTTCCAGAAGATCATGTCTCAGATTCTCAGTAGAGCTACAGTTTCTAAGGTAGAGACAGCCAACAAAGGCTAGAGTACAGTTTAGCTGCTTGCTTATATGCATTCTTGACAAAGCCCTTGAACCTGAACGTCATCAGGGACTATTCTCAGAATCTGGGCTTCAAGAAGAACTGTCGTTCAAACTAGCATTAGTCAATGATCTTAGGAACCTGGGATGAGAGGGAGGACCTTAAAACGAAGAAAACACCAAACCAAACAGGCTTTGTCTACTATCAGTAACTATTCTTATCAACAAGACAAGCTTTCAAAGTCAAAGATAGTATACTTAGCTTCTAACAAAGTATATAATTTATAAAGCAAACACAATGTCCTCCTGCTCTACTCCCAACTTGTTCTTAAGCTGTCTGAACCTTTGCCTAAAAACATTTTTTCTCATTAGGGACCCTCATTTGCCTTTGACCACTTAAAAAGCCAGGACAAAATAAATGCCATTATGCGTATTATGATGCTCATCTCCAGATGCTATTTATTTTACTGTTACCTGTATTGGAACAGTGGAATTTCAGACAATAGAAAAAAACAGCTAAAGACAGTCAAGGACCCAATTCTAAGTCAATGATCTGTGAAAGCATTGTGTAAGTCTCATTTCACTGGTATTTGTTCCCAAGCACTTATGGTGGGATACCCAGAATGGGGGAAATGTGATGGAAACGTCTTAGTTAAACATTAAGTAAATACAATTCCTCCACAGATTTAGGATTAGAAATTATAAAATAATAATAGCCCTTCATCACTTGCTTCCGCCTGCCTGAATCCTCATTTCAAAGACTCCTCTAATGTTAAGGAAACCCTGGAGCACAGGAGACATGTGGACAGCCTCCTTTGTTCAAGTACCTTTGAACATCTGAGGATTCCAAATACAAATTTTTGGAATTGTTAGGATAGTTTATATAATACTACAGTAACAAATAATTCCAAAATCTTAAGTAACTTAGAACAGTTTTAAGTCTTGTTCCTGTAACATACCCAACACAGCTGTCATCCAAGCAGTTGAAGTAGCTACCATCAGTATTGTTGCCACTCAAAGTGCCAAAGGGAATGAAGTGGGACTATCTCACTGGTGCCTAAAAAGTTCATCCAAAAAATGCTATAACTCACTTCTACTCACATTTTGATCAAACCAGTTCACATGTCACACCTATTTCAAAGGAGTTGAGAATATAATCTCTACATGTCCCCAAAGCAGAAAGGATCGAGATATTTTGAATAGTTTTTTTTTTTAAAGATTTATTTATTTATTTATACAAGCGTACAGTCAGAAGCGCGGGAGGGTGAGAGAATTCACCAGAGACAGAGCGGGGAGCAGAGCAGGCAGAAGGACCGAGGTACACTGCTGAGGGGAGCAGCCGGCGGGAGGAGAGGTTTGCGCACCATGTGGGACCCTCCTCTGGTGGCCCGGGAGCAGCAGGGGATCAAACCGGCACCTCAGAGGCCACAGGCAGTTTGCAACCCAGCGCTCCACTGCTGCGCCATAGGGGAGGCCCTATTTTGAATAGTTTTGACTAAAACAACTTCAATTCTTCTATCCATCCATTACATTTTTACTCCATTACATTTTACCATCTGCTAGATATTGTTTTACACAGTAAGGTATAACAGAGGTAAAAATTGTTTTTAAAAACCTGACCTGAATTTATGAAATACAGAAACACAGAGCACTGTAGTAGATTTTCCCTTACTAACCCTTTCTTCAGCTCTTTTCTAATAGAATTCTCCTTTCTTTGTCTTTTGCCCTTCCTAATCTCAATGAAATTTCTATTCTTCTGATCCTCTACTCTTCATTTTCTTGAGAACTGTTTACCTCCCTTTGTCGTAACTCTTTGTAAAATAAAAGGTTTGGGACTAAGTAAATATACTGACATTTTCTGAGCATATTATCTAATACTTAGGAGATACATTACAAGCTGTACTGAATTAGGGCCTCCCTGTTGGTGCAGGAGTTAAAGCACAGCACTATGAAGCTATCTGCAGTCTCTGTAACAATGAGTTCGATCCCCAGCTGGCCAGGGAGCAACCCACATGGCACAGCAGACCTCTCCTGTCTCACCCACTGCTCCCCTCGGCAGTGTTTTCAGTCAATCTGTCTGTTCTGTTCCCCACACTGTCTCTGGTGAATCCTCTCACCCTCCCACACCTCTTGCCTATAACCCCAGGTTCTTGTATGCATAAATAAATCTTTAAAAAAAAAAAAAAAGCTGTACTGAATTAATGTTAAAAAAAATTCTACTTGATAGAATGTTTTGGAAAAGATAAATTTTACCCTTAATTTTTTTAAGAATCTGATCACTTTCTGACCTGCCATGGAGGAACACCAGTGATGACTCCTAAAAAGGTACTTTCCTTAGCAGGCATTCTCCCAGGAACCTCGCCATGTGAACACACAGGTTTGCCAGCACATGAAGAAGCAATTGATTTCAACCCACTCAGATTGAAAAAAACAAAAACACATCAAGCTCTGGAGGTTCGTGTTTTGTTAGCTGAGGCAGTGGGGAAGGACTGTGCCACTGAAATAGTGTTCGATATGATCAGACAAGCAAGACTCTGTAAAAATCCTGCAGTTCACCAACACCAAGTATCGTGAAGATACCCAAGAGCTTGACATTATTCTGTCTTTCCCGCTCTTCAGTCCATCCTAGCAGAACCTGTGGTATCTAGCATCACAGCTTTCTAGAATACACATCAAATACAATTGTTGTAGTTATTTAACTAACTCTGGTGAGGATCTGAAAAAGACCATGATGTACAAGACCAGAAAAAACATTTCTGGCCCCCATCAATTGGAGAGAACCATATGACTCATTGCAGAATTTCCAATTTTTAAAAAATGATTCAGAGTATTTTTTCTAGAATATCCTTCCTCTTTTTTTTTCTCATTTTCTCCATACCTGAGCAAAAAGGTTGCAAGATTTAAAGAAAGTATATTTCCTATTCACACTAAAGTTTGGCTACTGACAAATTCCCATTTGATTTCATTAAACTGTATTGGGCGGGGGGAGGTGGAGGGAAGGAGCAACCAAGCTCAAAAGATTTGCATTCTAGTCCAGAAACTATAGCTAAATTAGCTAGACAATCTAAGCATTTCACATTTCTAGGTCTCTGATCCTCATCAAGAAAATGATAGAGCTAATCTTCATTATTCTTATGCTATCTTTTATTATAAATTTTACGATCTTAATGAAAGGCTGAGTTTTCACTTCTGATTAGAATGTACAAAGTTGCAAGACACCATTTACTATTTCCCTGTAAACACTGACAAACTGGGTAACGTACAAAATTGTAGCTTTTACACAAACCATCAGAGAATTAAGGATGCAATCTAAACAAATTAAATTCCAGAAAATGTCAAGCCTTTCCTTAGAGAAGAGGCCATGGCTATTCTCATTCCTGGCAAAGTGGCTGCAGAATAAGGAATTTTCCACTTACAGGATTACGAAGAAAACTGCCAAATTTATATGAAGAGATGATAGACAAAACTTTTAATGGCTGCATGTGGACTTAGATAAGAATTTGGAGGAGGCCCAGCTATAAGCCCCACTTGTCAACTGTTCGCTGTGTCTTCTTAACTCAATGAGTACAAAAGTCTGATGGCAGGGCAGAAAAGCTGAGAATCCCATGTAGCATATGGGCCTCCACTATGTCCAAAACAGCTGCCCTCTGATGGTGGGGAACAAGACAGGCCCCTCACATAAAGCAAACACTGTTCTTATGACGGGGCTAAGAAATAGGACAAAAATGTTAGATAACGAAAATATGAGGTAGTACTGAAAAGTAAAGTCCAAAGAGCTAGCAGATTGAAAAGCAGAGAGCCCGATGTTCAGAAACTGATATGGTAAAAGTATTCAGAGAAAAATGAGTAAGAACTTTCCAAAACTGATAAAAGATACCAACCCACAGACCCAAGTTCAATGAGGAGCAACCAGGATAAAAACAAGGAAACCCCTACCTAGGCACATCACTGTAAACTGTTGAAAATGGAAAAGAAAAACTCTTAAAAGCAACAGGGAAAAGAGACAAAGGATGCTTGAGGAAGAATAATAAGAATGACAACTGATTACTAGAAACAATGAAAGTCAGAAGACAATAGAACATTATCTTTCAAGTGCCAAAAGAAAAAAGAACTACTAACTCAGAATTCTATATTTAAGGGAAATGTACTTCAAAGATGAAGGTAAAGATAACATGGAATTCTAGATTTCTGAAAGGAACAAAAAACCCTAGAGAAGGCAAATAACTGGAAAATAAGAAAAGTCTTAAAAAAATTATCCACATTTAAATTTTACAAAATAATAATGTACTGTGGAAGTAAGATATAGGACAAGAGCACAAAGTGCTGCAGGGAGCATAACCTGAATCAAGCAATTAAAAGTATGACTTACAATATAGGTAAGGAAGTGGTATTACTTAAGATAGACTGATGACTAAAAGGCTCATGGGTCACCTTTAAACAACTCCCTTTCTGATTCTTCTGTTTACTGAAGAACCATGCCTACCAATGAGCAAAAGAAGGAAAAAGAGAAAACTAAATAAATCACCAACTGTAAACAATGATTTCTTTTGCTAAGCATTCTATGAACTTTTATATCAATAACAGAAACTAACATCATTTAGCAACTCAATTTGTTGACAATCCAGTGAAAATTAATCATAAATGTACATATTTTAATTGAAATAACTATGAGGGGCTCTACTTTCTGCTTTAAAGTATAGTTTTAAGATAATAAAAATTTTACTTTTGGAATATATGGCCCAAAAGTTCTTAAGGCTAAAAATATCATTTGATACATCTTTGTCTCTATTATTAAGTACTATAAAGGTAATTAATTAAAAAAATATTTTGCTCATATTATAAAGGAACTCAGCAATGAACAAGACAATACATTTTTAAATATTTGAATTCTAAAGATTATAAGGAACAATAGCAAGGTTGATTAAGAATGTATTGTGTGTGAAGTACTGTGCTGGGCATATACTCTTCCACTAAATCCTCCTAACAACACTGCAAAATGTATCTTAAAACCTTTATTTTAGAGAACTGAAATAAGACATTTAAGATGACACATTAGTGAGAGCCAGGATTTGGACCTGAACTTTGTAAATCAAAGCCCATGGTCTTGGGCCTCCCTGGTGGCGCAGTGGTTGAGCGCTGGGTTGCGAGGCTGCCCGCGGCCTCTGCGGCGCCAGTTCGATCCCCGGCTGCTCCCCGGCCCCGGGAGGAGGGTCCCACATGGCGCGCAGACCTCTCCTGCCTCCTGCTGCTCACCTCAGCAGTGTGCTTCGGTCCTTCTGCCTGCTCTGCTCCCCGCTCTGGCTCTGGTGAATTCTCTCACCCTCCCGTGCTTCTGACTGTACCCAGTGCATGTATAAACAAAAACAAACAAACAAATAAATAAAACATGCCTCTATTTAAAAAAAAAAAAAAAAAAAAAGCCCATGGTCTTCTCTAACAATGTAATTTTTTTATTACCAAGTACACACACATTCCATCCTCTACCCCCACCTCTTTAAAAACAGTGTATTTCCTTCAGGCAGGACATCTTTCTGCATAGCCAAAAAACATAATCATCAAAATCAAGAAATTAGCAGATACAGGCAATCTTTAAGGGCATTTTCCCCTATAGAGGTTTAAAGGAATCGAGCATTTCCTATCATCCACAAATATTTACTGAGCACTTTGCATGTGCCAGTAATGATACAGTGGAGAATAAGACATTAAGGTTCTTCTCCTTTCAAAGAGTTTACATCCTAGTGAGAAAAGACTGGCAGGTAAAACACGACTGCAAATTTGGTGAAGAGCTGCAACTGAGTGACTAGGAAACAGCCATCTAAGGGTCTGAGTGATGAGAAGGCACCAGCTCTAAGGATGACAGCGGAGCATTTCAAATAGAAGACACAGCAAGCATGACAGAACTCGGCATTTTGGACGAAAAGAAGCCAGTGTGGCCATAATATCCTGAGCAAGGAGTGGAGAGTGCTGTGGGGATAAAACAGGTAGAGAGAAACACACACGGCAGGCTTCCAATTATATAAACTAAAAGCAAAGGAAAGCTACTGAAAGATTTTAAGCAGACAATTGGCATGATTTCATTTATATTTTTAAAAAGATGATTCTTTTTATGTACTAAAGATGATATTCCAGGGAATGCAGAGACCAGTTAGAAGTTATTTCAGTAGGCCGGGTGAAATGATGCTGGTGGAAATGAAGATATAAAAGAGGAGACAGAGTCAAATGATATTTTGGAGATCGTGAGAAGTTGGCAATGGACTAGTCAAGGGGGATAAGTAAAAAAGACAGAAATAAAGGGTAACTCCCAGGTGCAGCTTACTGAGATGGAGAAGACTGGGAGAACAGTATGGGAGAAAGACTTCTATTTCAGACATGGAGAGGCTTTCCAATAATAATGCCTATTTAGAAAAGTGAGTCAAGCAGGCAGTCAGAGAATGTGTCTGACTGCAGATGTTTTAAGTCTAAACCAAAAATACAAATTTGAGAATTATCCACATGTAAACAGTATTTAAACCAATAATTTCAATGAGACCACCTACCAAACAAACATAGAAGGGGGGAAAAGCCCAGAACTAAACTGAGATGTGCCGATACTTAAAGGTGGGTAGAGGCGAAAGTCTCTAAAACAGTATGACAAGGTATGAAGGAGGAGAAAAGCATATGTTTCTGATAAGAGAAGCACGGGAATAAGCAGAAAACAGTGGTCAAGTACACTGAACGATGCTGCCATAAGATCCTGAGATAGATTTAGTAAAGGGAAGTCACTGGTAACCTTCACCAGAGCAATTTCAATGGTAAGTGGTGATGAAGCAAATCTGGAGTAGGCTAAAGAGCCAAGGAGAGTGGAGAGCACACAAAGACAACCCTGAAATGTTGCTTGAAAGAGGATCAGAGAAATAAAATAACTAGAGAAGAATGTGGAAATTGGAGAGGGTTTTTAAGAGATTTCTGTATCTGCATTGCCTAATATTGTAGCCAACAGCTCCATATGACCACTGAACAACTGAAATGTGGCTATCATAACTGAGGAACTTAATTCCTTAATTAATTTTTATTAAACAGCTAGAGGCTACCATATTGGGCAGTGTAGTTCCGGAGCACATCTGTATGCAATAAAGCTGCCTAGCAAAAAGGCAAAACTCTGGGCCTCCCTGGTGGCACAAGAGGTTAGGACGCAACCTATGAAGCTGTCCGCAGCCTCTACAGCACGAGTTTGATCCCCAGCCTGCCAGGGAGCAACCCACATGTCGCAGCAGACCTCTCCTGACTCTCCCGCTGCTCCTCTCAGCAGTGTACTTTGGTCGGTCAACCTGCCAGTTCTGTTCCCCGCTTTGTCTCTGGTGAATCCTCTCACCACCACCCCCTCACACCTCTGGCCTGTACCCCAGGTGTTGTATGCATAAATAAATCTTTAAAAAAAAAAAAAAGACAAAACTTATGATGTAGACAAGAGATGCGTCCTTCAAGAAGTCAAGAAAAGGAATCCAGAGCAAAAGTGGAGAAATCTACAAGGGCTGTAACATGAATGAAACAAGACATGAAGTTATAGTAACCATTGGAAACACAAGAAGGAATTACAGAAAGTTGTCAATGTTAAGCCAGAAAAGGGTAGAGGGTGATTTAAATTCAATGAGCATCTATTAAGTGCTAGGCCTTTTTAAGTGACAAATTATTTGTTACTCATAGTCACTGCCATGTCTCATTTTATAAATAAGAGTGCTGATGCTAAGAGAGATAAAGCAACTTCACCAAAATTACACACAGCAAAGATATGGACCCAGGCCAGTCTGACTTACTCTAGGGTTATAATCTTTCCACTGGAAAAGTTGAGAGGCTAAGAACCATTCAATGTTTCTTCATCTGGACATAACAACGGCAAATCAATGCAGCAACTATTAACGAGTGCCAATAAGCCTGAAGGTGCTAGACCACAGACAAAAACTGTCCTCTCCGTGTATCCACAATTAAGTAAAAGTTATTTACTAGGTGTTTATAATTTTCTTTTAAGTGGAAATACTTAAGAACAACAGGAAAATGTACATTCTTGCAATTAAGATTTATCTACTATACTGAACAAAGGATATACATCTGTCAGGAGATTAACAATGCTCTATAATGATATCTGCGCATATGAGTTAAGTGAGTAATTCATAAAAAAAAGAGGAAAATTACAAACTGGCTGAGTCAGCTATTAAATTATAACTTGTGTTATTTTAAATTTACTGTGGACAAAGATCATGCACATCTGTGCTACCCAATATGGTAGTCACTAACTCCATGCAGCTATTAAACATAAATCAATTAACATTACATAAAAAGAAAAATTCAGTTCCTCAGGTATACCAGCCACCAGTCAAGAGCTCAACAGTCACACATGGCAGGTGGCTACCTCACTGGATAGCACAGAACGGAATAGTTCACCATTCACAGAAAGTTCTACAGGATGGTGATTAGAGTCTCAATTTTCCATTTGCCTTTTCTCAGAAGAGCTAATGGAAAGAGCAACACCAAAGACATGAGTTTTCCAAGGAAATCGCTAACCGGTGAACAACTATGGATATATCAATTAACAGTGCTTCTCGAAATTAATGTGCATTTCAATACCTGAAAATCTTGTTAAACTTGTAGCTTCTAATTCAGTAGGCGTTTAGATGATAGTCAAGATACTGCCCTTCTAACAAATTCTCAGGAGACGCTAATACTTCTGGTCCAGAAATCACATTTTGAGTACCAAGGTCTTAGATTTCTCTAGGCAACGGATTTTTAGCCATCAAATAATGTACCAGGACAAGATAATGACCGAAATCCCTCTAATAAACACTAACACTTTAGTTTTATGTTTGTACAGAATTAAAGCCACAGAGATTTCACACTGCAAAGGTAGACGTCCCTGAAGTAAATACTAGGATTCTAACAATTTTTATGATATCATTTTTTTAATGTAAAGATTTAGCAAATTTAAATGAAAATCAACAGGAAAATGTGATTTGCTAAATATCTGATTTCTGTACAACTTTCCAGAAATAGATTTAAAAGGCTGACATGCAGGTATGAAAGACAACCCTTTTAAAAACTATCAGAAGGTTACACTATATTTTCCAATGCTGGACACGGCCCACACCACTGCTACCTTAAAAGCGTAAGTTCCATATGAAAAGCAACTCCCTGGAAAAAGCCATTAACTACAGTAATAGTTTTGGTTTTGTTTTGTAAAGTCTTAGTCAAGGCTCAGAGCAATAATACCAACCAAAACCCCCATGTAGCAGGCTGTAATGCAATGCAACACAACCCAACAACAGGCTGAAGGAGCTGACAGAGGACAGGTAACAATGCCAAAAAATTTACTTATGAAAATTTACTTCTTTCTGTTCCAAAAAGGGCCCTAGAGTAACAGAGGTTCAAATGGGCTCTGAAAACAAGGAACTCGATAGCAGTGGTGAGAATGCTCACCATATCATAAAGCAATACCTCATAGAAAGGTGATAGTTTATAAATTCTGAATTATGCACAATAGCTAATTACCTATATTCTAAAAAACCTCACTAGAAATACATGTTTAACCTCTAAAAGTGACAGGATGCCTTCCGTATCTTCAATACTTTTATATATTTATTCTTACATTTCATTTAGTAGGAATATTTTAAACTTTGAATTAAACTTTTTAAAAGTTTCTCTATATAAAGCAAGCAATGTTCTTCCAAAATATCTCTAAACACTTAATTCACATTAGCAATACATTTTCCTGCCCACAAAACTCCAAATAAATAACTCTGAGGAAACAATAAAGACAAGAGAATGAGGTTTTTTTCCTTTTCACTTTGAAAACTGTTATTCTCAACCTTTTTTGTCTTACTTTAAGCCAACCTGCTAAACTGTTTTAAATCAGTTATCTTATTACCAAATTTAATTCAATTAAATTTGAAAGTATACATGCGGATTACCTTTTAAATAATTGATGAAAAGCACTGCCCATAACCATTTCAAAGTTGTCTTTATTAAAACAGAAAACTCCATAGATAAGGAAATAGCACCTCATATTATTCCATTAGAGTAAAATGCTCATGTTCAGAGCTAGATTTTATTAAATTTTTCTGCACCATTACAAAGCTTAAACTAATTTCCAAATTATAATTAAGGTAACTTTCATATGATCAGTGAAAACATAACATCAACAGACATCATGAGGTAGCTTTTTATAAAAATCTGTAACAAATCTCTCAATAACAGCCAAGAACTGCTAATACGGAACATTTAATTACAGGAACTGACCACAGCAATTAATTTTACCTTCCCTTTGAATAAATATTACAAAATTCCACCTGTAGAATATGTATCTTTTAAAAAAACAATTTAAGAATACATTACTTTTTTAGAGAAATGACTTCCTCTTGAGAGAGAATTATAATGTGGACAGAAACATTTCAGCCTATCATTAAAAAAAAAAAATACAGTGTATAAAAAAAAAAAGGGCCACGTAGCAGTCGTGGGCAGGATGAGTCATCACCCAACCCAAAACTTGCAGTACTTCTAAGCTTCCTCCTACCCGACCCCATCCCCTGAGTCAGCAAACCTTACTTTTTTGTCAGTTATGAATACTCAAGATGCTTAAATGAACTTATGTAAAGCACTGCAATACTTTTAGTACCAATACTTGTCATCAGAACATGGGCTTTTATCCACTGCAAAATTAACTGAACTTCAAATCTCTACTCTCTAATTTCCTAATCACACAAAATAGCCTAAGATTAATTTACATCTTTTTAAAGTAACTGAATTCCAAAATATGCTCGTATATAAAAGTCTGTATATAGACAATTCCTCATTTTCCAGGGCTTTCTCCTGAACAGTAACATCTTAGGCGATAAAAAATGACGGGCTCCAATCAGGCACATTTCCTAGATGACCGCAATTACGATTTAGGATACCAACAATCAATTTTACAAGTTTCACGAGGCAATCCTTACTAAATTATGTAACACATACATATACGAAAAGACTTTACTTTCATAAGCCTTTCAAAAAACACGTTTGCAACTATTCACTAAAGATAGGTAAAATTACTTCCACTCGATTCAAAATTATTTTCCAAACACTGAAACCTGACATCTCTGAAAAGAAATTTCAGGGCCAGGTCGTTGGGACCTACATTCTTGTAATCAGATCACTCTTTCCAATTCAGTTGCCCCACGCTGACGAGAGATGGCCAATCTCTTTTGTCTGGGCAGGCCTTTAAAAAACAGCCAGGCTACAAGAACCAAACACTCAGAAAATTACTCTAAAGCGGAGTGCGCTCCATTTTATTCCGTTAATTACCTTTTCCTTTAACGAATCGCCTGGTGTCCGTCAAAAGTTACCACTGAAACTGACTTGAGGGCATTTTTAGCACTGAAGTGAAAAAAGAGGAATGTTGCTGCAAATGCAGGAGGTTTCTAATTCCACCTCACCAGTCCTCTCCACTGGACCTTTTCCAGTGAGTAAGCAAAAGGAAAAGAAAAAAAAAATAGAGCAGGGATCAAGAAGCTTCTGCTTCTCCGAGCTCCCACGAACACCTGAATCAGTGGCGCCTTCCTAAAAAGACGACGGCCGAGACCCCCTCGCTTTTCAGCGCACCCCACGAGAGAGAGAAAATGCACAGGCGCGGGGAGGCCTCTCCGGTCCCCGACAAGTGTGCGCTCGGGGGACCGCACGGACCCGGCTCGGGGCCCCGACGGCCGGGGGAGCCGCGCGCGGGGGTGGGAGTGGGCAGGAGCTCCGACTCCGGCGAGTTCTCGGCGCCTCCCGCTCGCGCTGGGCTGCCTCGGAACTTGGGCAGGGGACGCGGGGACTTTGCCCGGCCGGAGTCAGCCGAGGCCGAGCCGCCCGAGCGGGCCGGGGAGGCGGCGAGGGAGCGCGTCGCCGGGCGGCGCGCCAGGAGGGCGCGACTCCGCGCCACCTCACGCGGCCGGCCGCCCCTCCCGGCCGCGCCCCTCGTCAGCCCGCCCGCCCGCCGCCCCGGCCCGGCCGCGAACCCGCGGAGCCCGGCGCGGAGGGGGCGCCGCGGCGGGCGTGCGGGGGCCCCGCGGCCGGCGAGGGGCGTGCCGGGTGGGAGGGGCGCGCCGGCCGCACCGCCGGCCCCACGCGGGGACCCCGGCCCGCCGCCCGCCCGCCCGGCCGCCCGCGCGGGGACGCGCCGGCCAGGCCCGAGCGGGCCGGGGGAGGGCGGGCGCCGGAACAAAAGCGCCTTTGTCGAGCGGCGGCCGCCGGAGGGTCACACACAATGGAGGAGGCAGCCGGCGCCGCCGCCGCGGGCCCGCCGCGGCGCCCTCCCGAGCCGCCGCGCCGGCGCGCCCCGCACACGCACACACACACACTCACGGGACTCCTCCGGCTCATGGACGGCGTGCGGGGCCCGCGGACGGCCCCCGGGGTCGGCTCAGGTCTCCGGCTGTGCTGACGGCAGCGGCGTCTCCGAGGCTCTCGCTTTGCCGCAGTCGCCGCCATGTAACCCCGACCCGCGAGAGAGGGCGAGGGAGAGGGGGCGGGGCCTCGGGCGCCACGCCCCCCGCACGTCACAGGCTCACTCCACGGGTTCCCCCGCCCCCGCCGGCCCCGCGCTCGCACGCGCCGGAATTTCCAACGCCCGTGACTGGGCTGCGCGCGCCGCGAGGGCGGCGGGGGAGACGCGGGGCTGGGCGGCCGCCCACGCGGGCGGGCCCGGGGGCTGCGGGCGGTGGGCGGTGGGCAGAGGCGCCCGCTATGCTCTGCTCTGCCTCCGGCCCCAGGCCCGAGCGCTAAGCGAGCTAACTCCACGGGAGCGGTTCCTGAGCACCTACTATGTGCAAAGCGCTGGACGGGTCCAGAGGAAGAGGCCTCCTGCGAGCAGGACGGCAGCAAGCAAGAAGGCTGGACCTGAGGGTAGCCAAGGGCTTGGCCGACGACGCATTACAGGCCGGGCGCTAATATGAAGCGCGTTCATTCTGTCTGAGGCTGTGAAGGAATCGAAGTGAGGTCGTCACTTAGGCAGGATCCGAAGGAAGCTGTGTAGCCCCAGGTGGTGTACCTGCCGAGGACTTGGGGAACGATCTGGGACTAGGCCCTTTGAAGCCTAATTTATTTTGAAGCCTCATGTAGTGCAGGGATGTAGTGGGGAATGTAGAAAGGTGCTGTCTTGGACCCACTTCTTGGACGAAAAGCAAATTTATTTATCATGGCTATTGAGTCCAAGGAACCATTCCAGTGCTTATGTGAAATTTATGTAAATAGTTATGCAATTAGAGACACAGGTCAGGACATATTTTTCAATGATTTAATCATCAGTCCTGACAAGAACCCATTGTTTGGCAGCCCCTTATCCATGATTATACACAGCTTCAAAGCTTAAAGCAAAGACCACTTTAAACATCACATAGTGGCTTCCAGTTGGGATGGAGTTTGAATGTTTCAAAATCTACTAATTTTAAACCAATCTGGAATTTCCTGATCCCTAGTAAAATAATCTGAAATAAGACTCCCCTACCTTGCCTGAGGACAGATGGCTTTGCCTGAAATAACATTTTTTTTTTTCTTTTGCCCATAACCTTGCCTCACCCTCTTCCTGACTATAAAAGTCTTCCGATTTGGACATTTCCTTGCAGTGTCTTTCTACCTGTTAGATTGGGTGTTGCCTGATTTAGAAATTGTTTAATAAACCCAGTTAAACTCTAAATTTATGAATTTTCTTCTTAACAGCTATGAGATCATTTTAGTGAGTTATGATCAACATTTTTTTTTAAGATTTTATTTATTTTTTATGTAGAAGAATGGGTGTAGGCCAGAGGTACAGTGTGTGTGTCTGTGAGAGAAAGGATTCACCAGAGACAGAGTGGGGAACAGAAAAGGCAGATTGACTGAATGAATACAATGATGAGGGGAGCAGCTGGCAAGACAAGGAGAAGTCTGCTGCGCCCTATTTGGGTTAGCTCCCTGGCTGGAGATGGAACTCAGGCCCTCATGACAGTCGCTGTGATAGTGCTGAGACTTAATCCCGAGGCCACCAGGGAGGCCCTGGTCATGTTTTTAATGAAATAAGGCAAAAAACTTGAGCACATGGTCCATAACAAAGGATAAGCATAGTATTGTTAAACTTTTGTTTCAGTTATATTTTAATAGATGTTTCAACAAGCTAAAATGTCAATTTAAGAAAGTGATGTGATGTTAACTGAAAATAAGATCTCAATACTTATAGAGCTTATTAAATTGGCAAAGTGGGGATTCTAACCTGGGAAACAGTCTGACAGATTTTATTATGTGAGAGCTATTACAATAAACACAAGTTTGAATTTAATTTATATAGGTAGGAAAGCAGTGCAGGATTTAATATCTTCCTTCCTAAGAAATGCTTTTGCAGACATGCAAAGGTTGGGTACCCATTGTTAAATTTTCTTTATCTGGATCCTTGTGTTGGAAGAACAATAAGGAGCAAACTCTGAGCTTGCAAATGGCTTCAAGAATGAACTCCACCTTGTGACATTTTTACTATGACTCCATCCCCATCTCCATGCTGAAGAGATCACAGGTCCCTGGGTTACAACTCTCAGCATGCCAGGAATCTGACTTCTTGAATGGTGTGGGATCACTGTGAACTGAATCAAACAGCCATGCTTGATATATAACTGAACACATGTGGACTCAGGCCATCATGTGTCTGCAGCCCCACTTGCACCCTAGCACTGCTGGGAAGGTGGAGGTGAGATGTAGAGACACTTGTTAGAGATGTGGGTTAGAGACTCGTGAGAAGGCTCCTTGCAGACCATAGCAGCTGTCATCTTGATTTGTTGTTTGATTTTCCTCCCTTTGTCCCAGACTTGCCCCACCCCCCTCGCTGTTCCCCACCTGAGGTGTCTTAGACTTGTGGTAATCTTTAGGGCTTCACCTGTCCTCTTCAGGGAAACTCCATTTCAAAGGGCATTTGCCCTGGAGGGGCTGGGTAATTTTGAGTATTTTATTGAAAAATTATTATTAAGACTATCCTTTCTTGGCCCTCTCCTGATGGCACAGGCGGTTGAGCGCTGGGCTGTGAAGCTGTCCACAGCCTCTGCAAGACTGGTTTGATCCCGGCAGGCCGGCGGGAGTCCCACATGGCGCAGCAGACCTCTCCTGTCTTGCCCGCTGCTCCCTCAGCAGTGTATTTCATTAGTCTGCCTGTTCTGATCCCCACTCTGTCTCTGGTGAATCCTCTCACCCTCCCGCACATCTGGCCTATACCCTGGTTCTTCTATAAATAAATAAATCTTTTTAAAAAAAAATCCTTTCTTCTCTATACATGCACACTAATTCTACCAAAGATCTTTCACACTAAGAGTCTGCTTCTTTTGTCTTTATGTGCAGTGGCAGGAACATGTTTTAGAGTGTACACCTTTAAGTTTTGGGCGCTCCTTGGTAGTACACTGACACTTGGTCATCAGTGGTTGCAAAAAGACTGGCTGTACCTTCAGGCAATATAATTCCCGCATAAAATACAGGATGAAACCTGTTCATACTTTAAGTCCGTGAAGATGATTTTGCTCTCTTGCCTGCTAATTCAAGAGGAGAGGTATCCAGAAAATTTTATATGTTCATGGCAAAAGCTATCAAAATATGATAACCAAGTGCTATATCCTAATTTCAGATACTAAAATGGAGGAAGTATTTCTTAATGATGAAATACATATGTGTGTGTGTGTGCAGCATGCAAGTCAATTGGATCCCAATCAGAATATAGAAAATGACAGAATAATTATTCAAAATCATGATATTTTTAAAAGATGGTATTTCACTGTAGTGTCTTTGTTCAGATAAATCATTCAAAAGCAGCCAGGATTTAAAAGACTTGGCTTGACCTGACCATGTGACAAGTTACAGGTATTTATGTAGTGTGAGCAGTCACCTAAAAAACTAATGAAATGTTGACTGTGTTAATGGAAAACAGTGTCCAAGTCACAGGGGTACCAGCTTTGTGCTATTTACCTCAGGGTTTCTGAACTTCTGTGTTTAAATATAGATCCCACATAAAAAGAGCTGCCACACATAACAAATTAGAATTCATTAAGAACATTCAGGAAGAGTGTGGAAACCATGCTCTCATAAGGAAAAAAAATGAAGGAATTGGGTCTGTTTTACCTGAAAAAAAATTTGCTAAAATTTTTCTCCTTTGAAATTCTACAGAGTAATTCTACAAAGGAGAAAGTAGAATTATTCCACGTTGCTCTAGAGTTCAGATCTAAGATCATCAGGAGAGGCTATTACCAAGAGGAAGATTTTGGCTCATCATTAAGGACAGTTTCAGATACTGGAGCTCAGTCACAGTGACAGGATTTTCTGGTGAAATGACCGCTACATAATGGGAAGCATTCAATCAGGAAACAATGGCCACCTTTAAAGATGCTCTAAAAGGAATTGCTGAATGGAGGAAGGACCTGCACAGAGGCAATAGCATGCATGGTCTCTCTAACTTGAAGCTTCTATGTGACTATATTTATACTCTTAATTTATGATGGGAAGGAATTCATGGCCAAGTACAGTTGATTCTCATAGTTGGTGCTAGTTATGTTCTATAAAGTCACTGTGGACACTGAATGAATGCAGAACTGTTACCCCTAGAATTTTAGGATTAGGTTCCTGCAAGCTTCTGGTCACATTATCATCAACCAGTCAGTACATAAACGTTTTTTATGTCTGTTTCAATTTAAAGACAACTTATTTAATACATATTGCTGATTCAATAACCTTAAACACATGACCCACAAACAACACTGTAACTCGCACTTAATCAAGTTTAGTACCCAACATACATATTTTCTCCCAAAGGCACATCGTAGCTTTTTTTTTACACTTTAGGGACCCTAGCACACATTAGAGCTATGTTTGGAGGCCATCTTAGACAGAGGAATCACCAACATAAAAGTGAAAAATGTGAAAAACATGGCACTAAACAGGCCACAGAAAAGATACTTGTTTGTAGTATGAGAGTTGAAACAAGAAGGCAGAATGTAGTCTTGCTCAACCTCAGTTGGAACATGCACACAGGCCAACTCAAAATTTTTCACTGCTTTGGTGCATGTCTGCAAATGATTGTGAAAGTGCCATGAGTACTAGCTTGGTCATATGAATGCTTTATGAATGGGAAATTCCTATAAATGAAAATTAAAGAGCCATCATTTAACTTGTTGGGGTGACAAAGAGCTTACAACTCTGAAAAACAATTAAAAAAAAAATGAAATAGAAAAAATAGGCCCAAGATGGAGTTCTTCATGGGGAGGGCAACTTGACTTAATATCTTTTGCAATTTCAACCTATCCCAAAAGTGTAACCCTAAAACAATCAATCTGGAGTTTCCTAATAAGCATCAGTGAGGTTGTCCGCCTGATAAGACCCCCTCTATTCACCTGACTTTACATGAATGTTTTATCCTTTTATAATAACCTTGCCACATCCTCTTTCTGACTATAAATACCCTCCATTTTGTGTAATCCTTTGCAGCATCCAGATGCTTTCCAATTCATTAATTCCTTAACAAAGCCAATTAGAGCTCTAAATTTGTGAATTTAGTTGTTTTTCACCACTACCAAGAAGCTTGTTTCAGGTAAGCAGTTTATAAGCATTATATCATTCCTAGGCTATGAATAGAAAAGTTGCACATAAACTACTTAGATTTTTTTAGACAAAACTTGACTGGTAATAAAATTATTTTCTGAAACAAAAATCTGTATATTTTTTGATAATGGTTATATAACTAAACACTTAAGTGTGCTAGGAAATACCTACTGGGATAATTTTATTTATTTATTTTTCAAAAATATTTATTTATTTATTTATACAAGCACTGGGTACAGTCAGAAGCGCGGGAGGGTGAGAGAATCCACCAGAGCCAGAGCAGGGAGCAGAGCAGGCAGAAGGACCGAAGTACACTGCTGAGGGGAGCAGTGGGCAGCAGGAGAGGTCTGCGCGCCATGTGGGACCCGCCTCCGGTGGCCGGGGATCGAACCGGTGCTGCAGAGGTTAAGGGCAGCTTCGCAGCCCAGCGCTCAACCGCTGCGCCACCGGGGAGGCCCTGGGATAATTTTATAATACCAATTATTAAATTTTCAAAGGATCCTCCCTCTAATTATCTGCCCGAATTTTCTGGAAGCAGGATGAATTTATAGATATGGTAGAATTAAACTTGTCGTGTTACTGGGCAAAAGGGTCTAAAACAACACCAGGTCAGAATTCAGGGCCTGTGTACTCCCAGGGAACAAATGCAAACAAAAGGGGCTTTGTTGTAGTAAAAGAGAAAACAAGATTTATTTTAACTAACAAAGTAGAGGGAGAACTAGCAGGGGAGGAGAGCGAGAAGGTCTAGTTATCACTGACGGTGAGAGGTAGAGCTGCAAACTACAGGAGCTGGCAGGAGGCATGAGAGGCTTGCCCTGCTGAAGTTGGGATCCACCCTCCTCCCCAACCAGGCACCATGAGGGCAAAGGTCCACCATCTACCTTGGCCAGCAAGGCAACTGTTTTAAGTAGCAGCAACTAAGACCAAAACAAAGCAAAATGAACAAAAACAAGCTCACTGTGTCACTCCCTTTTAAAAGCTGCCGGAGTGGCCACTCTGCCCCTTTCCCAGCTGCCAGGACACAGACAGAGTTCAGGTAGTGAGGTTCATGCCTGCCCAGTCCAGGAGGCCTCAACCTTCACCAGCAGGGCCCACGGGGTGCAGAGCTCAGCTATCCCTGCTGCTCCAATAGTAACACAAAGTTGTAGCTCCTCCCACCCCCACCCCCCCGCCTTTAAAAAAATTTTTATATATACTTTTTTATATATATATATTTTTCAAAGATTTGAATCTCCCTGGCCAGCTGGGAATCAAACCCGTGTTGCAGAGGCTGCGGACAGTTTCACAGCGCTGCGTTCAACCCACTGTGGTCAACCTATTCTGCTCAATCACCTGTGCTCAACCCCCTGTGCCACCGGGGAGGCCTTCCCACCACCACTTTTGAAGAGGAGCACAGAGATAGTGCCTTTCTCTAACTTTAGGGATATTCTACATAAGGGTTTTCTTATTTGCACTCTGTCCTTACTTCTCCTATCTTAAGAATCCTGTTGGTTGTCCTCCCCTGGCGGCGCAGTGGTTGAGCGCTGGGCTGCGAAGCTGCCCGCAGCCTCTGAAGCACCGGTTTGATCCCCGGCCACCAGCGAGGGTCCCACAATGGGCGCAGACCTCTCTTGCCGTGCCTGCTGCTCCCCTCAGCAGTGTACTTTGAAAGTCTGCCTGTTCTGTTCCCTGCTTTGGCTCTGGCGCATTCTCTCACCCTCCTGTGCTTCTGACTGTACCCAGTGCTCATATAAATAAATAAATAAATCTTAAAAAAAAAAAAAAAAGAATCCTGTTGGTATGAGGAGAACAGTGCTACTAATTTCTGAAGATAGCACCTATTTTTGAAAACTTAATGTCTTGAAACCACAAAGTCTTCTATAACCATCCTCAGTTTTTGAGAACACTCTGGGCCTCTGCCACATGATCACTGAAAATAAGAGGAAAGGATAGATATGAAGTCTCTCAGCCCTTCCACAGGGAGTAACACATATTTTGAAATCTGAGCACAGAGCAACTTTCACCAAACAAGGCCATTGCCCCCTACCCTCTCTTTGAACTAATAGTCAGGCTATCTGTCATTGGGGAAGGTACTCATTTTCTGTAACTCTAAACTTATGCTGAAGAATAAACAACACTGGTCATTCTGAGTGCTCAAGTTATCAATCTGACAAGAAGGAACAAAGTGGGGCCATTTGAGTCTGGGTAACTAAAACAGAGTCTGAAGGCTATTGAAAATTGGGTTCCAGACATGCCCAGACACATCAGTCTCTGGGAAGGAACTGAAATAAATTCAAAATGCCACTTCCTGGATCAATCAGCAACAGATGCCCTGAAACTGTAACCAATCACTGCTTTACTAACTTTTGCCTAGTTTACATAGCAGACTACCCTCTCTTTTCTCTGTGGATATAAGCCTTAGCCATCCCCAGGCAAAACTTTAAGAGCTTCTTGAGTCTGTGTATCCCACCCTGCAATCCTAATAAAGCCCCAAATAAATGCCTTTTCCTGTTCTAACTTGACAGGATTTCAGTTTCTTGGTTATCAAACTAGTGTGTGTGTGTGTGTGTGTGTGTGTGTGTAGTGTATATATAGTTTAGAATAAGTCTGCCTTCCACAATCCCATCTTTTGCCTTCTATTTTGTCAGATAGTAGTTACCGTCATTGAAACACCCATCCCTGAAAATGTCATCACACCCAGAAGCCTGGGTGAGCTTATGACTCTGAAAAATAATAATAATAAAAAAAATGAAATAGAAACAATAGGCCCAACATGATGTTGGGCCTATTTTTTTGACCATTTCTGTTGTCTGGAGTGCAGCCATCACTCACTATCTCTAGTAATACCCTAGATGTGGTATCCTAAAAGAAAAATGAGCAGGCTTTCAGAAGGTCTAAGATCCTTTTGCCCACCTCAGGCAGCCTCTATCTCTATGAATGCCTGCCACAAGCAAAGGCTTCTATCCCCTTTGCTCCACCACCACCATTACATATCCTGGGCATGCCATAGGGCCCCACATTCAGAAAGACCCTATGCCAGGTTTAATACTCTGTTGTTACCATCTTGAAATTTCCGATTTATCTTTGAACTCATGTTTTGTAGCACAGTTGGATGAACCAATGGAGCATGCGCATTAGCAGGAAGAAGTTAGAAGCAATATGCATGTCCAGAGATTCTTGCCACCCAACTCATGTTTAGTATTCTCAGTGACCCATGAGTCCAGATTTCTGGTGAACCCACAGAGCACGCAGGTAAAAGGTATATGTCTACAACTAAGGAAGTGGGAGCACTGATAGCCCCGAGAGGCCATGCTTTCCTTTGCAACTAGTCCTTGCTTGGAACACAGAAAGAAGGTAATGACATTCTAAAAAGCACAGAAAGATCAAGAAACCCTATGATAGCCTTTCTTTCTTATGCTTCTTCCCTGTATTAGCCAACCACCAATGCTGAAAATATTTCCTTTTCCTTTCAGTCCTATCTCACTCCTCATTAAGCCAGGAAAAGTGTGTTGCCAGGATATGTATCAAAAATGAAGTAACAGTCGTTAGTTTTCTGCAGTATTTCCTCTGAAAATACTCTGGTAAAAACAAACTTATTATATATGTATGTATGCGCTACAAAATAGAAATTGTGTCATTTCGATTTCACGTAGGAATTAAGCGCTCTTAGTTTTGTATTAAAACTAGCATTACATATTATAAAAATTAATTATGAAATTCATGCTAATAAATTTTTAATTTTTCTTATTTAGAACAGTATTAGCAGTAAATTGAAACTATCTTAGTGAGAAAGAGACCAGAAGAAAGGGGAAAAAGGGCTTATATTTAGGTGACTTTAACAGAAAATTTTCCCTACTTTTGGATCAAATTGTATAAACGCTTTTGAACACCCCTCTCCCCACCCCCAGAATCCCAGTGAATAGCCCTACTGTGAAGAAGGTGGATCAGGAAACAATCCCCTCATTGCCAAAGCTACCCTAGGAGATGTGAGAGATTCTCTCTGCTGGGTGGGTAAGGGCTTCAAGGCTGTTACAGCCCAGCCACCCACACTCAGCAGCTGCATTTCCTGTAGTAAACACACTGCCTTCTTACTCGTGAAGGTAGAAGTGGGGGAGGAAGGAAGACCTTGTTCTGCTGCTGAGACACATTTTCCCATAGAAAGTGTTGTAGGTCACAGATCTCATCCTCCTGTCCTTAAACTGCATGTGGATTAAATGGGTTTCTGAGTGGGCCTGAGAACCTACACAGTATTTGTCACATTGTTTCTGGGAGAAAGGCTTTTTCAGTTTCAAACAACCAAGTTAGAAATAACTTGTTGAGAACCTGACTTAGTCATACACGGGGATATCTCTACCTTCTTAGCTCAGAAATGCTGAGCTTACAGAGAAGGTAAAGCCCTGGCAAACAACTAAATGTTAAAGAGCAGATTATTAATAGTAACAACTTCACTTTATCCTCTGGGTGGTACGAAGCGTCCAGTCCTTCAGACATGGACCTTGATGAACTTGATTACAGTTTTACCAGAGTTGACTGGTCTCTGGCAACCAACACACACCAGCCAAACCTAAGAGATGGTACGCTGTGAACCAGACACCAGTCCATTAGGCACACAAGAGAGGCTGTGCTTAGCTGGACTAAAGATTTATCCAATCTGACAATGATCAGGAATTTAGATGTCTTGTTTTTTCCTTGGCATTTCTGTGAAGCCTGAGGAAGGGCCTGGGGAGTCTCCTGGCTGGCCAACCCCATCACCTCAGGTTCCAGGTCCATGCAAAAACTTGGATTTGTAAAGAGATCAAAAATTGCATTTTTGTTTTAAGGATAATATTTTTTTTTCTTTTTAATCAACTCTTAATCTAATGCCGATCTCATGACCTAAGAGTACGTCCCTGTGCTTCACAGTAGAGGAGGGCTTCGTCAATGTTTTTTTTTTTTAATTTCACCTGTTTCTTTTTACCTTTTTATTTTCTCTAACTCTCTAGTGTTGAGCATAGTGCCTGAACATAGTGGTCTCTCAGTAAATGTTTGTTGAAAATGAAGTGTTTTTGAATATTGTAAATGCCCTTATAACCTGCAGCGAATAAGGAGAATAAGGATTTCCTGGGAATATCCGTTTATTTAAAGCTATTTTTAAAGCAACTTTCTTAGAGAATCTGTTTGGTCATTTTAGTGGCCCTATTTTATGACCTGGTATATCTATTAGACCATCTTTTAAAGGTTTTGAGGCAGAATTAAACGAATGATTTCAGGTATAGATTCATTACCATTTTGTCAAATATAAGACAAAATAATGCTTTTAGATTTGTTTCCCACTTTTTAAGAAAAAATAGCTAGCATTTTATTGTTATATGACTTTAGGAAATAGTCGAATATAAATTGTGGGCCTCCCCTGGTGGCGCAGCGGTTGAGCACTGGGCTGCGAAGCTGCCTGCAGCCTCTGCAGCGCCGGTTTGATCCCCGGCCTCCTGCGAGGGTCCCACATGGCGCGCAGAACTCTCCTACCACTGTACCCAATGCTTGTATAAATAAATAAATAAATAAATAAATAAATCTTTAAAAAAAAAATATATATATATATATATATATAAATTGTGGTTTCCTTTCTTAAATAAAACATAGCTCCAAGCCCATCTTTGTTCAAGTATACTTCAGACTAACAATCCTAAATGCATTCTCTAAAATCAGAACTGAATAAACTCATTTGCCATGTCAACTCACATAGTTTTGTGCAATTTATCCTTTCTTCAATTTAGATCCATCTGCGTAGTGTTTGCTACTCTGGAGAGCTTAAGGACACCTCAAACCAATGACTTCTTTGCATAAGCCCACTTTCAGACAGTCTCCGACAGTCTTAAATAAGAGAAGTTTCCTAGGAGCAATCCTTGGGGGCTCCACTACGAAATCAGAAGAATCTGTCTGGTATCCTGGCATCAACAGAAGTCAGCTGACCTGGGCCTCCCCGGTGGCACAGAGGTTGAGCGCTGGGTTGCAAAGCTGCCAGCGACCTCTGCGGCGCCGGTTCAATCCCCGGCTGCTCCCCGGCCACCTGAGGAGGGTCCCACATGGCGCGCAGACCTCTCCTGCCGCCCGCTGCTCCCCTCAGCAGTGTACTTCGGTCCTTCTGCCTGCTCTGCTCCCCGCTCTGGCTCTGGTGAATTCTCTCACCCTCCCGCGCTTCTGACTGTACCCAGTGCATGTATAAACAAAACGAACGAACAAACAAACAAATAAATAAAAAAAAAACATGCCTCTATTAAAAAAAAAAAAAAAAAAAAAAAAGTCAGCTGACCTGGATACCAGTCCCAGTTCTGCGACTTATTAGTGGTCATTTAGTCGCAAGTCATTTACTCGCATTTTTAAAATGCTAAATAACACCCACCTCACCTCTCTTCAGAGTTATTCCAAGCATTACATGAGATAATATGTGTGAAAACACTCTGAAAATCCTAAATGACTGAATAAATAGTGTTATTAATATCTCCATCCAGAAGCTTGGATGATTTCCTACATTAAGCCAGCTCTTTTTCTTTCACTCAATTCATTCCACAGATATTCTTTAAATGTCTACTTTACTGACAAAATTTTCTCCCCACCTTCTTGGGTAACTGAATTGGGTAAAGTGTTTTTTGTGTTTTTTTTTAAGTTTAACATGTAAATTGGAAACATTTTTTTAAAGTATAGCATTCAGGGCCTCCCTGGTGGCGCAGTGGTTGAGCGCTGGGTTGCGAAGCTGCCTGCAGCCTCTGCAGCACCGGTTCGAACCCCAGCCGCCGACCGAGGGTCCCACATGGCGCGCAGACCTCTCCTGCCGCCCGCTGTTCCCCTCAGCAGTGTACTTCGGTCCTTCTGCCCGTTCTGTTCCCCACTCTGGCTCTGGTGAATTCTCTCACCCTCCCGCGATTCTGACTGTACCCGGTGCTTGTATTAATAAATAAATAAATCTTATAAATACATACATGCATACATACATAAATAAATAAAGTATAGCATTCACTGCTTTGTGCTTACTTGTATCTTAAAGAAACATGGTCAAATAGTGAACAGGGACACACCAAGCACGTCGCTGCAAAGGTAGAAGGCCTGAGCACAATCTCAGCCTGCATCCCCTCAGAGTCAGCAGGAGTATCTTCTACATGCAGCTCACAGAGACATAAAGGGAAGTGCAGAGTGGGGTATTGAGGGGCTAGTGGGAAGGGGATGAGGAGTAACTCTATATAACTTCTGAAATGCAGCCATCAGTATGATAATAAATTGATTTACTTACATGAAAGCAGCTTATAGCATCTCCTTTGAATTAGCCTGTGGTCCAGTGTAGCAAAGAAAAATTTCTTCCATTTTTAGAACCCTCTGGTGAAGGTTTACAGATACTGTTTCCAAAGGAAAAATAAGACAAAGTGTTCATGGGGAAGAGGGGAAAAGAAATTTGTATAATGACTTAGCTTTACAACAGGTTATGAAAGAAATAAGAGGAAGAGATTAAAATGGTTCTTTCTCTCCTCCCTCTGTGACTCAGAGACTAATCCTAAAAATAATCATCCCAGTATAGGGAAGCCGAGCAAAAACTCCCATCTCCATATTTCTGGTTCCGTCATGGCCCTGGAGAGGAAAGGAAAAAACAGAAGAGGGAAAGAGGAAACAGTAATTGTTAAAGATAATATGGAGAAGAGGTAAGGGGGAATTAAAGGCCAATCTAGCTCTGATGAAATAAGCATTTCTGTTCCTGCCCTATTCTGAAATATGTTGTGTCATCAAGGATGAAGCCTCAACTTGCTTTTTCCATCTTATCTCCCACTAACTCTTCTGGTGATCCATATTTTACTCATTTAAATGAACTTTTATCTTTCAACATCATTCCCCTTTCCTGTATCACAACAGGAAGTTCTTTTTTAAATGTTTCCTTAGTCACATTTATGTTTGTTCATTTATTTTAAATATATTTATTTTGAAAGTATTTCAAACTTACAGAAAAGTTGCATAGATGGCCTGATGAACTTACGATTTGAGAATAAGTTGCTGACATGATAAATGTAATGGACATTGGAATGCACTGACCAGATGCCCTTCAAGGAAGGACTCTGCCAAGCGTGGGGACTGTGGTCAGCTGTCATTTCTTTCAAGGTTTGCCTCATCTGCCGAGAGCCACCTTGCCTAAGGAGATGCCCCTTTCCGGGTAGCCCAAACCCAATTAAGGTAAGGATGGAAAGGCCTGGCTTGCTCAGCCCTATGCAGAATGACTTCAGTGGACCTTGTCCCTTCAAGGATCCCCCCTGTGGGGTTAGCTAAGGCTTCAGCCTACTGCTCTGATCAACTTCACCCTCTATCCAATCCTGTTTTCTTCCCCTCCCTTCCACAGATATTGATCCCAAGAGCTCTCCCTAATAATTAACATGAACACTAAAGTCCATCTCTGAGTCTGCTTCTTTTCTAATGTTGGTTACTCACTACCCAGCTGTTAGGAGGACCTCGTGGTATGTGATACATGGAATATAGATATCTTGTCACAGGCATCCAGTTATTAAAACTTTCTCCAGTGGGGCTTCCCTGGTGGCCTAGGGATTAAGTCTCAGGGTGACAGCCCACCACCATGATATGAGTTTGATCCCCGACCAGGGAGCTAATCCACGTGGCACAGAATACCTCTCCTGTCTTGCCCTCTGCTCCCCTCAGCATTGTATTTCAGTGGATCTGCCTGTTCTGCTCCCCACTCTCTCTTTGGTAAGTCCTCTTACACACACCCCAACCTCTGGCCTATGCCCCAGTTCTTCTATGCAAAATAAATAAATAAAAATCTTACAATAAAGGAATAATTCTTTAAAGAAAGAAAGAAAAAAACCTTCCCCAGTGGTGAGTTGGGATAGTATACTAGTCAGAGAGAATATATTACCTGATACAATCTATTGGGAAAATAATAACTATAAGGACAATGGCATTGGATGGTTTTTGCTTAACTTTATTGATGCTCTAAGGAAAGAAAACAAAAAGCTGAGAGTGACTAGCAGGCAACTGAAAGCAGCATGCAAAGAAGCTTTCTTAACCTGCAATGGGAGTGCAGGACAGAGAAAGCAGAGAACCAGACTGGGTTAAATGATCAGTGTAGTCAAACTCCAAAGAAGCTTAAATTACTAACCAAACTAGTTTTCCTATGCTGAGACCCTGACACGTGGGATGGAGACATATGAACTGATGTTCCCAGTATCTTGGATTCCCAGATTACTTTCAGCACTCTGAGTCTGCAGAAGTGAGCCACTTCTCCCTACTTGCTTGAGACAGTACAAAGGCCTCTCCCTGCAAGACAACACGTGACCTCTCATGAGCTGCCATTGCCTATCCTTTTGTCCATTAAAGCAGTAACTAGGGTTAAGTGGAAGCATAACCCAGTTGGGAACATGCTAGGTGTGGTAAGGGGTGTGGGGGAACACACCCCAAAGGAGCAAAAAAATCTAACTAGTCGTCTGCAGGAATACACATGGGACTAGATTCTGAATGTTTGATCAAAGGGGAATAGAATATAAGACTAGATAATGATCTGGGGGTATTCTCCCAAAATACAAGGTTTGAATTTGGCCTCAGTAATTAGAGTAAACTTGCTATTAAGGTGGCTCCTATGAAGCACAGAAAAAGTGATGGCTCTTACTGAGAGCAAATGCCATTGATATCTTGGCAGATTGTAGAGGAAAGGAGTAAAAGACTAAGGAGAATAAACTATCTAGGGGTAAATTTAACAAAACTTGAATACTGAAGATTATAAAACATTGAAAAATTAAAGAGTAATTAAATGAAAATATATTCCACGTTCATGTATTAAAAGACATAACTTTTTAAGATGACAATACTCTCCAAATTGATCTATATATGTAATATAATCTTTATCAAAATCCCACCTGGCTTTTTTATAAAAGTTAAGAAGGTGATCCTAAATTCATATGGAAATGCAAGGTGTCTTGAATAACTAAAAATTCTTGAAAAAAAAAAAAAAAAAAGAAAGAGTTGAGGGCCTCCCCGGTGGCGCAGCGGTTGAGCGCTGGGTTGCGGAGCTGCCCGCAGCCTCTGCAGCACCGGATCCATCCCCGGCTGCTCCCGGGCCCCAGAGGAGGGTCCCACATGGCCCAGAGGAGGGTCCCGCATGGCGCGCAGACCTCTCCTGCCGCCCGCTGCTCCCCTCAGCAGTGTACTACGGTCCTTCTGCCTGCTCTGCTCCCCGCTCTGGCTCTGGTGAATTCTCTCACCCTCCCGCGCTTCTGACTGTACCCAGTGCTTGTATGCATGTATGTATAAATAAATAAAAACAAACAAATAAATAAATCTTTAAAAAAAAAAAAAGAGTTGAAGATTCATGTCCCAATTTCAAAAGGTACTACAAAGCTGCAATAATAAAAAACAATGTGGTACCAGCATAAGATAATGATAGGCATATAGATCAATAGAATTGAACTGAGAGTCCAAAAATAAACACGCACATTTATGGGCAATGGCTTTTAATTTCCATTTTTATTTATTTATTTTTAAAGATTTATTTATTTGTATACAAGAACCGGGGTACAGGCCAGATGCGTGGGAGGGTGAGAGGATTCACCAGAGACAGAGCGGGGAACAGAACAGGCAGACTGACGAAATACACTGCTGAGGGGAGCAGCGGGAGAGACAGGAGAGGTCTGCTTCTCCATGTGGGATTCTTGCCGGCTGGCAGGGATTGAACCCGCGCTGCAGAGGCTGCGGACAGTTTCACAGTGCAGCGCTCAACCGCCAGTGCCACCAGGGAGGCCCAGGCAATGGATATTTAAAAGATTTTTTTTTTCATTTATGCATACAAGAACTGTTGTGTAGGCCAGAGGTGTGGGGGGTGAGAATGGGGGGCAGAACAGGCAGATCTATTAAAATACACCGCTGAGGGGAGCAGTGGGTGAGTCTGGAGAGGCCTGTTGCACCAGGGGCTAGCTCCCTGGCTGGAGATCAAACTCAAGCCAAAAACCGAAAGCAGCAGTGTCTGGCAATAGCTTGATAGCTCTGAGGCTTAAGCCCTGTGCCACGAGGGAGGCTCTGGGCAATGGATTTTTTTTTTTTTTTTTTTTGGTGGGACCCTCGCTGGCAGCCAGGGAACAAACGGGCACTGCAGAGGCTGCGGGCAGCCTCGCAGCCTAGCGCTCAACCGCTGCATCACCAGGGGAGACCCGGCAATGGATTTTTTAAAAGATTTATTTATTTATGCATACAAACGTGGTGAAACAATTCTATGAGAAAAGAATAGTTTTTTTCAACAAATGGGGCTAGGACAACTAGATCCCCACAAGCGATAGAATGAAATTGAGCCCTTAAACCACACAATACACGGACATTAACTCAAATGTACTAATAGCCTTACATGTAAGAACTAACACTGTAAAACTTTTAGGAAAAAAATACAGGGTAAATTTCTGTGACCTTGGATTTGGCAATGATTTCTTCATGACACCAATAACACAGGTAACCAAAGAAAAATTGGTAACTTGGACTTCATCAAATTTTGTGCTTCAAAGAATACCATCAAGAAAGTGAGACAACACGCAAAATGGGAGAAAATATTTGCAAATCATATTCAGATATATGATCATATATATGACCCTTTTTACTAAGGGCCTAGTATCCAGAACTCTCCTTTCTATAACAATTAGACAAATTACCCAATTTAAAAATAGCCAAAAGGCACAGCAGACCTCTCCTTCCTCGCCCACTGCTCCCCTCAACAGTGTCTTTGGTCCGTCTGCCTGTTCTGTTCCCCGCTTTGGCTCTGGTGAATCCTCTCACCCTCCCACGCTTCTGACCTGTACCCCAGTTCTTGTATAAAATAAATAAATAAATCTTTAAAAAATATAAAAATATGGGCCTCCCTGGTGGTGCAACGGTTGAGCGCTAGGTTGCAAATCTGCCCGCAGCCTCTGCTGCACTGGTTTGATCCCTGGCCGCCAAGTGAGGGTCCCACATGGTGTGCAGACCTCTCCTGCTGCACCCGCTGCTCCCCTCAGCAGTGTATTTCCTCAGTCTGCCTGTTCTGTTCCCGCTCTGGCTCTGGTGAATTCTCTCACCCTCCTGTGCTTCCGACTGTACCCAGTGCTTGTATAAATAAATAAAAATGAATCTTTAAAAAAAATAAAAATAGCCAAAGGATTTGGATAGACATTTTTCCCAAGATTATCTACCAATGGACAATAAGTTGATGAAAAGATATCTGCCATCAGTGGTCGTGAAAGAAATGCAATTAAAAACTACAATGAGGTATCACTTTATACTACTACAATGGATATAATTTTAAAAAAGGAAAATAAAGTGGTTAGTATGTGGGGTAATTGGAATTTTCATCCATTGTTGGTAGAAATGTAAAATGGTCGACCAATTTAGAAAAAAAGTGTGTAGGTTGCTGAATATAAAATTAATATAAATATAAAGTTAAATATAAAGATATTACTTGACCGAGCATTTCCACTGGAAATAAAACATAAGTGCACACAAAAATTTGTACACAAATATTTATAGCAGCATTATTCATAATAGCCAGAAAGTGGAAACAACTGATGAATAAAAGAAATGATATATCCACTGAATAGAATATTATCCAATGATATAAAGAATTGTTAGACATTAGGTCTATTGTTATATAACAAAGGTAGGGAAGAATTTTTTAGTACCTAGATGATACTTGGATGCTTTCTGTTATTCCTTTGCCCAGTTTTGTGGTAAATGGATGATGCAGCAATCCTGACCTCAGAGGGGTGACCAGGAACACAGACATCTCTGGTTTGAGACTCTAGATCATACCCCCTAGGTAAGTCACCAGAGTTGAAGAGAAGTGGTAGTTGGAAAATGAGAAGAAAGCCAAAGAGGAAGGCCATGAATTTCCATCACCTCTTCAAGGCCAACTACAGCAGAAGGGGCTGTAGTTTGTCCTACAAATCTTTCTCTTCTAAGTCTCCCCAGGAGTGGAGGCTCATCAGAAACCTGGAGAAGCTATCCCTCAACAGATATGAAGCAGATCTAACAGCAGCGCAAGAAATCAACTAAAAATTCCTTTTACAAAAGGGCTTCTTGTTCCAAGTGCTTGGAGCACTTCAGTAGATAGTTTTCAGTTAACAGCTCCTACAGCTGCAGAGAGCTGTCTCAACCAAGCTCACTCCCTTGTGGGGACAGCCCATACCCAGTGACTAATCAAGGCATGGTTTTAAAGTCATTTCTGCTCCTGTGCTCCTTGTGGAGTGACTTGAGGCTGTTAAGCTTACATGCAGCTTGCTTTTCCTTCTGTACAAGCCTGCTTCCTTCTCTTCCTTTCACGGTGTCAATCCCAAAGACACTCCCTAATAAACATCCTGGACATGAAATTCTGACTCTGAATTTCCTTCCTGCAGAGTGTAAACTGCAAAAATGCCCTGTCACCCCCAGATATTTTAGCGGGCGTTTATTACTAATGAGACCATTCATCTGGACAACCCCAGTACATCTATCAAAATCAGGAATTTAACACTGACATGTTACTACCTAGTCATCAGACCTTTTCAAATTTTGTCAGTGCTGCTAATAACGTCTTTTTTAAAGCAATCGAAAATTATGGATTGTATTTAATTGTCATGACTTGTCAAGTTTCTTCAATCTTGGATGGCTCCTTAGCTTTATTTTCATGACTTGATACCTTAAGATGACAGGTCACTTATTTTTGTACACTGACCCTCGATTTGTGTTTGTATAAGGTTTTTTCATGATTAGATTCAGGTTATGCATCTGGCAGAACTGTAAAAGAAGTGATGCTGTATTCTTCTCATTGCATCCTATCTGGTGATACATGATTTCAATTTGTCCTAGCCCTTGGTGATCTATTTTTTTTTTTAAAGAAGTGGGATGCAGGCCAGAGTAGCGGGGGGTGAGAAGATTCACCAGAGAGAGCAGGGAGCAGAATAGGCAGATGAACCAAAATACACTGCTGAGGGGAATAGCTGGAGCGAGACAGGAGAGGTCTGCTGCGCCATGTGGGTTGCTCCACAGCCGGCAGGGGATCTAACTGGCGCTGCAAAGGCTGTGGACTGCCTCACAGTACTGCACTCAACCCCCTGTGCCACCAGGGAGGCCCCTTGGTGATATCTTTTAATAAGGTGCTAACAGCTTTTTCCACTATAAAGTTACTCTTTTCTCCTTTTGTAATTAAATATTTTGTCGGGAGGTACTCTGAGGCTATGTAAATATCCCATGCCTCCTCGGATTTCCAATTTATTCTTTTATGTATTTATTAGTGTATTGGTTCAGTAATTTCTATTTTATTCAATGGACTATAATCCATTACTCTCATTATTTTGAGGATCAAATTGATCCATGTATGGCAAGTGAGTGCCCCTTCCAGTTGGCTTCTTTATTCTTTTGATATCTCCATAATTCTTTTTTTTTTTAAGATTTATTTATTTATACAAGAACTGGGGTACAGGCCAGAAGCGCAGACGCGCAGGGTGAAAGGATTCCACAGAGACAGTGTGGGAGCAGAACAGGCAGACAGACAGAAAACACTGCTGAGGAGAGCAGTGGGAGACAAGAGAGGTCTTCCATGCCATGTGGGTATCTCCCTGGCCGGCCGGGAATCGAACCCACGCTGCAGAGGTTGCGCACAGCTTCACAGCGCCACATTTAACCCACTGCACCACCAAGGAGGCCTGATATCTCCATAATTCTTTTTTGTACTTCCTCAACATTCTTCCTGCTGCATTCTAAGCTCATTTTGTATTTTCCCAGCAATAGCCCTGGGGGAATTAGCCTATTTCTCTGAGGAGTTCTGGTTTCTTTAAGTGGAGAACAGCATTTAGAAATTAAGATTTGAACTAAGCATTAGGTGTGCTCTTTGCTATGAAGTGTCGCTGTTCTCAGGCCCTTTCAGTGCAGACATATAGATTATATGAAATATACATGCATTACATAAACACATACATACACATAAACACATTTTTTCTATTTATATATATCCAAATTATAAGTTCACAATGACACCTCCAATTTCAGTTTAATATCAACTAGTTCATTCTAGTTTTTTAATTTATCATCTCTACATTAAGAAACCTAACTCCCAGGGCCTCCCTGGTGGTGCAAGGGGTTAAGACGCAACCTATGAAGCTATCCACAGCCACTGCAGCACAGGTTCAATCCCCGGCCAGTGAGGTGACCCACATGGCTCAGCAGACCTCTCCTGACTTGCCTGCTGCTCCCCTCAGCAGTGTATTTCAGTCACTCCGCCTGTTCTGGTCCCCACTCTGTCTCTGGTGAATCCTCTCACTCCCCACAACTCTGGCCCGTACCCCAATTCTTACATGTATAAATAAATAAATCCTTTAAAAAAAAAAAGAAACCTAACTCCCATTATTCTTCATGTGGCTACTTACTTGATCAATCCTTCTGTATATAAACAATCTCCTGTGACTGTTCCTACTCTCCTGTCTGGATACCATCTTCACCCTGTACCAGGCTGCTGGAGCTGGATCACCACCTGCATAGGCACCCTCCTAACCAGGTCTGACTCCATCACCCTCTGCCAGAGGGTCTTTCTTCAACAGATGTCCTCTTCACCCAACTTGATCTCTGCGCCCACACTAGGCTCTCTCTCCCCTTCCCTGGCCCTTGTAGATAGCTACCTTACCTGTTGGACTCCAACACTGGCTTCAGGCTGCCCCTCTGTAGGGATTCTTCTCTCTTCTCATGATACCACAATGACATCCCCCTCCTGTGCGGACAACCTCCTCATCCTAGTCAGGCCCGGTCCACACAGACGCCCTTCTGACCCTTCTTGGCCTCTGACAGCTGCACTGACTTGACCTCTTACAAAAATGCCCTCCTCACATCTCTCAGCTACCACATTTCCATATTCCTACAATAGACACTCACCTCAACTGGCCCATGTAATGGCTTTTGGACGAATATGTGCAGTAAGAGGGGAAAGAAAGTGGAAGGGTAGAGGAAGAGGAGACAGCTCATTAATTCATTTTTCAGTTCCTTTTTAGTAGAATCATTTTTCTGAGATTCACTTCCATTTTGGTTTTTGGCTAGATCTATTTCTGTGTGTCCTCTTAAATTCATATATCTCAGGAGAGACAAAGCTGTCAGCTCAGTCCTTTCCTTATCTAAAATGATCACCACCTCCTCTATCAAAACCACCATGGTGCACACAGAAGTCAATATATGACACATTGCTCAGCTGAAAATACCCCTCTCCATCACATTCTTTTCAGTGGAGTTTCCCCATACAGACATGGGCATGCATATATAGGAATAGGGCATCCTGATAGCTCCATACTTCTAATTTCTTTTCCCTGTTTCCTTTGTCCTCTTCCTATCATAATTGTTCATCTTGCCAGGTTAGTTAAAATGGAACCTCAGTGGGCTTCAACTTTTTGTCCACTTTCCCCCATGGGAAGATACTGCAAATAACCTAGCGCCATATAGACCCCACATCCCAGTAAAAATGGATTATTCACTTCTCTTCATATGCCTCAAGCTGTGTGACTTGATTCATACTTATGTTTCTGCCTGTTCTATCCTCTGGTTGCCTCTCCAAAGGTCAAAGCCATGTACTTACTTCACAGTCTACCTCCGCCACTAAAGCTATCCAATCTCTGAAACTTGACCTCACAGAACATCATGTGCATTGGTGAGAAGCATCCTTTCACTAACATATTCTAATTATCATTCCTAGGAGACTAGGAGCTAGCTCCTTGGGTACAGGTACCATTTCTTTTTTTTTTTAATCTCTTTACTCTCTCAAAGTCTGGCACAAAGTAGAGGTTCTACATAAGCTTGTTGAATTGAAACATAACAAAGACTTTTTTTTAAGATTTATTTATCTATTTATTTATTTATTCATTTATTTATTTATTTATACAAGAACTGGGATACAGGCCAGACGCGCGGAAGGGTGAAAGGATTCACCAGAGACAGAGCGGGGAGCAGAACAGGCCGACTGATGAAATACACTGCTGAGGGGAGCAGCGGGTGCTACAGGAGAGGTCTGCTGTGCCATGTAGGACCCTTGCTGGCCAGCCGGGATCAAACCAGCACTGCAGAGGCTGCATTCAGTTTCATAGCGCTGCGCTCAACCTCCTGTGCCACCAGGGGAGGCCCAACAAAGACTTTAAAAAAATTTTTTTTAAAGACTTTTTTTTTAATTAATTTATTTATACAAGCACTGGGTACAGTCAGAAGCGCGGGAGGGTGAGAGAATTCACCAGAGCCAGAGCGGGGAGCAGAGCAGGCAGAAGGACCGTAGTACACTGCTGAGGGGAGCAGCGGGCACAGAGGGGAGCAGCGGGCGGCAGGAGAGGTCTGCGGGCCATGTGGGACCCTCCTCCCGTGGCCGGGGAGCAGCCGGGGATAGAACCGGCGCTGCAGAGGCTGCGGGCAGCTTCGCAACCCAGTGCTCAACCGCTGCGCCACCAGGGAGGCCCTTTAAAGACTTTTTTTAATATTAAATTTTCTTTACCTGGTGCAGTCTTCAAAACAAACTTCCTAAATCCTTTCTGGCATGAGATTTAACTTTTCTACCTCAAAGAAGAAAAAGATGTTTATTTTATCATTTAATGTATGGAAAAGAAAAGGTATTTACCTTTTTCCAACATGATGCAACTGGTTATACCAGTATTCCAAGAGATAAAATCCATCTCAAAATAAATCCATATTTGCCTATGGGAAGCCTATTTTTTTCCTCATTAAATTTTGTTTTACTGGGTCCCAAATTCTGTAACAGGTTTTTGGTCAATTTGTTTCCATTAAAAAAAGTACTGGTTTTAAAAATTAGTAACTTAAAACTGCAACGCTAAAGAAACAAAATGGTCCACAAAAAACATTTTCCTTTTCTTCTGAAGATATAATATGCATTGTTATCATTAACCAGTCTTTTATTATTAAAGACCAATTGAGATAAACTATTCTGTGATAGTTCTTCCTCCACTGATTAAGACTGGGGCGAGTCAGGGGGTAGGTAATTGTGGATAATATTCATTTAGCCTTCTGGGTTTTCTGGGCAGAGTTGGTGACCTTGCCAGCTCCAGCTGCCTACTTGTGCACTGTTTCGTAACACCCACAGCAACTGTCTGTCTCACGACACGAACAACAAAGCGGTCCAAAGGAGGATAGTCAGAGACGTTCTCATGGGCTTGCCAGGAACCATAGCAACTATGGCAGCATCATCAGATTTCAAGAATTTGGGACTATCTTTCAGCTTTTCCCCAGAATGACGATCAGTCTTCTCCTTCAGCTCAGCAAACATGCAAACAATGTGAACAGGGTAGCACTGCAGCACAGGTGCATGTCCAGCACTGATTTGGCCAAGAGGGTTCAGAATAATCACCTATGCTCTGAAGCCAGCAGCTTCTGTTGGTGGGTCATCTCTGCTGTCACCAGTCACATTGCCACACCGAACATCTCAGACAGATGAAGCCCACATTGTCCCCAAGCAGAGCTTCACTTGAAGCTTCATGGTGCATTTCCACAGACTCTATTTCAGTTGTAACATTGACTGGAGCAATGGTGACAACCATATCAGGTTTGACAACACCAGCCTCAACTTGGCTCACAGGGACAGTCCCGATACTACCAATTTTGTATATGTCCTGGAGGAACAGACGCAGGGACTTGTCATTTGGACAACTTGGTGGCAGGATGCAATCCAGAGCTTCAAGCAGTGTGGTTATATATATATATTTTTAAGACTTATTTATTTATGCATAAAACAGCTGGGGTACAGACCAGAGGTGTGGGGCGGGCAGTAAGAGGATTCACCAGAGAGACAGAGTGGGGAACAGGTAGACTGACTGAAATACTCTGCTGAGGGGAGCAGCGGGGGAGACAGGAGAGGTCTGCTGCACCATGTGGGTTAGCTCCCTGGCCTGCTGGGGATCGAACCTTTGCTGCGGTGGCTGTGGATAGCGTCACAGTGCTGTGCTTAACCCTTTGTGCCACCAGGGAGACCCCTCAAGCAGTGTGGTTCTATTGGCGTTGCCATCTTTATGGGTGATTTTCCATCCCTTGAACCAAAACAGATTAGCACTTGGTTCCAGCGTGTTGTCACCACTCCAACCAGAAATTGGCACAAATGCTAATATGTCAGGGTTGCAGCCAATTTTCTTAATATAGGTACTGACTTCCTTAATGATTTCCTCATACCTCTTCTGCCTGTAGGGTGGCTCAGTGGAATCTATTTTATTAACAGCAACAACTAATTGTTTTACACCCAGTATGTAAGCCAGAGGGAATACTCATGGGTTTGCCATTCTTGGAGATAACAGATTCAAATTCACCAATACCAGCAGCCACAATCAGGACAGCACAGTCAGCCTGAGATGTGCCTGCAGTCAAGTTTTTGATAAAAGTCTCTGTGTCCTGGGGCATTAATGATAGTCACATAATACTTGCTGGTCTCCAATTTCCACATGGAGCTATTGATAGTGATGCTATGCTCACATCCAGCTTTCAGTTATCCAATACCCATGCATACTTGAAGGAGCTCTTCCCCATCTCAGCACCTCCTCTTCAAAGTTTTTGATGATTCTTTTGTCGATCCCACCACATCTGTAGATCAGATGACCAGTAGTGGTGGACTCACTAGAATCAATGTGTCTAGAAATGACAACAATGTTGATATAAGCCTTTTCCTTTCCCATTTTGGATTAGTTTAGCTGTGGCTTTCACAACACCTGTGTTTTGGCAGCAAACCTGTTGTAAAAAAAAGCAAAGCCTATTTTTTTTTATCCTGTCCAATGGTACACCATTCTAACTTTTGAAGTTAATAAATATTGACATTTTCTCTGGAACACACGCTACTTTGCACACTGAATAAAATCATATTTTCACCTGCAGAGAAACGGCCCCAATTCCTCAATCTCTGTAAGAATTATGTAACTACAATAGGAAACCAACCAGCTTCTTCTGTGTTAGTCCTAGCCTGGATTCTCATAATCTGTTCCAAAGTAGGATATTATTGAAAACCTAGGCTGCTTTGTCATATTTTTCTTTACTTAACTCTTTAGTACAAGGAAAATCATTAGGTTATAAACTATTTGATTCTTCTCTTTTGTATCCGTCCTTTGTGTATAATAGCACACTCTAATTGCACAATGAGCGATTTCACCAAATTAGTCTGACAATGGTCACTTTCCTAAACTGCCACTACTTGCTATACTCAGTTGCCAAAAAATATGGACTTCGGATGCTCTCCTCATGTTTGATTCTATTGCTTTTGGACCTCAGTCCCTAGTGGCCTGATGGATATTGCACTATACTTACAGAGATGGAAGATTGAAGAATTTTAATTATCTCATAGATCATGCCTTGAAATTGGTAGAACTGAATGGAGAAAGAAGGTTTAGAGACCATGAAGATGCTTTGCTGTTTACTAGTAGAACTCAAGCTGACAGATACTGGTGGTAGGCTAAATTATGACCACCCTCCCCCCAAAAGATGTCCATTTCCTTATCCTTGGAAGCGATGGATGTTATTTTGTATAGCAAAGAAGGACACTGTAGGTGTGGTTAAGGATTTTGAGATGGAGCTATTCTGCATTATCTGGATGGGTCATAAATGCAATATTACATGTGTCCTTAAAATAGGAAAACAGAGAGGGATTTGATGCACAGAGAACAGGCAATGTGATCATGGAAGCAGAGATTAAAGTGATGTAACTACAAGCCAAGGAGTGCTGGCAACCTCCAGAAGCTGAAAGAGGCAAAGGAACAGATTGTCTCCACCTGTCTCTGGATGGACAGCACACCCCTGCTGATGCCTTTATTCAACCCAGTGAAAAGGATCCAGTTCTATACACCAGAATGGTGAAAGAATAAATATCTGTTCTTTTAAGCCACCAAGTTTGTGGCTATTTGTTATAGCCACAGGAAACTAAATGCAAACTCTTATATCTCAAATATTTCTAGTATTTTTCACTGCTCTTCTTGCTTAAATATATACACTTAACTCCCATTTTACTCCTTTTCTTTTTAATAGATTTTCTCTGTAGGTGTCTCTGAGAAAACAATCTTCATATTCTTTTCTAATTCCTTAGATGTTGTATTTCAAAACAACTTAATAGACATTTAGTGAACATCTGTTATGGATCTGGCGTTGGAGCTTTGGGGGGACATAAAGAATAAACAAATGGACCTTCCTGGTGGCGCAAGGGGTTAAGTCTCAGCACTATGAAGCCATTGGCAGCCACTGCAGCATGAGTTAGATTCCTGGCCAGGGAGGTGACCTACATGGTGCAGCAGACCTCTCCTATCCTGCCTGTTGCTCCCCTCAGCAGTGCATTTCAGTCGATCTGCCTGTTCTGTTCCCCACTCTGTCTGGGGAATCCTCTCACCCCCCACATCTGGCCTGTACCCCAGTTCTTATATGCATAAATAAAATAAATCTTTTAAAAAAGAATAAACATAAATTCCATCATTATCTGTATATTAATTGAGAAAGAGTATACATAAGATCATGACCCAATGTATGAAAAAAATACAAAGGAAAGTGTCAAAGTCAGAAAGTGTTATAGAAATTCAGAAAAGAATAATCTGTGAGGGGTTAGAGTAGACTGGGGGGAACTTATTTTTATTTATTTATTTTTTAAAAAATTTTATTTATTTATTTTTATTTTATTTTTATATTCCCCATGCAATTATAACCCCCTTATTTTGATCCCAAGCCCTCCTTTCCCCACCTCCCACCCCCCATAGGGTGTCTCTGGTTCATAGTTGTTTGTTGATTTTGATATTTTCTTTCTTATAGTTATTCTTTTTCCTGGTTTGGGGGGAACTTATTGAAGAGAGATTTTGATAGTAGGAATTTGAACAAAAGGAAAGGAATTTATATTTCATCCTCTGGATAGTGGGAATTCATTAAAGAATTCCCCCCCTCACTTTATTTCGTATTATAAAAGTAATCTAGACTTTTCTTTAAAAAGAAAAGATTTATTTTATTTATTTATGCATTCAAGAACTGGGGTGTAGGCCAGAGGTGCAGGAGTGGGGGTGAGAGGATTCACCAGACACAGAGTGGGGAGCAGAGCAAGTAGAGCTACTGAAATACACTGCTGAGGGGAGTAGTGGGAGGAACAGGAGAGGTCTGCAGCACCATGTGGGTTGCTCCCTGGTCCAGTATTGCATCGGACTCGGGGATCTAACTGGTGTTGCAGTGGCTGCAGATGGGTTCATAGTGCTGAGACTTAACCCCTTGTGCCCCCAGAGAGGCCCTAGGATGCAATTTATATAACTGCACCGCTCTCAGAGAAAGTTTCAATAACAATTTTGTATATAGATTTCCAGAATTTTTGGTACATATAGTAATTTGCTTATATAATTATTATAGAAATTGGATCATACTGTAGATATTCTTTTGCAACCTACCCTGAAGACTTTTGAGCACACTGCAAGGAAAACCATATTTTAAGATGATTAATCTTCTGGCACATGCACATAGATCTCCCTAATCCATTTTAATTACAGTATTGACTGTACTGAGAGGAGAAATGGAAATAGAGTAAAGGCTGTTACAATAATTTGGGAAAAAAATAGGCTAGCATCCACAGCAATAGTTGATAAATTCAGAGATTCAAACCCGTTTTCCCCAACCCCCAGCAACCACCAATCTGTTATCTATTTCTGTGTTTGATTTTTTTTAGATTCCACATATAAATGAGATCATAGAGCATTTGTTTTTTCTGTCTGATCTTATTTCATTTAGCACAGTGCCTCATGGCAGGATTTCCTTATTTTCGTGGTGGAATAATATCCCATTCTATCTATTTATGTTTCTTTATCCATTCATCAGTAGGTACATACCTAGTTTATTCCCATCCTTGGTCATTGTAAATAACACTTTAGTGAACATGAGGGTGTGTGTGTGTGTGTGTGTGTGTGTGTACACAGATATCTCTTTAAGACAGAATTCCTTCAGATGATTTCCACTCATAAGTAAAATTGATTGCTGGATCATATGGTAGCTTTATTTTTTAATTTTTTGAGTACGTTCCACACCATAGAAAACATGCAGTTGTCTAACTGGCTTTGGCAATCAAACAATATATAATGTTCCGTTCTTCAAGACATATTCATCTACTAAAACTTTTTAAATTGCTTCTTAGCAATTAGAGTTACTGTAGTGATCAATTTCCAGTATCTACAAATATAGAAGAATCATGCTGTATACCTGAAATCAATACATTATATATCAATTATACCTCAATAAAAGTTACTTAATTCATTATATGACTGCATCCTAATTTATTTGAACAGTTCTCCACTGATGGATATCTTGATTGGCCCTAATTTCTAGCTATTATTAACAGTTTCAGGGAACATTTTGTGTGAGTATATCTATAATCTGCCAAATTATTTTCTCAGGATAACTTTCTGGATATAGAAATAATGAATCAAAGCGCCATGTGCGTTAGCTCCCTGGCTGGGGATCGAACTCATGTCACAATGGCTGCCGATAGCTTGATAGCACTGACTTTAATCCCTGCGGCACCGGGGAGGCCCCCAGAGTCAAATTTTTGTTGAGAAAAATGGTGTGTGTGTGTGTGTGTGTGTGTGTGTGTGTGTGTGAGAGAGAGAGAGAGAGAGAGAGAGAGAGAGAGAAAAGAGTGTGTGTGTGAGAGAGCGAGAGAGCGCATGCGCGAGGGAGGGAGGGCGCGAGGTAAGGGATGCCCTCTCTTCGGAGTATACCATCACCATCTTGTGGCCTTTTGCCATATTACCATTGAGCATTTCAACACCACAATGCTTATTTTTGGAAATTTTTGGTAATCCTGTGGATCACATGAAATTTGCTAATATAGCTTACATGCCAGGAGTCCCCACCCTATGGTGAGATGAAATGGCTACTTTCATGCTGTGTTCTCACATGATTCTAAAACAACCCATTGATAAGGAAATCTAATAGATTTCATCAGAGTAGTTTTACTGCAAAGTGAAATTTTCAGTTTTGTTTTGTGTTGAGCAGAATCTGTTTTAGTGGTCCCTTTTGATTTGTAGAAACCATGATTGGGAGTCCGTAAATCTAACATTTTTTTCTGTCTCTTTGGTTATACTTAGGTGGAGTGTTTTTGTATTTTGTTTCAGTACTCCCCCACCTCAGTACTATTTTATTATGTTCCTTTTAAAAACTGTTTTTTTCCATCCTCTTCTCTTGTGGGTGGTTCCTCCTTTCCCTTTGTCTCTTTAACCTATTTTTTCCCCTCCTTTTCTCTCCTCATACTTCTTCAGTTTCTTTGGTATCCTTGCTGCCCATCACTTTTCTTCGGCTTCCTCTGCTAACACCCACACCCATAACCCCTTTCCTGTTCTATAACCTCCCTTCTTTGTTCTTTCTAATTCCTTCCCCCAGTAGATGAGTTCTGGCTCCTTTCATGTCGAGCACACTGACCTCATCTGCTCTGCTGCATGGGTCCTTTAAGGACACAGCTCCCTGGTAACCCTTAAGCTTCAGGGTGGAAGCTAAATTCTTCTTATTCAAAGAAGCCAGTTACTTAACCTAACCCTATATTCCAGAGGAAAAGTTTCAAAGGATATTTGTTACAGTTCTAAGAAATAGTTTCTGGCTCATTATCTTTTGTCTGTTGTTTTTTCTTAACAAAAATGTGAATTTTCTTAGGAAGTGTATTGGGACCTTTTCCAAGCTCATATTTGCCTGCTACTTAATTTGCATGGGGAACAATTATTTACTAGTGCTGTTCTAATTCTGAGTGAACGGAGCTCCTATGAAAACAAAAATTGAGGGCCTCTCTAGTGGTGCAAGGGGTGAAGTATCAGCGCCATGAAGCTATCAGCAGCCACTGCAGCAAGAGTTTGATCCCGGCCAGGGAGCTACCCGCTACCCACATGGGGTAGCAGACCTCTCATGTCTCACCAGTTACTCCCCTCAGCAGTGTATTTCAGTCATTTCACCTGTTCTGCTCCCCACTCTGTCTCTGGTAAATCCTCTCACATACACACCCCACACACTTCTGGCCTACACCCCAGCTTTTCTATGCATAAATAAAATAAATCTTTAAAAAAAAATTGAGACCCACCATGAATTACGATGACAGCAAGGACTTTTACTTATTAAACCCAGATTTACTCATTCTTTAGAAGCTGAAGACTTCTAAGACACCAAATTAACAGGAAAAAGATATGTGAATAAAAGATATAATCCTTACACAAAGCTTTTCCTCACTTATTCTAAAATAAACACATGCTCATTGTAGAAAATTTAAAAAACAAAAAAATCTCAGCATCCAGAGTTAAATAAGCAGTACTGATGTTTTGATATTTTTACTATTTTTAAGTTTAATTTGACTTTTCAGTAGAGTCACTTGGTACAAAACTCAAAAGATACAAATCGTAGGCAGTGAGAGTGATGCTTCTTTTCCATTTTTATCCACCAGTCTCTAGTTCTTCTCCTTGGAGACAACCACCATTTCCAGCTTTTGTTGCAGTCTTTCAGAAATAGTCTATCCATTTGATAGGAGCTAGGGTCGGGGAGGGGATCGGGTCATACACTATGCATGGCATAGAAGGATATCTGCATATTATTTATGGCTTGTCTGCTCTGAGTTAATTTTCTAGCCCAAGAACTGTCTGGAGGAGTGCAGGCAGCCGGTGCTATCTGAAGACCAGCCTCAGCACACCAGGACCAGCATGAGGCCAGGTGTCCAGGAGGACAATAAGGAGCTCTGGGGACATCACAGGCTCCTGGAAGCACTGAAGGCCTGCTCATTGCTGAGCAGTCTTTGTTCAACTCTATAAAAAGCCAGCTGGAAATGAAATGTTAAGGTGGTTTCTTTAGAGTGTTAACCCCCTGTCTTCCAGATTGCCGGCTATCTGATTAAAGCACACCTTAAAGATTCAATTCCTGCCTCTACATTATGGCTATTCAGTGGTGACAGGTGGCTCCAACTCCAGTTTTCCAGTTACACATTTACATGTTACATATACATACATGCACTTATTTAATGCTTGTTTTATATACACACTATTCAGATTTTGTTCCTTCTTACCCATGTATCTTGAGTCATTCCATATCAAAGCAAAATTCTTACTAAAATTTTATGACATTTAAAAAGTCAAAAAGCACTAAACTCAAAACATTCAGTGTTTACGTTATCATGACTAAGCAAGTGTTATAAGGATTTATAAGACCATTTACTAGGGCAAAGACACTTAGCTCCTCTGTGCTTCCTTCTGGTTCAGCACATATAAAAATAGGAATATGATCTATGTTTAAGGGTTATAGTGAAGATTGAATAGTTAGTTACCACAAGCCCCTATCCATAATTCTGATCTGACAAAACTCTGAAATGTAAAGTTTTTTTTTTAAATAAATTTTATTTTTATATTCCCATACAATTGCAACCCCCTTATTTTGACCCCAATACCTCCCCTCCCTGCTCTCCATCCCCCATAGAGTGTCTCTGGTTCATAGTTTTTTGTTGATTTTGATTTAAAGTTCTTTTATAACTCATTTGGTGGCAAATGTTGATCTGAAGTGACCAAAAGCTATTCAGTTTTGTTTACCCTTCTTAATTTGAATTTTCATACATTTACCATAGAAATTTAATGTAAGATTTTTTATTTAATTATGCATACAAGAACTGGGGTGTAGGCCAGAGGTGGGGGGGTGAGAGGATTCATGAGAGTCAGAGTGGGGAGCAGAACAGGCAGATCTACTGAAACACACTGCTGAGGCGGGCAACGGGCAATGGAGAGGTCTGCTGCGTCATGCGGACCACCTCCCAAGCCGGGGATCAAACCCGTGCCATGCTGTAGCGGCTGCGGACAGCCTCACAGAGCTGCGTCTCAACCCCTTGGGCCACCAGGGAATCCCAGCTTTTGAATTTTAAAACAGGTATGATTCCAAGGGTTTTGGATAAAGGACTGTGAACTTACTTGTAGAAAGCACTTTAAAAAGGTGCTTGGCACAAGGTGTTATATATTATTATCTTACTGTCTTTGAGCCACATAACATATTGTATGTAATTCATTTTGTTTTTCTTGAAGTTAATTAATTGCCTTATTTTCTGTTTGCTTAATGTTAATGTTAGTCACAAATTTTTATAGACCAACAAAAGCAAATTTCCTATTTAAAATACCTAAACATGGGCCTCCCTGGTGGCGCAGCGTTTGAGTGCTGGGTTGTGAAGCTGCCGGCGACCTCTGCGGCGCCGGTTCGATCCCCGGCTGCTCCCCGGCCACCGGAGGAGGGTCCCACATGGCGCGCAGACCTCTCCTGCTGCCCGCTGCTCCCCTCAGCAGTGTACTTTGGTCCTTCTGCCTGCTCTGCTCCCCGCTCTGGTGAATTCTCTCACCCTCCCGCGCTTCTGACTGTACCCAGTGCTTGTATAAACAAAACAAACAAACAAACAAATAAATAAAACATGCCTCTATTAAAAAAAAAAAAAAAACCTAAACACATCAGATTGAAATATGTAAAACTGAAAGTGCAAATAATTATAAATGTATTAGTTTATTCCTTTATTGTCCCATCTGTCTCTAAAATGCAAGTTTCTGAAAATAGATACTTGGTCTATTTTGTTCTCTGTTTTATCACCAGTGCCTAAAGGAGGTGCTGGCACTGAGAAGGCACTTAAACCATGCAGGGTGAGGTTAAAAAGTATCAGGCTTTTCTGCCCTCCCACCATTAGGACTGATGATGGATCCCTGCAGTCCTGAATGCATGCCTGATGGTGGGCACCTGGAGTAGGGTGTGGGCATGTGTAGGTGGATACACCTGGGCTGCGACTGGGCTTACAAGGGTGGTGTCACGGGGACGCCAGCAAAGCAAAAGAGAAAAGAAGGGAAAGCAGAGAGAGCGAAAGAGAGACCGGGAGAGAACCAGAGAGAACGAGGCCACGATAGAACACCAGAGAGCCAAGGAAGAGTGAAGATTTGCTGGGGGCTGGGAGGCCTGCCAGCCTCCCAGCCACCCCCGCCCCCACCAGGCACCTCTGCCTGCCATGTACCTAGTTTTTTGGGTTTTTTTTTTAAGATTTATTTATTTATACATACAAGAGCTGGAGTACAGGCCAGAGATATGGGGAGTGAGAGGATCCACCAGAGACAGAGCAGGGAGCAGAACAGGCAGACTGACTGAAATACACTGCTGAGGGGAGCAGCGGGCAAGACAGGAGAGGTCTGCTGTGCCATGTGGGTAGCTCCCTGGCGGGCCGGGGCTCAAACTTGTGCTGCAGAGGCTGTGGATTGCTTCACAGTGCTGTGCTTAACCCCTTGCGCCACCAGGAAGGCCCACCATGTACCTAGTTTTAAATCCCAATAAAAGCCTGCAAAAGCCACCAAGGGCTCCAGGACTCTCCTCTTTTACCCTGTCTGCCCGATCATAGAGCTCCTGCTCCTGTCCCCTTCCTTGCACTACAAACCCTTATTGGATAGGCGAATGCAGCAGGTATTCTATTAAGTTTTACTTCTTAGCTTGTTTTCTCTTGGAGCTGTCAGTCCTCTTGCTCTAATTTGGACCAGCAACTATCTTGGCCAGTAGGTCCAACTATTATTCCGGGAATTCCTTTTGCCTCTTTCTAGTCCTGAATTTCTACCTCTAAAGCTTGTCTCTTCCTTGGTGTAGACCCTCATTTTGGTAGATCACAATTCATACATTGTAAAGCTTTTGAATGTCTCTGTCACAACATCCAGTTACTATCTCCCGTTTTTGTTTTTTTTAAAGCTTTTATTTTATTTACACAAGAACCGGGGTACAGGCCAGATGTGTGGGGGGGAGGGGGAGGGGGTAGGATTCACCAGAAACAGAGTGGGGAACAGAACAGGCAGACTGATGAAATACACTGCTGAGGGGAGCAGCGGGTGAGACAGGAGAGGTTGGCCGCACCATGTGGGACCCTCACCAGCCAGCTGGGATCGAACTGGCGCTGCAGAGGCTGTGCTTCACAGCACTGTGCTCAACGCCCTGCGCCAGGAGGGGAGGCCCGACATTAGGATTTCAATAAGATGTTGATGGGGCCTCCCCAGTGGTGTAGCAGGTTGAGCACAGCACTGTGGAGCTGTCTATAGCCTCTATGGCGTGGGTTCAATTTCTGGCTGGCCAGGAAGAAACCCACAAGGCGCAGCAGACCTCTCCTGCCTTGCCAGTTGCTTCCCTCAGCAGTGTCTTTGATCCGTGTGCCTGTTCTGCTCCCTGCTCTGTCTCTGGTGAATCCTCTCACCCTCCCACACCTCTGGCCTGTACCCCAGTTCTTGTGTAAATAAATAAATCTTTAAAAAAAAAAAAAGAGACTCAAATATTCAGACCATAGTACTAAGATACCTTTCCTAACTAAATCCCTTCATATTGATTGTTTCTGGTTTTCCTGTCTTCAGCATCTGTGGTTTAGATAATTTACTCATAAAATTTAAAATTTTCAAATGTTTTGGAATATGTTTCATTTTCCCTAAACTCTTGTATGAAACCATGCTTGCTATTTTTTTCAAAGATTTATTTATTTATGCATACAAGGGATCGAACTCCTGTTGCAGAGGCTGCGGATAGCTTCATAGTGCAGTGCTTAACCACTTGCGCCACCAGGGAGGCCCCTGCTAGTATTTTATGTCCCTATTTTTCTATCCTTATAGTACCTGTTACAAGGACCGAATTTAGTAAGGAATCTAGTAAAGCCAAACTGTCCTTGTTTACTGCTGCAATAAAGAGCAACTGCAGGCCTTCTCTCTTCTCCTTAGTTCAGATCAGCTTATCCCTTCTAAAGGCCAGCTCCTTCCACAAAGTACTCAGAAATAAGCCAAAGGACCCTCCTGTGGAATAGAGTTTACCATAGATGGAGTAAATTTTCAGTTAATGTATTGTTGAATCAAACTGTTATTTTTTCCCTCTAAGTCTTGATATTACCAATTTTTAAAACACATATTCCTGTTTTATGACTTGATGTGTAGGCATGTATTTTATAAATTTTAAAGATAAACACTGTGAAAAATTGTTTGCAAGGATACACTAATTGTGTTGTATATCAACCTAATTGAATCTTTTTTTAAAAAAGATTTTTTTATTTATAGAAGAACTGGGATACAGGCCAGATGTGCGGGAAGGTGACAGAGTAGGGAACAGAATAGGCAGACTGACTGAAATACACTGCTGAGGGGTGCAGTGGGTGAGACAGGAGAGGTCTGCCCCGCCATGTGGTTATCTCCCTGGCCGGCCAGGATCGAACCCGCACTGCGGAGGCTGCAGACAGCTCAACCACCTGCGCCACCAGGGAGGCCCAACCTCCCTGGTGAATCTTTGTTCTTAGGGATAATGTCTGTATCCTAACAGTGACAAGATCACTATTCTGAAGATTTATTTTCACCTTACGAAGGCAAAATGGGGAAAAAGAGACAATCTCTCAAAAAAGATGGGAAACAAAGAAGGAAAATGCAATAAAATTCTGCATCCCTGGGAATAAGAGATTATTTTAACATCCAAAGTTATATTAGTCAAACACAAACCCAATATAATGAACTTTTCCTTTTTTAGTAGTAAATGAATAGATTATTCTAACACTCCTAACATCATTGAAAATCATCTGGGTATAAGGCCTCCCCAGTGGTGCAGTGGTTAAGCGCTGGGTTGCAAAGCTGCCCACAGCCTCTGCAGCGCTGGTTTGATCCCTGCCACCCGGCGAGGGGCCCACATGGCACTCCCTGCTCTGGCTCTGGTGAATTCTCTCACCCTCCAGTGCTTCTGACTGTACCCAGTGCTTGTGTAAATAAATAAATCTTTTAAAAAAAAATCATCTGGGTATAACGACGTGAGAGTAACTGGAAAATGACTTCTTCAGCTAAAATCTAATCAAGTACTAATACATTGCCTGTATTAAGGCAATGAATAGAAGAATGATGGTCAGGGTGAAGAACAGCAAAAACAAAAGCAAAGAGATAGAAATAAATTGTTTTGCACTAATCATAGGGGATAAACACATTAATTCTGCAAGTCATGGATATAGTGATTCAGCAAGCATCACCGCAATTCTACTTATTGAGAATTAATTTTCTAAATGAAAATGAACTGAATCACAATAAAACCAAATGCTTGTTTTTTCAGTTCAGTACCCCATTTCAAACTCTCACAACATCCACTTTACACATAACAGTTCTAGGACAGATAATATACCCAGTCCTAGATCCTGCCATTTAAGCCCTATCAGGAACTCTTATTTGCAACAAAAATATATTTCATAATCCCAAACTAAAAATCCATTGCTGCTTATCCAAAATCAAACCCTCGCATTTAGGCACTACTTTATTTAACACAGGATATACATTTTTAAAAAAGAAAATTTAAGCTTTCAAAAAAAGACTTTGTTCTTTTACCTCTGCCAGTGACTCCATTTCTTTGAGCCAGGGAGGCCCAACCTAGTTGATTTATTTATTTATGCATACAGAAGTAAAGCAAGAGTTTACAGAAGTAAAGCAAGAGGGTTAATCTAGTACTGACTTTACATGAAAATTCTATTAGTTTCTGATTTTATAATGTACAATGGTAGCCACATTTTCTAGCTAAATCCTACTTTTTCTAGGCAAAATAAGCCAGTGTTTTCTTCAATTAGTCATGTTTTCTTCAATTAGTCATGGAAACAGCTTAGGGGGCTCAATGGCCTGTCATTTTTAAAAACAAACGCTGAAATAGAATAAAACAGAAGATACAGGGAATCGTAGACTATTTAGTGCGGAAGCACTGTTTAATGAATTACTGATTTCAAATTTAGACATACCGAATGTACTGGAGGAGAATGCAAGATTTATGATTGAGAAACACTGCTCTAAAACTGCGGGTGTTCTAAGTGTGATTTGAGGGATTTGCGAGATCGTCCCTTTCCCGATTATATACAAATGTGCGTGACGCCAGAATTTTCTTTATCTGCTGCCATCAAAACCTTTCTCAACAAAAAACCAAAAAACAAACAAAAAAAAACCTTTCTCAAAGACTGAACGCAGACGCAGGAAGGAGAATTCACAACTGTATCTTTTTCAGCCAGGCGTTAAAAGATATTTTCAAAACTGTACGACTCACTCTCCCAATTTCTTGTTTTAGGCGGAAAAAAAAAAAAGTCATTTAAAGTATTATTTTAAAATGTCCGCTTTAGGAATGAATCCGGTGACTATCACTGGCTGCAACTCCCAGAAACAGAAGCGCCGGGCGCGCTCAACAGTGTCAGAGCCGCCGGCCAATGCGGAACAAAGGACTCGAGGCCGGGCTCGCGGCGGGTTTCACGCGGCCGACGCGCGGGGTTGGTGGGGGGGGCGCCCCGACACCGCCCGCCCCGCCCCGCCCCCGCCTCTCCCCGCCCCGCCGCTCAGAACCCCCGCGAATGAGGACAGCGCCGAGAAGGCGGGCTTGTGTACCTCGTGGACGTCGGGGCGTCGGCCCGCATAGGCTCCCGGCGCGCGCGAACTAGGTCACAGAGGGACGGGCGCGCCGCCGCGCGTCGTTGCGACACTGTCGTGCTGCGCGGGGTCTGAGCCGTAAAGGCCGTCGCGGAGCCGCCCCCAGCGAGCGGCGGCGGACGAGCGCGGCCATGGCGGACATGGAGGACCTCTTCGGGAGCGATGCGGACAGCGAAACGGAGCGGAAAGGTGGAGCCGGCTGGACTTCGGGGGGCCTGCGTGCGGGGGTTTCTGGGGCGGCAGCCGGGGGCGGTCGGGCTCCCGGGCTCCGATCGCTCGGGCGCTGCGGGCGCGTCGTGGCGCCTCCTCGACTCCAGTCTCGGCGCCCCCTGCCCTCCCGGGGGTGCCGTTCTCCCCCGGCGGGCGGGCGGGCGTGGGGGGACACTCGCTGGGTGCACCTGGAAGTTGTAGGTGTGGGTGGAGAGTGAGGTGCCCGGGAGGTCGTGGAACGAAGGGGGCCACGAGGGGCCGCGGGCGAGCAACCTGGGGTCCTTCTGTCCTGCCTTGCACTGCCCAGGGCAGATGGAGGACTGCTTGTGAATGAATGGAAATTTGATGTTCAGGAATATGGGACTCGGGTGGACGAATTTACAGAGGGACTCAGAATGCTCCTTGAATAAGCCAGAGCGCGGCATGATTGGGAGTTTGAGATGTCTGGCTGAAGAGATTGTGGATCCTGGGATAGGGCTGAATACTGGCGTTGTGCACGGGAGAGAATGTGCCTTCTTAGAGCCTGTGAAAACGCTCTAGAATTTCTTGGTTCTGTGGTATTGGTCCTGGGAGCATGGGGAGTGTGTTTGGAGAGGACAGAAAAAGGAGTTGTTGATGAATTGAATGAATAAATATGTTTATGGTGTGTGGAAGAACTTATGGCACAAAGAACGGGTATTTGAGTTTGAAATACGATTAAGGGCTATTTGAAGTGAGAAGCGACTCAAGACCAAGTTTATAATTATTGCAACCTCCAGGCTCAAAGTAATATATTTACTTTTTTCTTAGCAAAGAGCATTATTTTTCTTTCCTTCCCTCCTATTCCAGTATATAGTATGGTGATGGAAATTTAGTGTGAGGCCTCCACCCAGATGGGTATCTAGGGGTTCTGTCCAGGATGCCCTCGTTTTCATTCCTTGTAATAGTATGAGTTTTGGTGTTTTTTGGTTAGTCTAGCTTGTTAATTTTATTTTCAAAGAACAGACTTCTGGTTTCATCGATTCCATTCTTATTTTTTATTCTCTGTTTCATTTACACCTGCTCTAATTTTAATTTCTTTCCTTCTGCTTGCTTTGGGTTTAGTTTTCTTTTTCTATTTTCTTGCAGTATAAGGCCAGGTATCAATTTGAAATTATTCTTTATGTTTACAGCTACAAATTTCCTTGAGTACTGACTGCCCCGCCTCCCTTAAGTAATAGTATGCGATGTTTTCATTTCATTCATCTCAAAATATTTTCTAATTTCCCGTGTGATTTCTTCTTTGATCATTTGAGTGCAATGTTAAATTTTCACTTATGTATTTCCCAGATTTCCTTCTTTTGCTGATTTCCATTTTATTCCATTGAGATCAGAAAAGATCTGTGATGTGGTTTATTCTTAAATTTGTTGAGTTTTGGTTTCTGTCCTAATGTAATCTATCCTGGGGAGTGTTTCATGTATACTTAAGAATGTATATTCTAGGGCCTCCCTGGTGGTGCAAGGGGTTAAGATGCAACCTATGAAGCTATCTGCAGCCACTGTAGCATGAGTTCCATCTCCGGCCAGGGAGCTACCCACATGGCGTGGCAGACCTCTTCTGTCTCACCCGCTGCTACCCCTCAGCAGTGTATTTCAGTAGATCTGCCTGTTCTGCTCCCCACTCTGTCTCTGATGAATCCTCTCATCCCCCCACACCTCTGGCCTGTACCCCAGTTCTTGTGTGCATAAATAAATCTTTTTTTTTTTTTAAAAGAATATATTCTACTGCTAGTGGGTGGAGTATTCTGTTGACATCCTTTATATATAGGAAGGCTAGCATATTGTTATTCAGGTCCTCAGATTCCTTATAGATCTTCTGTCTAGTTGTAAATGGGATATTGAAGCTTCTAACTACTGTTTAGCTGTTTCTCCCCTCAACTCTGTCAGTGTTTGTAGGTAGGTATATGTTTATAGTTGCTGTATTTTCATGTGGATTGATTCTTTTATAATTTTAAAATGTCTTTTTTGTCTTTTTTAACAATTTTATCACAAGATTTATTTTGCCTAATACCAGTGTAGGCACTATGGCCCTGGGTTTACTATTTAAGTGGAATCTTATCCTATCCTTTAACTTTAAATTTGTGTCTAAAGTCACTTGTAGACAGCATATAAATGGAATTTTATTTTGGTCCACTCTGCCCATTTCTGCTTGTTCAGTGGAGAAGTTAATCTATTTACATTTAAATTATTGGTAAGGATGACTTCTGTCCTTTTGCTATTCGTTTTCTATGTGTCATCTTTTTTGTTTCTTAATCCCTCTATTACTCTCTTTTATATCTAATTTTTTCCATTATGTACTGTTTTGATTCAATTCTTATTTATTTTTTTCTGTATATTTTTTAGTTTTTGTTTGTTTTTTAGTGGTTACAGTTAACATCAAATTCATAACAGTCGAGTCTCCCCTGGTGGTGCAGGTGGTTGAGCAAAGCGCTGTGAAGCTGTCCGCAGCCCCTGCAGCGCAGGTTCAAGCCTGGCCAGCTGGGGAGCTACCCACATGGTGCGCCAGACCTCTCCTGTCTTGCCCGTTGCTCCCCTCAGCAGTGTATTTTTGTAGATCTGCCTGTTTTGTTCCCTACTCTGTCTCTGGTGAATCCTCTCACTCTCCTGTGCATCTGGCCTGTACCCTGTTTCTTGGATGCATGAATAAATAAATCTTTTAAAAAAAAATTCCTAACAGTCAAGTTTGGATTAACACCAATTTGATTTCAGTAGTATACAAAAGTTTATTTCTGGTATTAGCTGTTATCTTTTTTGAGGATCTCTTGTATGGCGCAAGCTGCTTCTCTCTTTTGCTGTTTTCAGGGTTCTTTTTTGTCTTTGCCTTCAATATTTTGAGAATGATGTATCTAGGAGTGGGTTTTGTTAACTTTATCGTACTTGGGATTTACTGAGCTTCCTGGGTGTGTGTAGGTTGATATATTTTATCTGATTTGGGAAGGGTTTTTTTTTTTGGTGTTTTTTAAAAATTTTTAAAATTTTTTTACATCATTGTTCAATTTTAAACTATTTACTTCCCCCTCCCCCTCAGGTGTAGTCCCCATAGAATTTCCCTCACCAAAGCACCCGTGCACCATTACCACAGTCTGATTTGGGAAGTTTTTAGGCCATTATTTCTTCATATATTCTTTCTGCTGTTGGACTTTCTCTGTTGGACTCCCATTATACATGTATTGTTTATTTGATGGTATCTCACAAGTGTTTCAAGCTTTATTCATTTTTTGTTATTTTTAATCTATCTTAAAATTTGCTAATTCTTTCTTCCTGCTCAGTTCTGCTGCTTAGCCCCTTAGTGAAATTTTCCTTTGTTGTTTAATCTCCACAATTTTCTAGGGGTGTGTGTGTGTTTTGGTAATATAATACCTTTTTATTGAGAGTCACTTTGTGGTAAGAAATCATTTTAATTATATTAATGTCATCAGGGACAGTTTCTAGCTTTTTTTCATCTGTATGGGGCATACCTATTTCTTTGCAGACCTTATAATGATTTGTTGTTAACTGGTCATTTTTAATATCATAATATGGCAACTCCGGAAATCACATTCTTACCTCTCCTTGGGTTTTGTTGTTGCTATTTTTGTAGCAGTTATTATTTAATGACTCTTTTCAACCAGTTTTATAAGATTGCAATTTTTATTGTATGTGATAACCTTTCTGTTCTGTTCGCTTAGTGGTAACTAGAGATTAGCTAGTGGTAATTAAAGATTTAATTTCTTTAAATGCTTAGACACCCCTCCCCATAAATTGTAGGTTCCTTTATGTGTTTGATGGGGCATACTTTGAACACTCAACCATGCAATTGACAACCTTTCTTTGTCTTCATTTCCTGAGTTCCCAGAGCTGAAAGTCAGCCAGAAGTGAGACTCCTAGGCATGTGTGTTGACTTTCAGAGCTCTAGGGATATGCGGGATCTTTTAAAAGTCTTTGTTCCACATGTCATTCCCCAGCCTTTCTCCCAAGCTTTTGGTTAGTCTGTTGTTGACCCCAAATGTTATCCATTGTCCCAGAGAGAGGAAACTAATATATTTGCCTGTAAATGTTTTTGCCATGCATACCCCAGTAACTGCACTGGGAAAGTTCCAAGTTAGGTGAGATAAAGGTGAGCCTTTGAGCCAGTCCTTCAGTGATCCACCAGACAGATCATAACTAATAACCATGGTTCTTGCCAAATGAGGCCCATTCTGCTCCCTTCCATAGTGATTTTTTTCCCAGTAATTTGGGCTGTTATCTTCAAGGCACCATTGAGCTGGGGAGTGAGGGTTTGGGGACAGACTAAGTTAGAATGCCACAAAGTTGTTTTCTTAGTTTCAGCATACTTTTGATTAATTTCCAAAGTACCAAGGAATTTGGTTCTAATGCTTTTTGATTAGGTCTTTGTTTTTTCTTTAAAATATTGGGATTTATTGACTTTTGCTGTTCCTTACATTGTCTTTTTTTTTTTTTTATAATCCTTTGTATATATGATTCTATAGATTCTGATTCTGGTTCGGACTCAGATTCTGATCAAGAGAATGTTGCTTCTGGCAGTAATGCCTCTGGAAGTGAAAGTGATCAAGATGAAAGAGGTGATTCAGGAAAGCCAAGTAATAAGGAACTGTTTGGAGATGACAGTGAGGATGAGGGAGTATCTCATCATAGTGGGAGTGATAATCACTCGGAAAGATCAGATAATAGATCAGAAGTATCTGAGCGATCTGACCATGAAGACAATGACCCCTCAGATGTAGATCAGCACAGTGGTTCAGAAACCCACAATGATGATGAAGATGAAGGTCACAGATCAGATGGAGGGAGTCATCACTCAGAAGCAGAAGGTTCTGAAAAAGCACATTCAGATGATGAAAAGTGGGGCAGAGAAGATAAAAGTGACCAATCGGATGATGAAAAGATACAGAATTCTGATGATGAGGATCTGGCACAAGGATCTGATGAAGATAAGCTGCAGAATTCTGATGATGATGAGAAAATGCAGAACACAGATGATGAGGAGAGGCCTCAACTTTCAGATGATGAAAGACAACAGCTATCTGAGGAGGAGAAGGCTAATTCTGATGATGATGAACGACCAGCAGCTTCTGATAATGATGACGAGAAACAGAATTCTGATGATGAAGAGCGGCCACAGATGTCTGATGAGGAGAAAATGCAAAATTCTGACGATGAAAGACCCCAGGCCTCAGATGAAGAACCTAGGCATTCAGATGATGATGAGGAGCGGGACCATAAATCAGGTAAATACATTTATATGAGAACTAAATGATTTAGTAGAGCCAGTCATGTATAGCTGTGACCTTTTGTTCTTTTTTTTTTTTAATCCCTAGACTTAATACCCTGTTTTTTTTTTTTTTTGTTATTCTATCACTCTGTTTCAACCTTTTCTTGAGAATATATATTTTGCTTTAAATTTTCTCCCCTAATCCATTTATTAGCTCTTGTCTCTTTCCCTTCCATTTGATAACTGATGATAGATCAGAAGATGATCAAGAGGACGCAGATGTGTGGTAGAGTAGTGAAATACTGAATAGATTTGGTTTCATTTCCCTTGATAACTAAAGAGCATGCCTCAGGTGAGACTAGATTGGCCAGGGGGGAAAAATTGCCATTGAAATGTCTCTATAAGACAGCTGTATAGAAGTGTGGACACCAATTTCCAGCTTAGCTCTTTTAATCTTATCCAGAGGTAATCAGGCTCCAAAGAGTTGATCAAACTATCAAATCCACAAAAACTAACTTGTAAAAATTGAATTGCAAATTTGTTTGTTGCAAGGTCAGTTATTTCTCCTTATGATTCTGTCATTTCCCTTGGGCAAATCTACTTTGGATGCCAAATTATAGTAATCAGGAGGTTGTCTGGAGAGAATAACATAGAAAATGAAAACGTGGCTGGATGATCTCAAAGAACTACAGTAGCTTGCCTCATATATCCCTACCCTGGGAGATTATGCCTGGGTGAAAAATACTCATTTCTTAAAGACTGGAAAGCACACAGGTGAACTTTGGCTTCCAAATTCCCCTTTTACAGTAGTCATTTACAAAATTCTGCTCAAGTTAACAGGTTCATCATCTGGAATACTTTTAAAATCTAGACATTTTTTAGACATTATTTAAGCCATCTTGATTAGTTTGTAAGTCCTCCTGACTACCTGTATTGTCTCGTGTTTATAGGTGATTGATTATTATTACATGTTGAACCTTTCTTAGCATAAATATGGAGGTGGTGGTGAGGGCAGTCTTTTCCTTTTTAACACATACCTTACAGGATAACATTAAAGATCACATTTTGACATTATTAGGATAGGAGATTATAATATTTCCAGAGATGGATCTAGGTCTGTATAGACTATTAGGTATTAAGTAACTAATTGAGAGTAGAGTTAGTTGTTGAATAATTAAAGAATCTCTAAGATTCATTTACTGTTTCCCAAATACTAGCAGACTAACTAACATAAGACTAGGGACTAGGGTCATAGTAGGGAATCTTATAATTGGTCATCCTGTTTAACTCCTAATTAGTTCTACATTGGTTCTGTTGATTTTCTTGAAGTTTTTAGGTAAACAGTTACGTCGTCCAGAAGTAATGATGTATTTCTCATCCATTGCTTTAAATGCCTTCCCCCCCACCCCATAATGATAAAGAAATTTAATAAGTTTCAGTACTACTTTTCTGTTTTGCTTCTTACAGAAATCATTGTTCCTTAATTTTATTTTTAAATTAACTCTAATAAGTTGATTTGTGCAGTTCTGTTAATGTCAACATGTGTATACGTTTGTGTAACCATTGTCAGTTAGGATACAGAGCAGTTCTAATACCCGAAATCCTCCATGCTAACCTTTTGTAGGCACATCATTCTTCTACTATTCACCGCTGGCAATTACTAGTCTGTTAGTAAGTTTTGACATTTTGATAAAGTCATCCTATAAATGGAATTGTACAGTATGTAACCTTTTTTCTTAAGCTTCCTTTACTTATCAAAACATTTGAGATCTATCAGATTGTTGCATATTTCAATAGCTTCTTATTTATTGCTGAGTAGGTTTCTGTGGTATGGGTGTACCACAGTGTTGCTTTTAAAAAATGTACTTCAAAGTTATGATGTGACTGTGATTATGCAGAACTTGTAATTCTTGTCTTGCAGAATCTGCCAGAGGTAGTGATAGTGAAGATGAAGTTTTACGAATGAAACGCAAGAATGCAATTGCGTCCGATTCAGAAGCGGAGAGTGATACTGAGGTACCCAAAGGTATGCTGTATACATGTAAATATATAAATAAATTAATTAACTGATTTCCACCCCTCTTTCTGCATTTAACTTAGTGTTTGCTGTAGGCTACAAGACCCATAGAAGAGAGTGTGATAATCTAGTATACAGGGGAAGTTTTGCAGATGTGGGAAACTGCTTGTGCTTACTCTGTTAAAGAACTTGCTTCTTTGTTTATAATAAAAGTGAATCTGTTCTTAGAGGGCTGAGTCTCTATTCAAGATGGAAGTGGCAATATTCATTTTTCAGTTTGCATAATGGCAGTCATAGGGCAGCTTGTTCTTAAGTTGACGGGTTAATACCAGATGAAGAACCTGATTCTTTAAGCTATGGGTTAGTTGAAGAGTTCATAAAAACCCAGTATTAAGTAAAGTAGGTATGTTGTAAGGATAAAAGATATACCTATGCTTCTCTATGTATGACTGTTTCAAATGGTTTAACAGTATACAGTAAAGATGTTAGTATAAAGTTAAAGCAAATATAATTTTAATAGTTTGATTATGCATAGCCATTGTGCTGAATAGTAGAATTAGGCACTAATGTTAAGTAGTTTATATAAAATATCATAGGTCACATTGTAAAGTAAAGGGGTCAACCAGCGAGAGAAAACTGGACAGAACACAAGCTCTAGAATTTTCTTAAGGATCGTTGGATATAAGTAGTAGTTCACATAGACTTTGGAATGAGATGATCCAAATTGAAATCTTTGTGCTTTCCAAAAATGATGAAAACATGATATTATACATTTGCCCAAACCCACACAATCCATACCTTATGTTTCAAAATTAAACTTTAAAGTAAAGTATGGTCTTTGGATGACTATGATGTGTCAAGGTAGGTTCATCAACTGTAACAAATGTACCACTCTGGAGAAGAATGTTTATTATGGGATGATGTTTTTAGTTACATTTATTACTAGGGCCTCCCCGGTGGTGCAGTGGTTGAGCGCTGGGTTGCGAAGCTGCCTGCAGCCTCTGCAGCGCCGGTTCGATCCCCGGCTGCTCCCCGGGCACCGGAGGAGGGTCCTACATGGCGTGCAAACCTCTCCTGCCGCCCGCTGCTCCCCTCAGCAGTATACTTCGGTCCTTCTGCCTGCTCTGCTCCCCGCTCTGGCTCTGGTGAATTCTCTCACCTTCCCGCGCTTCTGACTGTACCCAGTGCTTGTATAAATAAATAAATCTTTTAAAAAAAAAATTACTGCTGGATTGGGGGGCGGAGCAACATGGCGGCAAGGAGACGCTGCGAGTAAGATCTCCCATTAAAAAAAGTTAATAGGGAAGAAAAACGGCAGGTCCCAGTGAGAACTGGGACACGGAAGATAAACAGACGACTCCAGCAAACTACCCGAAGAAGAAAGTGGCCATAAAAGAGGACTAGAAGGGAGGAAAGCGCAGAACCCTGCTCCCCTCCCCCACCCACAGAGTCGGCACTCTCCGACCAACAGAGAGGAGGAAAACAACAAACTAAAACGACCAACAAGAACGAACTACACATCAAGCGGGACTGTGAGTGGAAAGGAACTATTGCAGCCACCACACCCCATGAACGGAGCTGTGGAGAACCCTGCAGGATTCGCTGCGGTGGTGAGCGAACGGCTCCGGGTGCCATTGGAGAACAAAGAGACTCTGGAGGAGACCTGCACTCAGCCCCGGGCCAGCCAGTAAGCTTGCGCGGAAAAGCGGCGCGCTTGGCGCGCTTGAAAAGCAAACGCAGATCGGGATCGCGGCTGCCCAGGTCCCCACGCCTGTGACCTAGGCTTGTGGGGAGACGCGCGGAGGCCCTCACTGGGGTGAAAGTCCCTCACTGAGTAAGCAGGAACCAGGCGCCCAGGCACGGGAGCGGGTGCAAAAGGCACCATTCCCGCGCCACTGAACTGGGCTACAGCCCGCGTCCTGGACCTGAGGGCTTTGAACTGAGACCCGGGGCACGAAGTTCGGGGCGTGGGTTCTCCACGACGGTGGGGCACAAGGCAGACACAGCACCCCAAAGCCGTTGAGGTTTACCCTACCATTCCTGCTCTGTTCCCTGTCTCACGGGGTGGGGGGGGCGAAAAACAGCCCCCCAAGGACAATAGGAGAGCTCTCTGGTGCCACCTAGCGACCAGAAAAAAAAAGTCACTAACACCCCATAGAACAAGGAAATTTCTTAAGACTGCTTGAAAAGGGCAGAAGGCTCCCGGAGGAGACAGTGGCCAGCTGGGAAGTTAGCCCACGCCAGGCCCCTTCCGACCAGCAGTCTGAGCCCACAGAGGGAACAGGCACCCACGGCCGGGGCAGACCGGGCGCGCAGAAGAGTGTGCCTGAGACCGGATGCTCAGGGACTGAGTCCCGCGTTGCCATTTTAGAACAGGGACATTTCTTCAGTAAAGACTTCCTGAAACCAGCAGAAAGCTCCCTCAAAAGCCAGAGATGGCTCCTGGAGGAGCCAGAGGGGAGCGGAGAAGTTCACCCAGGATGCCGGCCAGTCCGAGCAACACAGTGTCCCAATGCATACGACAAATTAGAAAACAGACAGCAGGGAGTAGAAGAACCACACGCAACCTAACAACTCCTCAGGAAAAAAGCACACCACAAGAAGAAAACCACCCCCCAGATTGCAATGACAGTAACTTGGAAGAACTTCTGAGCCTTCCAGAAAGAGAATTTAAAATTGCCGTGATTAAAAAAATGACAGAACTCATAAAGGAAAACAATGATCAGAAGAAGGAAATTGAGTCCCTAAAGAGGGAAGCAAAAGAAACGCAGGAGATCAAAGAATTAATGTAGGAACTAAAGAACTCTCGGAAAAGCAATGAAAGCAGAATAGATGAAATGGAAGAACGAATAAGTACTCTTGAAGACACAGAAATAAAAAGAACCAAAACAGAAAAGGAAAGAGAAGTACGAAGGAAAAAGAATGAAGAAAGACTTCGGGAACTATCTGACTCCATGAGGAAAGGAAATATAAGAGTTATAGGAATTCCAGAAGGAGAGGAGAGAGATGTAGGAACAGAGAAAATATTCCAGGAGATAATTGAAGAGAACTTCCCAAACGCGAAGAAGGAGCTGAAAATTGATATACAAGAAGCAAGAAGAACACCAAACTTCCACGACGAAAGGAAAAATACAGCAAGACACATAATAGTAAAGCTCCCAAGAATCCAGGACAAGGAAAAAATAATGAAGCTGACAAGAGGGAAGAAACAGATAACATTCAAAGGAAAAGCAATCAGGCTGACATCAGACTTCTCTGAAGAAACACTACGGGCAAGGAGAGAGTGGAGGGACATAGTCAACAGGCTCCAAGAAAACAGATGCCAACCAAGAATACTCTATCCCGCAAAGCTCTCCTTTCTCTATGAAGAAAGAATAAGGACCTTCCCAGACAAAGAGAAACTCTGGAATTTCATTACGACTAAACCCCCACTCCAAAAAATACTACAAGGAATCCTAAAGCCAGAACCTCAGAGGGACGAATAACAATGAAAGAAGGCCAAAAAAAAAAAAAGTTATTAAAAGAATAAATAAATAAAATCAAAGGAAAGACAAACACAATGGCAAATACAAATGCTAACATATCAATACTAACTCTAAATGTAAATGGACTAAACTCTTCAATAAAAAGACAGAGTTGCAGCCTGGATTAAGAAACAAAACCCAACCTTTTGCTGTCTCCAGGAAACACATTTAGCTACAAAAGATAAAAATAGGCTCAAAGTTAAAGGATGGAAAACAATCCTACAAGCAAATGGACCAAAAAAGAAAGCAGGAACAGCTATACTTATATCAGATAAAACAGACTTCAAACTCAAAAAAAAAAAAAAGGAGACCCCAATGTTCACTACATTATGATCAAGGGGACAGTACTTCAAGAAGAAATAACACTCATTAACATATACTCACCTAATGAAGGAGCACCAAAATATATCAGACAACTGTTGTCCTCTCTGAAAACAGACATCAGAGAAAACACATACGTAGTGGGAGACTTCAACACACCACTATCAACAATGGATAGATAGATCAACAAGACAAAAAATAAGTAAATAAACTAAAGCTCTAAATAAGGACCTAGAGCATTTGGGCTTAACAGACATCTATAGAACACTAAACCCCCAAAAAACGGAGTACACATTTTTCTCAAGCGCACACGGATCATTCTCCAGGATCGATCACATACTGGGGCACAAGACAAATATCAACAGATACACCAAGATTGAAATCATGTCAGCCATCTTTTCTGACCATGAAGGCATCAAACTAGAAATAAACCATAAAAAGAAGGCAAGGAACTTTCCTACCTCATGGAGATTAAAAACCACACTACTGGAAGACCACTGGACTAATGAGGAGATCAAAGAAGAAATTAAAAAATTCTTTGAATTGAATGACAAGGAGGACACCAATATCCTAAATGTATGGGATGCAGCAAAAGCAGTAATAAGAGGAAAATATATAGCAATAGAAGCTCACATCAAGAAACAAGAAAGAACTCAAAGAAACAACCTAATCTCGAAGCTCAAAGATCTAGAAAAAGAACAACAAAAAAACCCCAAAACCAGTAGAAGAAAAGAAATAATAAAAACCAAAGCAGAAATAAATGAAATTGAAACTAAAAAAACAATCCAAAAAATCAATGAAACCAAGAGTTGGTTCTTTGAAAAAAATCAATAAAATAGACAAACCCCTAGCCAGGGTCACAAAGGAAAAAAGGGAGAAAGCACAAATAAACAGGATCACAAATGAAAGAGGAGAAATCACAACAGACACAGCAGAAATCAAAAGAATAATCAGTAACTACTATGAACAGTTGTATGGAAACAAGTTCAACAATCTAGAGATGGACAAATTCCTACAACTCTACAATCACCCAAAGCTAGATAAAGAAGAAATAGAACACCTAAACAGACCAATTACAAGCAGCGAAATTGAAATGGTAATCAAAAACCTCCCCAAAAACAAAAGCCCAGGGCCTGATGGATTTCCAAATGAATTCTACCCAACATTCAGAGATGAATTAGTGCCTATCCTTCACAAACTCTTTCAAAAAATTGAGAAGGAAGGGACAATACCAAACATGTTCTATGAAGCCAACATTACACTAATACCAAAACCGAACAAGGACAACACAAAAAAGGAAAACTACAGGCCATTCTCCCTAATGAACACTTATGCAAAAATCCTCAATAAAATTTTAGCTATCAGAATCCAACAATGTATCCATAAGATAATTCACCACGACCAAGTAGGATTCATTCCAGGGACACAAGGATGGTTCAACATCCGAAAATCAATCAACGTTATCCAACACATCAACAAAACGAAATATAAAAACCATATGATAATATCAATAGATGCTGAGAAAGCTTTCGACAAAGTGCAACACGCATTCATGATAAAAGCCCTTGAAATTCTTGGGATACAAGGAACATACCTCAACATCATGAAGGCCATCTATGACAAGCCAACAGCCAGTATCATTCTCAATGGTGAAAAGCTGAAAGCAATTCCATTAAGATCTGGAACAAGACAAGGATGTCCACTCTCACCACTGCTTTTCAATATAATACTGGAAGTCCTAGCCAGGGCAATAAGACAAGAGAAAGACATCCAAGGAATCCAAATAGGAAAAGAAGAAGTCAAACTATCACTATTTGCAGACGATATGATATTATACATAGAGAACCCCAAAAACTCCACAGAAAAGCTAATTCAACTCATCAATCAGTTCAGTAAAGTGGCAGGATACAAAATCAACACGCAAAAGTCAGTAGCCTTCCTATACACAAACAATAAATCTGAAGAAGAAGAAATTAAAAAAACCATCCCTTTTATTATTGAAACAAAAAAAAATCAAATATTTGGGCATAAATCTAACAAAAGAGGTAAAGGACCTATACAAAGAAAACTATAAAACACTGTTAAAAGAAATAGAAGAAGACACAAAGAAATGGAAAGACATCCCCTGCTCATGGATTGGAAGAATAAACATTATTAAAATGGCTATCCTACCAAAAGCAATATACAGATTCAATGCTATTCCAATCAAAATTTCAATGTCATTCTTCAAAGAAATAGAACAATTATTGATGAAATTCATATGGAATCACAAAAAACCCCGAATAGCCAAAGCTCTCCTGAAAAAAAGAGAAGGGAATGGAGGCATCACACTCCCAGACTTCAAACTCTACTACAAAGCCATAATCATCAAAACTGCATGGTATTGGAACAAGAACAGACATACAGACCAATGGAATCGAATAGAAAATCCAGAAATAAACCCACAGATTTATGGTCAACTAATCTTTGACAAAGGAGCAAAGACTATGCAATGGAGCAAAGAAAGTTTGTTCAATAAATGGTGCTGGGAAAACTGGGTCTCTACATGCAAAAGAATGAAGCTTGACCACTCTCTCACACCATACACAAAAATCAACTCAAAATGGATTAAAGAACTAGACATAAGACCTGAAACCATAAAATATATAGAAGGAAATATAGGCGAAACACTATGTGATTTGCACATCAAAGACATCTTTACAGACACATCACCCAAAGCAGTGATAGTGAAGGCAAAGATAAACAGCTGGGACTACATCAAATTAAAGAGCTTCTGTACAGCAAAAGAGATAATAACAAAAACAAAGAGAAACCCCACCAACTGGGAGAACATTTTTGCACACAACACTAATGATAAAGGACTGATCACAAAAATCTGCAAAGAGCTGATGAGACTCAGCAACAACAAAGAAAATAACCCAGTCAAAAAATGGGCAGAAGAGCTAAAAAGAAACTTCTCTGAAGAGGAAATGCAAATGGGCAACAGGCATATGAAAAAATGTTCAACATCACTTGTAATCAGGGAAATGCAAATCAAAACTACCATGAGATACCATCTTACACCAGTGAGAATGGCACATATTAAAAAAACTAGCAACAACAAATGTTGGCGAGGGTGTGGAGAAAAAGGAACTCTTCTGCCCTGCTGGTGGGAGTGCAAACTGGTCCAACCACTATGGAGAGCTGTGTGGAGATTTCTGGACCTACTAAACATAGAGCTTCCATATGATCCAGCAATTCCACTCCTAGGTATTTACCCAAAGGACACAGAAACATCCATTCCAAAGAACACCTGCACCCCTATGTTTATAGCAGCACTGTTTACAATAGCTAAGCTTTGGAAACAGCCCAAATGCCCAAAAATAGATGACTGGATCAAGAAGATGTGGTCCATATACACCATGGAATATTACTCAGCATTCAAAAAAGATAAACACATGCCATTTGCAGCAACATGGATGGCGCTGGAAGGGATCATGCTCAGCGAAATAAGCCAAAAAGAAAAAGAAAAATACCGGATGGTCTCACTCATAGCAGGAATCTAGAAAACTTAAATAAGGGACCAGGAAAATGAATAACTATAAGAAAGTGAAAATCAAAATCAACAAAAAACTATGAACCAGAGACACTTTTTGGGGGTGAGGGGCGGGAGGGGAGGGATTGGGGTCAGAATGGGGGGGCTGCAATTGTATGGGGAATATAAAAATAAAATTTATTATTTAAAAATAAATAAATTAATTTATTAAAAAAATTATTACTAACTATACTTCAGTTTTCTGATCTGTAAAATTGGAGATTATGCTCACCATCCTCGAGGGTTGTTCTGAGAATGATATGCTCATTCTCTCACTTTGTTTACAGTTATTTATTGAGAGTCTGCTTTGTGCTGTTACTGTTCTGGAGACTGGGAATGTAGCAGCGAACACAACATACAAAGACTTTTCCCTTGAAGAATTCACATTTGGGTGGCAATAGGGTGGGGGGAGGAGACTGACAATAACCCAGTAAGTACATTTAATGTATAGTATGTAGAATGATGATAAGAACTAAGAAGAAAATAAATCAAGAAGGAACATGAGAATGGGTGGCTTGGGATTGCAGTTGTGGTGCTTTTATCATATAGATGAACTTTCTATTACCTTGGTCTTCCTTGCCAGTGCCATCTCCTCCTTTCTTCCTCCTCCGTCTCCCTCTCCTCCACTGCTGCTGCTGCTGCTGCCTCTGCTGCTTCTAATTCTGCTTCTCCCTTTTCCTCCTCCTGCATAGGAAAATTGAGAGGGAAGTACACAGATTTTTCATGTACCCATCACCCCCACACGTACATAATCCCATAATAAACATTCTTCTCCAGAGTGGTACATTTGTTACAGTTGATGAACCTACCTTGACACATCATAGTCATCCAAAGACCATACTTTACTTTAAGGTTTAATTTTGAAACATAAGGTGTGGATTGTGTGGGTTTGGGCAAATGTCTAATATCATGTTTTCATCATTATGGTGTCATACAGAGTTGTCTCACTGATGTAAAAATCCTCTGTGTTCTGTGAATTTGCCTGTTAATCATTGGATAAGAACCAAGCATCCTGATTGTTGGATTGTATGATAAGCATGTGTTTAGCTTCTTACAAAAGCATGAAACCCTTCCAAAGTGACTGTGTTATTTTTGCATTCTCGACAGCAGCGAGCTAGTGTTCCTGTTGCTCCCTGCTTTCATCAGCATTTGCTATTGTCAGTGTTATGGATTTTGGCCATTCTAATAGTTTGCCTCCTCTTTTGCAGTCATCTTGTCCTCCACCCTGTCTCAGTAACTCACTTTCATAGTTGTATTCTGGCCTATACCATCACCAATAATTGTAATTCTTCTGTAATCTCAATTTCAAACAATCCACTTTCTGATAATATTCCTATCTTTTTAGTCACCCTCCCCGCCACTACCCCACTTTGGTTAATTGATTTATTACATATTGTTGTTACTGTTTTGCCCTATACATATGTGAATTTCTGCCTAAGAGGATGGGAGGGGTCTGGGTACAGTGTTGGGCCTGTAATTTTGAAACATGGAGACTGTGTGAAGCATTGGACCATATGAAGTGTTCAGGTCCTAACTTTGAATACCTAGACTGTAGGAGGACATTTGGGCTTCTGAGAAAAGAGGAAAAGGATGCAGAAAATGATGGGGGGAAGAAGTGCTTGCTATAACAGCTTTCCTTTCACTGAATTTGCCCCTTCCCTCTCTGCAGACTGATCTTTAAAAGCTCAGCTTAGAGTTGTGTTTTCAGGTGGCTGGTCCAGAAGCCTTGGGTATATGTGAAGAAGGTCTTTGAAGAACCTTTGTTACAGATATTTATACTGTGCATTTTTCTTCCTTCATTGAAGATACTAGTGGAACCATGGATCTGTTTGGAGGTGCAGATGATATATCTTCAGGGAGTGATGGAGAAGATAAACCACCTACTCCAGGACAGCCTGTTGTAAGTAAAATCACCGATGTGAACTGTGCCCTTATTTAAGGCTAAGTAAAAAGATTTAGAGGACAAGGGTCTTTTATATCAAGAATGGGAAATTGATAACTGAATTATAATATGAAAAATACAATGAACAGATAACTTTCTTACTTCTGTAGGGAGCTCTTTGTTATAGGGAAAGTAGAAATAATCACCGTAGCATATCCTTTCTATGGAATTTACTCAGCATTGAAAAGGTTTGAGCTATTGATGCATGCAATAACTTGGGTGAAATGCCAGGGAATTATGTGATGTGAGAAAAACCCAATTACAAAAGTTATGTAAGGTATGATTCCCCTTATATAACATTCTTCAGGTGACAAAATTATAGAAGTGGGGCAAGGATTAGTGGTTGCCTGAGACTAAAGAGGGACTGGGGCGAAAAGAAGTGGATATGGTTATAAAAGTGCACCATGGGGCCTCCCCTGGTGGCGCAGCGGTTGAGCACTGGGCTGCAAAGCTGCCTGCAGCCTCTGCAGCGCCGGTTCGATCCCCAACTGCCAGCGAGGGTCCCACATGGTGCACAGACCTCTCCTGCCGCGCCAGCTGCTCCCCTCAGCAGTGTATTTTGTCGGTCTGCCCTTGTATAAATAAATAAATAAATATTTAAAAAAAAGTGCATCATGAATCTGTGGTGATGGGAATCTTTTGTATCTGACTTTTGGTTGTGAACTGCATGTAGTTTGGTAAGATGTTGCTGTTGGGGATACCAAGGTGAAAGAGAGAGACATGATGCTGGTGCCCTTTAGAGACTAGATTGTGAGAACCTAAGATTTGAGAGTTATTGATTTGTTTTTCTTCCTCATGCCAAGAAGTGTATGCTATGTTAGTAATCTAATTGCTTTTAATTGGGAGTGACTCCATATTGAAGTGTTGATTAATTTCACACTTCTTTGTGAATATGTAGCAAATAGTTATAATAAAAGAGATATTTTCTTATATTGATGCTTTCCCTTGAGGTATTTTCTGAGATGGATAGGTATGGAAGGAGGTTGAAGGCTGATTTAGCCCCAAAGTGATATCTCGGTATGCTTATTGCCCATCTAGGTAAAGTGTGGAAGTTGCCTAGGCCATTTCTAAGGTCCTGTTATCAGGCACTAAAATTCTGTGCATCTTTTACTAGGATGAAAATGGATTGCCGCAGGATCAACAGGAGGAGGAACCAATTCCTGAGACCAGAATAGAAGTCGAAATACCCAAAGTAAACACTGATTTAGGAAACGACTTATATTTTGTTAAATTGCCCAACTTTCTCAGTGTAGAGCCCAGGTAAGGAGACTCAGTTAAAACTGAGTAAGATGTTGAATAGAAATGTGCAGAATATTGATGTTTTTCTTATTTTACATGAGTTAACTAATCATAAAATGGAAAATTTATCCTGTATCTGACAAAATAAATCAAGTATATCCTGTGATAGTAAAAGTATGGACTGCTGGTAAAGCAGACTTTTAATGCTTGTAATTGTTTTTAGCAGTTTGCTACTTTCTTATGAATCAACAGACATCACAAGTCTTTGAGTGTTTTTAACTAGTACAGGCCTAAAAAGGCCAAAATTGAGAGTGGCGATATTTGCTAGAGAAACTGCAAATGCCCACGGTAGCAACCATGTGGATCTAGAAAAGCTGATGTTTTGGGACATTTATACAGTTTTAATGGGTATTATTCACTAAGTAACTTGCAAGCTCTTGTGTGATTTAATTTTTCCCTAAACAAAACAATGTGGAGAGCTAAAGCATTTGACCTATTCCTTACAAGAATTATATAGTAAGAATAAAGATATCTTGAATATTTAGCCTTGCTTACACATTATTCCAAGCAATATTTATTAAATCGAATTTTAAGAAGGTACAGTAATTTGAATGTTTGTTTGAAGTTGTACATGATTTTTAATTATGATTTTTTTAGTATAATGGTCAGTATTAATAGAGATAGTTTATATAACAGTAATAATATCTCTTATAAAATATGATTAATGATTTGTTTTTTAAACAATTTGTAGACCTTTTGATCCTCAGTATTATGAAGATGAATTTGAGGATGAGGAAATGCTGGATGAAGAAGGTAGAACCAGGTTAAAACTGAAGGTACTATGAGGACACTTATTTGAGACTTGAGCTTTAGAAAATGATTTTTTATGTTTCCTGTTTTATCAACAAATGGTCTGCCTTTTCAGAATATTTTTGGAAAAAACCATATAGCTTTTTCTCTGTTGTTACTTGGTTACTTTTCTTCACTGTCATAATTTTTTGTGGGTTTTAAAAGATTTTTTATTTACTTTCTTACATCGTATTTCTCCCTTCACCATCACTCACTTTTTTTTTTTTTTTTTAAGATTTATTTATTTATGCATACAAGAGCTGGGATACGGGCCAGAATGCAGGAGGTGGGGGCGGTGAGAGGCCCCACCAGAGACAGAGTGGGGAACAGAACAGGCAGACTGACTGAAGTATACTGCTGACAGGAGAAGCGGGCGAGACAGGAAAGGTCTGCTGTGACATGTGCATTGCTTCCTGGCGGGCTGGGGATCGAACTTGTCCTCCAGAGGCTTCGGATAGCTTCACAGTGCTGTGCTTAACTCCTTGCGCCCCCATCTCACCATCACTCACTTTAAATGTTGCCAAGTTGAACATTTCCATTCCACCCCACAGTCCCCAGACTATTTTGAAACATCTCACATGACATATTTAATTGATGAATATTATTGAGTTCTTTAATCAGCCGGCTTCACAGTCACTTGTTTAGTTAAGAGGACTATTAGGACCTGGGGGCAAGGTAGTAATAGCCAAAAGAATAGAGATGTAGAGAATCTAAGTGGAAATAGTGGGAGCAGCTGCTTTTAGGGTTGGTGGTGGGGGACGAGGCATAGGGAAGCATGGGGTTAGATCTGTCATTTTTCAAAATGTTGGTTTCTCTTTGCTGCCATCTTAATTCATATTCTCTTTATCCTTGTGAGTTTATCCTCCTTGTATTGTTTACTGTCACTTTAGTGGGTTTTAGAAGGCAGCAGTGATAAACGACATGCATTTAGGATGCTGTCATTTCCCAGAAGACCCATTGAGTTTTTTAATTTCAATAGAGTGATTTTTATTTTAGGAAGCTCTTCATCATTCTCTGTATAGGCCTGGTGTTTCCCCACCATGTAGTTAAGATAAAAGTGGACTCAGGGGCCTCCTTGGTGGTGCAGGGAGTTAAGTCTCAACACTATGAAGCTATCAGTAGCCACTGCAGCACGAGTTCATTCCCCAGCCAGGGAGCTGACCCACATACTGCGACAGACCTCTCCTGTCTGCCCGCTGCTCCCCTCAGCAGTGTATTTCAATCAATCCACCTATTCTGTTCCCATTCTGTCTCTGGTGAATCCTTTGACTCACCCATCCCCCGCACCTCCGGCCTATACCCCATCTCTTGTATGCATAAATAAATAAAATAATTTTTTTTTTTAAAAGATAAAAATGGACTCTAAAACTGCTCAGACTTGGTGTTTTAATTCAAACTTTTTCCTTCCCCACATTTGGGGAGCTTCTCCATCACTCTGTTTGAGTAGGCAGAGTTTTCTGATCTCACACTTATAAAGGTTTTCGCTCCGTAAAAGACTTATTTTATATAGGAAGTTTCAGTTCTAAATTACTATTTCATGTAGCCTCAGACTTATCTCCTATCCTTACAACCCTTACTGTGTCTTCAAACATCCCCGGGCTACTGCAGATTTAGCATATGCTTAAATGCTCTGGCAGTCAGCTTCCTCAACTTTTAGCCCTGGGAGCTCAGAAATTTACTTAATCATATTTTTTTCAGTGTTATCTATTTCTCTGTCACTACTTGTATATTGTTATTCTATGATTGTATATCTCTTGAGTAAAGAAGTACAGAGTCATTTAAACTGCAGTGTTCTAAGCCGTTTGTTTTTAAAACAGGTAGAAAATACTATAAGATGGAGGATACGCCGGGATGAAGAAGGAAATGAAATTAAAGAGAGCAACGCTCGGATAGTCAAGTGGTCAGATGGGAGGTGAGCATGCAGTTGCCTGCAGCGCATTAAAATACCCAGAATGTGACTAGGAAAGATCAAGTTTTGGAATTAGGTCTTATTGGAGGGCTATCTCTTATTAAAAAAGAAATCCATTGATTAATCCCTGGCATAATATAATAAAAGTGAGGAAAATAGGTAAGCACTGAGGGTCATACAGGCTGGTGGAGACATAAAAGTAAGCTGAAAATGGGATCCTCCCCTTTGGCCAAGGTAGACAAGCTCCCCACCCCACTGCAAGCTGCTCACTGTAAATTGCCATTTTAGAAAGGCTTCACTGGGAAAGTAGTAGCCTGAGGAACTATCACAGCATGTTTTATTTATGCATAGGGCATTTTTTATTCTTCTCTTCTGAAATCTATGTAAGAAGAGAAAGCAGCAATTGAATCACATTTTAAGTACAAGGGTAGGCTGAAAGCTTTATGACTTTAAAATGTGAACTGTTGCTTCTTTTCAGCATGTCCCTGCATTTAGGCAATGAAGTGTTTGATGTTTACAAAGCCCCACTGCAGGGGGATCACAATCATCTTTTTATCAGACAAGGTACTGGTCTACAGGGGCAAGCTGTCTTTAAAACCAAGCTCACATTCAGGTAACTCTGCCTATCAGTATATTATTTGTTGTGGTAAAAGCAGCGAAATGTATGTGTTGCCCAAAATTTCTTACTCCCAATTGACATAACCTCACAGTATAGTTCTCCAAAGATCAAAATCTCTGAAGGTTCATAGACTGTTTTATCAAGTACATTAAAATTTGCTGTTTCAATTTTTCCTGTCTTACATTTGGGGCTAGTAGGGCTGACGGGGCTGATTGACTAGAAAGGACTGATGACCCAGACATTAAATTTTTTTATGTTTTCATTCAGAGGCCTCACTATTTAATAAATGGTAGTTCTTATTTTTAAACTTTGCTATTGGTTTTTAGGAAAATATCTCCTAATTTGATGGCATATACATTCGTGTAGTTTTTAATACTGTCAGAATTAAGTAAGCCATACAATTGCAGTTTATGCGTATGAAGCAATTCACTTTATTCTAAAACATTACTTGATACTTACTTTTGTAAACAAGTAGGTTGAATTAATTTATCCTCGGTCATCTTGCTTGGATACGATTTTAAGAGCTTGGTGTTTACAGACATTTGTTTTGTTATATGGCAGCAGTTTGCCATTCCTTTCTTAAAGCAGAATTTTATATTTGTCTGATAGTATGTACTGTGTCGGAGCCTATTTTATCAATAATGATGTGTAGTTAAAAAAAATAGTTGCTGCTTCTCATGGAACTAGGTCATGCGATCCAAACTTACAAGACACTATTTTGTAAACCAAAATGTGGGTTTAGTAATTTAGTGATTACTGTACCTGCCAAAAGGCCTGGACTACTTGCCAGTCAGTTGGTCCTTTCTTTTTAGTAAACTTGATCTGGGAGACTAACCGATGACTAGAGGTTGTTACTGTGATGTAATCAGAGGAAAGGCAATGATTTGGTGGGTGTGAAGGTTGGAGTCACCCATACCTTAGGCTGCTGCACTCAGTACCACTCCAGGGACGTATCTCAAGCAACCAGGATAGTCAGGTCAGCTGGTGAGGATGTTCCGGTTCTCTAGACATTCCTCTAGAACGTGGGCACTACAAGGAAATGTTTATGCTTTGCTTTTCCTGATTCGAAAGCAGGTCATCCCCTTCAGTGAGTGCTTACCTGTAGAGGGAGCACAATAATCTTGTTTATGACGCAGCTTTTTGAGAACTTTAATGTCAAAGGTGGATATTAGCATCAGCTAGCCCTACACCTGAGTCTCTTTCCACCTTGTGTGACTTTCTCAACCTCTCCTTGCCTCATTTTCCTCATCTATAAATTGTTAATACTAGTCTCAGAGTGGCTAAGGTATGAAATCAAGTAACATGTAAAACACAGAGCACAGCGTTTGGTATTTAGTATTTAGTGACTGCTGCTAGAGCCTATCCATTTATGCTGCTAGAGGGTTATTGTGTAATGCGTGATTATTGTGTAATTTTTAACTCCAGCTTTCTATTTTTCACTTTGCCAGTGAGATAAGAATATCTCAGTGAGCCGCAAATGAAAGTTGGGAACCCCTCTCCCCCATTTAGTATAACTTTAATGTCCCTTCCTATTTTGTCTAGTGAATAGGAATGGTCACTGGCCTCATTTTTGTGATTTTTTTTGGTAGGACTGCCTAACAAATGTACTTGATAAACATTCAGACTCTTTTTGTTCATTTCCTGGCAGACCTCACTCTACAGACAGTGCCACACATAGAAAGATGACCCTGTCACTTGCAGATAGATGTTCAAAGACACAGAAGATTAGAATCTTGCCAATGGCTGGTCGTGATCCTGAATGCCAGCGCACAGAAATGATTAAGGTATGCTTGCTAATAAGCTTTGTCCTGGGATTTTTGATAGGAATTAAGACTAGCATTCCCCAAATTGTTTGTTCATCATCTTATTGATCAACGTTTTCTTCTTCCATTTGACATAAAAAGGGAGCTGGTTTCGTTTCCTAAGTATTTGCTGCACAACACATGACACTGTCATGACTGTAAAACAAACAGAGGGGCCTCTGCTTTTCCCCTCAGTGCCTCAGCACTCAGCAACAAATGGTGACTGGAAAGAGCTGGACTTTCATAGAAATTTTCATATGTGATTTAATCACTGTTGTCTGATTTAGGGTATCTGAAAAATTAATGGGAAGGCTAGAGATTTAGCCTAAAATGGAGTAAGAGTAGACCAGGCATTTGAATGGGAGAGTGCCTAAAGGAGAACTAAGAAAAGAGGAGGTTGTGGTTTCTAAGATCACTTAATAATGTTCTACTTGGTAGGTTTTCATTTTTGACTGTCATTAGCCACAAGCCAGTCTGGGGCAGTGTCTCTAAATGGTAAGTGTACATGTTTCCACACCACTGGACTTTCTTCCAGCACTGATTTAAGAAGCTGAATGCAGTGGTGCAGCCTCATTATCTCCCCTGTATTCTGCTAGATCTCCGCCATTGCTTTGCCTTCTTCATGCGTTTTCATTCTTTAGTGTGACAGGACTGATGAGGCTGACACTCTGGTTGCCTCGGGACTTTTCTTATTCCTGTCACTGTCAAGCTCGGCTGAAGGTTTAGTCCTAGGCTCTTGCTTTTTGTTCCACCTTATATTTTGTTCCTGGAGACTGGTTAGTTAAACCAGATTTAGGAGTAATCCCTAACCCAGTGGTGTATTGGGGAATTGGCTTTGGAGTCTTAACTTACTGCTCCACTCCCCACCTTTTCTGCTCAAGATAGTGGAGCCCAGGGCCCTGCAGGCTCCCACTCAAAGAGCATGACTAAAGAGCCCTCTGGACCTCCTCAGTGATTCCCCAATCCCTCCTCCACCTCTTCAGCTTCTGTGGAAATAAGCCCAATCAACTAGATTGTACTTGAGTCCCTGTCCCACTGATAGTGATTTTTACTCTATATTCAGCACAACTATTTACTGCTTATTGAAATCATTTGCAGCACCTAACGTCTAACAGCAGAATTAGAGTTGTATGCAGTAGTACAGAGCAATTCAGTGAGGGAGTCAAATGCCAAAACCTGGCTCCTTGTATCCTGTCCCTGCCTTGTGTGGAATGGAAGGCAGATGGAAGGAAACGAAGGCTCCACTTTGGGGCCTCCGTTCCCTACCGGCACCTCCCCATACTGTCATCAGGAGCTGTAGAGGGAACTCTCTGGGTTGAGGGCCACAGACAGGACTATCTGGGCACCGTGGCAGTTTGGTGGAGCTGGGCGAGTCACTGTCTGCACCTTAGGAATGAACAGAAACAGCCTCCCTCAGGCCTCCGCTGGGCCTGGCTAAGCTTCCTCAGGCTGCTGTCGGGCTCTTGACTGGCAGCACAGAGGTCAGTGCAGCTCCCAAAGCCACTCCTGCCAGTTCTGACAAGGCACATAGTGTGCCCTGCACCCTGTGTTGTCTTCACTCCTTCAAATGCAACAAGCTGACCCCTGTGTGTGGTAACAGGTGAGACAGGGCAATGTAGGAAATAGGTGTTATCCTGGGCCAGGGATATACATGTTCTTTAAAGAAAAGTAGGTTCAAATGGACACAAAATTAGTACATTTTTATAATAAAATAATTTGTTTCTTCGCAGAAAGAAGAAGAACGTTTGAGAGCTTCTATTCGTAGGGAATCTCAGCAGCGCCGAATGAGAGAGAAACAGCACCAGCGAGGGCTGAGTGCTAGTTACCTAGAACCTGATCGATATGATGAGGAGGAGGAAGGCGAGGAGTCCATCAGCTTGGCTGCCATTAAAAACCGATACAAAGGGGGCATTCGGGGTGAGTCTGGTGTAGAAATTAAAATTCATCATTTCAGGGTTCAGAAATTTTTGTTTGCATTGAGTATAAGCTGAGTGCCCAATCACTGCACCGGAGCTTATATTTTTGAAAGAAATCAGTGTTAATGAGTGATGCACTTTAAGGTCTAATGGACTAGTCATTGCAGAAGTCTTCCTGGTGAGCTTGAAAGGTAGAAACAGCTATTGGTGCCCACTGTCAGCCTCATCCCTTGAGCTGCTTCTTTCTGATTTACAAGTTTGCTGATAAAATTTGGAACTTTGCTCAACTTTTTTTAAACCAATTAGGAAACTAGATTAAATTATTCAGAGAATATATGGCATATCCTTTCAGAATTCTCCTTTGCATGTTCTCTTTCACAAATACCAATAATTTATGATGGCCAATTTTGCATACATCCTATTTGATGTAGTAATGACCCATTACTGTTAGTGCCCTCGTTCTTACTGAGAAACATGAGATTTTGAAATGCTGAGTAAATTGTCCAGAGACACATAGTTGAAAGTGGGTAATTCTTGAACCCAGGTCATCTGACTTGAGATGTCTGCCTCAACCACAGTGCTGCACCCATGTGGTTACCCCCAGCAGTGTCCCCACAGGCAGCACAAGGTGACATGCCAAAAAGCAAAGTAGACCTGAAGGTAGAAGACTTGGGCAAGATCCTGATCCTGTCTGCTGATCTCAGCGCTGCCACTTTTTGACTCATTAGGAAAAGAGCAAACTATTAATAGTAATACTTATAAACATGAGGTTGTTTTGAGAATTAAATAATACAAATAATTTGCCCAGTCATTGACACATAACAAAACTAAATAAATGTTACCTAATCTGTTGTTACTACTCATTCTTCTCATCGCCTTTGGGAAAGTGGCTTCATATTTCTGAATATTTCATATGCCTTGTCTATAACATGAGTTTCTAATACTCTCCAGCTTTGATAGAGCTTTGTAACATATACTTTTGTGTAATCATATATCTATCTTTTGTCCTGTTGGATGGTAAATTACTAAAAGACCCACATTTCCCTTTCTCTAGCCATCCTGTAAAATGCCTTTCTCTTTTTCTTGTAGTGACTGTATTTGTTCCGTATTTGTTCTACCTACCTACCCATTACTTATTTTGAAGTTGTATTATAGAACCTTTTCTTAATCTATTTTTTGCTAGTGCTAAATTTCTGGCAGATATAGAATTATTATAAAAAGGAACCACATAAAAACTGAATTAAACAAAAAAGTTGATGCTTTTAGGAGAAAGTTATAGAATACTCAATTTATCAGAGATTAAAAAGTAGTCAGATAGGCAAGGAATGAGGAGAATCTGTCTTTGAAAAGTCACTCACAGTCTAATTCCTTTTCTCTCAGAGGAACGGGCCAGAATCTATTCCTCAGACAGTGACGAGGGATCAGAAGAAGATAAGGCTCAAAGATTACTCAAAGCAAAGAAACTCAACAGTGATGAGGTAAAGCCAAATCGATTCAGTTTTAGGGTTTTCTTGCCCCTCAACCCTGGAGCCAACTCCTGGAATCAAGAGGAGCTCACAGCTCAGGCACAAACAGCCAGAGCTCAGCAAGATAATGCAGGGACAGGATGAGGGGGTGCCCGAGAGGAGTCTGACAACTGTGCTGGGTGGCTGTTGGAAGACTGCCCACAGGAGACCTCTCTGGCTGTTGAACAAAGTGCTAGCTTGAAGGGCACAGAGGCCAGGGTGGGCATGCCTGGTAGATAGAAAGGCCTGGGTGCAAAGATACCAAGGTTCAAGTAGAAAACTTGGTCATTCAGTGTAGGCAATTCAAAGCATGCCTCATTCTTATGGTAGGAAAAAAAATTTAAGTGTTTAGATGAAAAATTTTAATTTTTTTAATGAGTAATTCAATAAAAATAAATTTTCATTTATTATTGAAACAAATTTTTCTTAGTTTAATTGCAATAATTTATATTTTTCACAGTATCCTTTTCAAATTTTAGGAGTACAGATGTTTGAAATTGGAAGTTATGCTTACAGTCATTTTAGAGCATGAATTGGTAAATTATATCCCATTGACCTAAACTGGACTGCCATCTGTTGTTTTGTTTTAATTTTTTTTTAAAAGATTTATTTATTTATTTGTTTGTTTGTTTATTTATTTATTTATACATACATACAAGCACTGGGTACAGTCAGAAGGGCGGAGGGTGAGAGAATTCACCAGAGCCAGAGCAGGGAGCAGAGCAGGCAGAAGGACCGAAGTACACTGCTGAGGGGAGCAGCGGGTGGCAGGAGAGGTCTGCGCGCCATGTGGGACCCTCCTCCCGTGGCTGGGGAGCAGCTGGGGATCGAACCGGTGCTGCAGAGGCTGCGGGCAGCCTCGCAATCCAGCGCTCAACCGCTGCGCCACCGGGGAGGCCCTTGTTTTAATTTTAATCAAAATCCACCCATGCTTATTTGTGTATTGTCTGGTAGGTTTCCTGCTAAAGTGGTAGAGTTGCATAGTTCCAACAGAAACTCTGTTTTATAAAATCTGAGACATGTATTATCTGACCCTTTACCAAAAATGTTTGCTGGAAGAGATGGGCCTGCTTACTGCTGGATCAAGTTTACATTAAAGTTATAATTCTTTGGGATTAGCTATTAATCTATTCCAGTGGGCCTTTGTCTCCTGTCCTTACCACCCTGCAAGGAGTTTTCACACAGTTTGGTGTCCTCACGGAGGAAGCCTGCTTTACCTCTCTGAGGTAAAGCTCTCACTTAATTTTTGCTCTCACTTAATTTTTGGCTTCCAATTGTACCTTATTTTCTTATCACATTAATTTGTTTATATTATCCCATCATTATTATTTATTCTCATTAAGAGAGTTAAAGGATTGTTCAACCATATTGCAGGAAATACTGTGTTCCTATTATGCATTATTTTAATATATTTTGATCATTTGGCCTTCTGTGAACTGAGCTTCTGTGAGCTCTTTTCTCGATTGCAGCAGAGTTAATTTCTTGCATTACTATTTACTAGTCACAACGTTTAACTTGCCAGTTATTCTTGGAAGTGGCATGCTATATGGAAGATAACTAGACAGAAATTGTTAAATTATTCTGCACCATATTTGTTTTAAGTTAGATAGGAAACATTAATGACACATTTACAGTGTGTTGAACTGTTGGCAAATGGGAATCCTCATCTAAGCAGATGCTGTTTTATTTCTTGGCAAGCAGAAGCTGTGTATGAAAATTGAGAAATGCAGTGGAACTTTTGTTCATTCCCAGTATTCTCACAAATGAGATTTTTCAATGTGCTCAATCAGATAGCCGCCTCGGCTGGGGCATGACAGACCATTGGAAACTGTGAAGCATAGAAAATGGTTCCTTTATAGGAACTACCCTCTACTTCCCTTGCCCAAAACCTGTTAGGTCTTTCTGTACCCTTCCCCTCCCCTGTCCTGATAGCAAAAATTTTACTTCTGCCTGCATCTACTCACCTCACCCCCGCCACTACCTCCTGCTATTATTTTAATTCAGGTCCTCACTGCAGGTTACAGTGGAAGGGGATGCCAGGGGTGACCCATGCTCTGGGTTCCCCTCCTGATTTGTACCTCTAAACCTCACCCAAACACCATGAGCCCAGGTATGCCTCTTAGATACAGGGGAGTTTTCATACCCTGAGTTCCCACACCAAAGAAAACCATTATTTCTAGAGCATTTTTTGATATGGGGGAAAAGACGTGAGTCTGGATTCGAACAAACTTGAGGCTACCCTTTACCATGCGTGTGGCCTTGGGCAAGTCATGTCATGTTTCTGAGTCTGGTTCCTTAAATGTCCCATGGGGTTTCTGCTTGCTGCCTTGCATTGTAGTAAATGACAGACATAGACGTGGATGGTGCAGTGATGTGTAGCAGACTGAACAGGAGATGCTAGTTTCCTTCCCTCCTTCCCCAACAGAGTTGAAGTTACCAAAAAAAGAAAAAAAAAAGAAAAGAAAGCCTTTTTTCCTTCATTTTTAGTAAAAGACCTAAGTGGAAAGAAACAGGGAGATAACGAAAGGGAAGGTGTGAAGGCTGCCCTCAGCTTGCTTAGACCAAAGACTTGACTGCCTGGAAGGGTGACTTAGAATGTGGTGCCCAGGGGTATGGCCCCTCTCCTAGTCTGTCCTCTGTCAGTGCTCCCTCCTGGAACCTCCATTCCCCCTTGGCAGGCCTTCCTTATCTGTGAGAGTTCCCCCTCCTTTGTTTAGAGGGCCACTGGTGACTTGGAAGCTGGACAATCCCAGCCCACCTCCCCTCAGTGGAGGAGGTCCCTGTTGGGGGAAGGAGTAAGGCACGTCTCATGATTGAGATGCTGAGTGTCTTTTTCCTAGAAGCCTTGACATTCTTAGTTGTTGGTCTTCTACTTTAAAACAACATAATTTATGTTATTTGAGAGATATTTTGGGTTAAAGCCTGGGAGTTGTTTTAAATATTTGTTTGGGGGGAAAAAAAAGTGAGTTTTATGATTAGTCTGTAAAGTAAATGTTGGAAGACACTTCCTTTGCAACTGTGAGCCCCTGTGTCTGCATCTGCAGGGACCTGCACTCATGACTATATTAATAAGCTTTGTTTTAGTGTAATAAGAATATTTCTGTCATTTGTTGCATATGTATACGTCTAGTGAGGCAGAAAATTCCACATTCCTAATTTCACAAAATGAGAGCTCCTGAAGAATTAATTTCACTACTTTCTAAACCCTGTGAGTAGCAGCAGACTTGCTTATCTTTTTGAGTGCTTACCTGTAGCTGTTGGGGATCCAGTTCTGGCAGGATTTCCAAGGCAGAGTTCTGGAGCGTCTTACCACAGATAGGGGTTCAGAATTGTTACCGATGAGACTTCTTTGGGGAAATCGAGATCATATCCTGCCTGCTGCTAGGCCCTGTCCAGGCTCCACTGTCTTTTGGAAGTTCTTTTATTCACTCAGATTTAAACTCATTAAGCCCATATACATTGAGGTTTACTCGGGGAAGGTTGTCCAAAATTGGCTTACATGTAAAGTTTTAAGACAGATTTCTTTAGTTGAAAATAAAAGACAGCTGGTAGGATTGTGCTCGTCTTTGCTACATGGAGTTGAAGACAAGTTTCTGGGTTTGCTCTGGATTGGGAGGTAGAGAGGCATGATGGTCCCATTTGGGACAGATTCATCTTCTATACTGTGGTTTGGGTGACTTCACTGCCACCAGTTGCAAAGTAAGTGTAGGAAAACTTCAAATCTCTTATGGTGGATGCATAGCTTTCCCCTTCAAATTTTTCTATGGCCCTTCAGGTCTGTAGGAATGCATTGCAGATAATAAGACAGGGAACACATGTGACATAATAACGTGTTCCTCAGAGGCCCAGGCATAGGCACCAGCGGAAAAGAAGGTGTGTACAGGTTGCAGTCTACGTCCAGAAGCATCCCATGTAGCACAATGCCTGACCTCCCCCAGCTTTAACCCTCAAACTGTTCACCCTGTTTAATTTTTGGTGAGTCAAGTTAAGGTCATTCTGGAGTGTCCTTTTAAGTGTCAGTTCATTTTAGTCAATATTCATTGTCATTTAGATGTCGCTATGTTCAGATTCTACATAAAAGTTGTTTTGGGTTAATTGCCCAAATTTGTTTTTATTAGAACATCATGCAGGATGATTTTTAGCAATGGAAACCTGTGTATAGAGGCCTTGAATGTCTTCAAATATGTTTTTTAAAACCCTCATGGTAAGAATTTTCAGTACATCCAGCACAAGAAATCATTATTTTGAAAAACTTACTGTTTCTATAATGCTGAAGTTTAAAGGAAGTAAAATCCCAAGTAAGCCAAGAAAAAAGTTGAAGTAATTTCCCAATCATGGTAAAATTATTCAACAGAACAAGTGCTTACGCAGGCAAAACTTCTTGGGAGAGCCCTGACCCTTCCCAGGGCAAACCCCCTTTCCAGTTTCCTATTTGTCTTCCTCCCTGGTGCAAAGGCTTCCATGTGAGAATCTGGTTACAACTGCTTCAGCTCTCCCTCAATTCTGAAGTTGGGTTTTATAGTCCGTTTGTAGTTACTTTGCACAGTTGTCATTTTTGAAGGCCTCTAGTTACTTCTAGGCTTGGAAACTGGCCGTGGCCTTGACCACTGGTTTTATCTAGTGGATGCTGTTACAGTTATTTGGGTGGGAGAGATTTCTGAGGGTCAGTCAACTCAGGAATGAATGCTAAACCTTCCTAGAAATATTTCCTACTGACTATGATTTTTTAAAAATATTACCTATTTAGGAAGGTGAACCTTCTGGAAAGAGAAAAGCAGAAGATGATGATAAAGCAAGTAAAAAACATAAGAAGTATGTGATCAGTGATGAAGAAGAAGAAGATGATGATTGAAGTACAAAATGTGAAAACATTTTATATACTTTATTGTACAGTTTGTTTTATATGGTGTAAACATGAGTTATTTTGATTGAAATGAATTGATTTCCTTTTGTGTAATTTTAATTGTAATAAAAAAACTTAAAAAGTGAGTCTGTTCCAATAATCGACTTTTCCCAAAGCAAGTTGATTATGTTAATACTTTAGAGAGTTGTAGGTGTCAGTGAATTCCCAGCTGCTCTGCGCCACCCTCTCCCTCCCATGCTCTGTAACGAAGCCTCCTGGCCAAGGCATTCTTAGGTGTAGGGTTTAAAGGGGCACAAAAGGAGCCATTATAATTATATTAGTACCACAAACTGGGTGGCTTAAAACCACCTAAGTCATTCTGTCACCATCCTGGAAGCTGGAAGTACTAAACCACAGGCAAGGCCACACTCCCTCTGAAGGTTCCAAGTAGAATCCTTTCCTCACTTTGCCCTAACTTCTGAGAACAAAATACCAAATGTCTCCTGGCCATTCTTGGCTTGTGGCATCATCCAGCCAGTTCCTGCTTCTGTTCTCATATCGCTGATTTAGCTACATGCCTTTCTGTTTGTCTCTAGCTCTCCCTCATCTTATGATGACATTAATCAGTGGAGTTAGGGTCAACCCTAATCCGACATGACTGCATCTTAACTAACTACATCTGCAGTGACCCTATGTCCGAATAAATTCACATTCTGAGAAGACATGAATGGGGAGAGGGAGGAGGTGTCACTTGTAGACCACTACAGCAGTCAAGATAAAAATATAATACAGAATTTTAAAAGATCAAAATTAATACCCAAAAAATACATGTGAATACAATGTCAACAATACAAAAAGTTGGAATCTGACAGGACAGGGATTAAAGTAAGGCAAATGAGGAGAGTTATACAAGTCCAGAGCTAGAAGTTCTCTTTAAAATTTGGTATTTTCATGGGTCCAGAATCTTCTCTGGTCCACCCTGGGAAACACTTTTAGTGAATGGTATGCTAATTTCCCATGATAAAGCCACTACAGCATTTTATTTTCTTAAATATCTAGATAGTTTCTGACATTTCACCTACATTTAGTGTAGGTCACTGTTGATTCCAGGATACAGTCAACTAATGTAAGCAAAAAATTAAAACTCTCCAGGGATCCTCAAGCCAAAACAAAGAATCCAGAATCTCTGGTAAGTGCATCTATGATAAATTCCTGCAGTGAAATTGTGTTTCTCCAACACTGAGCTCAGAATTCATCCTGGCATGAATTCCTTGAATAGTTTTGGCTATAAGCCTTCTTTTCCCTACTTCAACTTTGTAATCAGGACACTAGGGAAAGTTAAGATCAATTCTGAAAATAGCTGAAAGCAATGAGGTAGTAGAGATGGGGCATAATGAAAATTATTATCATCCTGAGAGGTAAACCTTTGAGGTGAAGTTATTATGAGGTCTCTAAGCAGTTCATGACCAGCCTCATCGAAAAAAAAAAATAAATAAATAAAATTTGGTATTTTGTTCTCAGATTTTTTTTTTTTTTTGCATGAAATTTTAAAAAATATGCACTATAATACTTATCTTGATAGCTGAGGTTTTGGGGCCCCTGCTATTTTTTTCCCGGGGTGTCTTACCTGCTGCATCCTAGTCCTTACTGCTTTCTCTCAGCTGCTGGCCAAGTCCAAAGATGAGCGCAGGCAAGTGAGCTAGAAAGAAAGCTGCATTGCCTTTTCTTGGTATTACTTTTTATCACCAGCATTGAAAGTCATGTAGCATCAAATCAAATCCACAATGAGATATCACCTCACACCAGGTATTGTTAAAAAAACTAACAACAAATGGCGGGGATGTGGAGAAAAAGAACCCTTTTACATTGCTGGTGGGAATTCAAACTGGTTCAACCACTATGGAAAGCTGTCTGGAGGTTCCTCAGTCTACTAAAAATGGAGCTACCATAGGACCCAGCAATTCCACTCCTAGGAATCTACCCAAAGGGTACAACAACATTAATTCAAAAGGAAACCTGTATTGCTGTTTATTGCAGCACTATTTACAATGACTAACATGGAAACAACCTAAATGGAATACAGATGGCTGGATCAAGAGATATGGTATAGGGCCTCCCCGGTGGCGCAGCGGTTGAGCGCTGGGTTGCGAAGCTGCCCGCGGCCTCGGAGGCGCCGGTTCGATCCCCGGCTGCTCCCCGGCCACCGGAGGAGGGTCCCACATGGCGCGCAGACCTCTCCTGCCACCCGCTGCTCCCCTCAGCGGTGTACTTTGGTCCTTCTGCCTGCTCTGCTCCCGGCTCTGGCTCTGGTGAATTCTCTCACCCTCCCGCGCTTCTGACTGTACCCAGTGCATGTATAGACAAAAACAAACAAACAAACAAATAAATAAATAAATAAAAAGATATGGTATATATACACAATGGAATACTATTCAGCAATCAAAAAAGATAAACTCATGATATTCACAGTAACATGGATGGAGCTAGAAGGGATTATGCTCAGTGAAATAAGCCAGAAGGAAAAAGAAAAATATTAGATGATATCATTTAAAGGAGGAATATAAGGAAACCAAACATAAGGTTAAAAAACCAGATTGTAGGCAACTATACATCTGAGGCTTAAAGCAGTGAGGGGGAGAAAAAGGGATCAAAACAGGTGGGAAGAGCACGAAGGACCACGTGATAGTTCACAGATGACATGGTGGGGGATATTTATGTGAACTACACCTGAAGGGAGAAATCAAATACTGTAAATATATGAATGACAATGTGAAAAATTTTTTTTAAATTAATTTTAAAAAAAGGTGGTGGGGTGTCACACAGTATCACTTCCACCACATTCTGTTCACTAGAACTGAGTTACTAATGTGAACTCATATGTAGAAGAAGGAAAATCTGGTTTTTCTTGAGGGGAAGAACGGCAAAGAATTTGTAGATGTTTTAAATCCACCACACGCTTACTTGTCTTTTCTGTGGTGGTCTCCACACACTAATCTTTCCGTAAGAACAGTGTTTACCTCACTTTCTACTGTCGGTACAATCTGGGTGCCATGGGAGTCCTACATGTTTGCTTTGCCTGTTGCTCCCTGTTAGGGGGCGCTAGAGAAAATGGAAGCCTGGGTAACAAGCTTGCTGGGAAAAGCTTGCTTCTTCCTGCTTTTGTTTCTAGAGCTTTCTGAGGGCTTCGTGTTGACTAGAAGTTTTTCAGGAGGCAAGGGGCAACACATGCCAGCAAAGGCAGTTCTTTCCCACAGTAACAACCCCATTTGCATTATAAGCACTTGCCACACCAGCTTTGATGTATTCCCCAGAGAGACTTCACTGGCAGTCAGACATTTCTCTCACAGGTATGAGTTTTGGTTCCAAGGGTCTCTTTCTATATGTCTTTAATAATTCTACTTTTTCCCTGTTTCCTCATGTCTAGGAGTGGAAGTTTTTCTCTGTATTTGCTATTTCTGTGATCCCTCAGAGTTCTCATTTTACACTTTTCATAACCAAATCAACTTTAAACTGAATTGTGATTTTTAAAAATTCTGTCTATAGACAACTGGTATGTTTTGTGTTGCCCAACTAGAATGTGGCTGAATAGTCCAGGGACCAAACCCTCAGAGATGCGTTTGGATTTCTTTGGGTTTGACAGCAGTAATGAGATTCTCACCAGTAGGTGATCCATGGGGTGCAGTGGCATTGTAATGCATCAGATTATGTATCCTCAGCCCCATGGGTGAGGACTCAAGTGGCTGCTACACTTGTTAGGCAGTATAACCGCTGTAAAGAAATGGACACTTCTAGGTGCCCTGGAGAATTTAGAGAAAGAAAATTATAAACTTAGGGCTTTAAACATTCAGCTCAAGTCTTAGTCAGAGAATGAGCAGGTTTCCTTGATATCGTATAACCAAAGGTCTGAGGTAGCTGAAAACCAAACACAATGTTTAATTGTATGATTACAGAATTACCTCAGCTGAATTCACAGCCTCTTCCAGTGTCTCGAGAAAGGACATGACATTTCCCAGTCATTCTGAGTCTTTCGTGCCTGGGAGAAGCAACTTGCTTCCCCACGTCTGAGGAAACTAGTCTTCTCTTGCTTAAAAATGCTGTAATAAAATCATCTGGGACACTGTCCATGCTCCTCAAGATCCACCTGACTGAGTACCATCTGCCCACATTTTAGCCAACAGACCCATCACTAAGATTTCATCATGCTCCAGCAAAGCAAGCACAATCCCTGAAGAAGAAATAGCTTATACACCAAATAAAATTTTAAAGATTTTGTTAATAAATACAGAAGCCTGGGGAATATGTGTGGAAGTATAGATACTAAGAATGTGAGATGAAGACCAACACGTAACACTGGCTTGGGGCAAATGTGTTGATGTGGGTGCAGTTACATTTTCTGGACTTGTGTTAGTGCACATACCTGGACAGGTCTCTATATTTGGTTGGTTAACTAAAATTTAAACTTAGTGGTAGCCTATATTTATAGAAAGTAAGATACCAGAGGTTTCCTGGCATTACATGGAGGGAATCCAAAGGTTTAGGGAGTTAGGAATATTGGAATAATTGATTTTGTGTGATCTGCATACCAGCCTTCACCTTGCCCACAAAATAAAGAAAATAAAACAATGTATATCTTTATGGAGAACAATGTTTAATAGGCAGTTCTATTGTTAAGGACCCAATATTTAAAATTCATGGTTAAAAAAAAATGTGTGTATAAAGTTTTTTGGGCATTTTATTTTATTTATTTATTTTTTTAAATAGAGGCATGTTTTATTTATTTATTTATTTGTTTTGTTTACACATGCACTGGGTACAGTCAGAAGCGCGGGAGGGTGAGAGAATTCACCAGAGCCAGAGCGGGGAGCAGAACAGGCAGAAGGACCGAAGCACACTGCTGAGGGGAGCAGCGGGCGGCAGCAGAGGTCTGCGCGCCATGTGGGACCCTCCTCCAGTGGCCGGGGAGCAGCCGGGGATCGAACTGGCGCCGCAGAGGCCGCGGGCAGCCTCGCAACCCAGCGCTCAACCGCTGCGCCACCGGGGAGGCCCTTTTGGGCATTTTAAAGTGATTAATCTGAGAACAAAGCCTCTCACATCTAAGTCATGTCAACATGATCCAAAGTTACATACTTTTAAATTTTAAGGTTTTTTATGTATCAAAACTTTTTAAAGATTTTTTTTTTATTTATGCATGCAAGAACTTGGGTGTAGGCCAGAGGTGTGGGGGTGAGAGGATTTACCAGAGACAGAGTGGGGAGCAGAACAGGCAGATCTACTGAAATACACTGCTGAGGGGAGCAGTGGGTGAGACAGGAGAGGTCTGCTGTGCCATGTGGGTCAGCTCCCTGGCCAGGGATAGAACTCATGCTGCTGTGGTTGGCAATAGCTTGAGAGCACTGAGACTTTAACCCTGTGCCACCAGGGAGGCCCTATATATCAAAACTTTAAATAAAAACTGTTAACTCTTCAAGAAAGTCAACAGTGGGAATTAACAATGTTTAGAAGAAAAAATCAGGAATAAAATGGGTCTTTGAAGAAAAAATCAGGAATAAAATGGGTCTTTGTCTGGCAAAGTCAATTCTATGTCTAAAATTCCTTTTCTCTCAGAGGAAAGGGCCAGAATCTATTCTTCAGACAGTGAAGAGGGATCAGAAGAAGGTAAGGCTCAAAGATTACTCAAAGCAAAGAAACTCAACAGTGATGAGGTAAAGCCAAATCGATTCAATTATAGGGTTTTCCCCTATCCCAGGAGCCAACTCCTGGAATGAAGAAGAGCTCACAGCCCAGGCACAGACAGCCGGAGCTCAGCAAGATAAATGCAGGGACAGGATAAGGAGGGGCTCAGAAGGGGTCTGACACATATGCTGGGGTGGGTGTTGGAAGACTGTTCCGAGAAGGACCTCTCTCTGGCTGTTGGAGAGAGTGCTAGCTTGCAGGGCACGGAGGCCAGGGTGGACATGCCTGGCTGATGGAAAGGCCTGGGTGCTAAGGTACCAAGTTTGACTAAAGAACTACAAATAAGTTCAGCATGATAAAGGAAGAGGCCTATCTTGTTCATGATGATAACTGGACATCTTTATTGTCTGGGTATAATAGTAGTTGAGGGTTATTTCATTGCGTTATTATTTTCACTTCAATTATTTCCTTTTTTTCCACATAAAAGATCCTAAGTGCAAGGAAACTTTTAAGTCTTAATTACACAAGCGAATCATTATTATCATCATATACCATGTTCATTCAGTCAACAGTTCCTGAAATCTTAACATGCTCCAATCTAGGTTCTTCAGATAGAGGACCAAAATATCCAGTTGGTCACCTGGGTAAGGGAAGCATTCATTTTTCATATAGAAATATACCTATTTAATACTTTAGAAACAATCCTTGTTTAAAATCCACAGGCTTTAAAATACTGATTTTTTTTTAGAGAAAATAAATTACTGAGGAAGCAGAGGAATGTATTAAGAAGTATGATAGATGCTCAGCAAAGTAAGTCAGAAAGAAAAAGAAAAATACCAGATGGTCTCACTCATAGCAGGAATTTAGAAAACCTAAATAAGGGACCAGGAAAAAGACTAATTAATACAAAGTGAAAATCAAAATCAACAAGCAACTATAAACCACAGACACACTAACCCAGGGGTGGGGGGGCTTCGAAGAGGGGCGGGGAGAGGAAGGACTAGGGTCAAAATAAGGGGGGGTGCAATTGTATGGGGAACATAACCAAAATGAAAATGCATACATTGTGCAAAAATGAAAAATGATGTAAGAATTATATAAAATAAAATATTTTAAAAAATGAAAAATGATGTAAAAAATATATAAAATAAAATTTTTTAAAAAAGGGAAAAAAAAAAAGAAGTAGGATAGGAATCCTGGTCAGTAGAGAAGGAAGTATCCCTCCACCCCTGATGCTGCCCAGGGTAATAAGCCAGGTTCCCACTGCCTGACCTGCTGCAGACAGTGTCTGAGGGCAAAGGTCGCTGCTAGGTGGTCAGGTTCAGCCGGCTTCCCCACTGCCAGCTCAGAACCATTTTAGACAAAATTTCCAGAAACTTTGGATATTGAGTTTTACATCTTAACTCTCTTTTCAGTACAGAAGGTGCACTCTCCAGAAAGAGGAAAGCAGTGGGTAAAGAGGAAGAAGAATGAAGCATAAAATGTACACTTACTGTATCCAAGTTTGCTTTAAAACAAGGATGAAAGGACTTGTTTTCATTGGCTTGAATTGAGTTGCTTTTGCACTACCCTGGCTGTGAATAAAAAGGTTACAAGCAAATCTGTGACTAAAAGGTGTTTATTCTTCCCAAAAAAGTTTATATTTGATAACTTAGCTCTGGGTCTTAGGTATTTGTGCCATCTTGCTACTCTGCCCCAATCCTTCTCCTGGCCCAGCACAGATCAACTCAGGTATATCACCTCCAACAGGTTGTGCTGTCTATCCTGCCTAGCTGGGGTTGGAGTCCTTCTGTGCAGTACCAACCCCTGTCTAGGTGCTCTTTCCACTATGTTGTGTTCCAGGTTGGGAGAGCTCACTGGCTACTATGTTTTGTCAAGGGCTGCATAGGCCTCACCAATTCTAACCCTCAGAATAACTCAAAGGGCAGTATAAATGTGATTCCCATTTACAGAGGTGGACACTCAGGTTTAAAGAGTTTCTTTGTCCAAGGCTTTTCCCCCCTAAACAAAAATCAAAAATTTTTGAGACAAGGGTCAGGGTCCTGGGTGCACAGCAATCACAGTACTGAGCCAGTGTATCAGTGACAGACACCCAAAATACCTATCCTGAGATAAAGGGCCACTATAGATTTAGAGAAAAGAGCAACAGGAAACAACAGATTTCACTTCTAGCTTTGTGGCTGGTACAGCAGCTGGAACACAGAAGATACCTAATATTTATTTATCAAATGACAAACCAACAGTGTTATCTTTGTCAAGTTACTTAACTTCTCTGCAGTCAATTTTCTCAACTCAGGTTTTAGATTTGACTATGGAAATCTGTTGAGTACAAATCAGATGTTTAAAAAAAAAAAGTTAAACAGAAATGACCAAAGAAAAATAGGCCCATCATCTCACCATGCAGAAAATCTGGATTTATATTATATGTCCCTCTCTTTGATACACTTCAAGCCTAATTTCATGGTTGTAAAAGCCATGAAATCCAAAATTAGCATTAGCTCCTGAAAGGAAACTTCAGAGACTCATTTAGAACACTGAGACATTAAGGAAGGCTTACGGTAAGGCTGACTAGTCTTCATATGGGGCTGGCCTTAAAGCTCTGTCTGCAAATAAAATGGGGGCAGGGAGTAGAGGAGTCAGCTTGGGATCTGGGATCTCTAGGCCCTTAATCTTTGCAGGTAGGCAGGCAAGCTTAAGATGTCTGGCCATTTTGAACCCACATGTGGTCAGCCTTCACCACTGTAGGGTATTTAAATGAGCCGGGTGCCACTGAGCTGAGCATGAGGGGGCCCTGTATCCTCACTGCCACATTTCCTGGCACCCACATCTACTTGGATTCATGGGAGCTGGAGTTACCTGACAATTCAAGCACCTGAACCTCCATCTTGCCAAAAGGGACAGGCATCAAGGAAACTCGTACGTGACTGTCAACAGCCATCCTTGGTAGGCCAGCCTACATGAAAGATTAAATGGGAATTTATTTATGCCACTGCATTTCAGAACTCTGAATATGTAACATTAAATTATTTGACACTTATCCGTAAGTGTTATTCATCAAATTCATTAAATATTTTATCGATTTCCTCTTTTGGCTGATAAATATGTGAGAACAGGAGATAGCTTTGCTTTTTATTGTACAAATAGTCTCTCACATCAGGTCCACAACAGACTATCACAAGACCCTGTCTCTAATTATTTGTCATTTCAGTATAATTTTATGCACACATCAGGCTGAGTGTTGGCAAATTAGATTGAACCATATGAAATGACTATTTCATGGGTAAAAATGGCCAAATAATTTTATATGACTTAACTTGGATGGGAGATAAACTAACTCAGGTAAATTTGTAAGATTATCCTTGAAGAGCTAAATAAGCAATGAATTTTAGGACAAAGGAACTAAAGGAATCATGTACTTTTTAAAAATTTCCAAGTCTACAGGATATTTGATAAACCACTGAATTGGTAACTTCTAAATGCCTATATAATACATATTCTTCAAAAGAAATTTCAATGTGCTATTAAGAACTAGGTTTGTAATATTTAAATTCAGTGTTACAAAATTTACTTTTATTTATAAAAATTGAAAAAAATATGAACAGTATTTTGAATAATTTAGCATTAAAATGTATTTAAATTTCTGATTTTACATGACAAAGAATGATGCATTGTTACAAAGGTTTTAAACATACTCAGACCAAACATAAAGGACCAAAAATAATATGTTTCAAATTACAAAAGTTTTTTATTATATGCACATGTATGCATGCAATTATTTTTTCTAATTCTCAAGCAAATAAAAAAAGTTGAAACTTACCAAAACTATATTTCTTTTTGAATGGAAATGAAATTTAAACTCCTAGAAATTGCTGTACATACTCACTAAGAAATACCCAGAATGTGTTCTTATTAATTAAACTTTACTCTCTGAACATATAAATATGGACAAAATTATCTGCAGAAAAAGTTTAGGTCAATCAATTGCTCTACAGGAAATAAAACACACTTGGCAGAAAAAGGAAGAAAACCTCAGACATATATCTGAAGTAGACTCTAAGAGTGTCTAATCATCTTAAAAATATATGAACTTTTTATAACTATGTTAATAAAACATGGCTAGTGGTTATCTCATAGTGCTATAATCTATTTTTACTTAGCCACTAGTGCAGGTGTCTTAAGTAAACATTTTTATATGTCAATAAAGACTTTCTAAAATACTTGGTAGTGGCTTATAGAGCTGAATCATCACGTAGAAAAACCCATACGACATAAGAATGACCAAATTAAAGTATGACTTAAGAAGATAAAAAGCTTTATTGCTGAATACAACTTTTTCAATTTAAATATAGTGAAGTTTCTTTGTTTGGTAAGATAGTCTTATAATGAAAAATATCTAGAACAATAGTGATCAGTGAGAGCTGATGGAGTAAAAACAGTTCTATAGATGTTTAGACCCAACAGCAACAATAGGAGTTGCTTGGGCATATCTACGTGTTTGGTTCTTGTGGGTGCTGTATCGTCCGTCAACAAATGAAATAAATGAAATAAATCATACCAGAAAGACAAATAATCTTTGATCTCATTTATATGAGAATCTGGAAAAAGTGAACTCAAAGAACCAGAGAATAGATTGCTGGTGGCCTGTGGCAGGGGGGTAGAGAAATGGTGAGTGAGAATGGGGTGGAGGGCAAGTGGATGAATATGGATGAATATGCGCAAAAGATACAAAATTCCAGTTTTAAATACAGGATATATAATGTGCAGGATGATAACTATACTTAACAAAACTGAATTATATATTTGAAAGTTGCTAAGAGAACAGATTTTGTAAGTTCTCATCACAAGGAAAAATGAAGTTTTTTTTTAACCATGTGAGGTGAGGAATATTAATTAAACGTATCGGTGGTGACTATTTTGTAGTATACACATGTATGTAACCTTTATCCACTTAAAACTAATAAGCTATATGTCAATTATAACTTAATAAACCTGGAAAAAATATTTTCCAGTGAAGTGGCATTATAATAAAGGAATAAAGTTGTGCAGTACTGAACTAGCCAGAGAATGTAAGCTGCTTAAAAAAAAGCATGATCCTCTGCTGGAAGGTAACAGTAGTTACTGATTTTATAAGGAAATGTCAAGGCAGTCTTAGGGATATAGAAGCAGAAATATAAGATTTTATGAAACACCATGAATCCTTTCATCTTATTTTAATGGCAGCGAAGGTTAAATATAATGTACAATACATCATTAACATTTTTATCAAAACATTTTTTCTTTTATAATTTTTATTATATCAAGGACCCCCCCCCTTAAATGAAAATATGTCAGATACTGTCAATGGAAAACATTTTACAAAGTTCTATTTACATGTAACTTTTCTAGAGTGCATCTAATGCACAAAGCAAGCAAGTGTGTTATTTCATTCAAATAAGAATTAACAATTTAACAACCGAGAAAATTTTTGAAATCTTTCACAATCAACTAATTTAACACCAAATGTTTATTTGGTCTTTTAAATGACAGGCACCCTTAGGAAATGTATTTCACTTATACTTTAGACTTCCACTAGGTTTTTGCTACAGTATTCAGCACCAAAATCCATTTCAATAATATCAATATTAGCAATTTATTTTTAAATACATACTATTTCATATAGACATAATGGAAAAATTAGAACTTCAAACAAATACGAATATCAAAATTTATAAAATGGGCAGTTAAAAAGTTTTTAAAAAACAGCAATCTAGAAATGCGAAAAAAAAAACCCTTTGATTAGACAAACAGGTTAATTGGTTTAATTGGTTAAGACTATAAAACTTAGTCTTAGAAAATCTTTGGCTTAAAAATCAAGACTATTTCAAAATTATAATTTTTTCTATTATCAAATTTTAGAGCAGTCTAGAAATACTGAAAGTTTTTAAAAATCTAAGAGGTACCAGATTTTTAAAGATCAAAGTAAACACCAGTTTTCTCCCTTGTAAAATTACATTTTTAAAAGATTTTCTGTATTTAATCAGATGAATGTTCATCTTTAAAGTTATTTATGAAGAAATCGTTTCTCTAATTATATAATGAACTATATACTGTTGCTTAGAACTGGAATAGTAAAGCAAATACTCAACTTATGCAGATTTTGATAAATAGTAACTGAAAAAATTATTACCCAAAAGTACGATACACAATTCTAGGTAGGGTCCACCTACCTATGTTTGAATTAAAAAAAACAAAAACAAAAACAAACAAACAAACAAAAAAACAACTTGTGGGAGGAAAAGCTAACATTATCATTTTAGTGACTTAGAGAACAGTGCAAGCAAGGAAGCCCTGCTAAAAGTTAAATGGCAGCCTCTATCCAGGCTCCATGTTGACTCCCCATACCCTGTTCGGGCTGTGCAGCCTCTAAAGTCAAGTACAATTCCAAAGTTGTATGTGATAAGAAGGGAGAGGGGGAGTAAACTTGCTAACTTGAACCACCAGCAGCCTATACCTGAAAGGGAATAGTGCAAAGTTAATCCTGGCCCCTTTAAAATACTGAATACTGATTCAAAAAACAGACACACCTCAATTCTCAAGAGGAAAGCTTTCTCCTAAGAAGGCTTATTGCCACAGTACACAAAAAAACCTGCTAAGCCATCAGCTAAACCGTGCAGTCCGAGCCAAAGCAGACATTTTGTAATCTAATTATAATAGGTTTAACAAGTCTTCCCCTTTAGAGATATCCCCCTATAAATAAATGATACAGACATGTCCGAATTTTTGAGAGCAGAATCACTTAGATTCCGGCCCCTGTCTTCGGTAACCGTAAATGCCTCTGCCATATCTCCTGTGCAGAAGCTAACCTGAGACAGGGCAAGAACACATGGCTAGGTCCTCCATGGCAATGTTGGGTCTGGCATCGGTCTTCCTAGCACAGAACACTGTTCAAATGTCCACTTTAACACTGTCAGCATTAGGAAGACTATTTTGGTGATGAGAAATTACTTTTACATAATATGGACTAAAAAAGTATAACAGGAAAGATACAGATAATAAAAATTACATTTATGGGAAACAGCAGTTTTTGTTATTGGTTAGAAAATTTGTAATGGTGATTGCATACTGTTAACACAATTCTGCATTATCATACTTTGAAACAATTTATATGCAAGCCAGTTTCTAACACTTTACAAAAAAACCATTAAGTGACCATTTATACATTCCTCAGACTTGAATTCTAACATGTTTATCTTTGATTCTATGTGCTCAACTGACAGTTGGCTATATGCCTTTTACAGAAAGAGAGTAGTTTTCCTACTCAGATGCTTTTTACTATGAGTGTTCATAAAAATTTAATGATGCCACATTATTAAAATGAAAAACTGTAATAAGTTTAGACATAACTATATATTTAAACAAAGTATGAACCTGGCAAAGCTGATGACTATGTTTAAGAAAAATTAGGTATTGCTGACACATCAGAAGGGTAGTGACCTGGAATGCACAAAACCTTTTGCTCTCTGCTAGAGATCTGCTCTAAACAGATGGTCAGATTTTAAGTCATCTGTTTTAATATTCTGGCATTTTGCTTTTTTTGATAGAAGGAAAAAGCACACTCTTGCCAAGTTCATGTATTCTAAAACATGGAAAAGTTTCCTTGTCATCAAATAAGGAAAGCTTTGAAGTGCCCTCAGCTTAGGAGGAACAACAATAATTCTATTATCACCATTGTCCCTTTTTAATTTAAAAAGATTGGTCCTCAAAATGTTCAAGTTATTTTACATAAATGATTAATGAAACTTTTTTACAAGTGTAATTTTTAACCTCAGACTCATCATAAATCATTTAAACTAAATTAAAAATGATTATAACAAAGTGTAGAAATAATGCTTTAAAATACAAAATATCACCTAATAGTCATTTTATAATTTGAAACTGGTTAACAACTTAAACTAGAAAAAAGAAGCATGTAGTTAAAGAAAATTTCCAGTCTCTTCCCTTCTACCCAGGAAAATTTTACATCTGGTATCACCAACAGGAGTTCTTGGTAACCTTTTGAAGTCTTTTGAAGAGCATGCCTTGGCAGGCTTACTGGTGATCTCCTTCAACTCGTCTCTTGCGAACTATGAGAAACAGAAAAAATATTCAAAATCCCTATTTGTTTGTACAATGTTAACTTCCTTGTAACAAACAACTTTCTGACTGATTCAGTTACAGTTGTACAAAAAAGAAATGTCCCATTCCAGTTCACATGGTCATTAAAAACAATTCACATCCTTCATCATTAGCATTTACCTGGTGAGAACTAAAGGACTTCACAACAAGCACAATGTGTCAAACCTCACCTATGTTTAAAATCTAAAACGGAATGGTAAGCAATCATCTTTGATCACTGTCCCTGTCTTATTTATTTACTGAAAATTTATTAACTCCATTTAAAAAATGATTAATAAATTACTGTGTTAAATTTTGAAATGACATTTAGGCAGCCAGAATTCCAAAGTATGAAAAGTATCTAATTTGCATGCTCTTCTGATTAGACACAACATATTTTCTTAGTCTGTAAAAGAACATACCAAAAACATTTTTGTCATTTTTAAAGGTAAGTGATTTGCTACTGCTCTCCAAATTTTTCTTATTACTGACAAAATGAACTGGTTCAGGGCTCTGAAAAATTAGTAACAAATGCAGAATAATGAAAATCCTAGACTCCAATAAAGTTGTATGGTCACACTGGTTACTATAAATTTTGGCCTCCAAAGTAGACAACTAGTTCTGCTGATAAAGTGAAGAAAAGCACATGTATCTGAGTATCCCCATCCTCCACAATCAGGGGAGCAGAACTGTTAGGCCAGGCTTACTAATAGCAGGACAACTTCAGGATCTTGCTACCTTCACTGTCACCTGTCAGTCACCAGAGTGCAATGGCTGAGCTACCAGTTCAGGATTCCTCAGCATCACAGCCAACTCTTGAGAGAACAAAAAGCAGGCCAGAGCCTGCAAAGTAGCTCTGACACTTTGTAGCTTATTCCTTAGCAAGTTAACTTTTCTGAGACACAACTCATCCTCTATAATGGAATTAATAGTATCTGTAAGTCATGCCAGATAATTAAAGGCACAGCATACTCCTCAGTGCAGAAATGAAAACACAGTGCAGGAGGCCCAGGTCAAGCATCTCTTTAGGAGAAGGAAAGTCATTTAGCAATTACAGCTAGAGGATTTGCATTTATCCACAATGGGTTTTGGTACCCTTTCTATTAAGTTCCTCTTTTTCAATTAGATTGTTAGTTTATAAATTTTATATTCTCTTCTGTTTATGGAAGTAAGTAGGAAAGCAACTGAACTGGCTAACAGAGTAATAAAAAGTCAACGGGTGCACCTGGCCCCCTGGCCTAGCATTGGATGCTCTGTTCTAACAGCTGGCTTCTGTGCTGGCCTGCAATGGAGGAGGCCAGACATTTGGGAGATGCGAGTAAAGGCTTGTCCAGCCTTTGATTGGGTGCTAACTAGAAATTAGAAGTCAGGAAAATTGAAGTATCAAATTCCCATGAAAATTTTATATTTCTCCACATAAGTACACCCCTGACTATATCCTTTTTTTTTTAATCTTGTAGAAGAACTGGGGTGTAAGCCTGAGGTGTGAGGGGTGAGAGGATTCATTGAAAAACATAGTGGGGAGTAGAATAGGTGGATCTACTGAAATACACTGCTATGGGGAGCAGTGGACAAAACAGGAGAGGTCTGCTGTTTCATATGTGGGTTAGCTCCAGGCCACTGCAGTGATAGCAGTGAGATTTAACCCCTAGGACATCAGGGTGTGTTTACTGAAATATTAAGGAAAAATATCAAGAGATTTGAGTCTTCAGATGAAAACTTACTCATGTGTATGGATCTCTGAAAAAATATAAGAAATATCTGACAAACTGGGTAATTCATTAGGGTAATCATTCCCAAGAAAATTTTGAATTACAGCAGGCTTTGGATGTTTCAGATGTCAAAAGGCATGCTATTAAAAAAAAAAAAATCATGCTATAAACAAGATCTATAGGACAGAGTGGAACAAACAAAAGAGGTGTAAAAGTTAATTATGTAGTTAGCTGGTGTTATGAGAGTAATATGAGACTCGAGGTTCAATCAAATATTGCAAATATACCATACAACCTCTGCTGTTACATCTGGGAGACTTCTTAGCTGGAGAGATGGCAAGTAGATAGGAATACTTCAGTGAATAGTTGAGACTTAGAAAATGAGAGAAGGAAAGATGACAAAATCAGAACACCAAAAATGTAACATAGTCCACTGGCAGGGCGAAGAAAAATTATATGCCCAAGAGATTCAGTACAAGTTTCAAGTCTTGTTATTTGATATCCCTTTCTAGTCACTATGTATTAGATTGCATTTAAACAAATGTGGTCTTTAAGCTTGCCCCCTTGATTTATAAGCAGAGATACAAGTGTAAGGCTGAGAAAGTCAAGCAGAAGACTTTGTGAATACAGCTCAGGAGAAGGAGGTGGTGCACAGTTCCATCTCCCTCTCCTCTTTTCTCCCTTGGTGCTGCCTGCTGTCTGCCGGTAGTAATTTCTATTTTATCCGTTAGATGAGAGGCCGCTAATAAGCTTGATCCTGTTAACAATTCTTTGGATCTGGTGTAATTTCTTTCTAAAATATACTCTACTGATTTAAGTTCTCTCAATATACATTATCAGTCAACTGTGAATAAGTCCTAACCTCAATTTCTCTCTATTTCTAGAAGAGTAATAAAAACAGTCCTTTGGAAGTATCATTGCAATCATGCATTTAGGGGCCTATAAAGTCTGCAAATGCCTCCAGAGAAATCTAAGTCTTCTACCATGTAATGTTAGTGTTTTCTACCAGTTCCCCTTTTACACTGCTGATATTGGTTTATTCTGGACCCAACATCCTACTATGAATCTGTCCTCAAAATCTGCAGGCCATCTTTAGTGTTGCTCCAAATTTGAGCTTTTATCCATGTCATTCCAGGAATGTCTTATTTCCACTTCATTATCTGAGACTCACGTCTGCAAATCTAGTTTGGATCAAAATGAGAGAGTATGGGGTGGGAAGTATCAAGAGAGTTACTAGCACAACTGTTTGCTTTCTTTCAGTTCTGCTTTGTGTTAGACCACAAATTCTCACCACAGCCTCTTCATCTTCTATTACACACTGCTATGGACAGCTACTCAACTGCTTAGTGTCAATATAAAGCAGCCTAGGAAACAGTTTTCATCTGCTCCCTCACCTGTATCTGCCAAAATAGCCCTTCTAATACCCAGCACTTCTTATAGGAACCTGGGCAAAGCACCTGCTCCAACAGGCTGGGCAGAAGAGCAGAGCAACTGCTGAGGCCTTGCAAAGGTCAGTATCACTGCTGATATGGGCACTCGCTGTGCTGCTACTGTAGGATAGCAGCTGGTACCACCTGTCTGCTGGGAGGGATGCAGGTGACTGAGATGGAATGGGCTACACATTTCTTGGTGGTATCCTGGGAAAGCTTAAGTAGATAAAGCAGAGAGGATACTTCTTGCTTAACTTTATGGCTATTTAGTTACCAGAAAATTATAACTGGGCAGAATTCAAATTCTAATACTTTCTTTGTATTTACTTAATAAGTCTAATGGGTCAGGCATAGCTTAAGAGAAAGGTAGATTCAACAGATAGACAAGGCTTCTGCTCCAGCTGAGAGTCTGAAAATGGACTATTACAATGAAGTCTACCTAAGTAAAAAACTAACATTTTTAGAGTCAATAATGTAAAAATTCTAAAAACTCAAATCATTGATGAAGTTCGATCAGACTTGAAAAAACACTTCTAAAACGCAAAATTAAATACCTTAAGAAAAAAAAAATAAAAGTAGGAACCAATATTAAAACAATCAGCACAATGTTGCCAACTACATATGGAACCAACAATACACTAAATCACACCAATTTTATCTTTAAAAAAGCAAGAGGCTGAAACCTTTTAGGGGAAACTACAGTCATGAAAGGACACAAAGAATTTGAACTAATCCACTGTGATCTGGATTAAAGGAATGAAGCTGTATTTTATTCCTGCTCAAGAAACCTTTATGAAATACAAACTCAAATATGACTAAAGCTTAAAAGAACTATCACTTTGAAATGTTACTCCTTTTAAGAAACCTTATTTTAATTATTGTGAAATACATCTTTAAAAATATTTGAGTGAACTAACATAAAACTTGAAAGAATAGTCAATTTTTGGTGACATGTAGCAACAAAATTATTAAGATTTATATTCATTTTTATTATTTCTCCCTCAACCCTTTGCCCACAGCATCATACTCTTTAATTCAGCCTTGGCTGGAAAATTTAGTTCAAGCAGAAGCCACAAGCCTCAGCAGTTTAACGAGAACCATGGAAGAACAGGAGGCTCCTGCCTGGGCATGTGCAGTGAGAAGACAAACTGCGCAGGAACAACCGTGTGAGGGAGTCCAGGAAGTACAGCAAATGTTTGCATACCACTAACTCTCAAACTTGGAGTTAAAACTACAATTCTTTTATATTTTGTCATATAAAGTTGAATTTCCATCTAGGCCTGTTTGTTAAAAAGGACAGGTAACTCTCTATAATGTCAAAATCCTTAACAGTTCAAATGGGTGACTTGTAACTGAGAACAAAATATATGTTACAGGAAGCATTTATTATTATAACATTTGTTGTAAAAAACAATTCACTTTAAGATGTAAAATTTGTTTGTTACAGAAAGTTTACTTTATCCGCAACCCAATAATCACAACCTCCCTTAAGTGGAACTCTAGTTCAACCAAAATAAAAAAGGACTAGGCAAATTTTAGAAATGAAGGCCAGGTAATCTGTTAAGATTTGTTTAAAAAAACATAAATAAGTATTTCCCCAAAATATTACCTTAATGACACAATTCAAAAATTTGATTTTATACTGCATTTGTCTTACCTAAGTCGTTGTTTTTGGTGATAGCATTAGCTGCTCTGGTTCGGGGTCCCTGTTGTGTAAACTGATATCCAAACTTAAGGATATTTGTATTTTCCTCAAGCATCTTGGCTATTTCCAATTCTACAGCTGTCCCCAACTGCTGCCTCTGGAATCATTAGAAATAAAGGATAGCATTTACAAATTAGATCAAAATACTTTTCAAGGTAAGTCAAGACTAAGACATGGCAGGCACATGCTTTTAAAATTTTCCCAATTTTTGCAATATATATATTAATACATAATAGAAGCAAAATTTAAAGTTCAATATATGATCATATAGACAAAAATGTATGGATTACCATAACACTTCATATTTAACTAGGATGATTGATTACAATAACTGTAATGATAATAATAACAATGACAATAACAACAGAAGGAAGCAGAAAAATTGGGAACTTCTAGCATCAAGGTAGGAATGGTGGAGCTGCTGTGGAAAACAATTTAGCCACTCCTCAAAAAGTTAAATGGAGAACATAACTTGATTCCACTTCTAGGTCTATACTCATAAGAAATGAAAAATATGATCATATTAAGAACTTGTGCATAAATGTCACAGCAGCATTATATGTACCTTTTAAAAAATAGGTAACAGGTCATTCAACCTTAAAAGGAAATTAAGTACTGATATATGCTACAGTGTAGATGAACCTCCAGACATGTAGTTGAGTAAAAGAAAGCAAACATAAAAAACAAAACAAAACATTGTACAATTACATTTAATGGACTGTCCAAAATAGGTAAATACATAGAGACAGACCCTGGGAGGGTGAATAGGGAGTGACTGCAAATGGGTATGGAGTCTCTTTTCAGGGTGACGAAATGTTCTGGAATTAGTGGTGATTGCTGCACAACTCTATGAATATACTAAAAACCACTTCATTATATACTTTAAAAGAATGGCATGTGACTATCCCCACCCAAAAATTGAAAACATGGGTTAAATAGCATTCTAGTTAAGTTTTAAGATATAATCCTTTTTACTTTCATGGTCTACAAAATTTATTTATTTTGAAGGACTGAGGAAATCATTTACAAATATATTTTTAAATAATTGAAGTAATTTTTTAAGTAAAAAAACTGAAGTATTTCAGTCAAATATATATATTGTTTTAATTAATTATCACTATGAATGGAAACATTTGTAACATGTATATTTCTCTGCCTCTTTAAAGAAAAGTTACCAGGACGTGGGTGACCCCACATTATCACATGGCATCAGCACTGCATTCAGCCATACAGAAGACTACATATGTAGCCTTCTATTTTTTCATTCAACCTATTCATCTACTGGGCCTCCCTGGTGGCATGACAGGTTAAGCGCAGTGCTGTGAGGCTGTCTGCAGCCTCTGCAGTGTGGGTTAGATTCCTGGCTGGCCAGGGAGATTCCCATCTGGCAAGGCAGACCTCTCACGTTTCGCATGCTGCTCCCCTGAGCAGTGTATTTCAGTCAATCTGCCTGTTCTGCTCCCCGCTCTGTATCTGGTGAATTCCCTTACTCTCCTGCACCTCTGGCCTGTACCCCAATTCTCGTATAAATAAATCTTAAAAAAAAAAAACAACTATTCATCTATTACATGTTTGGGGCTGTTACATGCTACAGACACAAAAAGTTTATGATGTGGATCTTTCCAATAAAGAGCTGAAAATTTGAGGATGGACTGCCACCTGTAAGAACTAGTTCAAAATTGCTAGGTGAGAAATTGTTGGTGAGGATGTGGAGACAGGGGAACCTGCATACACTGTTGGTGAGAAGGTATGTTAGTGCAGCCACTATGGAAAACTGTATGGAGATTCCTCAAAAGTTTAAGAATATTACAATGTCATAAGCCAATGTTATCTCAATTGAAAGAAAAATTAAGAATAAACTACCATTTAACCCAGCTATTTTACTTCTGGGTTTTTAATCCAAAGAATACAAAAACACTAATTCAAGAAGGTACATGCACCTTTATGCACAATTCACAATAGCCAAGATATGAAAATAATGATAAGTGCCCATCTACAGATAAATGGATAAAGAAGATATTTTATATACACACAGGAACACTATTCATTTATCATTAAAAAAAGGAAATTTTGCCATTAGTGACAACATAGATGGACCTTGAGTGTTTCATGCTAAGTGAATTAAATCACCACAAGGGAAGGGGGTTGGAGAGTGGGTGAAAGAGTTAGTAAAATGGGTCAACTGTAAGGAGATGAATGGAAACTAGACTTGTGGTGGTGATCAAGAAGCAGTGTATACAGATGTCAGATAAAACCTATATAACGTTATAAAACCAAGTATACTTACAAAAATTATTTTTTAAATAAGCCAGTCATCTAAATTCTCTTAAAATGATTGAAGGAGAGCTGCTTTTATACACTTTCCTACACATTAATATTCTGGATGCCCCACCTTTCACCTGTTCTCAGGCCTCTACCTTACCAAAGGGACCTCAAAAGCATTTTCCCAGCCACCTCCTGAGCCCCCAAGCCTCCCAAAGCAGTGTGGGTTATTGTTTCCTCAAAGTTACTGCTGTAGCACACTGACCTGATTGTCAATCTTGAGCTCTGCCAGGGTTTCATTATCTCTTAAAGCATCAATCAGTGCAAGAACCCCAACTCCTGTAATAAAGTTGGACTCCATATTTAAGCTTTTCAAATTTTTGTTCACTTTCAACATATCTGCAAAAGCCTAGAAATTAAACAGTTAGAGATTAATATTTGACAGCCCCTATTACAGTCCATACATGCCAGAAATGAATACATTAATCAACATAATGCCTTAATTCTTGTTGGATTGTTTTAACTTGAAACACTACTCCACAGGTCTCACATGTATTTATGTGTTCCCTGTCCAAATCTTTGGATTTTTTTTGTTACATGTAATTCCCTGTTGGCAACATTTTTCACTCTTACTCACTTTATGTTCTTTCATTTCTACTTCATATTTCTTTTTCCTGTGTCTTTCAGTTTCTGTTTAGGACTAACTTTATCAATGTCTTTTTAGATAACCTGTCCTGATGCAGCTGGGCTTTGCAAAGTCAAAGTAAGAGGAAATTATAAACTAATTTCAAGGCAGGGAACAAAAGGAATGCCTAAGGCAGAAGGCCAGAAACATTAGATAAATAGACCTGCAAGAATACAATTACTATAGAGAATAAGGGGCTAAGTAAATATTAAACAAGGAAAAGTATGTCTTCAATCTGCTAAAAGGCTATTTCTTTAATCTGCTTTCATTAAATTTCTCTCAGGATATGGTAGTGCCAGGCATTTGACACAGTGCTTAATAAACACCATATAGATTAGTTAACGGAAAACTGCAAGTGACAACATGGGGAAGAGATGAGAGAGAATGAGACAAAGAGGCCGGGAAAAAGATAAAGATAGACAGTGAGAGAGAAGAGGTGGGTGGGAGGAGGAGTATGAGTTTATATAGAACAGCTCAGAGTACTAAAAAAAAAAGTTCAAACTCCAGAAAATATGGGTAAGACTAAACACCAAGTTAAAGAAATGGAAATGGGAGCAAGGATAATAGAACTTGGGTATCTACACATTTTTTATCAGATGACTGGTTATGTGAAATGGAACAGATTCTTTGCATCTACCTGTACATACATGTATTCAATACTACTGAGTGCTTTTTATTTGATAAGTACAGTTCTACATTTAAAAAAATAAAACATACGGGTCTCCCTGGTGGTGCAGGGGTTAAAGACAGCACTGTCAAGCTATCACCAACAACTGCAGCCGGCCAGGGAGCTGACCCACACGGCCCAACAGACCTCTCCTGTCTCACCTGCTGCTCCCTTCAGCATCCTATTTCAGTAGATCTCTCTGTTCTGCTCCCCACTCTGTCTCTTGTGAATCTTCTCAACCCACGCACCTCTGTTCAACACCCCAGTTTTTATATGCATAAATAAAAATAAATCTTTAAAAAAAAAAGGAAAGAGTAAAAGCAGATATGAGATCTAAGTCAGCACTTAGATTTTATTTTTTTAATTTTTTAAAAAGATTTATTTATTTATGCATACAAGAGCTGGGGTACAGGACAGAGATACAGGGGGTTGAGAGGATTCACGAGAGACAGAGCAGGGGCCAGAACAGGCAGATTGACTGAAAGACACTGCTGAGGGGAGCAGCGTGCGAGACAGGAGAGTTCTGCTTCACCATGTGGGTTTCTCTCTGGCCAGCAGGGAATCGAACTCATGCTGCAGAGGCTGTGGATTGCTTCATAGTGCAGTGCTTAACCCCTTGCACCACCAGGGAGGCGCAGCACTTAGATTTTAGATGGTTGTTAGAGTTCCAAGTAAAGCAATTAATTGGTAGCTGGACATGAGTCCAGTTAGCAGAAACAGATAACATACAGCGATGAAACAGAATGAGACCACCCAGCAAAAGAGTGTAGGTAGAGAAAAGAGGCAAAGGAGGATTGGGTCCAGGGCCACGTGAATGCTTAAATGTTGGAGAGATGAGGAGGAACCAGTGCAGGGACCAGAGACGGAATGTCCAGAGAATAAAGGGAGTGAGATCCTCAACACCAAGGAAAGAAAAAGGGTCATACCACAACCAAGTGCAATTTACCCAGGAATGCAAGGTTGACTTAATACATAAAAATTAATCAATGTATTACATCATTTTAATAGAATAAAAGACAGAAACACAAATCAAAACATGAGATACCACCTCACACATGTGAGAATAGCCTATGTCAAAAAGATCAGGAACAAGCGTTGGTGAGGTGTAGAGAAAAAAAAAACAACCTTGGGCCTCCCTGGTGGAGCAGCGGTTGAGTGCTGGGTTGTGAAGCTGCCTGCAGCTTCTGTGGCGCCGGTTTGATCCCCGGCTGCTCCCCGGCCACTGGAGGAGGGTCCCACATGGCACGCAGACCTCTCCTGCCGCCCGCTGCTCCCTTCAGCAGTGTACTTCGGTCCTTCTGCCTGCTCTGCTTCCCACTCTGGCTCTCGTGAATTTTCTCACCCTCCCGCGCTTCTGACTGTACCCAGTGCTTGTATAAATAAATAAATAAATCTTTAAAAAAAGAAAAAAAAAAAAAAACAACAACCTTGTGCACTGCTGGTAGGAATAAAAACTGATAAAAGACAGTAGGGAGATTCCTCAAAAAGTTAAAAATAGATCTATTATATGATCCAGCAATTCTACTTCTGGGTACCTGTCTAAAAAATATAAAACACTAATTCAAAAGATATATGCTTTCTTATGCTCAATGCAGCACTATTTGTAATAGCCAAGATACGGAAACAACCTAAGCGCCTAATGTCAGATGATTTAGTAAAGAAGATGTGGTGTATCTATACACATTGGAATACTACTCAGTTATAAAAAAATGATGAAATCTTGCCATTTATGACAATATGGATAGAACTGTTGGGGATTATGGTAAATGAAGTAAGTTAGAAGGAGAAAAACAAGTACTGGATGATCTCACTCGTAAGTGGAATATAAAGAAACAAAGCAAAGAAACAGATGAAACAACCCCTCGGATTCTGATAGCAGAAGTGAGATTAACTAGGAGGAGAGAAGGGGCCTGATGGATTGTGGTAAAGGATTATTAGTACTTTGGCAGTGGGGAGGGTATGGTGACACACAATGAAGAGATATGACTCTATACTCAAGCAAACATTTCATACCTTAGAACCAAAAACAATGGCCAAAAAACACCTAATCATCTCAACAGATACAGAAAAAGCACTTAACAAAAATATAACCCTATAGATCCAGAAATGGAAACTTCAGGAACTATTAGAAGAATGATATAAATTTTACATGAAAAGACCTCTAAGATATAATTGTTGAGTAAAAACTTAAGTGACAGAACAGCATTTTTGGCATGGCCCCCTTTATGTTTTTATAAATACAAAGCAAGGAAACATAGGAATAAAAATAAAACAGTAGTAAATAATGTATTATCTAAGTTCAATTGCTGCTTAGCAATTGAAAAAAGGGAGTAAACCTATTTATAAAATCACAGTTTAGCCAGCTCTGTAAGTAGTCATAATTTTGATATTATTAATAACAGCTTACTTACAACAGCAACGGGGTCATTGCTCCGGGTAGCTGCAAGACTGAAATGTTTCACATGTGTGTTGGTTTCCAAAGCCTTTGCAAAATCTTTTAGGGTTGGAATTGGGATATTCTTGAAAGACAATAATGCAAAACATTATTAAATTTTAGTTTTCAGAAAATTCTATCCATTAATCAAATATATTCTTACCTTTCTGCATTACTCAGAAGTTATATAAACACACAACAGTCTACAAATGAAAACAATTCAGCCTCCCACAAATCTATTTGACTTCTCCATTATGGTACATTTGGACAAACTGTTGACCTAGGACAGAGTATATCACCATTTCGCCATCGTTCATGTTAAAGAAACTCTCACTGTTCTATCTGTACTTATAAGAAAGAAGTCAACCTTTGCCCATTCAAAACAGATCAACTTTTCTAAAGAAAGATATGAGGGAGTCCTGGTTCCTAAGCAGATGACAAACTATCTCAGTCACTTTAAGTTACAAGATAGTAAGAGAAATTAACTCTACAATATTTGAAATGTAGCAAGATAGAGAAGGTATTAATTTCTTCCTTGAGAACCCAGACATCAACTCTGTGGCCTGGTTTAGTTCATTGCTGCTGACTGAGAGACAGACATGTATCAGGACTGAAATTTTTAAAAATTAAGAAGACTAATGATCAACTAAGGATATTAGCTTTTTCCAAGGCTTTCTCTCCTCTGATGACAGGAATACCCACAGAGATCTTATTCCCTCAGTTCTCGTAATTTTCAGATGCTTCCTCCATACCAAATCAGGTAAGTTATGACATAAAACAAGGAATCTGTAGTGAACTATACAATATAGCAGCGAAAACCCAAGAGACAATTTGAGTTCACTTTTTGGTAATTATTTCTCCAAGAGTTGAATTTCTAATAACCAAGTCAGATTCCAGAAAGCTGACTTTTATGTGCATACCTAAGAGAAATAAAAACATGTTCCCAAGGGGAAAATAATAACAACAACACAAAACAAAAACAAAAAGACAATTATAAATCAGAGACATCCTGAAGGAGAGGAGGCAGGAGAGGGATCGGAGGGAGGAGGAGCACAGAGGACTGAGGTGATGGTGCACAGGTGCCTTGAGGAAGGAAATTCTATGGGGACTACACCTGAGTCAGAGGGAAGCAAACATTATTTAAAAATGAACAATGATGTAAAAATTTTTTAAAAATAATTAATTAAAAAAATGTTCCCACAAAAACCTACATGTGAGTGTGTAAAGTGACTCTAATCATAATTATCCCAAATTGGAAGCAGCCATATGTCTAGCAACTCACAAATGGACAATCCAATTGTAGCATATCCATATAATCAAATACTACTCAATAACACAGAGGAACAAACTCTAGACATGTGTTGCTTATTGATGTTTTGGTCAACGATGTACTGCATATATGACGGTGGTCGCAAAGGCTATGCCTTATAGATGAGGTGTGTAGAAGGCTATTCCACCTAGGTTTGTGTGATATTTGAACAACAAAATCGCCTAACAATGCATTTCTCTGAGTGTACTCCTGTTGTTAAGAGACACATAACTGTCTAGGCACAAGCAGCAACAATTGAGAAATATCTCAAATGCATTATCTTAAGTAAAGGAAGCCGGGCTCAAAAAAGGTTACATACAATACAATCCACTTACATGACATTTACAGAAGGCAAAATGATAGGGAAAGAAAACAGATTAGTGGCTGTCAGGGACTAGAGTTTGAGGCAGAGAATGACAAAAGGGTATGACATGTTCTACATGTACAATGGTAAGATTTGTCAAAACTCATAGACGTACACATTAAAAAGGGAGAGCTTTATTATATATGTTACATCCCAAGAAATGTGATTTAAAAAACAAAACCCAAAGACTAAATGCTCTTAAAAGAAGGCAGTACTTTGGAAGTGAGAGAGATTTATTCTGACAGAATGTGATACTCTTTAGAAAGCAAGTCAGAAAAATACTGTAAAGCTTTAGTTTCGAAAATATGAGGGAGTCTGTATTAGTACTGTTAGAGGCAAAACTTTACCTTTAAGCAGAAAGAACTAGACTGTATCAAAATTACCCAGCTGTCATCCTAAATCTAACCTACTCAAAGCAATTCAAAATGTTTTGTTTGCTACCATGCCTACCTTTATATTATTCAAATTAACTTCAACAAGACGAACATCATTTTCTTTAATTCTCTTTAAACTCTCTTCAACGTTAGTTGGATTTGGTGGCTCATCAAATACTGGGAGAATCTTTTCACCTTTTACCACATCTACAGTAACAAATGAAAAGAACAAGAGTTTCATAGGTTGATACTTCTACACTGGATACATATATTAACTTGGTAAGACACACATACACACTCTCAAGAGAACTAACTTAAAAGTTTCTTCTCTACATTTCCAAAAAGATCCTTAATTGTTGACACTATTTAAAACAATGAAGTAAAACTGTATTGAATATAAATGCCAGACATAATTCAATATTTAATTTGTTTTCCAAAGTATCAACCTTTAAAAAAGAGTATTTTCACTGCTTCGGTGTATAGGATCTGTTTACTAAAATATATTTGATAACACATATTTGATGATCCCATTTATTGTTGAAGACAAAGTTTTAGTAAGATAAAATTTAACTGCTCTTCACATGTTAAGATTTGACTAGCAATTAATGTGACATCTGTAAGAATCACAGACTTGAAGAAATACAGCATCACTATGGAGAGTAAGGTGATGGCAGGACACAGTATATCTTACTCCCATGGAGGACACTACACAATGGCAATCGGCGGAGGACTCTCTAATAATAAGAATAGGGATAGGGAATGGTAAGACAGAGGGAGAATACATGCACAAAAGAGCTACTGAGATAATAATCACCACCTAGGAAGCATTCTTTTTATAAAAAAAAAAAAAAATACATATTTATTTATTTATTTATTTATGCATACAAGCATTGGCATGTAAGGGCCTCCCTAGTGGCACAAGAGTTAAAGTCTCAGCACTGTCAAGCTATCACCAGCCGCTGCAGCATGAGTTCGATCCCTGGCTAGACCTCTCCTGTCTCCTCTCCCTCAGCAGTGTGTTTCAGTGGATCCTCCTGTTCTGCTCCCCACTCTGTCTCTGGTGAATCCTTGCACCTGGCGAGATAGGAGAGCGCTGCTGTGCCATATGTGGCTTACTTCCCTGGCCGGGGATAGAACTCAGGCAGTACCGGTGATAGCTCTGAGACTTAACCCTTAGGCCACTAGGGAGGCCTTACCAGCATTCTTACCAACAGATGAACAGAACTGAACCTGATCACACCTCTAGAACTAACAATTTATAGAAACATGAGAGAGAAAAAAAATCAATATGACACCATGAGACTGCAATCAGTCAAATACAGAATGTAGAAAATTCTACCCAACAAACCACCCAGTTTCTTCAAGAAACAACTGGAATGAACAAAGAGGGAAAGAGGAGTCATGGATAACTATTATAAAATGAACATAAATAAATAAAATGAACATGGATAACTATTATAAAATGAACTAAAAAGACAGATAACCAGATGCAAAGTGTGGCCCTTAACTGGATCCTGATTTGAACAAATAGGGAAAGGATGTTTTTGAGATAACAGTGTAAATCTGTAGATGAACTGGATAGTAATGGTATGCAGCTATGTTAAAAGAAATACTTATTTGTGAAAGACACTTTCAGAAATGTTTATAGGTGGGTGACGTAATACCAAATGAACAGAATTTAAAACAGTCCAGGAAAAAAAGTGGAAAGGGTAGGGAGGGATGATGGATGAAACAAGCTGGCAAAATGTTGAAAATAGCTGAAGCTCGATGGTGGGTATATTTTATTATGTATGCTATGAACATCTCTACACTAATAAGTAAAAAATAAATATAGAAAAGGGCTAAATTACAGAACATTCATTAAATAGAACATTAAGTTGCAGATTTCTTGAAAATCATTCACACTGAAAATAAAATATCAACGTAAAGCAAGTTGACCAGCTTTTATACTGCTTATTATTAGTATTATTAAATGAGGTAACAGTAACAGTGGTTCCTATTACATTAGTTGACATATCTAGCAGACAGTAGTTAACATTTTATTTCCAGCGGCTTTCAATGTCAACAACTGCAATCAAGTTTCAAATACATATACATATCATTTGGCATGTATAAAATGAACTTGATACAAGAAGATAGCAAAACATATTCAGAAAGGATTAAAATTCACAAAGCATGTAAGTACTTACTTGAAAAATGTTCTTGGTCCACACCATTACTACTACTTCCCACTATACTACAGAACTGTGAATTCGTTATTAAATTGTGCATCCCAAGAATAGCTATAAATATAGAAAAAAGAAATTATTTTATTTTCATCATTTTAAACAAAGAATTAATTTTACAACCAAAAATTTGAGACAATACGGCTTATTCATTCAATAAATTCTAAGAGTACCTGTTCCCTTCAAATACTAAACACATACGAACATACACAGCATTCAGAAGAGATCAACTTAGGTATTTTCTTGAGGATATGTGAAGATGTGAATATCCTCTGAACATTTTCCTTCTCAATTATACACATACTTTGCAGCCAAAAAAAAAAAAAAACCAAGGAGAGTGATTTAAAAATCACCTAAATCTCTTTCTCATCAACACTCTTATTATTTCCCTCCACTTTTTGAAGTTAGATTCCCCCCATATTTCTGAATTCAAACACACAGTTGGAGTCAGCTTAAACCTAAATATAAATCTACGCTTAGCGCCCTCTGGTGGTTAAGAGAGAAAATCAAAATGCTCAGTCTTGCTGTGAGATGAAACGTGGGTTTTCAACTTAATCTTTGCTATTTTTACATTTGTTAACACTCAAATTCATATGTTAGCTAAGAGTAGAATACTAAAAGTGTATCTGAGTTCTCATATATAAGATTAAAATAACTTCCCTCAAAAGATGACACTTAGGAAATAATTTATTGATGTTTTTGATTCCCTCTTGCACAAATAAAGAAGTTACCCATTCCACTTTAATGAATGCAACGTTTATAAAAATCATCCTGCTCCATTCAAACATATTAGCTCTTGGGGCTACTTGGTACCAAGCTAACCCTATGCAGTTTCTCTATCTGGGAAATGGGTGTGTTTGCAGGTAAGTGGGGGAGGTCACTGGCCCAAATGAGAAACTGGGAATAATGAAAATAACAGGGCGGTTGGGAATGTTCCATATACTTCAGTAAGTTGGTAAAGCAGTGAGAACAGTTCAGGACTGGCTGCTTCATCTGCTTTCCAGTTACAATCTCCTGGGATTCTGATAAAATAAGAATGCAGTGGACCTTAGAGACTCTTTCAGTGCTCAAAATGAAACTGCTTCTAGCTGGGCACCAGCTGATGAAAGATTTTTATAAAGATTTTCAAATATGGGAACATGGGAAAAGATTTCACGACTGAAAGAATTTAAGTAAATGAAATCCATTATGTCAAGATTTTTAGTGTAAAAATACAAAGCCATATATGTGGTTGCTAATTCAATAATTCTTTGTTAGGCAAAGGAAGCATTTGTACAATGTACATGTGCTGGTATACCCTTCCCCTCCACATTCATTCACAAATTAACTTGATTTAGTTTATACCTGCAAGGTCACACAATTCTGTATCAGAAGCACTTGTCAAAGCTTCTTCTAATTCTGGATCAAGAGATACTTTTTCTTCTGTGAAAGTCTGTACAGGTTTCTGTTTAGGGATGAATATTTTTCCTGTAAAATAAAGCAGTTTGTTAATTCCATTATTACTACAACTAACTCATTTTTCAAGCAAAAATTATTTAAAGTATGTACAATTGAAGCTAAAGGAAAAAGTTAATGTTCTGTTTTATCTTTAACATGTATTTATAAGTTCCCAGGGCAATACTTTGGTGGTACAAATGGAATGAAAAAAAAATAAATTTTCCCATTGGTGGAACTGAAAATTGGCTTTTAAAAAAAAATTTATTTTCATTTATGCATTCATGCAAGAGCTGGGGTATAAGGCAGAGGTGTGGGGGGAGGAGGTGAGGGGATTCACCAGAGACAGAGTGGGGAGCAGAACAGGCGGATTTACTGAAACACACTGCTGAAGGGAGCAGCGGGAGAGACAGGAGAGGTCTGCTGTACCATGTGGGTTAGCTCCCTGGCTGGGGATCGAACTCATGGCACAGTGACTGGTGATAGCTTGACAGCGTTGATACTTTAACCCCTGCACTATCAGGGAGGCCCCAAAATTGGCTGTTTTTTTGAGTGTTACTCTAAAATAATAAAAAAAAAAAAGAAATAAAAAGTTCTATAAAATAAGAATAAATAATCTATTTTCATATTGTTAAGCAACAAAGCATTACAGTCATTTGGGGGATGTCAGAGGCAATTATGATCCCAGAAATTCAAGATCTGACTGCAAAGTAATTTCCATGTGTCCTGAGTGATATTCTGAAACTTTTGATCACCACTCCAATTGTAAGCATCAATGGATACTATCAAGGTTACCTGGTAAGAAATTAATTATTCTGGAAACCTGAAGGCTTTATTAAGTGATAAATATTTTATCATCACCTGTTCAATGCATGATAGAAAATAAGACAATGGAAAATGATAACGATATTAACTATAGCACAAGCTGACCAAACAAGATATACTCATACATGGTGGGGATGGTTTACCAAGACTGCCTTTGGTTTCTCTCCCAAGACAGGAGAAAATTCTAATAAGTGGCCTAGAAAAACCCATATATAGATTCAGAAAAGTGTCAATATTTTCTTCCTATTAGAAAACTACTAGGGAAATTTATGAAAATATGCAACCCAATGTATCTGTACAGTACTCTATTAAAATAAATGTTTGTGTGCTTATTATTGGGGCAATGTGTTACATATTTCTTGTTCAAGGTAAATATTAATAAGCATAGCCATAAGGAATTCTTCCAGGATGCGGACTACTTCTATGACTCTGGCCAAGCTTGCCAAGGTATTGTCTTCTAAACCATATAAAGGATTTAAATTTCTGATCATATACATTTTTAGTACTTCTGTTTGGTTCTTTTTTAAAAAAAATAGTTTCCATATCTGCCAAAATTCTGCACCTTTTCATACATGCTGTATATCTTTGTCCAGCAGATTCTTCGGCATTTTTGTCATAGTAAAAGTCCCTCACTGATAACCCAGTATCTGGATTCTCTGCAGGTCTTCTACTGACTTTACTTCCTTGACTCGTACATCACACGTGTTTTAAGATCTTTACCTGCTGGCATTCTGTATAAAAGTATAACAGAGGGCCTCCCTGGTGGCATGGGGTTAAGTCTCAATGCTATCATGCTATCACCGCTGAGGCGTGAATTCAATCCCCAGCCAGGGAGCTAACCCACACAGTGTAGCAGACCTCTCCTGTCTCCTCTGCTGCTCCCCTCAGCAGTGTATTTCAGTCAATTCGCCTGTTCTGTTCCCCACTCTGTCTCTGGTGAATCCTCTCACCCCCTGCACCTCTGGCTTACACCCCAGTTCTTCTGTGCATAAATAAATAAATAAATACTTAAAAAAAATAAAGGTATAGCAGAGAAGAGAAATTTTTCTTCAGAAAATGGAGCATTCCGGGCCTCCCCAGTGGCGCAGCGGTTGAGCGCTGGGTTGCGAAGCTGCCTGCGGCCTCTGCAGCGCCAGTTCGAACCCCAGCTGCTCCCGGGCCACAGGAGGAGGGTCCCACATGGCGCGCAGACCTCTCCTGCCACCCACTGCTCCCCTCAGCAGTGTACTTCAGTCCTTCTGCCTGCTCTGCTCCCCGCTCTGGCTCTGGTGAATTTTCTCACCCTCCTGCGCTTCTGACTGCACCCAGTGCATGTATAAACAAACAAAACAAACAAACAAATAAATAAAAACATGCCTCTATAAAAAAAAAATGGAGCATGCTGTTAGGCAGGGCTGAATCAAAATACTTTACAGCTGAGCTAAATCTGGGCTTTGTTTCAACTTTAGTTTGATTTAGTTCCTCCAGTGGCTTCAAGCATTTTGAGGAGGACAGGACCAGGACTTTCTCTGCAGCAAGGCCTGAGATGAGAAACCTAAGTGAAGTTCTGGAGATCTCCTGACTACCTAGTTTTGAACTGTGAAGTGTGAGATTTCTCTTGCTGTATAGCCTTGGCCTCCAGTGTTCCAGGTAGTTGGAGAACTCTCGTTGTTTTTCAGTCCTATCCCCTGCTTTTGAAGCCCAGCAGAACTTCCTGTCCCACTCTTGACTTGTCTGCTCTATACTCAGAGAAGTTGGGGGTGGCCTAGAAATGGTTTCTCTCCACTCTCCTGTCTCTCCCTCAATCTTCCTAAACTGAAAACCTATTTCTTGGGAATTTTCTCAGCTCTGTGCCATTGTCTCTGTTCTTGGATAAAATCCCTAATACTAAATGAAGATCTATAGAAAAGAACTGGGGGTGAGGTGGGGGGGGGGGGTTAAGAGCAGTCACTCTGTCTCTAGGGCCATGCTGTCCAATATTAGCCACTAAAACCACATGTAACTATTTAAATTTTGATTATTAAAATTTTAAAAATTCAGTTCCTCAATCATCTTAGGGACATTTCAAGTGCTTGATAGCCACATCTGTGGTGGCCACCATATTGGCTCACACAGATATTGAACATTTCCATCACTGTAGAAATTCTTAGTAGACAGCACTAATGTAGGCCTCCTCTGGACTCTAACATGCCAGCCCATACATGGTTAATTAAAAGTTTGTTAGAAATTGAGCTGATTTTTCCTTCTCTCTATGGTGGTTTCTTCCTTTTCCCTACATTTCAGTCAGGAGAGGAATGGAGCACTTCCCTTACAGAGAGTTTGTCCCTTTCTGGAATCATTCAGGTTTGTGTCCTTAAGCTCTCTGGCAGGTTTACAAAAACTATGATCATATAGCCTGTGCTGCTTATTTTGATTGCTATAGTGAATGTGGTGAGAATAATAGTCTCTCGTAACTTACTAAATCTGATCAGATGTCGTTCCGGTTTCCTTATTTTAAAAATGGTACTTGGTCAATCCACAATGTATATATACTAGTAAGGATGTTTTAAAACTGCGTGTAACAAAATACCCACAAAAAGGTTGTTTAAATTGGTGCTTCTCAATCTTTAATGTGCATTTTATTCATGTGATGATCTTATTAAAGTGCAGATTAGGATGCAACAGGTATGACGTGGGATCTGAGATTATGTATTTCTAATCAACCTCTCATGTGATGCTGATACTATTGACCACAGACCACACTTAAACACAGAAAAGGTTCAAACAAGAAGTATTTCTGTTATCTCAATAAACAGACAGGTTTGTGGTTGGATTAGTTAGCCACTCAATGTTAGCATCAAGGATCCAGGCTCTATTTTGCTTTGGCTGTAACCAGATGCAGGCCTTTGTTCTCAAGCCATCAGTCTCCAGATGACCTTAATAAATTAAAAATTCACAAAAATTCAGGACAAGAAGGAAAGGCACTTTCCCAAATGTCAACTTTTATAAGAAAAACTGTACAGGAGATTCCCTCTCTCGCCTCACCAACAGCATTGGGCCACATGTTCATGCTCCAGCAGCAAGGATGACGAGGAGAGAAAGCACTTGGCATTTCCAGTCTGGTTCAGAGATGGGTTATGCCAGTAAGAAGGAATTTGTCCCAATATTGAACCAAATGACCACTTCCACACTCTCTTAATTCCCTAAACACTACACTATGGCCAGAGTTACGCATTGTGCATGTTTTGTGGGAACTTTTCCAGGGTATAGTCTATGTTCTGCTCATCCCTGCACCCTTGCTAGCACCAAGTACATGGTTCACATTGCTGAATGAATACTTTCACAATCACTTCCAGTCTAACTACCTCATTTTGTATAATCTAACCGAATACCCTGGTTCCTGAACACTTTACCCAGTACTTCTGTGCTTCTTCCAATAAATCAACAGATTTCAAAAATTTTTTTTTAAAGATTTATATATTTATTTATACAAGCACTGGGTACAGTCAGAAAAGCGGGAGGGTGAGAGAATTCACCAGAGCCAGAGCAGGGAACAGAATAGGCAGACTGTTGAAATACACAGCTGAGGGGAGCAGCGGGCACGGCAGGAGAGGTCTGTGTGCCCTGTGGGACCCTCGTTGGCAGCCTGGGATCGAACTGGTGCTGCAGAGGCTGCAGGCAGCTTCGCAGCCCAGCGCTCAACTGCTGCGCCACTGGGGAGGCCCAACAGATTTGAAATTTAACATTAGCAGGAAAACTTATCCCCTCAAATGCCTATCTGTCTGATGGTATACATAACTGATTTTCTTAGTACCAGATTCTGCAGTTCTGGTAATTATTAAGTAATCTTTTAACTATTGGCTTACAGACAAAGGCAAATCCAAACATTACATCCTGTTAATTCCATAGTGGTTTCACAGTAGTTGAGATTACAAATAAAGTAGCCTGCCTTTAAATGCCATTTCAGAGTCTCCCTGGTGGCCCAAGGGGTTAAGTCTCAGCACAATGAATCTAGCAGGCAGACACTGCAGCAGGAGTTTAGTCCCAGGCCAGGGAGCTAGCCCATGTGTGGCGCAGTAGACTTCTCCTGTCTCGCCCGCTACTCCCCTCAGAGGTGTATTTCAGTCAATCTGTCTGTTCTGCTCCCCACTGTTTCTGGTGAATCCTCTCACCTCGCCCCCTACCTCTGGCCTATACCCCAGTTCTTGGATGCATAAATAAAACAATTCTTTAAAAAGAAAAATAAATAAATAAATGCCATTTCACTTTCCTGAGTTCAATCTCACCTGAATTTTCAACTATCTATAATAGTGGTCCTAAGTGTTGGGTGAACACTGGACACATGGGGAACTTTAAATATTTCTGATTTAATTGGCTTAGTGTGCTTGTTGGAACAGATGGATTTTTTAAAAGGTTCTCTAAGGATTCTAATGCATAGCAGCCACGGTTAAGAACCATTAGATTATGGTATTCACTTTTTTAAAAAAAATGTTTTTATTTATTTTGTGTAGAAGAATTGGGGTGGAAGCCAAAGGTGGGGAGTGAAAGCATTCACCAGAGACAGAGTGGGGAGCAGAACAGATGGATCTACTGAAACACACTATTAAGGGGAGCAGCGTCTGAGATAAGAGCTGTGCTATATATGGGTTAGCTGCCAGGCGGGGATCAAACTCAGGCCATAGCAGTGATAGCACTGAGACTTAACCCCTAGGCCACCAGGGAGGCCCAGATTATGGTATTCACTTAATAAAACAACTACACACGCTATCAAACAGCTGCCAATGTCTTACTTGAGGGACCAATGGAATCTAAAAAAATTATGAAAGTCTAAAATATTTATTTTTATAATCCTCATCTACATTCCATAGAAGCACTATTCATATCTAATTTTTCCCCATATATAAACTTTTACTAAGACTTAGAAATACAAAGTGGATCTGAGCTGAAAAATAAAGCAAAACACAACAAAATTTCTAAGGGCTTATGGAAATTCTGTAACATGGAATTAAGCTCTATTTCATAATAGCTCTGAAACAGTTTGGCACCTCTCCTGAAATAGTTTGGCATCACCTCCTTTAAGATAATTTCTCTGTTCATAGAGATTTTTATTACAGAGGTATTTAGCCTAAACGATACCGTGTTTTTAACAGTACAAAAAATAATAACTTCGTATTTCTTCATGGTTAATTTAACACTAATATACAAAACTATTTTTTTAAGATTTATTTATTTATTTATACAAGAACCGGGGTATAGGCCAAATGCGTGGGAGGGTGAGAGGATTCACCAGAGACAGAGTGGGGAATAGAACAGGCAGACTGACAAAAAACACTGCTGAGAGGAGCAGCAGGTGCGACAGGAGAGGTCTGCTGTGCTATGTAGGATCCTCGCCGGCCGGCTGGCTGGGATCAAACCCATGCTGCAGAGGCTGCAGACAGCTTCACAGCACGGTGCTCAACTGTCTGTGACACCAGAGGAGGCCCAAAATGCATATATATAAAAAATCTAGTAAAGAAATTAATTTAGTGAGAAAGGATATTCTAGGCAGAAATGAAATTTAGAATTATGAATACAAAACTCAAGGGACTCTCTCCAAATTGATTTACATACTTTAAAGCAATCCTTTTCAAAATCTCAGCTGACTTTTCTGAAGAAAGTGACAAAAGTCTTGCTAAAATTCACATGGAAATCCAAGGGACCCAGAACGGTGAAATAATCTTGAACAAGAGCAAAGCTGAAAGACTCACACTTCTGATTTCTAAACTTATTTTACAGAATTACTATAATACTGATACTGTTAAGGTGTGTAAGGAAAGACAATGCGATAGAATTTCAAGTTCAGAAATAAATACTTATATTCATGGTAAAGTGAATTTCTTTTTTTTTTTTAATAATAAATTTTATTTTTATATTCCCCATACAAATGCAACCCCCTTATTTTGACCCCAATCCCTCCCCTCCTGCCCCCTACCCCCCATAGAGTGTCTCTGGCTCATAGTTTTTTGTTGATTTTGATTTTCACGTAAAGTGAATTTCTGCAAGGGTATCAATGGAGAAAGAATTGTCTTTTCAACAAATAGTTCTGGGACAACTGGATAACAACCAGCAAAAGAATGAAGTTATACCCCTTCTTCATATCTTATATAAATATTAATTCAAAATGGATTACCGACCTAAACGTAAGCACTAACACTAATACCCTTTAGTGTTAAATCTCCGTGATTTTGGAGTTAGCCAATAGTGATTTAGAAATGACACCAAAAGCACAAGCAACAAAAAATACATAAATTGGACTATATAAAAATTTAAACTTTGTAGGGCCAGTGATACCATCAAGAAAATGAAAAGATAACAGAGAATGGGAGAAAAATTTTTTCAAATAATGTATCTATATAACCTGTATGATACAGTCTCATGCCCAGACTACATAAGGAAAGGTATCAATAGTAAATCAACTAAGGCAGTTTGGTGGTGGGTGAATGAAATAGGTATACACATGGAGGAGCAAAAATGTGATCCCATCCAAAAAATAAAGTAACATATACACAAAGCAAAACCCCCGCAAAAATCTAAATACCAAAAAAAGGAAACAAAAAAAACTGATTGATGCAAACCATTTTAAAAAATAAAATTTAAAAGCGGGCAAAGGACTTGAAGAGACATTTCTCTAAATAAGATACATGATACATAGATGTCTCATAGCACATGAAAAAGGCTCAGCATCATGTCATGAGAAAACTGCAAATCAAAATCATAATGTATTATTATATCACACTACTAAGATGGCTCTAATCAAAAATGCAGACAACAAATGTTATGATACAGAGAAACTGGGAATATAAAATGGTAACACTTTGGAAAACAGATTTGGCAAGTCCTCAAATTGTTAAATATAGTTACCATTTGGCCAGCAATTCTACTCCTAGGTATATAACCCAAAGAAATGAAACCATGTGCAACACAACAACCTACACACAAACATTCACAGCATTATTCACAATAGCTAAAAAAAATGGAAATAATCCAAATGCCCATCAACTGATGAACAGACAAACAAAACACGGTATGTACCCATACAATGAAATACTGTTCAGTCATAAAAATTCTACATTCTATATTGACCTTCATAGAATTGAACAATCTAGAATGGGGCCTCCCTGGTGGCACAAGGGGTTAAGCACTGCACTATTAAGCAATCTGCAGCCTCTGCAGCAGGAGTTCGATCCCCGCCTGGCCAGGGAGCAACCCACATGGTGCAGCAGGCCTCTCTTGACTCGCCCGCTGCTCCCCTCAGCAGTGTACTTCAGTTAATCTGCCTGTTCTGCTCCCCACTCTGTCTGTGGTGAATCCTCTCACCTCCCACATCTCTGGCCTGTACCCTAGCTCTTGTATGCATAAATAAATAAATATTTTTAAAAAAAATCTAGAATGATATATGCTGTAACATGGACAAAACTCCAAGACATTATGCTAAGTGAACAAAGTCAATCATAAACGTATTATTATTATTTGATTTATATGAAATGCCCAAAACATACAATTTAGAGACAGAAAGTAGATTAGTATTTCCTACCACTGGGGAACAGAGTGAGGCATGGAAACTGACTGCTAATGGGAGTAGGGTTTCTTTTTGGGTGATGAAAATGTTCTAATCTGAAGACTCTGGTGATACTTGCAAAACTGCAAAATACTGAAAACACTGAATTGTTACTTTAAATAGGCAAATTTTATTATTTGGATTGCATCTTAATAAAGGTATTTTAAAATAAACACTAAGGGGTTGACACATTAGTTTGCCTCATTAAATTTATATTTAGTCCCTAAAATACAAAGAGAAAAAAAAACTGAAACACATTGAATCAGACAGTATATTTGTGCTTCTTAGTCAAAATCAGCTGTTTTCTGAGAAATACATGATTAGCACACCGCTGAGTTGATTCCATATGACAGAACATGCCTTTCTAGACATTTGCACTAAGTTAGTCTATATTAGTGTTAAATATCTTAATGACTATAAGATACTACAAATACTGTGGATGTCTCTCATAAAGTTTAGCTTGGTTTGTACCCTTGTCTCACAGGATGAGGGAAATGTTAGGCTTTTATTCACTGTAGAAGTATTGTGTGTGTGTGGGGGGGGGGCTTGTTTTTGCAGAGTAGGGAAAAAATACAGCCAATTTGATATTACTTTTATCCAAAACTACTTATTAACGAACATACTCTTCATAGCTTCATTATGAACATCTTGATTCTGAATTGTTTTTCTTTTTATCATGGACTATTTCTTTACAGGATCCCAATCTCATTCAATAAAATAATATATAGGAATATAAATATATTTATATAAATATAAAGGAATGGGTACACAGTACATTTAATAGGCATGCATTCCTTATTCTTATTTGCCCTGGAATTTCTTGCATGTGTGTGTGAGAGACAGATATACAGAGAGATAGAGTTTTCCAAAACAAACTAACAACCCAGGAAGAGTACTGAAAACCAAGTACCTACATAGCAGTGCTTCTTAAACTCAATAAACAAAGATTGACTAGGCATGGATATTTTTGAAAACGCTCCCTAGGTAATTTTTACTTTCTCCCACTCAGACTGATAATCAGGTAAGCACTCATCTGCATTAAGTATAGCTATGAAAAGATTAGGATGTTATCCTGGATGATTTTTTAACTGAAATTATAATTCTTTATACTATACAAAATATGAAACTAAGCAATGACTAAATTAGAAAAAAATCTCTCAGACAAGTATGAAACGCCACATCCCCCACTCCCAGATGAAACAAAACAAAAACAGGGTTATGATTTTTGGTTGCTAAGAATGTTGAAATAAGTTCAATAATGTTGCTACAACTACAAACGGCAGCTAAGGAAATGCCAAAAAAACAAGATAAGAATTCATATAATAGTAAGTTAAATGCATGGCATTTATCCAAACGCATGTTTGTGCCAAGAGGGTAAAAAAAGAAATCTCTTGCCAAGATCCTTGTTATTGTCATAAAATCACAAGATATATTGTGAACCATGTTAAGTGTTTTGCCTGAAATTTCTTCACTAATTTTCATTTCTTCTGCTCTGATATCAAAGTACAGCCACTACAAATTTTGAAAATTATCCTAGCTATAGTTCCCAACCTTGTTGAATATATATAAAAAGTACAACAAGAAACAGAGACAACTCTTAGTTACTTCATTTCTATAAGGGTGAAAGGCCCTAGCTAATTTTGTGGTTAATTTATAAGCTATCTAGTTCCAGAAAAGATTTAAGGTAACTAGCCTGCTATAATCAGCAATGAGCTTTGGGACATACCTTTTGACAGGAAGAACACAAACCTCTAACCAAACTGAAGAATGAAAGGCAGATCCAAGAAAGGTATTTTTGCTTTCACCATCAACACACATGACACCTGCTCAATAATGCAATATATCCAATAAATGCTTATTCATTAAACAAATGCTTTGTGAGTTTATATGTATTAAATAATGAACAAGACACCATAAGAGAGCTTTTACTCTGGGGAACTAATACTTTAAGTCAGTGTTTCTCAATAATGAGAAAAGATGGAAGAGTATCCTCCTTCATCTCCCTTGTCTTGGCCAATGCCTCAGTTTTCCAGAATTTCAAAGAGAAAGAGTTTTGTAAAAAACTTCTCAGCATTTTTATATCTTAGGTAAAAGTTTATCTTCAAAAGATATATTTTTAAATCCTGGAATTATGTTACTGTCTTCATTTTCTTAAACATTTAGTTTCTCGACATTTTGAACATAATAGAATCATAGAAAAGACATTTTCTTTAATCTGTGCCTAGATTACTCGATACTATGATACCATTTCTACTAAGAGTTGGTTAGATTTAGATGAATTTGACAGATATTGTGCATTCTACTGAAATAATGCACTTTAAAATAGTTCTCAGTATGTCGTTTGTTAGCTGTGTCTTACTACTGCCTTAATACCTTCTTTTTGCTGTTATAAAACTGCATTATTAAAAGCAGAACATTTACTAGTGTAGGACAACATGTTCCCCAAAAGTCACCAAAGACATAATGCTTTGATCTTCACTTAATTAGAATTCCTCCTTCTCAACTGTTGACATATGCTTTCAATTTTATAAAATGTACAGTTATAAACAAATGCTTCACAAATCACAAAATAAAATTACTAATTTAGCTCTATATAGTAACTTTCAAGGGTCTTTCTTATAGCTTGTTTGGTTAGTTAAAAACATTTTGAGATGAGGGCTTCCCTGGTGGCACAGTGGTTGAGCGCTGGCTTGCGAAGCTGCCCGCAGCCTCTGCAGCGCCAGTTCGATCCCCGGCTGCTCCCTGGCCACCGGAGGAGGGTCCCACATGGCGCGCAGACCTCTCCTGCCGCCCGCTGCTCCCCTCAGCAGTATGCTTTGGTCCTTCTGCCTGCTCTGCTCTCAGCTCTGGCTCTAGTGAGTTCTCTCACCCTCCCGCGCTTCTGACTGTACCCAGTGCATGTATAAATAAACAAACAAACAAATAAATAAATAAATACATGCCTCTTTAAAAAATCCTGAAATACCAATTTTCCATTTTATGGGCATTCTCTTCATATACCAGTTCTGTGTAATTTTAGCTCCAAAAAAGAGCATGAGTGCTTAAATGAAAGATTACAAGTACAATTAATCATCATTTAATTAGTTTCAGAATGTGAGAACATAATTGACTTTAGGGATTCAAGTACCTGATCCTATTATTTTTTCCCAATTTTTTGCTTAAAAAAAAAAATGAGTAGTCATCTGATTGATTTTTTAAAAGTAATTTAAAATGAGAGATTACTATGTAATTTTGGCACATAATTTAGAGGGAGCTCAAGGAACTAAGTGATGTCATTGTAACACTCCCTGGCACAGAAAGCTAATATGCCATCAGGTACTGAACTCTGAGACCGGTCATGTTAATAGGAAAAATGATTTTTTTTGGAGACCTGTGGCACATTTTGTGGATTCTAAGTAGTCCAATTACACCAACAAAATAAAATTTTTTTTTTTTTAAAAAGATTTATTTATTTATTTATACAACCACTGGGTACAGTCAGAAGCGTGGGAGGGTGTAAGAATTCACCAGAGTCAGAGTGGGGAGCAGAGCAGGCAGAAGGACCGAAGCACACTGCTGAGGGGAGCAGCGGGCGGCAGCAGAGGTCTGCGCGCCATGTGGGACCCTCCTCCGGTGGCCGGGGAGCAGCTGGGGATCGAACGGGCGCTGCAGAGGCTGTGGGCAGCTTCGCAACCCAGCGCTCAACCGCTGCGACACGGGGGAGGCCCAAAATAAAATGTTTTTGTTTTTAAACAAAGGTAGGCTTGATGGGCCTCCCTGGTGGCACAAGGGGTTAAGATGCAACCTATGAAGCTATCCGCAGCCTCTGCAGCAAGAGTTTGATCCCGGCCAGGGAGCTACCCACATGGTGCAGCAGACCTCTCCTGACTCTCCCGCTGCTCCCCTCAGCAGTGTATTTCAGTACATCTGCTTGTTCTGTTCCCCACTCTGTTTCTGGTGAATCCTCTCAACCCCCACACCTCTGGCCTGTACCCCAGTTCTTGTATGCATAAATAAATCTTAAAAAAAAACAACAACAAAGGTTGGCTTGTAAACTCTTTCAGAACTAGGAGACTCTACTATCTGGAAAGCCATCCTCAAACTGAAAGTCTATCTCTGTAACAAATTTGGGACACAACCCAGATGTTCAGACTAAAGAGTCACTTGGAGAGATATCTGAGGAAAAAAACACCAAGCTCTGGATTTTCAGAGCTTGAGAGGGGATTGCTAATAAGATACACATGAATTATCCTGCAAATGTGATCAAGATCTCAGAGATGAGACCCAAAGAAAGGAAGGCATATTTGTGACTACTGATACCCAAGGCTAACTGATTTAAGAATGAGAGCCTGGGGTAGATATGAGAAGACTATTTGGCTTTTAGTCATACTTCAAAGTAGAGCTATACAACCAAAGTTCCCGAATTGTTGAAGCTAAATTTGTACTTCTTCAGGTCTGCGGCACTATAATGACTTAAAATGCTGAACTCCATCAAGTGCAGTGTGGTAGTATTTGTTTCCATCAGATGAACTGCTGAAACTCAAAAACCTCACTTCCAAGTATGACTGAGACTGGCAATCTCGTTTGATAATAACACCCATATGACCTTCATAATGATACTATAAAGGAATTTTACAGTGATTTCACTTTATCCATTAACAAATTTTGTCCTCACAAAAAAAATGTAGGAAGTAGGCAGACACCCAGACTGTATGATTCCTTTAGAAGTTATGATGCTGGTAACCTTTAGGAAGAAGGGAAAAGTGAGTGGGAGGAGGCAGAAAGTGACTTTCTGAGTTGCTGACAAAGTCTTGATAAGCGTGGAGATTACATGGGTGTGCTCACCATAGAATTCATTGACCTGGATCCATCTGATTTGTACATTTTTAGTAAGATGCAATACTTCAAAAGGTTGACTATGTTAACAAATGCCAAGGTTGTAATTATTACAGCATAGCTTGCAAAAATAATTATTTAACAAACAGACATAACTAAAAGAAGCAGTGAAAACACGGGATGCATTATAAATAGATAACCACTAATTGTGAAAGCAAAATCATTTGCTTTTTAATTTACCTCCATTTATTTTATATCAATCTGAAACCTAAGAAACAAGATGAAATTTTAAAAGGTTAAAAAGGAAACAAATCTGTACTTTAAACTACAGTTGAATATCGATAAGCATTTCTTCGCTATTGTCAACCTTATTCCTCACTGCTATGATTTCTCCCTATGATCTTTTATTTTCCACTCTCCTCTACCTTCTTTCTCACCTCCTCTAATCCTCCAAGATTTTCTCCTAGGTAACTGGGGATTATGGAACAGCAGCATGCTAGAGGGCTTCCTGGGTCAGTTCAGGACAAATGCAGCGCCTTCTCATCTCTTTTTTTCCCCTTCTTGTCCTCAAAGTCCACCTTTTTTTCTGCCATCTCTTTTCTCTTAATCTCTCCCACTGTTTCTAACACCATTCTTCTTCCTAATTGTAATCCAGCATCCACCTAAAACATGTATAATAGTAAAAGGTGATCAACCTATATTTATTCTTATAAAATTATGGTCTTCTATATAAACCAGATTGAAACTATAAACAGTGTTATAGGTATGGTTGTACGGATTAAAATACAATCAACAGTCTCCTGCATGACACAAAGGAACAGATGCTTTTGCCTTTCTACTTTTGTGATTCCCCATACTTCAAAATACTGCATTGGTTTTCATTCTTTTTCTGGCTCCAAACACCTGAGGAACATGCTATCTCTTACAATAATGTGTCGATTAATTTTATGTGCCAATTTGGTTGTGCCATAGTACCCAGACATTGGTCAAATATTATCTGGATGCTTCTGTGAAGACCTTATTTTTTTTCTTTTGAGATTAGCATTTAAATCAACGGACTTTAAATAGTCATAATGTCATAAACTCCATCCTATCAGCTTAAAGCCTTAATAGTACAAAGACTCCATGAGCAAGAAGGAATTCTGTCAGCAGACTACCTTCTTTGGACTTGAACTGAACTTGCTGACCTACTCTGTATATTTTGGACTCCCTAAGTCTCAAAAATGAATGAATCAATTCCTTAAAATCAATTAGTCCCAACCTGTAGATAGGTAGGTATGTAGGTAGGTAGGCAGACAGATGTTACACATGTACGCACATGCTTTTGGTTCTGCTTCTCTCGAGAACCCTAACACAAGTAGCTATGGTAGGGACTCAACTAGAGATAAGGTGAAGAAGGAGACCACAGAAAAGTAGAGGGGTTAGAGCTCATAGATAATTTTGAAAAGTGGGCCTCCCTGATGGCTCAAGGGGTTAAGACTCAACCCATGAAGCTATTCTCAGCCTCTGTAGCACGAATTCAATCTCCGGCCAGGGAGCAATCCACATGGTGCAGCAGACCTCTCCTGATTGGCCTGCTGTTCCCCTCAGCAGTATATTTCAGTTGCTCTGCCTGTTCTGTTCCCCACCACCCCCCACACCTCTGGCCTGTAGCCCAGTTCTTGTATGCATAAACAAATAAATCTTTTTTAAAAAAGATAATTTTGAAAAGGCTCGATGCAGACCTTGAAGACTATCTACTCAAAAATCATTCACCAGTCTTCCTCTACTATAGACAATGGAACATTAAAATAAACTTTTCAGCTTTCCTTGCAGCTAAGGAGCAGTGATACAGCTGTGGCCAATATTCTTGAGAAGTGCTTCCTTCCCAAATAAAAAGCTTAAGCCTCACTGAGAAAAGCACTACATTCTTACCATTCTCCTTGCCCGGAGCATTACGGATTTAGATGTAAACAAAGTGCCTGGAAGAGTCCTTCAGTTCTATTACTTCCACTACCATTCCTCAGTATTCCTTCCATACACAAATATCCTAACTGTGCAAGTAGAATTTGACTTCTCTGGCCTATCTGTATTGAAAGCGGAGAAATTTAACTTCATGTTAAGTGTTATTATATACAGATCATTTACGTCCTATGCTGTATTCAGTTGCCGCTAAAGATACATGTGGTCTGCTATGGGAGGGACTTGGACTAGGAAAAGTTTCTGAAAGTAATGATTATGAAGCATTGGCAACTGTAACTATGAATTATTAAAGAAGGCTAGAAGATAGCCTTTAAAAACAGTGTTATATACAGATCATTTACGTCCTATGCTGTAGTCAGTTGCCGGTAAAGATACATGTGGTCTGCTATGGGAGGGACTTGGACTAGGAAAAGTTTCTGAAAGTAATGATTATGAAGCATTGGCAACTCTAACTATGAATTATTAAAGAAGGCTAGAAGATAGCCTTTAAAAACAGTGTCTGAAAATAGAGCCTTCATGATTTTTTTTTTTTTTAAAGATAGGAAGACAGTTTATTTTTTCAAAGATATATTTATTTATACAAGCACCGGGGTACCAGCCAAAGGTGCGGGAGGGCGAGAGAATTCACCAGAGACAGAGCAGGCAACAGAACAGGCAGAAGGACTGAAACACACTGCTGAGGGGAGCAGCAGGAGAGACAGGAGAGGTCTGCCACGCCATGTGGGTTTCTCCCTGGCAGGCCGGGAATCGAACCCATGCCGTAGAGGCTGCGGACAGCTTCACCAGAAGCTGTGAACAGCTTCACACCACCGCGCTCAACCCACTGTACCACCAGGGAGGCCGGAGCCTTGATGATTTTATAGCATTCCACCTTAAAGATAGGAGTCAATATAGAGCAGTGCTCTATCTGTCATACACTAGTGAATTAAAATTTTTATCTCAGCATATTTTTGGCAATTACTACAGTAGAGGATTAAAGAATGTTATATAAAATTGCTGTGTAAATACTAACAAAATATTAAGCAGGAACTTATTGGTCAAGTTGATGAAAAATGTACAAGAAATTCCCAAATTACCTAACAAATTTTTAAGTCAAAAGTATCTTTAAGGCTAGCAATCATGCACCTCTGAAAACATTATTTTCTCCAGACCTATATATATAAAAAAAGAATCAGGGCATCCCTGGTGGTGTAGGGGTTAAATCTCAGGGCTATCATCCTATCACCACTATGGCCTGAGTTAGATCCACGGCCAGGAAGCTAACCCACTTGGCGCAGGTCCTCCTGTCTCACTTGCCGCTCCCCTCAACAGTGTATTTCAGTAAACCCACCTGTACTGCTCCCCACTCTGTCTCTGGTGAATCCTCTCATGCCCTGTACCTCTGGCCTACAACCCAGCTCTTCCATGCATAAATAAATAAATCTTATAAAAGAAAAAAGAAAAATTAAAGCTATCAAATAACGTTTTCATATTCTGTTTACCTTTTTTTTCTCCAGTGTAGGGCACATAGTCTTCCCTGTCCTTATGCTCCAGTGCTTCCTTCTCCAGATATGAAAGGAGGTGTTCTCTGTCAAACGGCCCCGTAGCAGACTTTGATGTCTGGTTCTTCTGCCGGAATCCTGCAGGCAGTAGGGCATTCTACAAAGAAAATGAATCCGCCATTATACTCACCCAGAATACTAAAGCTATATGCATCCATAGATTAACCATGTAAGAATTCTAAATTAGAGTGTGAAGTAGGCATTAACTACTTTGTTCCAGAATGTTAAGGTAGCAATGTAAAAGAGTTCCCAAGTTGTTTTTTTTTAAATTAGGCAGAACTGACTTACATTATTATTTTAAAAAAATAGGCGTATACAGTGCCTCCTTTCAGAAAGTATTAAACTAGCATGAACACCCTTTTCTTTTTAAAATGTTCTGGGTTAGTAATTAAAAAATCATGTTTCTTAATGTTTAATAATTGCTCAGCATAGAGGTATACAGAAAATCTATTACAAAAAATGTGAAAGACTAAATACATCGTAGTCTATCATAATGACTACCATTTCACTGTAGACTTTCTCATGATAAAAAAAAAAACATGCATACCATACAGCAGGATATGAGGAAATCAGTGTTTACCTGTTTATGTTTAAATACAATGTGAAATGTTCACCTTCTATGTGTATGTATATGTGCACACATCAGCACTAGAAAGGATTTGCAAAAAGCACTCTCACTGCTAAAAAAATTCCGTCAGTTTACTGTTCCCCATCTCCCACACCATTACTATGGCCCACACTAAGATGCAAACTTGCCTGTAATTCTGCTGTACATTAGTTTTCCAGCTGTTGTTCCTGGACCATGGATCACTTCCTTACTTCTCACTCCCCCCTGCCCTCCCAATGTGTTATCCTAGTCTCATCTCCATGCTAGTCACACCATCAATTCCCTTCCCTTTCCTCACAGTGGCCATAGGCCTTCCCTGCAAGGTTCTGTCCATCCTTTGTTGCTACTCATTTCTCAGCCTGCAGCTCATTTCCCCCAAGGAAGTTTTTCCTATGCTCTTGTGGCAGGACTATTTAATTGATGTCTACTGCCCCACATTTCTACCATCCTGCATCAGAAAGGCAAAGACCACATTTGTTTTGCTCACTTTTATATCCCTAAACCTAGCACAGTGCCTCAGATCTAAAGGTTGTTCCCAAATATTTACTGAATAAAGATTTGAGAAGACTTTAAGGAAAAATGCTCATTAAAGAAAATTAATAAGTTAGTTTCCTTCACCATCATTAGGCTTACATGTATGTGTTGCTATTTCATAATGACAGTGATAGAGCTACACTATTTTCTCCTACTCAAACCCATGTCAAATATCCAGGTTTTAAACGATGTTAGTAGGAATTCTAGTTTCATAGTATAGCCACTGACCATGAATGAATGACAGTTAACTGGGTTTGGAGGCTATAAACTTGTGAACGAAGTTTCAACAGAGGAATACCTTAATCAACTAAGTTAACAGATCATAATTACTTAAACAGATAAAAATCTCATTAAAATGACTGTTACTGGGCCTCCCCGGTGGCCAAGGGGTTAAGCACCATACCAGGAAGCAATCCGCAGCCTCTGCAACAAGAGTTCAATCCCCAGCAGGCCAGAGAGAAACCCACATGGCGCAGCAGATCTCTCCTGTCTCACCCGCTGCTCCCTCAGCAGTGTATTTCAGTCACTCTGCCTGTTCTGCTCACCCCCCATGTCTCGGCCTGTCCCCTAGCTTGTATGCATAGATAAATAAATCTTTAAAAAAAAAATGACTGTCACTAAAAAGCACATTTCTCCCTTCAGTGGAACTCTGTTGTAACTATATGTTCCCAGCCTGCAAAATGGAAAAATAGCTTTTGCCTAGGCTGGCCATCTTTTTTGGAAATAGATGCTTGGAGAAAATGTAGTAAGTTAGTTAATAAATATACTGATATAGCATATAGAAAGTAAAATGGCCCTCCGAAATGCAGTAAGGCAACATAAACAGCCTTCATCTGCTCTTCTTTACCTACCTTCTGAGACTTTGTGAGTTACAGTGGTATTTCTCTGGTTGAATTAGCTGCTTCTCCCTTGTCCTCTTTTCTTGTCTGGTTCTTTACTGATACTCTTTCTAAAACATACACCCAATAAACATCACTGTTCATTTAGTCTTAACTAGTAACAGTATCTGAGGCTGGGGAAGCTGGAATACATCCCAAGGTTAGAACTCATTTCCCCATACAAAAGGTTATTGATTCGCAATTTGTAAATATAAATCATCAACTTCTAGACCTATGGCAGGGGGCATGCATTAACTGGGGACAACTACAGTTTAACAGAAAGACCACAGGGATCAATTAGACAATGAAGGATCCAGTCTCAGTTCATTCTCTAATTGCAATAACTGAGGCAAGGCACCTAACTTTTATTTTCCATCTGTACAACAGAGGGCAAGCATTAAATTAGTATTTCTCAGTCAGGGTGTTTTTGTCTCCCAGGGGATTTCTGACAATGCCCAAAGATGTTTTTGGTTGTCACCACAGGGGAAAGCAGTATAATCATGATTTTTATTTTCTGTATTTTATGATGCTGTGACATCTTGGGGGACTTGCTAAACCTAAAAAGACTGCCCCTCCCAATCTGGGGATAGGAAATTACTCCTCCCACCTCCAGTGTGGCTTCCATACATAACTCAACAACCCAGAAGTCCCCAGCCACCTCCTTTCTCTTTTGTATATCATGTCAATATTTCCCCTGCCTAGGGCCAGGAATTAGACAGCTAAAGACCACTCTGTGGCCCAAAGCCCACTGAAATTATTCAAACTACTCAAGCCCAAACTTGTACAAATTTGCATACCCTGCCTGACTGGTTCTGTCCTGGAAAATCACAATAAAGGTTCTGGGCACTATGCTTATTCCTTACTCCTTCTATTGCCTACCCAAGCCAAGTACTTCCCTTGTATATCTTGGTATGCCTACTGCTACTGGGAACTATATGTAATAAAAACTCTTCTGGCAAGGGAGTTGTCTCCACATGTCATTTTACCATACCCAATAAGACAAAATCCCGGGTATATTTTAAACAGGGTTTTTGACATGTAGTTAATGGAGGCCAGGGATGTTGCTAAACAACCTACAATGCAGAGGGCACTATAAAAGCAAAGAATTTTCCAACCGAAAATGTTCACAGTGCCAAGGTTGAGAAGACCTGGACTACATGAACTCATATTTTGCCTAGTTCTACAGGCAACAGATTGAAAGGAAATTGATGTGATATGATCAAAACAATGTTATCCTAAGTTAACCCTCAAATTTCCTATGACAAATATGATTAAGGAATTTGATCTATGGAACAGGCATGCTATCCAAAATGATGAAGTAATGGTGAGAATATGAGTGTAATTTTCAATAAAAATACTCCATCAGGAAATAAATGTGTGGTAGTTAACAAGAACAATTTTAGAAAACAAGCTGCACTTTAATCCTTAAAAGACACCATAAATCAATGTCTTAGCATAAATAAAAATGTGATCAAGAAAAGAAGACTAGCATGCGGTCTTCAGGTTAAGGAGCCTTACATAATCTTTGGGTTCTCCCCTCCCTGCCTCTCACCCTCCCACTTAATACATACCAGGGAATAGCAATTCAAGAAGGGTCAAATTATTCGTTTGTATAATTTATATGAAACAGCATCCATTTTTCAAATTAAAACATATACACTTATATTTATATAAAAATACTCCACCAGGAGAAAATTATACTCATATTGTCAGCATTATTTCATCATTTTGGATAGCATGCCAGATAAATATATACACAATATATATGTTCAGGTCTGCTCCACAGTGGGCTGCAGTACTGCTGAAAGCCTACTTAGATCTATCATACCAAGGACTAGAAACTTATTCAATTTGGTCAGCATCTTTCAGAATGGTAATAATCAGATTTAACCATCTAGAGACACTGTACACTAGTGTCATCCTGATTTTGAAGTTCTGAAAGAGGTAGAAGTTGGTATACATCAAAGAGCTAATTAATCATCTGCTGCATTTTACCAAAAACATGTCTCCCTGGCCAAAGAAAATAGATTTCAGGAGAGAAAATTTCAGATGTTTGAATATAAAAATGTTAGAGAACACAGTTTAGAATAGTCACGTCAACTAACAACAAAAACAAAATAAGATGAAAAAACACACACAAAAAGTTTAAAGGCAGATTTTAAAAAAAAAGAACAGAAATAAAAGTATGTAAAGATATGGAGGCAGAGGGCCTCCCTGGTGGCACAGGCAGCTCAGTATCGCACTGTGAAGCTGTCCGCAGCCTCTGCAGTGCAGCTTCGATCCCGGCCGGCCAGGGAGATACCCACATGGTGGGGCAGACCTCTCCTATCTCGCCCGCTGCTCCCTTCAGCAGTGTATTTCATCAGTCTGCCTGTTCTGTTCCCCGCTCTGTCTCTGGTGAATCCTCTCACTCTCCCGCACATCTGGCCTGTACCCCGGGGTTCTTGTATAAATAAATAAATCTTTTAAAAAATTTTTTTTGAAAAAGAAGATATGGAGGCAGAACTGAAGAAAGCAAAAATTGCACTTAGATAAAGGAGAAGGGGATGGGTATGCCAGGAACACTTCATGAAAAAGCTAACTGCTCAAAGGCAGCTACTTAGTTTCGAAGGGTCTGAAAGTTATTTCTTTTGTTTAGCTAGCACCAACCTCAGGGTCAAGATCATCCAGCACAGTTTCCAGTTGTTTCAGTTCTATTTCTGACAGATTCTCCAGGAGCTCATCTTCATCAAGGTCCTTGTACTTTTCTAAGTCCTTCCGGAATGGTAGCGCCATGATGTGCAGTGCTGGGAGTCACTGAAGTTTTGCGATTCAGCTCAGTCAGAAGATTTCTACGTTTTCTTAAAGCTATGAAGAGAAAGAAACATGAACATTTAAAATGACGAGTCATCCCCCCTGCTTAGATATATTATTAGGTTAAATAAAAATCTAATTTCTTGGGTCATATATTCGTTGATCATATATCACACTACTTTGTTTATGGATCATTCAATGCCTCCATCTTTTATTTTTGGTTGATTAAGAGGAGTAAGATTCAAATCCTTTAAAACAGCTACCTGATAGAAATTTTAATTGCTGATAATTGAATTTTAGTGGGAAAGAATTTATAATATGTGCCATAACAAAATTCTTCCCTAAATGACTTTCTAATTTCTGTTACCAGAGTACTTTCCTTAAGCACTATATGTTTAAGGCACATTTGTTCTACTGTACATTGTTTAGGGAAACATTATTTCCTGACTTAGGAATAACATAGGACAGTATAAAAATTCCTACATTTCCTGTGGGATGAATGGCTGCACACCACTGGAAATTAATATTTTGTTTTTTTTTATTTTAAAGATCTATTTGCTTATTTTTTTTTATTTATACAATAGCTGGGGTATAGGCCAGAGGTGGGGGAGAGTGAGAGGATTCACCAGAGACAGAGCGGGAGCAAAACATGCAGGCGGGCGCAACAGGAGAGGTCTGCCACGCCATGTGGGAATCTCCCTGGTGGGCCAGGAATTGAACCCTCGCTGAAGAGGCTGAGGACAGCTTCACAAAGCTGCACTCAACCCTCTGCGCCACCAGGGAGGCCCTGGAAATTAATATTTTGGAAAAGGTTCTCTTTTTAAAGAAAAAAACATAGCATTCTGAAAATGTTTTAGTAAAATAATCAGAATTCTGTGGGGACATGGCACCACTACTGGGTATGATCATAGGAAAGGACCATCACCACTCCTCACTGTGTGGAATTCTCCCCAACAGCTAGGAGGTGACTCAATCAGCACCATCTTTCTAGATACAGCAGGATTTATTCTACACATAGGAAAGGAGACTTAAAGTAAGTTCCACAAAGAGTGTGAAATAAAAATAAAGCATTTCTTTAAATGCTTGCCATATATGTGGAACAGTTGCCTCATAAAATGTTCCTATGTCCATAGAGCACAATCCTTACACTCAGTGATTCAGCTCAATTTTCCTTGGCTGCAGAACGACCAGTACTTCAAAGTCTGGATATATTTTCTTTGGGTATATTTCTTTTAATATCCCCTTCCCTCAAGTTTTTCCAACCTAATATTTCAACTAATATATTTTCCTCCTCAAACATTTTATGGATCCTTTGATATGTTTTCATCTCCTAAGAAGAAAGGTAAGTTCACCACGGGGGTCTGTCAGCTAGTGGCCTGATGGGCAACCACCTGGGTCCAATAACAAGCAAATTAACAGAACTGTGCTTATGCAGAGGTTAAGTTGCCGGCAATTTGAGTAACTGCTCAAGACAGGTCTGGCTTGCACCTACTCTGCTGGCACCTCATCGAGTTCAGTAGTTACCAGTAGTTCCAGACTCTTTCAAACAAATTATTGTTATCATTTCTAAGTTATAAACCTCCACTTTGTACTTCCAACTTTAAGATAGTTGTTTACCTTTACTTTTTAATAGATGCTTTTAATATATTCTGGATACAAACTTCTGTCAGTCATATGTAAAAATAATTTCTTTCATTTCCGTTCAAATCTTACTAGTTTATTACGGTATATTCTATGGGAAATCTTTTTTTTTTAAGATTTATTTATTTATACAAGAACCAGGGTATGGGCCAGATGCGCGGGAAGGTGAGAGGATTCACCAGAGACAGAGCAGAGAACAGAACAGGCAGACTGACAAAACACACTGCTGTGGGGAGCAGCGGGGGAGACAGGAGAGGTCTGCCGCGCCATGTGGGACCCTCGCCCGTCGGCTGGGATGGAACCGGCACTGCAGAGGCTGTGGACAGCTTCACAGCGCTGTGCTCAACCGCCTGCGCCACCAAGGGAGGCCCTGGAAAATCTTTTTTTAATTTATGCATACAAGAGCTGGGGTACAGGCCAGAGATGCGAGGGGTGAGAGGCTTCACCAGAGACAGAGTGAGGAACAGAACAGGCAGAATGACTGAAATACACTGCTGAGGGGAGCAGAGGGCGAGACAGGAGAGGTCTGCTGTGCCATGTGGGTTTCTCTCTGGCCGGCCAGGGATTGAACTCATGCTACAGAAGCTGTGCACTGCTTCATAGTGCGGTGCTCATTAACCCCTTGCGCCACCAGGGAGGCCCCTATGAGAAATCATTTCTAAATGATTTTTGTTTAATATTATTTTAAGAAATTTACTTCTTTAGCTTTTTGTTTTTTCTGTTCAAAATAATGGAGAAACATTTCCTTTGGAGTCCAAGCATAAAATGTGCCAAGTCAAGAACTTCCAGGTAATACAAGCACATTTTCCAAAAGCTTCAGTTCTACTTCCATAAAAATCAAAAACAACTGGTGCTCATCCTTCCTAATGTACCAATAGTGTTCTTTCCTCAGCTGCTGCTATTGGCTAACGTGCGTATATCTTCCCTCTCAGCTCTCCTCCTTGGCTTTGGAAAGCCTGTGGTCTGACAATGTTCTGAACATTAGTAGAAACAGCTTAACAACTCCTTGGGAAAGAAAGCTCTGGGAGTAGTGCTTAGCTTTTACTACTGTCCCAGGGATGACCTGAACTCCCTTGCTTGTTCCTTGACATCTGTCTACTAGAAGGGGAACAAATTCTGAATGGTGAAGAGGCGAAGCCAGTCTGGCAGAAAAGTATAAAACTATATTGTGTGTAAGGAACATGGAGTAACTCAGGCTCTTTTTTGCCTTCCTACCACCAGCCTCTGCAGCTGCCCCCTGCAGCTCTGCTTCCCTCCAGGTTTCATAACCCACACATGAGAAGTGTTACTGCAAAAAGCACTTAGGAGCAAGAGCACCTATAATTACAGAGAACAGGACCATGAAGTGGAGATTGCAGGGAAGGGGGAGGGGGAGCTTAGTAGGCTCCGTTACTGCCTCCCTATCCAGTCCTCTGCTGCAGCATTAAAGACATGTCCGATATACTGAAGGCGCCAAAATTCTATTTTTTTTCTTTCTTTTTGTTTTATTAATTTGTAATTGCATTGGTTTTTGAGTTCAGAAAGATGTTTTGTACCATTTCTGGATGGTACCACTTTGGAATATATTAACATTTTCTTTGTTCATCATAAATGATTAATTTTTTATATATATGGGGTTTTTTTTGCATGTTTCTCACTCTCTTCCCCAAACTACAAACCCTTTGCCATTTATTTTCTCTCCAACTATAGAATTCAAGACATATAATTTAAATCTACCTGATTAATTTATTCTCTATATACTTACTTTGTGATTTTTGATTCTTAGGTATGAGAAAATTATTTTATTGTCTTTTTTCAGACTTACAGTACAATTCTCATTTTATATTTCCTATGACATTTTCTGTTTGCAAGACAGAAGAGGTCTGCTGTGCCATATGTGGGCCAGCTCCCTGGCTGGGATCAAACTCTGGCAGTAACGGTGATAGCACTGAGACTTAACCGCTAGGCCACCAGGGAGGCCCAAGCATCTGTATTTCTCACAGGCTCCCCTGTGGTGCTGAAGCAGCCCATCAGGCTTTGGGAGCCACTGTTCTAGAGGCGCTCTTATCAGAAGTTCTGACAACTAGGTCCCTTGTGGCAGTCTATTTTGTCCTCCTCATAGGCTGCAGAACTTAGCTAAAATGGTCTCCAAAGTCTACGGTGCTGTTGGCCATGGTATACTTTCCTTTTCACTTTGTCACTGCTTCACTGGAGTTCTGTTAGTCGAGGCTACCTGAGGGACTTTAGGAAACTCAGAATACTCTGAGCTAAAAGCTTTCCTATAACCAACCTCCTTTCACTTATCATTTATCTCTAGAATGTTCCTTATTTTTCATATTGGACTTCCAAGATGTGCTAATTTTCAGAAGCATTCTCAGTCATTCTCATTTGGCTGAGGTATTTTAAATTTTAGGTTTTTTTATCTGAATAATTGAAAAAAAATTCACAGCCATGGTCTACATCTTTGGATCATTCACACCAAAGCACTACAGTGGGATTTCAAATGCCACTGCACCACTACCAGGTAGAACTGTTTTGATAAATACAGAAACAACCTTAATAATGCATTTGCACAAAAAGATGATAGAGTACTATGTAACAAAAAAAATTTCTCTGAGATTCAAACATAGAAAAATGGTGGTAAAGTTAAGTTTTCACATGGCAGACAGTAGTACCGGCACAGTGAAAGCAAAGAGAACTTTGTGTAACAGGGTGGTCCTGCAACAGGGTGGTCCCCAGGAGAGGGGGAGGTTCCCTGCCCCACCCAAGGGAGGGTGGAGCTGAGCAGGAAGAGGAGAAGCTGCAGAAGAGACTGAGGAAGGAAGCAGGATGGAGCCAGGAGACCTGGAGGAGGTGCATGGAGCCTAGAGACACGTGAAGAAACTGCGCTTGTCTTTTGGTCGTGGACTGGGTGACACAGATGTGGTGAGACCCGTGGGGAGGTGACAATGGCAGCTTTTATCTTGATGTTGATTTTGCTCTTTTCCTTCCGGGCTTGTCTGATTGTTTCTGACCCTTTGCTGTGGGTCCCCACTGGAAGGTGCTTTAGACTTGTGGCAGGCTTTGGGGCCTTGTTCTGGGCCAATCCCATTTGGATGGACTTTTACCCACGAGGGGACGGGTAACTTTGGGTGCTTCACTTAGAAACTAGACTCTTTGCCTTTCCTGTATTGTTTCCTAGTTGTATTAAAGTTCCTTCCCATTAAAGTCTCCTATGTTTTGTGTTGATGCGGCGGATGGCAGAACCCATTTAGAATAGGCAGGTTTGCGGGGGTTTGGGCTGCCCCTCTCCCTGCCCGATAACAGATTTACATGATCCAGAGAGATGTTCTCTTAACATATGGAGTGTTAACCACTATTCAATAGGGCAGGCTCAGCATCATCAGACTCTTACTGTTTTCTCTTTAATGCATACATGTAATCATGATCTCTGATTTAAAAATCTTATATAGACTCATTATTATCTACAACAAGGTTAGACACCCACAAACCAGTGTCAACAGGTCAAATTCTGCCTGCTGCCTATTTTTGTAAATGTTTTATCAGAACACAGTAACATTCATTCAGGTATTGTTCACGGCTGCTTTTGTGCTACAATGGCAAAGTTGACTCAATGCAACAAAGACTAAATGGGCTGCAAAACCTAAAATATTTACTATTTGACCTTTTACAGAAAAAGCTTGCCAATCCCTGACCTACAAGATAAAGTCCAAATTCCTCAGTATGAGATAAACAGTTCAGAGCCTGGTCCCAGCTAGCTTTCCAGTATTATCTCCAGCTGCTCTCCGTCACACAGCCCATACTTCAAAGAGGCCAAAAATGTTTAGCCTTACATGCCTTTGCTTATGCTGTTCCCTCTCTGGAGTTAATGCTTTCTTTCTCACCTACCACTGCCCTCAATCAAACCCCTACACATTCTTCAAGGCATATCTTCCCTGAAACTTTTCCTGGTCTTCATTCTCACCCATAGGCAAGACTGTTTCTTTATCTCTGCTGCCATTATCCTTGCAAATCTCTCTCTTAAATCATAGGCTGAGCATAGATAAGTACCCTCCGAAACTTAAATGATAAGAGAATGATTCCCAAAGCATGCAGAATAAGTTGCTACAGAATGGTGGTAACATAATTAAAGAAAGAAGGCAATAAGCATGCAGGTTGTCATCAAGTAAGATCTGCCATGTACATTTAATTAAGCACAAGGGAGGCGGGGTGTCCTGACCAGCAAACGTGACCAGTTGGTTCTCATTAATTTACTAACCTCCAGGTGACCAAAGCCTGATGTCATTCAACATTAACATCAATTTCTTCTCCTTCTTCTTCTCCATGCTCACCAAGTAATCTTCTAATTTAAACTTAACTATTCACATAGCTTTCCCCAATATAAATTAATAAGTTGACATTTTGGCTTATGTACCAGTTTTTTATGAGAGCAGTCTCTTTTTAAGATAAACTCATGCTGTTTACAACAACAAAGATGGAATTGGAAGGCATTATGTTAAGTAAGTCGGAAAGAGACAGATAAATACTGGATGGTACTACTTATTGGTGGGTGAGATAAAGCCAAACTTAAAAACAAACCCTTGAAAGCTGACTAGAGGTGGAGGGAGGACAATGGACTGTGGTGGCAGAGGATGGCTGTCTTGGTTGTGGGTGCACTAAGGTAGTAAAACACTTGAAGTAGGAGATAACCCCAAAATACAAATAACAATGTAAACTAACATTACCTCAATAAAAAATAAAAATGTTATTAAACAGCCATTATTGGTGGATTGCAATCAGATCTCTGCAGGGGCAAAACTGAGCACCACCTGGGAAATCTTATACCAGGGCCAGATGCCACTGCCAGTTAACACTTAAAGACAGCCTCCATGTTAGATCAAGTCAATGATGATGCTATGTTAGAGGTCATCATTTGCCTGTGTGCCTTGCTAAACTCTATAAACCCCCTGAAGGGCAAACATTCTCTCCCAGATCTCATTGCTTATTAGGTTGTCATCACCAGGTACAGTGCCTAGTGGCACACAGGGAAGTCAATTTGATTTAATCAGGTCACAGATCAGTCTCTCCTTCCCCTTTGATAGTTCCCTCTTCCTCCCGCAAAGAGCTAGTGTCCTCTTGCTCCCTAACTCTATTCCCCTTACCACAACTAAAAAGTTACTGATACTTAGTCTTTGATATTTCTGTTAATTTTTTGTAGTCAATGCACTATTCACCTGCAGTGTCAACTCATTTGTTTGCAGAGTTCTGTTTCTAATCTTCCCCAGTTAAAACAAAACAAAAAACATTATCAATCATCAGACTTCTGAAATTAAATGCAGGCACACCGTAGAGATATTCTGGATTCAGTTCCAGACACCACAATAAACTGAATAGCCAATAAAATGAGTCACATGATTTTTTTGCTTCCCCTTGTATACAAAATTTGTTTATACTATGCCACAGTCTCTTAAGTATGCAATAGCATTATGTCTAAAAAAATATACATACCGTAATTCTAAACTTTGTTGCATAAAAATGCTAACCATCATCTGAGCCGTAAGTCATAATCTCTTTGCTACAAATCTTTAATTCATTAAAAAAAAAAAAAAGTGCACTACCCGTGAAGCACAACAAAACAAGGCATGCCTGTATAAGCACCGCTGATCATCTGGTTTTCTTTTGGGTACAGAAATGTTTCTTCCTCAGAGGGCACCAAGACTCACTCTTCAAATGTGCTAGGCATAAGATTGTGCATCTTTCTTCAGTGGTTTCTGCTAGTACCTCTGGGTACTAAATCAACCTGACCCACAAAGATCAAATATTTTTTTCTATCTCAAGATTCTCAGATGAGTATCTGTTTCCCAACACATTTACTGTTCATTCAATAAGTAGTTTTGAACATCTCTGGTACCAGGAATTGTTCCAGGAATGGTGAAAGCAGTATACATACAAAAACGGACTTACTTTAATTTAAAGATGGTCTATGGACAAAACACAATGAACAAAGAAACAATATCAGATAGCAATAAATAATAGAGGGAAAAACCCAGAACAATGCTATGAGGGAGGTGAGAGTAAGGATGGTGACTTCAAGTGGTTCCGAAACACTGTTCAGAAAGGCAGCCTCTGAGCCAAGACATAAAGGTCCTGGTCCTGAGTAGCGCTCCCAGTCTAAGACTCCGCGCTCACAGCAGCAATCAAGGTGAGAAACAATGCGGCTTTGCCAAGAGCTGTAGCTGGGCAGATGGAGAGAAGATGCACATATTTTTGGAAGCACAGGCAAAATAACTTCTCCACAGATTGGCTGTGAGGGGATAAAGACAAGAGGGCACTAAGGAATGACGCCTGCATTAATTTCAGCTAGTAATTAATAAAATTTTTATTCCATAAATTTTTTTTTTTTTTGGCTGCAGAACTATATATGATTCTAGGCCGTCTATACTTTTAAGCCTGATTTTTAAAATATTTCTTGGTTAATACTTTCATAATGATCTATTTTGGAATCCAGGTTGTGAACTACTCTAATGCAATTTATGAACAAACTCGTAATAACAACCTCCAATTTAACTAAACAAATAAATGAACTAATTGAATATTACTAAAAAAAGCAATTGTGGCTATGTCCTCTAATATATTTGTAGGCTGAAGCAAAGCATGTGTCTTTGTTAATACCATTTCTGAAATTATATTTTGCAAAGAGCTGGGTCGAAAACGTAAACAATTTGTCATGATTGTTTTTAAAAAAAACATAAATTATGTTTCTAACTTATTTTCTTTCCAATATTTTCAATGCTTACTTGTCAACTGTCAAAGACGAGATGGTCAGGAATTGGGCACCCAGCAATGAGTTTTCAAGTACACAGCTGATAACCTGAGTTATCAGGTTCCAACACGTAGCCTGAGTTCCTAGACCTTCTGGTTGTCCAGTTCTCTACCCTACCTCGGCCCTCCATTCCCACTGCTCTCACTTAATCATAATCAGTACCTGTGCCACTCCACCAGCTTTCAGTATCTTTCATTCCCTCTCTGACTCTGGCTAACCCCAACCCTGATTAAAACTAATTCTCCTCTTACTCGCCACCTGTACTACGGTGGCAGATGAAGTGAGAGAAAACCCACATGAACTGGTCAAATTTAAAATTTATCACAGCTAATGCCAAAGACTGTGAAAGAGGGTGCCTAGTAATCTTATTGCATCTCCCTAGTCCAGTCACTCTTCCAATCTTACGTGACTATTTTACTTCTTTTCCCTCAGACTTCAATAGTTCTCAGCCCTCACTCTCAAATGAGAACTTGATCTAAATATTTCACTGTGAACATAGATAAAATCACAAAAGGACACCTAATCTCCCAACCTATACCTACCAACATCTGTCACCACATACACTATCTTCCCTCTTACTTTCATTACTCTTGTTTTTTTTTTTTTTTTTTTTTTTAAATATTTTATTCTTTCTTTTTTTTTAAGATTTATTTATTTATACAAGCACTGGGTACAGTCAGAAGCGCGGGAGGGTGAGAGAATTCACCAGAGCCAGAGCGGGGAGCAGAGCAGGCAGAAGGACCGAAGTACACTGCTGAGGGGAGCAGCGGGCGGCAGGAGAGGTCTGCACGCCATGTGGGACCCTCCTCCGGTGGCCGGGGAGCAGCCAGGGATTGAACCGGCGCCACAGAGGCTGCGGGCAGCTTCGCAACCCAGCGCTCAACTGCTGCGCCACCAGGGAGGCCCTCATTACTCTTGTTTAAAGCCACTCCCACCTCTCATGACTGATCCCATTCTTATTTATTTATATCAGATCATTTCAGTAAGTATGCCCATTAAATATATCTCCCAAATTAAAAACAAATTTTCCTTTGACTTCATATCCCCTTCCTTCTTGGCTACTTAACTCTTCCGTCTTGACACTACCCTACCTCTTGGCAAAAATCCTTGAAAAAATTGCCCATATTTGTTACCCCAGGTTCTCTCCCTCTTATTCTCTCAAATTTTCTCCAATTTTGTTTTTGTCCCCAGTATTTCACCCAAAATGATCTTGTCAGCAATGATCTACATGGTGCCAAATCCAACCATCAATTCTTAGTCCTCATCTTAAGAGATCTTCAGGGCCTCCCTGGTGGTGCAAGAGGTTAAGATGCAACCTATGAGGCTGTCCTTCAGCCACTGCAGCATGAGTTCGATCCCTAGCCAGGGAGCTGTCCACATGGCGTAGTAGACCTCTCCTGGCTCACCCACTACTCCCTTCAGCAATGTATTTCAGTTGATCTGCCTGTTCTGTTCCCTGCTCTGTCTCTGATGAATCCTCTCTCACACACATGCCCAGACACCTATGGCCTGTACCCCAGTTCTTGTATGCATAAATAAATAAACCTTAAAAAAAAAAGAGTGAGAGAGAGACCTTCAGAAGTAGCATATAACAGTAGATCATTCCTTTCATCCTAAAACGCTTTCCTCAGTTGGTCTTGGAGGCATTATTTTATCCTGGCCCCCTTATATCTTTGGTTGACACTTCTCATTCTCCTCTGCTGGTTCCTCCTCATTTTCCCTCCCTCTTTCTTTTTTTTGTAAAGATTTATTATTCATTCATTTATGCATATAAGAGCTGGGGTGTAGGCCAGAGGTGAAGGGGGTGAGAAGACTCACCAGAGACAGAGTGGGGAGTAGAACAGACAAATTGACTGAAATACACTGCTGAGGGGAGCAGTAGGTGAGACAGGAGATGTCTGCTGTCCCACATGCTCCCTTGTCAGGGATGGAACTCATGCCGCAGTGACTAGTGATAGCTTGATAGCGCTGAGACTTTAACCCCTGTGCCACTAGGGAGGTCCTCTTAACACCATATTTTTAAGTTTCTCATGTTAAATTACTGAGATCTAGGGTTTTTTTCTTCAAAACATATAGAGTTGACCCTTGAAAAATGCAGGGATTAGAGATACCAACCACTGCTCCCCACAACAGAAAATTCATATATAACTTATAGTCAGGCCTCCATAACTGTATTCTATATCCACAGATTTAATCAAATGTTATCTGGGGTTGGTTAAATCTGTAAATATGGAACATGTGGATAGAAAAAAAATGCACATTTCAGTGAATCCATAGAGTTCAAACCCATGTAGTTCAATGTTCAGACCCACCAGCATAGCTAAATTTAAAAAGAATGACAATATCAACTGTTGACAAAAGCTATTGACAAGGATGATCACAAATTGCTGGTAAACTAAAAGTTTATCCGACCACTTAAAAAAACTATTTGGCAGTATCTACTAAAACGAAACATACTCATACCATAATTATATCACAATTTCTAGCTATACATCCAAGAGAAATGAGTGTTTATGTTCATAAAACAAGATATACAAAAATATCCATAGCAAGTTTATACACAATATCCCCAAACTGTAAATAATCTGGATGTTCATTAGTGGGAGAATATACATATGAATTGTGATATAGTCATAAAACAGAATAGTACATAGTAATAAAGAGTAACTACAGATAGGGCCTCCCCGGTGGCGCAAGGGGTTAAGTCTCAGCACTATGAAGCTATCTGCAGCCACTGCAGCATGAGTTCAATCCCCAGCCAGGGACTAACCCACATGGCACAGCAGACCTCTCCTGTCTTGCTCGCTGCTCCCCTCAGCAGTATATTTCAGTCAATTCACCTGTTCTGCTTCCCACTCTGTTCTGGTGAATCCTCTTACACCCCAAATCTCTGGCCTACACCCCAGCTCTTATATGCATAAATAAATCTTTAAAAAAAAAAAGAGCAACTACAGGTATGTGCAAGAACATAAACGAATCTCACTGCAATATGTTGAAAGAAATATAAAAAGTTATACATAAAATAACATACTACATACTTTCACATATATGAAATTCAGGAACAGGCAAAATTAACCAAAGGGGGATGGAAACCAGAATAGCTATTGGAGGGTACTGATTAGGAGACGTATCAGAGAATATTCTGGGGAAATGAAAAGGTACTGTACCTGGAATTGGGTCGTAATTACACAAGTATATTCATATGGAGAAAACTGATTAAGCTGTTCACTTAAGACTTTCTCAAAAAATTCAAATATGTGTTTGTTTTGTGCAAGTAATTACATGTATTTGATATTGAGAAGCAAGTTCCCCTAAAGTAGAAAAGACTGATTTTTCTGTAGCATTGGTATAAAATAGTTATTAAAAAAAAAAAAAACAAACAAAAACCCAGCAATTTGCCCCTGCAAGCCAGTCACCATCAGCCATTCACCTCTGAAAGTCAATCAGGAACAAACTTGGTCAAGCCAGTGATCCAATCAACAGACACCCAAAGAATTATGCTTTTACAGATGTCGCACCATGGTCTCAGAAAGATGGCCAGTCCCTGAATTCCATGCTTCCTAAAAACCCCTGACAGAGCCTCCCTGGTGACCTAGGGGTTAAGTCTCAGCACTACTGCCATGAAAAAAATAAATCATTAAAAAAAAAAGCAGAGTTTAAAAAGAAAAACCTCTGAGCTTCCTGCTCAGAAACTGTGCCAAGCCAACATATGGCAAGTATTGTAAGTATTGTTAAGTATTAAATTCAGCCTTTTCTGTTTCCAATATTGATCTGTAGTCTCGTTATCCTTTCATGTTAACAAAAACTTTTAGTGATTCCCTACGTTTGTTCTTTCTTTTTTTTACAGGCCAGATGTGTGGGAGGGTGAGAGGATTCACCAGAGACAGAACAGGGAGCAGAACAGGCAGACCGAAGAAACACACTGCTGAAGGGAGTAGCGGAAGAGACAGAAGAGGCCTGCTGCACCATGTGGGATTCTCGCTGGCTGGCCAGGATGGAACCCGCACTACTGTGGAGGCTGCGGACAGCTTCACAGTGCAGCGCTCAATTGCCTGCGCCACCAGGGAGGCCCCCCTATGTTTGTTCTTAAATAAAAATACTTCAATGTTGATTCATATGAAATGGTAGTAGATTCAAAATAATCTCTCTAGTTAAATATCCATGTAATCTTTTGAATTGAATATGATTCAACATCCAATAACTTCTCAAGTATCTATTTCAATTTGCTTTGGTTAAAAAAAATTCCAATCAACATTCCTCTTTCTTTTTTGTCTGGACCTGGCTTTAGACTTAATTCGAGGTCATTTTTAATTTAGTTATCTATGCCTGGAGATTTTAACACATGAAACCTCTAAATATTCTCGTATTTAATGTTAAACTTTAGTTTCATCTATGCTGGTTTAAGGAACATTCTGTTTGATGGAAAAGGCTGAAATTGAAGAAAGTCATCTATTTATTCCTGGCATTGTTAAAGCAAAGACTGAGTATGAATATTTGTTAAGGATAGTATGTGTCAGGTTCCTCAACTATAAGGGAACTTTAAGAATCTCATAAAGTCACTTCCTTTTTATGAGCTATTGATTCTAAGGAACACTAGAAATGCCACCCAAAAATGTACTTTGTGTGCACCATGTCTAAAGTACTATTTACACAGCATTTACCATCTAACAACTGAAAACCATTTTTAGGTGTATATAATGTGTATTACTTTTACAGTAAATAAGACTATACTTCTATTTGGTCACTTGACTTCTAAGACAATAAGGCCTAAAAGACAGTACATTAAATACAAATTTCTTTGGAGTCCCTGGGATGCTACTGTTGATCCAGATGTGGGCACATCTGAATTAGGCAGTTTGCTTTGCAACAGAAATTTAAGAATACAGTGGTTGATTATCCTGTGGAAACCAATCAACCCAAGTTTGAGATTAGCTAAGTAGCCCTGTCTCTCCTGGCACTGATACTGATGCCATCTTGAATTTTGAAAAACAAGATCTGCAGATTCCTAAAGCATATGGAAGAAAATAAAATCTGAAGTCTGATGGTTGGCCAAAAAAACTTATTAAGGCCAGAACAAAGATGACATTTAATTGGAAGCAGGTTACTGAGGGTAAAGGAGAAAGCAACCAGATCATGTCTGTGACTATTACAAGAAAATACTTCATAGGTTACTCATACCACTTCAAAAACAATCTTTCAGCAAAAGCCTATGAAGAGACTTTGTGGCTCCCATGTGGGTACCTCATTTCCTTTTCTGGCTCAAAGCAGTCAAACCAGCTCCTACCTCTACCCCACATCTTCTTGCTCTCATTATCCTTCCTCATGAGGAAGTGCAGCATCAGAGACACAAAGCAAGGTCTAAGAGGTACCTACTCTGCGCATACCAAAGACGAAAGCCACAACAGCCACACCCTAGGCATACCCAGTTCCTCAGTACGAAATGTTTTTCAGTCTTTTTTTTTTTTTTTTTTGGTTTGTTTGTTTAATAGATTGGATAGACTAGGAAATGTTGAAACTTTTTTAAAAGTTGCTACAAACTCAAAAGATCTTAAAATAGAAATGACATCATGTGAACAAATCTCTTGGGGGTAATAAGATTACAGAACTCTTTATCTGTACTGGTTCATCTAAAAGAAATTTCTAGTAGCTATATTGTAGACAAAACCAAATACTATATGAGGTGACTAGCAGAGAATGCTTATCAGTGCTCAACATCAATCAACATGTTGAATCCATTCCAAGTATAAAATGGAGAGCCTAATCTGAGGGTTTTCTTTCTCCTTCCCAAAGGGAAGTATGGCTATGACTCATTTTTCCTCTTGCAGGAATTTTCTTAATCTTAATCCACTGAGTTAGTAAGCATTGACTATATGCAAAATCCTAAAACAAACTAAACTAGATCTGAAAGAAACCATGCTGAGAGCAAACTGAATTTTATGCATTGAATAAACAGTAAATGGTAACATCTTCTCAGTTTCATCCCTTCTGGGCTTTTCCTTATCCTGAAAACCAACCAATTTCCCACTCTTCAAATCCATGTATATCTGTAGACATTTACTGAATGCCTGTTCCGGCTCATACGCTCTCCCAGGGGAGGGGGCAAGGACTAAAGGGAAAGGAAAAGGACTATGGGGTGAGAGGGAAGGAACCAGAGAAAATTGCATAGAACAGCTTCTTGTTCTCTCCCTCAGCTTTACAAATGTTTCTCAAATTAGAATTTAAAAGATGACCAGAATCAAGGATCTGGCACAAAACAGCACAAAGACTATAATACTCAATTCTAAATTTAATGTTAAATGCAGGCACAAACTTAATAGTTTTCAATTTTCTTTTCAAACAGTTGCTATTTCTCAATTTACAAAAGTGTTAACCAGTAAAACTGGGAAGATGGCAAAGTTTGATTCTCAGTGTCCTGTGATCTTGTGATTTTTTTTTTTAATGATTTATTTATTTATACATACAAGAGCTGGGGTGTAGGCCAGAGAGGGCGGGGGTGGGGGGGCAGTTGAGAGGATTCACCGGAGACAGAGTGGGGTGCATAACAGGTGGATCTACTGAAATACACTGCTGGGGGGAGCAATGGTAAAGACAGGAGAGAGGTCTGCTGTGCCATGTGGGTCACCTCCCACGCTGGGGATAGAACTCATGCTGCATTAGCTGCGGATTGCTTCATAGTGCTGATGCTTAACCACTTCAGCTACCAGGGAGGCCCAATCTTGTGACCTTTCATCATAAAAATATATACAGTCTGTGTGACGTTCTGAAAAGAAACCATCACTGAGATGTCACTTCCTTTCTCTTTCTTCACTTCTCTTTTACATTCATGGGTATGTTGGGCTCTATCCTCTAGTAATACTATATGTTGACAATTATGCCACAGTGAGGAGAAGTGCACCATTGTTCAAAGGAAAATGTGTTTATATAGAAAAATACACCTTCAAATGACAAAACTATCCTAGGAGAAATCAACTATTCTTAACAAAATATGCCTAGATGCGGATGTACAATGTCATTAGCAAACCTGCAGAACTGCTGATTAACAGTTAATAAAGCATCAAAACTTGTTTGAGAGCTGCCCCAGCATGCTATAAACCTTAAAAAAGCTAAGATTTTGGGCCTCCCCTGGTGGCACAGCGGTTGAGGGCTGGGCTGCGAAGCTGCCTGCAGCCTCTGCAGTGCCAGTTTGATCCCCGGCCACTGGCGAGGGTCCCACATGGCACGACAGACCTCTCCTGCCGCCCGCTGCTCCCCTCAGCAGTGGATTTCGTTGGTCTGCCTGTTCTGTTCCCCGCTCTGGCTCTGGTGAATTCTCTCACCCTCCCGCTCTTTTGACTGTACCCAGTGCTTGTATAAATAAATAAATAAATATTTTTTTTAAAAAAAAAAGCTAAGATTTTAGTAAAACATGGGAGAAAGTGCTCTAAGATATCGTCAGTAGTAATCTAAGCCACCAAAGAACTAAAAAAGATGTGGAAAATGTCAAAAAGGATTTTTTAGATGAAGATTTCCAAAATTAATGATCATAGAGTGTGTATATAATATATATTATATATATAAAGCGTACTAATAAGAGTACGTAGCTATTGCTGTGTGCTGTTTGTATTTGTATTGATTTTTGTATCTGTAACTGCAAAACAATGCATGATCTTTGTCAAATATCTAATAATACAGCAAATAAATGTCTCAAACAAAAAGTTCCTAAAGTACCTCTCTCCCCTGTATCATTCTACTAGCATCTTAATCCTTCCAGGCCAGATTGTTTTGAACCAACAATCTCTCTCTTCTTTTTAATAAAATTCATTCTATCCAATAAAATTTATTTTCTTTTTACGGGAAAAGGGGTCTGTTTTGCTTGTAACATGTTAAAAGGGAAAGCCTGGTATAAAAATAAATGAAAAAATTTAATTTTAGCTAGGCTATGTAACTCAAGCTCCTTTTCTTTGCTAGAATAAAGAGAACCCTCTATCTGCCTGACGAATACTTATGAGTCTTTTCCTAAAATACAGCATAAACTGTGACAAACTTTGTACCTAACAGAATTCAGTTTAACTCCAGGAGGAATAACATTAACAAAACCATTAAGAATACCAGATTTTTTTGAAGAAAAATCCCAGCACTTAACTCCTACCACCCAACTGGGTGTCAGCAGATCTATGGACTTAAGAGTCTGAAACTTTGAGGGCCTCCCTAAGGGCTCAAGGGGTTAAGATGCAACCTTTGAAGCTGTCTGCAGCCACTGCAGCACGAGTTCGATCCCTGGCCAGGGGGCTACCCACATGACACAGAAGACCTCTCCTGTCTCACCCACTGCTCCCCTCAGCAGTGTATTTCAGTCAGTCTGCCAGTTCTGTTACCTACTCTGTCTCTGGTGAATCCTCTCACCTCCCACACTTCTGGCCTGTACACCAGCTTGTGTATGCATAAATAAATAAATCGTTTGAAAAAAAAAAAGAGTCTCAAACTTTGAGCAAGTCACTTCACAGTTTACTGGACAGGCTGGGAAATAGTCAAAATATGGTCCCAGTTCTGACAAATCAACTCCCCCCAGTTTCCATGAAAGACACCATAAATAAGCAGCCTCTTCTGCAGTGACTCAAATATGGCTTCAAGCCCTTAGGGCAACCATTACTGACAAATGAGAAGCAGTAAAGGGTTCGTGAAGCCTATTTTCACTTTATTTTTGGGTTTAAAGGATTCAGGTTTCTTCTAGCTCTAATAGTCTATAATCTTAAGGAAATGCTATTTAACCCAACCTTGGAAAAAAATTGTAACTTGCCCTCGTCACTGCCAAGATGAACAATGTATAAGTAGAAAGGAAAAATATGAAAGCTGAATCATGCTAGATAAGCACAAAAATAATAAAGTGAAATACTTCAGAAAAGTGACTTGAAAAACCAAAAGATAGATTAAACAAGGAAAAATGTAAATAGTAAAGTCATATATAGGCCAATGTTGTTAAGTACTTGAGAAAAAAAAGTTAAAGTGGATAAATGCTTTCCTCATAAGTCACCAAAAGAAGCAAGTTTTTACAGAACTTTTCCTATTTCCTCATAACAAAAATTAGAAATGTTTCTATGAAAACATAAGTTCTCAACACATCATAAATCATAAAAATTAATAAAAGTTTTAACAAAATTAAATGTTAGCAACACAGTAAAAATACTAAAATAGCACATTCATAGCTCTCGACTTCATTTTCTTTTTAAAAATAAATGTGAAATGTAACTAGTGACTCTATTTTAATTAAATTTTATAGCCAAGATACTCAAGAGGAGGACAGTGCCCTTACTTTAGAATTTAGAAATAGGAAGACTAATTTGAAATTTAGGAGCTGCCTTCGAGAAGCAGGTTTTATATTCTAAGGAATTTTATCCAGTCCTTATTTATCCTTATTCTAAGTAATTTAGAAATTAACCAATTTCAATGTTCATACATGTCCATCCTTCAAATACGGCCTACTTTTCTCTTTTACCAGAGAAACTGTGATGGTTAACAAATGACCTCTAAAGTCTAAAAGTTAAAGATGACTCAACTTTTAAAAATAAGTGCCCTGAGAATAACTGTGTAAAGAGCCATAAAACCAGAGATAAAATGGAGAGCTGAAGATACACAATGTTGACTATACATTCAGCCATCCCTTTTCTAGTTTTGTGTATTTAATTTCTGACTTAAAGTTTGTTGCATTTTGATACAGTGCATGAAAAAAGTAAAAGATATTGTCTTTGACTTTTGAATTATGCATGCCATACCTACATAATGGCAATAAGTGCTTTGGTGTAAAAGAACAAAAGCATTGTAATTAAAGAGTCCATTAAAAGAATTATAGAACATTAATTAAAAAAAAATCTAGGACCTCCCTGGTGGTGCAAGGGTTAACGTTAAGCACAGCACTGTGAAGCTGTCTGCAGCCTCTGCAGTAAGTTCGATCCCCAGCCAGCCAGGGAGCTATCCACATGGCGCAGTAGACCTCTCCTGTCTTACCCACTGCTCCCCTCAGCAGTGCTTCAGTCAATCTGCCTGTTCTGCTCTACACTGTCTCTGGTGAATCCTCTCACTCCCAGCACCTCTGGCCTGAACCCCAGTTCTTGTATGCATAAATAAATAAATCTTTAAAAAAAAATCTATGAGACCAATAGCAAAAATTATTTAAAAGTAATTCAAAATTATATAATCTTCTAAGTTCTTTCCACAGCTTGGGATCAAAGGCTCTACACAACAAGCTCTGACATTGGGATTGAAGCCAATTTGGGGTGTTATTTCCTTTTCCCTAAGTAAACAGTGACAACCAACCAACTTACTGAAGTTCTATACAGCTCTTCAAAGTCTTGTGTCTCTGGACTCTGCCCCTTCCCAGGAAAGGTTTCAGTGCCTAGAGAAATTTCTGGAGCCTCATAAAGAGAGGAAGTAAAAAACACGGCTCTAAGAAGCCCTCTCCTAGAGCAAGAAAACTCCTCACCTTACTCTTGATTTTCTGTTCTAATGATCTTGCTTATAGTTACCTTGCTATGCTTCCAAAACACGGATTTTAATCTTTCATTCCTTTGCTTAGAAAATTTTATTTGCTAGGCATTTGTATTTTGACTGTCTCAGTTTGATAAAACTCGGCGTCTGATTTTGGCTGAAGAGGGTTACTAGGAATCCTCTAATCAGACTGGTTTCCACAGGCTCTCACAAATATGCTAACTCTACCATCACCATGGGTAGAGTTATCACCTCATTTGTTTCCCATAATGGTGTGCATATCCAGAAAGCAATCCTCCCTCTCCCATCCCTAAACTTCATATTCTCATCCTTTCCAAACTCAGCACACCCTTCAAAGACTAGCTCAAGCCGATACTCTCCAAATCTTCTCCTAGCTCCTCCAACCCTACACGTCTTAAAGCTCAGGTGCACACCATTTAGCCCCATACCTGCCAATGCTTGATGTGTTTGGTGGCCCAGCTGGCATGCTCCTCAAGGGCTGTAACGCACTCCTACATGCACCATCAGAGACACAGTACACTTGGGACTTCTAGGAGTACCACTGGTATTACTACTCTAATCTACTGTGGGGGCCTGGAGACAACATACTATCCTTCGCCATAGCAATTAAAATCATTTTCAAACTAACGGGAAAAGCTTTGAGGCACATACCTACAATTTACATGATGTCTCAAGAGGAAGGTGGGAACTATAAAACCAATAAAGAGACTTGGTAGACCCTGGAGTTAGGGTCTAATTCTCATCAGGTAGAGAATACCTAAGAAAAGAGAAATTGTTTCCTCAGTCAACAGAGGGGCAAAGATGGGCAAAAGCAATTGCTCATGAAACAGAACTGCCCCACCATCTTGATCCAGTGTCCCAACTGTACAGAACCGTCTCAGTCCTAATGAGCTACTTTGATATCCGGAATAAATAACTGAAAAAATAAGGAGCAGAGAGGGTACTTGTAAGTGACCACATGGCCACAAGAAGCAACATCCACAAAATCCACTGTCCTCTTACAGACCAAAGATAGCACTGAAGAGTTTTTGACAGGAAAAGTTATTTGGTATTTACTGAACTTGAAAATTTAAATGGATGGATTTTATGGTTCATAAATTATGCCTCAATAAAGTTTTTCTAATTTGGTGACTGGAACTGGAGTATTTACATGTGGCTAAGCAACTAACAGTCCAGTTAGGATACCACAGCACAGGCTTTTATTGGCTTTTCAAGGCAGAAGGCACAGAACCTTTGTGACAAAACTGGAATTTTTCATATAGGAGAATTCACTTTAAGTAATGAAAGCTGGGGCCTCCCTGGTGGTGCAGGGGTTAAAGTCTCAGCACTATGAAGCTATCAGCAGCCACTGCAGCACGAGTTCGATACCTGGCCAGGGAGCTACCCACATGGGATAGTAGACCCCTCCTGTCTCATCCTGCTGCTCCCCTCAGCAGTGATGTCAGTTTTCAGTAGATCCACCTGTTCTGTTCCCCACTCTGTCTCTGGTGAATCCTCTCACACACACATCCCCAACGCCCACACCTCTGGCCTATACCCCAGCTCTTGTATGCATAAAATAAATCTTTAAAAAAAAAAAAAAAAAAGCTACCAAAACACATCCTTTGAAAAATATACATACACCTACAATAAAAACCAAACCACATAAAACTACCGAAATAATGAGAACGATTCAGCTAGCAGAGGAAGTTTCTGAGAAAGGAGAAACAAAGCGGGTAAATTAATATTTAAGACTGGGGATAGCTGAGAAAAGCAGAAGTGATGAAAGAAGGGAAATCTTAGAAATCATTGCTATTGGCTAAGAAGGTTGGTTTACTGGCCCTACTAGGTCATAAAGTATGCCTTGACAGAGGTTCTTCTAAAAAGGCTAAAGGGAATTGGAATCAAGGGGGAGAGGCAATGATTTTAAACAAACAGAACCAGTTTTAGGATTTATTTTCTTTCTGGGATTTTCTGATATTCTGTTTGCTGCTTTGACTAAAGTCTTTAGATGTTTTGTTTCTTTTTGGGTTGGACTGATGGAACTACTTTCCAGAAATGGAGGACATTGCCACACTGGACATCCATGGAGAATGCTTGGTGACTAACTTTCTCTTGAACAGTGGAACTGGGAAAAGACTGTCCTCTAAGGCTGCATCCCCAGATCTTTCCCACCATTCAAATGGTGGGGAAAAATGAAAAAGGGGATATTGTAACAGTGTAATCTCCATAGAAAGGGGAGTCCATGTTCTCTGCCCCACTCAGTTAACAGTGCAACTGAGCAGTGGGGGGAAGCTAGAAAGGACTGATGGAGAAAACCTGGAAGAGGCACGGGGAACAGAAAGACATGTGAAAGAGAAGCCGTACTTGCTTCTTGGCCTTAAAGTTGCACCATGGACTTGGGGACAGAGGAGCAGAACTTGAAAGAGACGTGGGCGAGAGACCCATGGGGAGGCAGTCCTTATATTGACGTGTTTTGATTTTGTTCCTGGTCCCTTCTGCCCCTTCCTATGTTTCCCCATCAGAAGGTGCCTTATATTTGTGGCAAATTTTTGGGTCTCAGTGGCTCTGCTTTGGACCAACCCTGTTTAGCTGAATATTTACCCATGAGGGGATGGGTATCTTCGGGTGTTTCACTGGGAAACTATTATTCTTTTGTTATAGGGCAGGGTGAGGGGACTCCCAAATGTACCTGCTCTAAGACAAGATATACTCTAGTGTATAAGACCTTCGATAGAAAATAACTTTAATATAGTTAGTATGCAATAAAGAGAAAGAATATAGTTAAAATAGTTTTCCAATTAACCATCCAACGAAGAGAGAACGCACCACACTTCCGTAAACATTTCTCTTACTCATTTTCTAATCAGTATATAAATATCAACCTTCACAGGTTGTGAGAATTTTGGGGGCAGGAATATACTAAATAAATGTATACTAAAAGTAGTTCAGTAAGCTCTGAGGTCAATGATGGAAATACCTAATTTTTACCATAGCCTAATTGGACTAAAGGGGGAAGTCAGTAAAGAATATCACTTTAATTGATTATCAATATTCTACTCCTTTATTGTTCCTAAATGAGAAAGCAAATTTAAAAATGTTTTAAAGATACGGCTTCCCTGGTGGCACAAGGGGTTAAGCACAGCACTATGAAGCAAACCGCAGCCTCTGCAGCACGAGTTCGATCCCCTGGCCAGCCAGGGAGCAACCCTCATGACAAAGCAGACCTCTCCTGTCTCACCCACTGCTCCCCTCAGCAGTGTGTTTTGGTCAGTCTGCCTGTTCTGTTCACCATTCTGTCTCTGGTGGATCCTCTCACCCCCCGCGTCTCTGGCCTGTACCCCAGCTCCTGTATGCGTAAATAATCTTTAAAAAAATGTTTTAAAAATAGTTAGCTTGCTCCAAAATGATAAAATTTATAAATGTATAAATAATATTAAAAATATGGCTGATTATTCTGTTATGCCCAAAAGGTAATCCCAATGGACATATATAGTCATAAATAGAACAAACAGTAAATAAGAGACATACCAACTTTTTATCTATTAATCTGCTAACACAGTGCAGACAGCAGCAAGTAAATAAGTAGGTAAATAAATAATAAATAAGGCATGGCCACTGCCCTCTGACCTCTGTACCAAAACAAGCATGTTTGGGGGTCACCAACTCTGAACCCTTTTGTGTTGGACCACCCTTACCCCGGGGTGAAGTACACAGTCTAAGCAACCACATAACAATGCACTCTCCCTCACAGATGTTTGGTATAGGGGTTACCCCCAACCCCAACCAGATAAATCAAAACCAATTCTTCAGGAATTTGGAAAAGTGGGAAACAAAACCTCAGCTGTGAGATCATATATCATCCAGTCTGGATGCAGTACCACAGAAAATCAAAGTCGCATTGAAGGTAGAGCTGGGCAGGAAACCGGAGAAGGCAGTCCACAAATGAGAGAAGGGATAGGGCTGAGGCTAGGGTGGGAGAGGGAGAGCTTGGCTTCAGAGGCAAGATTTAACAGCGTGCCAGAAAAACCTCAATAATTAGGATAGATAAAAGTGTAACGCCCAATTATTTTCAAAATCTAAATTAATGTTTTGGAATGGAGCAAAATATAGAAAGAAGCCAAAGAGAATCCATGTAAGCCACAGAGGAGCGAGAGCCGGGGCTTTCCAAGTGCCTGATCTGGTTCCAGCTGTAGTTCATTTCAGGGAGATCAGTGGCCTTACACTAACAACCACAACTCCAGCCCTGCCACTGTTCCTTCTATCAGCCTAGTCCAAATGGGCTGTGTTCCCTGAGACCTAACAACCTTGACTAATACACTCTGGGAAAATGAGACAGGCACATAAAGCTTATTTTTTAAATCAAGGCATATATAATTAACTCACAAAAGAATGGTACAATTTGTGCTACAGAAGTTCAGGGATCACTGTGGGTGGTCAGGCAAAGACAGATACAACTAGATGGGGGGTGGGGCGAAGTACATATGAAGCAGAGATCAAAAGACATGCTATAAAGCGGGGAGACAGGAGGAGGAGGTAGCCAGGGAAAGGAAAGGAGAAAAAAATAAAGGTGTCTTCACGCCTGCAATATCAAAGTCAAAGTAAATATAGCTCCACGTTTCTCTACCTACCGCCCTCAGATCACTGTTTATTATACCTGAAATATCTTTTTTTAATTTATACATAAAAGAACTGGGGTGTAGATCAGAGGTATGGGGTGGGGGATGACATGATTCACCAGAGACAGAGTGGGGAGCAGAACAGGCAGATTGAAATACACTGCTGAGGGGAGCAGTGGGCAAAACAGGAGAGGTCTGCTGTGCCATGTGGGTAGCTCCCGGGCCAGGGATCTAATTCATGCTGCAGTGGCTGCTGACAGCTTCATAGTGCTGAGACTTAACCCCTTGCACCACCAGGGAGACCCTGTTTTGACTTTTAAATAATCAACCACTGGGCCTCCCTGGTGGCGCAGCGGTTGAGCTCTGGGTTGCGAAGCTGCCCGCAGCCTCTGCAGCGCCGGTTCAATCCCCGGCTGCTCCCCGGCCACTGGAGGAGGGTCCCACATGGCGCGCAGACCTCTCCTGCCGCCCGCTGCTCTCCTCAGCAGTGTACTTCGTCACTCTGCCTGCTCTGCTCCCCACTCTGGCTCTGGTGAATTCTCTCACCCTCCTGCACTTCTGACTGTACCCAGTGCTTGTATGTATGTATGTATGTATAGATAAATAAATAAATAAATAAATAATCAGCCACTTATGGCTATTTTCCAATCATTTCCGCTTTCTTCCTGATTTCCCCATCCAAACTTCACTCAAGCAGGTCTAGCCCCCAGTTGCTGCATTAAAGAGGAAACAAAGGGGTGGGAGTGAACATTTTCTAACTTGGGCTTTCCTGGTGGAGCAAGGGGTTGAGTCGCAGCTCTATGAAGCTATTCACAGCCACTGCAGCACAAGTTTGATGCCTGATCAGGAGGCTGACCCACACGGTGCAGCAGACCTCTCCTGACTCACCCGCTGCTCCCCTCAGCAGTGCATTTCTGTAGATCTGCCTGTTCTGCTCCCCACTCTGTCTCTGGTGAATCCTCTCACCCCCTGCACCTCAGGCCTATACCCCAGTTCTTGTATGGATAAATAAATAAATCTCTTTTTTTTTTTTTAAAGAATACTGGGTCATCCTGGTGGCTCAAAGGGTTAAGCACCGCACTATGAAGCAATCCGCAGCCTCTGCAGCATGAGTTTCGAACTTGGCCGGCCAGGGAGCAACCCACATGGTGCAGCAGACCTCTTCTGTCTGGCCCGTTGCTCCCCTCAGCAGTGTATTTCAGTCGATCTGCCTGTTCTGTTCTCCACTCTGTCTCTGGTGAATCCTCTCACCCCCTGCATCTCTGGCCTGTAACCCAGCTCTTGTATGCATAAATAAATAAATCTTAAAAAAAAAAAAATACTAACTTGGGTTAATAATCACTCACCATGAACAAAAATAAAACTTGCTGAGCATGCCCCAGGGTAAGGGCCAACCAAAATAGATGCCAGACTTCCAATGCATGTGTTTCAAGAACCTCCTTTTTCACTCCTATGTATAACAAGTCCCCATTAAAACAAAACCACACCCAGGGAACCAAAACATTTCGTTGGCTGTAATTTTCCATATGGAATTCTCTACTTTATCATTATGATTAATGACATGCTGCTCAAAGAGATTGCTAAGCAATATGCTAAGAAACTACAACAATCTTACCTACAAGTCTATGTACATATTAAATAATACATGCATAGCAGACAACTGCTATTGGTTTAAAAAAAAAAAAAAAAACCTAAAAGCTCTAAGAAGTGTTTTTGGACACTGGGAAAATACACTTGAAATAAATTCAGCTTGCTATCCTGCTGTCATTTATTCTAGTCTATTAGTCCTCATTTTCTCCCAGCTTACCATATCCTCCTCCTCACACACACTGCAGGAATTGTGTTGATGTGTACGTACTTGTAGTGATATTAATGCTTAGCTATGCGCAGATATGAAATTGTTTATTTGTAAAGGGTTATCTCTGTGTATCAGTTACCTTCGTGTGTAAGTTTGTCTTAGTGTTTGTGTTTCTTTCTTAGTGAGTGGGTGCAGCTGTTTCAGCATATGTACCTGAGGGAGTATATATCTTTACAGGTCAAAAAATATGCATATCTGGGGCCTCCCTGGTGGTGTAAGGGGTTAAGTCTCAGCACTATGAAGCTATCAGCAGCCACTGCAGTATGAGTTCGATCCCACCCAGGGAATTTGAGCACAGGCACGGCAGACCTCTCCTGTCTTTCCTGCTGCTCCCCTCAGCAGTGTATTTCAATCAGTCTGCCTGTTCTGCTCCCCACTCTGTCTCTGGTGAATCCTCTCATCTCCCACACCTCTGGCCTATACCCCAGTTTTTGGATGCATAAATAAAATCAATCTTTAAAAAAAAAAAAGTATGCACATCTGTGGAGGAACCTTGTCTATATTTCAGTGATTCTCAAAGAGAAAGGTTAAAGGTACAGGAAGCCATTAAAGACATGATTCCATTTATATGAAATGTATAGAACAGGCAAATCCACAGAGACAGAAAGCAGATTAATGGTTGCATAGACAAGGGGGTTAGAGGGAGTGGGTAGAGACTGCCAATAGGGGAAGGGCTTCTTATTGGTGTTATGAAAATGTTCAAAAAATGGATTGTGATAATGGTTGTACAACTCTGAATATACCACTGGGTCATACACTTTAAAGATTATTTATTTATTTATTTATACAAGAGCTGGGGTACAGGCCAGAGGTGGGGGAGGGTGAGAGGATTCACCAGAGACAGAGTGGGGAGCAGGACAGGCAGACAGGCAGAAAGCACTGCTGAGGGGAGCAGCAAGGGCACAGGAGAGGTCTGCCGCTCCATGTGGGAATCTCCCTGGCCGGCCGGGAATCGAACCTGCACTGCAGAGGCTGCGGACAGCTTCATAGCACGTGCTCAACCCGCTGCGCCACTGGGGAGGCCCCTGGGCCATACACTGTACATGGATGAACTGCATGATAGCTAAATTGTATTTCAACAAAGCTGTTATATATTACAAAGAGAGAAAAAGGAAACCAAAGTTCTCCCCCACTGCCAAAAAAGGATAAATCTGTCATTGAAAATCTTAACTTTCTTCTGTTTCTATTTTAATTAAAGCCTTGGGATTGAAGATTCACCACTGCTAAGTCCCTTTGGTGATCTGTCTCTGACCTTATTTGTCATTTAATAAGGGTGACTGGCATATGAGAGACAGCACTCACTCATTACCATTCAATGTCTGTATACCTTGATTACCACCATATAAAAATAGCTATGTAGATGAATAAAGCCTGGAAGAAAATGAGGAAAAATTAAAATAGTCGCATTACGTTCATGAGGTTGAGATGACATTTTTTAAAAAATAATACTATCTACTAATACTAATTAATAGAATCTGTGGGGAAAAAAATAACCAACCTGTATCCTTAGAAATTGTTCTAAGACAAACTCAGGAATTGTGTGTCACAAAGGATTATAATGAAGGGCCTCCCTGGTGGTGCAAGCGGTTAAGACGCAGCACTGTGAAGCTATCCGCAGCCACTCCAGCACGAGTTTGATCCCCAGTCAGGGAGCTACCCACATGGCACAGCAGACCTCTCCTGACTTGCCCGCTGCACTCCTCAGCAGTGTATTTCAGTAGATCTGCCTGTTCTGTTCCCTACTCTACGAACCCGCTCACTGCCCCCACGCCTCTGGCCTGTACCCCAGTTCTTGCATGTATAAATAAATCTTTTTTTAAAAAAGGATTATAATGGAGTAGAAATGAAAATGCATGGTAAATACATATACATATACATAGATATTTACATATATATAATTTTTTGACCAAGACAATAAGCAAAAAATATTAAGCTCTCTAATTAAACTTGCTCTAACAGAGCCCTAGGTGATATCTCTGAATTTGAATCTCCTTCCTTCTTCCCAGTATCTGCCTGGCTTATGGGCAGGGTGCAACTGCTAATAAAATGAGGTTGCCTCCATTAACTCAACCTACAGAAAAGCCATTTAACAATCAAATTCATAAGCAGGGTTCCTTTATGAGGAAGTACACAAACATTGATCAATTTTAGTCTAGTCACAACCTGAAAGAGTGTATAAATGTACATTTTCAGAGAGCCAAAGTGTGTTCTTAAGAAAGTGAAAATATAAGCACATCTAAGACGCAAAGTACTGTTTAGCTGATTTTCAATTAAGATACCAAGTCAATCTAATGGACAAAGGAAAGTTGATTTTTTAAACCTATGTTGCTGGAGCAACTAGATTATCTGTACGGTGGAAAAATAAACCCACACCCCGACCTCCTATCACTGCACAAAACTTTGAGAAAGATCACAGATCTAAGTGTAAAACTCAGAACAAGAAAGTTTCTAGAAGAAACAGAATATATTTGCAATCCAGGGGACTAGCAAAGATTCCTAAGACAAAACACGAAAAATACAAACCATAAAATAAAAAAATTGAGAAAATTAACTTCATAGAAATTAAGAATTTCTGCTCATCACAACATCATTGAGAAATAAAAGGACAAACAACAAACTGGTTAAAAATATTGCCAACACATATATCTGACAAAAGACTTACACTCAGAATATATAAAGAATGCCTTCAAATAACAGGTGAACCACTCAATGAAAAAAACAGGCAAAGACTTAAATACTTCACAAAAGAAAATACAATATGACAATTAGCACATGACAAAGCATTCAACACCCTTCATCATCAGGAAAATGCTAATTAAAATCATGAGGTACCACTTTACATCCTCTATTGTGGCTAATGTAAAAAAGGTCTACAGTACTAAAAATTGGAGACATTAAAAATATTGAACTTGGGGCCACCCTGGTGGCGCAAGGGGTTAAGCACTGCGCTATGAAGCAATCCACAGCCTCTGCAGCACTCTGATCCCCTGCGGGCCAGGCCAGGCAGCAAACCACATGGCGAGCAGACCTCTCCTGGCTCGACCTGCTCCCCTCAGCAGTGTATTTCAGTCAGTCTGCCTGTTCTGCAACCCGCTCTGTCTCTGGTGAATCCTCTTACCCCCTGACCCCGCGTCTCTGGCCTGTACCTGAGCTCTTGTATGCATAAATAAATAAATGTTAAAAAAAAAAAACTCAGTATGTACACAAGTTGGGAGAAAGAGCTCAATCTAGACATTTAGGGACAGTTTTATATAACATTTGTGTCACACATTAAATAGCTATCAAAGACTAATAGGGCTATGTCAGAAGTAACATAAGTGAATATGAAGGGATACGTATGTGTCAAAATGGGACAACTTGAGCATCAAAAAATAAACAACCTGTTAAAATGCACTGATAAAAAAAATTAACAATTTAAAAAAACAAGAGTTCATAAAAATACTGTCAGTCTGCCTATTCTGCTCCCCACTCTGTCTCTGGTGAATGCTCTCACCCCCCATATCTCTGGCATGTACCCCAGCTCTTGTATGCATAAATAAATAAAACTTTAAAAAAAAAGTTGAACTTGAATTCATATACAAACCACTTAGGGCAACTGTCAATTTTTTAGTAAAGATAAACATATTTAGTCTGTGATTCAGTAATTCCACTCCTAGGTATTTATCAAGAAAAATGAAAACACATATCCACAAGTGATTTGTAAAAGAATGTTCCCAACATTATTATTCACAATAGAGGAAACCTGGAAATAACCCAAATTTCCATCAAGAGGAAAACAGATACACAAATTGGGGTTATATATTCATACAATGGAATACCATTCGGTAATAAAACAGAACAAACCATTAATACACAAAACGACACAGATGAATTTAAAGAAAACATTATGTCACATGAAAGAGCCAGGCACAAAAAAGCACATACTGCTGCATGACTCCATTTATGCAAAGTCCAAGATTAGGCAAAACAAATCCATGGTGTCAGAAGTATGACTATGAGAGTGCCTGCCTCTGAAGGAAGGTTTCTAAGAGAAATGGCTAGAAAGGGGCGTGAGGAAGTATCTCTGGTGATAAAAATGCTGTCCTATTTTGGTAGGCGTTACAGAGTACAAAGTTGTCAGAACTCCTGGCACTGGAAAATTTAGACTTGAATTTTATTGGATGTTAACTTACTGATTGTTATTGTATCAATAAAAAGATACAAAATATCACTGCTTCAAGATATAGGTTAATGATTTTGGTTTAAATGAAATTCTAGAATACCTCATCAGCATTTTTGATTATCTGGCACTTTCAATTATCACACCTCTAGTCTTTCATCACTGTGTATAACCTAATGGATTATAGACACATACAGGTAGATAGGTGTAAATAGTTGAAGGTGGAAGAGGAGAGAGAAAAAAGGTGAGAGGATCCAGCAAGAGAAAGGAGAAGGGAAGGAAGGTAAGAGAAGGGGAAAAAAAAAACCTTGAGAAAGAATTATTAGAGAAAGTAGGATTTTTTTTTTTTTTAAAGAAAAAGCCAGCACTATGAATCTACTATCACAGCTATCAATAATGATCTTTACCCTGTTACTACATACAACTTAAAACATCTCCCAACCCTTTATATTCTAAGTGTGGCCTCCATCAGCAACTATCAGGAATGCAGATTCTAGGGCCCCACTTCAAACCCACAAGATCTTGGGAAATTTATGATGTTAAAAATTTAAGAAACACCACCCTACATCATTCAAATTCCTTCTGTTGTACTGAAGTTATATTTTATTTACATGGGCCAGTACCTGGGACTTAAAAATTCTTTGATTAGAGTGAAGTTGATCACTGTAATGACTTTTGACCTGTAGGTATTTAACTCTAGGTGAAATTATTAGTTCCATAGCGATCTGACCTCAAGGGTATAGTACAAAACCTTGGAATTAGTCATAAAAATATGTAATTAAAGGAAACTGAGCAACAAATTAGTTAACACCCTCAAGAACTCATTTTTGTTTCTTAATGCCTAGCACAAAGCATGGAATGACACATATGGCTAACCAATGTTTCCTGAAAGAATAAACGAACTTTTGAAAATCAGAAATATTTAGGACTAGAATAATCTTGGGGTCATTTGGTCCAACAACCTCATTTTAAAGATGAATACAATATTAACAAGGATGTAAAACAATAGTACTTCATTTAAAAAAAGAAGAAAAGAAAAAATATGAGCAGCAGTCCTGCCTGCCTGTGCCTATGAAGGCCTCTCTTTTAGCAAACCTGTCCCTTTCCAGGGTAGCTCTTTCTGCCCACTTGTGTCTATGCAAGTGTCCTTTATTCTTCTCTCCCTTTTTATAATAAGCTTGCCTTTTTGGATATTAAAAAAAAAATAAAGATGAGCAAGCTAAAAATACTGAGGTTCAAAAGTAAGCAGGCTAAAAGAGTTATTACATATTGTTCTCATATTTTAATTCCTTTTTTGTTATTTTGCAGGAATGTGTTAGGAAGGGTATTCTAAGTGCTACAATAAAATGATTGTGAGCTTTTAGGGAAGTAGAAGGGCAAAAAAGCGCCAAGGATTAGGAAGAAGAGAGTAGCAAAGGTAAGTGAGGTTAGACAAAATTGCTTCTAAACCTAACATTTTTGACAGGTCAATTAATTTAATCTGCAGAAAAACTAATCTGAAGGATTCTCAAAAAAGAAACATGAGCTGCACGAAAATGTTACAAACCCAGGGAGACCGCACATTAACTAACTTAAATCTCCACAGGCTTATTTCCTGTTCAAATATGATCTCCTGGGATAAGTTTTACTGCAGTGTACTTTACCAGATGACTTTTGGTTTTAAGAGCAGCCAAGGGCTAGTAGGAAACGCGATTCTTAACATTTAAAATAGAAAAAAAAAAAACCACCCTGCGGCTGTTTCCCCTTTGTTTGTAATCAGAATGCAGGCTTGCAGAGGAAACACACCAACGCAAAAATATTACGACCCAGTCACGTCCTCAAAACCAACCAACACACTCTCTCTCCAGCCGGATCCAGCTGTGCTGCAGGGAGCCAGGAATTCATTCTAAGAGCAGAGATCAAGACGAGGAGTGCACAAGCCAGATTTCAACTTTAAAAAAAAAAAAAAAAGGGTGTGCCCTAAGGTTTTGCATTTCTTCCCAACTTTCAACTAGCAAAAGCCACTGAAAAAGTGGTGCAGGTGAGAAGCACCTTCCTGGAGGACGGTCTCCCGGGCTACCCCGGGAAGGAGGGCGGCCCAGGGAGCTCGCACCGCGGGCGCGGGCTCGGGCGAGAAGGGGCCGGTCCCGAACCCGGAGGCCGGGCACGGGGTGATTCATCCCCGAGCCCGGGTTCGCGCGCCTCCATAGCGGGCGACGCCCAGGCGCCCCCACAGCCCCCCCGGCCGGGACCGCTCGCCCCGAGGCAGCTCCCGCGCCCTCCCCGCCCCGAGGGGGAAGGAGACCACCGCGGGCGGCTGGGAAGGCGGAGAGCCGCTCCCTCGCCAGCCACCATGTCCGGCGCGGCTCCTGCCCGCGCCCGCACACGGACTTCCTGGACAGCGCCGGGGGACTCACCTGACTGGCGCACGCCGGTGCCGCCGACGTCCTGCACAGACCCGCGAGGACGGTTTGCTCCTCGGTTCCCAGCGCTCGTCCGTCCGCCGGCGTCCGCCTCCCAGGGAGTTGCCCGGTCCGCCCGCCTGTAGCTCCCCCAGCGCGACCGAGCTGTGGGTGCCGCTGGTTCCCCCTCCGTCGCTGACGCATGTGCGCACGCCCAGGGCGCGGGGAAGCCTGGGAGTTGTAGTTCCAGTCAGGAAAGCGCGTCTCCGCGCGGGTTCGGGGCTTTGAAGAGGCTGCGGCTGGCTGCACAGCCTTCCTCTAGCTTGAGAAAATGCTCTTTACTCGTGATCTCTTTCGACTCTGGGAATTCTAAATAGCAGCTAGAGGCTCTTTGGCTTCGATTTCTTCTTTACTTTGATTTTTAGTAAAGAGGCACACAAGGCGGGGTTTGTGTTGTACCCTTGGTAGTGAACACGAGGACAATCATTTAAACTTGTGCAAAACTAGGAGAAAAGGAAACAGGGCCTCCCTGGTGGTGAAAGGGTTAAGATGCAACCTATGAAGCTGTCTGCAGCCACTGCATCACCAGTTAGATCCCAGGCCAGGGAGCTACCCACATGGTGCAGCAGACCTCTCCTGACTCACCCGCTGCTCCCCTCAGTAGTGTACTTTGGTCAGTCTGCCTGTTCTGTTCCCTACTCTGTCTCTGGTGAATCCTCTCACCACCCCTCCTCAGACCTCTGGCCTGTACTCCAGGTCTTGTATGCATAAATAAATAAATCTTTAAAAGAAAAAAAGAAATGTAAACAAAAACTAAGGCACAAAAAGGGAATAAAACTGGCAGATGTCACCTCAAGGGTGTAATGACCCTAGAGATTTTCTTAGGTAGGAAACCAGGGATGATATCAGTGACCGTTGCCCTTGCAGTTTTGACCTCTTGCCATCCTCCTTTTCCCTGTCAAGCGCTATGTCAAGGCTGTGGCACCAGGTTAATGGTGGGAGAAAAAAACAGAAGCGCTGCTCCAAGGACTGACTGGGCATGCAGGTAGTCTGGAGGGTAAGACCTACAGAATAAGAATACATTAGAGGCTTTGAGGACAGTTGGGCAGGGGGTAATGAAATGGCTGCTCTTTTGAGTATAGGAACCAGCAATGGGCCTTCCATTCAGTTAGTAAAGCACTGCTAATTATCCTGACTCCTCAGGAGTAAATCATTCCCTGGAGTAATACTCAGTTTTGACACACCTTTTTTATGCAGTCAGGAAGAGAATTGAAGCACCTGCTTGAGATGCATTCCAACTCCACCTAGTGTGGAAACCAACTAATGGTCAAGCCACTCCTGGCATCTACTTCTTCCCCTCAACATAGAAGCGCACCCTACATAAACACCTTGGAATTTCTTGTAGTTGGCAACTACTAATTCCAGCAATGAAGATCACTAATGATTTGAGTTTTTAAGAAAAACAAAACAAAACAAAAAAACCTCCTAAATTGCAAATGCATTTAGAAGACAGTAAACATTAAATCTTGTGGCATCACATCTTATTTTCTGTATTATCTTAGTGTGAATCAATTTCCCAAATATTCTTGTTAACAGCTCAGTGAAATTTCCTGATGAATTGAGGTTCAACTAATATTTATAAAGTACTTAACCCACACTAAGAATTGTGTAAGTACTTCATTTATAATATCTCCTCTAACCTCTAAATAACCCTACAAAGAATATATCAATAGCCTTGATTTCCACAGGTGAAAAACTAAGATTTAGAAAAGCTAAGTGATTTCAACAGAGTTGCAGAGCCAGTAACTGGAGATCCAGAAATGAAGCACAGGTTTCCTGACTCAATTTCTAGCATGTTTACCAGAGTTAATCAGACTGATGTGTCTCCTAAATCTCATCAATTCTTAAAATAAGATAATCTATGACCATGTACAAAATACACAAAAAAAATTCTCTAACATAGTGTAAGGATATAGTACTCTAACTGCCTGAGAGAAATATCTGGATTCATTTGATAGTTCTATATTTCATTACAAGTTAATATATGACATATTAATTACATTAATATATTTATTCATTATACATAATGTGATAATATTTCATTATACAAGTTAATATATTACATATATTATAATATGTTTCTGGCTAATAAGCCAGTCTCTTGTGATTTCCTGTTCTATCTCTGGGGCATCATTCTCGGAAAACTGAATAGATGGAGTTCCTGAGAAAGCAAACCGTCATATATGCTTGATTTTATAAAAGACTTTCCTTTGCAATATGGCTTATTTTCCCTTGCTCTTTAGGCAGAGAGGGCTTTTAAGTCAGTGTCTGACTAATTTAATCTATGACATAGGTCTTAATTAATATGGGATGTTAGGCATACATTAAATGTATTTCTCTTTCTCTATTTTAAGTTTTTCCCAACAAATGTGTACACTTTATTTTAGCTCTTTTTTTCTAAAATAAAGTGATTTGGTGATGGATTTCCCCCTCCCTTCAGACAAATATCATACTGTAGTCACAAGTCTTACAAATATGAATCTTTTAAACCCATGTATATTAAGTACCACAGTTGGGGACAAAAGTATTAAGAATAACATGCTAGTATTGGATAGTATTGGATAAAACTGTAAAAAAATAGAACATTCCCCCCAAAATAGAACATTCTTTGCTGCTTTCTTTCTTACTGTTCTCCAAAGTTCCTATTCTCTATACCAATAGCCAGAATAATCTTTTTAAAATAAGTCAGATTTTGCTCCAAACCACTCATGTCTTCCCATCATATTTTGAATAAAACCCAAAGTGACCACCCCTACAAATCTTTACATGACTACTTTATTTCCTACTACACTCTCTCTCACTCTGCTCCCATCACACAGCCCTCCCTGAGTTTCCTCCTTAAGGTCTTTGAACTTCACAGGAAAATGCTTTTCCTTTCGAATACTCTTGGCTCATGCCCTCATTTAAATGAAAGTTCTGTTCAAATGTCACATCTGATCATATTGCCCTGTCTTTCTCCCCTTTGCTTTGTCTTAATAGCATTTACTGCCACCTCGCACCCTCTTGCTTATGTACTTAGTATAAGCTCAAACAGGAGTTGACATCCTTTATTCTCTATCCCCATCTACAACAGTGCCTGACATGTAGAAGACAGTAATTATTTGTAAATAAATATGGAATATTTTCCTGCCCCTCCTGCTCTCATTTTGGGACACAGAACCAGAGGGCTTACTTGCAAATGCCAGTCAGTGACCAGATGAAGATACAAACACCAGCTGGAGAATGTTGGCTTCATGGAATAAGACCTGGTAAAACACATCCTAAAATGGAGACAGAGCTCTCTTTTAAAAAGGACTTTATAGCTTGCTGTTATTTGCTTAGTTAGAAAAACACAATTCTTGAAAAGGAAAAAAGAGGCAAAACCTGAAGATTTTATTTACATAAATAAGTGAAAAGGTAAATCCACCAAATGCCTGTGGTTCATTGAAATATTGTTCCCAAATATTTGCTTTCCTCTAGAGGAAAAGCCCTACCCATGGGTGTCTGACTTGCAATACCTCCCTGAACACATTTTCACACTTCTTTCCTTCTCTCATCACAGTTTCATAATATAATCACAAGACTTGCAAACAGGAATCTGCTTTGGCCAATGAAATGTGAGTGAAAATGACTATACAATAGCTTTGAGTGGAGACTTTGAGAGTATTTGCTAGTTAGTGTTCTTACTCTTTCCCTCCACCAAGGGAAATGGTATGTCCCAAATAGTCTGATCCCGCTCCTTAGGTCTTAGAAGTCACATGGGTCAGTGCCTCAGCCATACACAGGTGCTAACATGTAATGTGAGCAAGAAGTAAGCTGAGATTCAGGTCCGTTGTAATTATAGAAATAGCAAAAACCAACTGCCACAGTGCCTGTTCAGTGCAAGGCGAGTCTCTGAAACAAAGGCCTCTGACACCCTTTCACCAAGTATTTAATCCCATTTCAATTTAATTTAAACAATTTAAATTCAATAAATTAAAAAGAACAAATTTGAGACTTTTAAGTAAAATATTTGAATAGGAGATGAAGTATTGTTCCTGGTAGTTTTTAGGGCTTGGTTAGTAAAAGTGACTGATAAAATGACACTGTAAATTTGAATGTATTACAAGCCCTAATTATAAGCCAGACTGAATTATTAAAGCATGTCACTCTGAATCAACATGTGCAATTAATGCCAGCTGCAATTTTCTTTTTTTTTTTAAAAAGATTTATTTTTATTTCTGTATGCATAGAAGAACTGGGGTGTAGGCCAGAGGTACAGGGGGTGAGAGGATTCACCATAGACAGTGTGGGTAACAGAACAGGCAGATCTACTGAAATAAACTGCTGAGGGGAGCAGCATGTGAGACAGGAGAGGTCTGCTGTGCCATGTGGGTTAGCTCCCTGGCCAGGGATTAAACTCCTGGCACTCATGCCTCAGTGGCTGACAACAGCTCGATAGTGCTGAGACTTTAACCTCTGAGCCACCAGGGAGGCCCAGCAATTTTCTTTTTATCAAAAGCTTCCTTTAGGAAATTGCCTTGCTCAGCCAGAGTATTTTTTAAATATGTATTTTATAGGTGAGCCAAGAAAACTTAAGTGTATGTCTTCAGAAAAGGTAGAATTTCATTTTGGTAGCTGGGAATTGGCTAAAGCAGTAAGTTATAGGAATCAAAGAAGACAAACACCATGGCTGGGGCATACATTGTGATAGGAAGGATTCAAGCAAACTCTTCAGCTTGAAATGTCCTCGAGGTATCACCCCATTTCTGGCTGTTAGAAGCCTCCTCGTGTTTCTATGTCCCTCTCAAATGCCAGTTTTGTAAGCAAACTTCTGTAACACCGTCTCTGGTCTATAGTTTTGCCATTCCTCATATTTTCATAGCCTATTGTGTCTGCACTAGAGGTGCACTGAATACACATTTACACCAAATGCCAAAAGACTGAGAAATTAATTTTCAGCCGAAGCCAAGTCTGCTGACAAATGTCACTATCAAAGAATAAACTTCTAAGACACAAATAAACCTAGAATTTTACATCAAAATTATCATTATTACTTTAGTTATCATTTAAAATGTTAGTGTTTGGGGCCTCCCTCGTGGCACAGGGGTTAACTCTCAGCACTATCAAGCTATGGTCAGCTACTGCAGTATGAGTTCAATACCGGCCAGAAAGCAGACCCACATGGCACGGCAGACCTCTCCTGTTTCTCCCGCTGCTACCCTCAGCAGTGTATTCAATCAGTTTGCCTGTTTTGCTCCCCATTCTGTTTCTGATGAATCCTCTCACCGCCGCCCCCCCCCACACCTCTGGCCTATACCCCAGTTCTTCTATGCATAAATATATAAAAATAAATCTTTTAAAAAATAAATAAAATAAAATGTTAGTGCTAAAATTGTTAAGTTTGACATAGTATTATAGAAACAATCACTTCCTACCACTGTTCACTGTTCAGCTTTCCTACAGTCACTACAGAGAGTCAAATTTCAGTGGAGGTGAGTGGATGAAGATCCATACCCTAAATGGAATGAAGTAAGAATTAAATTCTGGTTTTAAATTCTAAGTGCTAGGCACACCAAATATTTCTACAATGAACAGAGTTATGATATGAAGTAACTTGTACTTATCTTTCTTTGTTATTATTTTAATAATTTTACAAACTTTTTACATGAATTTTATGTAATTTACAAATTTATTGACTTAAAAATATATACTGCTCATCCTAAGTTATCTAGCTAATGCATTCTCTATATTTATATGGTTATATTTATCAATATAGTAACTGTCAACCTATTTATCTACGTAAAAGACCTTAATACTTTTAAGTTGTTTTGAATTGATTTATTTGAAATTAATTTTAGCATATACCTTTCACAATTAGCAATTATTATAGCATGTTACTTATTCAGTAATCAATATATATTATACTTTGATAGTATTTCAACAAATAAATAATAAATTTTCACTCAGATTACATAGAACACCTGGCTAAATGTAAAAGATGAAATAGTGGCAAATCTAAATGACATACTTTCGTTCTGATGAGTGATACTGCTGACTAATTAGATATAAGGATAATACTCTTAAACCCATAAATACCAACTGTGCCAAAGTTCAAGGATGATGGAAATAATATTAAAGTAGACATTCCAAAAGTTGAGTCCTAAAGCCCAGGTCAAAGAGCAGATTTTTGGCCATACACCAAATGTCTTTTTTGCCAATGTCACTTAAGATAGACTTAACTTTAAGACATGCACATTCCACTTCTTATTGACAGTTAAGCTTTCAGTCAGGCTGTTAGGTCCTATTTTTTCTCATTCTATCTTTTATAGTTGATATTTTATTTTATTTTTTTAAAGATTTATTTATTTATTTACACAAGCACTGGGTACAGTCAGAAGGGCGGGAGGGTGAGAGGATTCACCAGAGCCAGAGCGGGGAGCAGAGCAGGCAGAAGGACCAAAGTACACTGCTGAGGGGAGCAGTGGGCGGCAGGAGAGGTCTGTTGCGCCATGTGGGACCCTCCTCAGGTGGCCGGGGAGCAGCTGGGGATTGAACCGGCGCTGCAGAGGCTGCGGGGGGCTTTGCAACCCAGCGCTCAACCGCAGCGCCACCGAGAAGGCCTGTAGTTGATATTTTGAAGTAGATAACATTTATTAAATTTTATCTGACTAAATATAGGCTTAAACTTTGGCCCATGCAGATATTTTTAAATCTACTAAATAATTCCTTGTTCCTCCTAGTTTCTATCAGCTATTCCATCAACATCTCTGCTGATCAAAACACTCTGAGGTAAGAGTTCTGTAGTGACGGTTAAGATCTTCTGGTTGAAACCTTCCATTCATTCATTATCTTTTTTTTTTTTTTAAGATTTACTTTATTCATTTATGCATGCAAGAGCTGGGGTATAGGACAGAGATTCGGGGGTTGGGGGAAAGGAGTCACCAGAGACAGAGTGGGGAACAGAATAGGCAGATCCACTGAAATACCCTGCTGAGGGGAGCAGTGGATAAGACAGGAGAGGTCTGCTGTGCCATGTGAGCTAGCTCCCTGGCTGGGGATCAAACTCAAGCTGAAGTGGTTTGTGATAGCTTGATAGTGCTGAGACTCAACCCCTTGCACCACGAGGGAAGCCCATTATTAACTTTTAGTTATGACTAAGAGTGAAAAACTGTTTGAACTTGTCATTTAATTATTGCAATGTTAAGCAGGGCATCTATTGAGTCAAGAGTCTTACTGAAATCCAAATATAGTGTTTTTGGACTATTCATGATTTCCTCTGAGTTACTCTAAGTGAATCTGTGCAGACTGTTAGAAAGCACAACTTTGCTTCGGAGATTACAAAACACTACAGTGGATTATATACCCGAAACTTTTGCTGAAGATTGCTAAATTTAGTGGTCTACAATTTAGACAATCCCCACCACCACCCCATCTTTTTGAGTCATGTACTGCCCTACTTTTCCTACGTCATCTCTCTTACATTGGCATCAGAATCCAAAGCACAGCATAGTTTCATTCAAGCACACATATGTCTGTCTAGTTCCTACGGAGGTCCTGTGACATTAGGGGCATAGCTGGATGGTGTGGGCATCTGACTACCTGAACTATTTCCTGACTGTTGGCACTGGGAAATGGGTTGTTAGCTGCGCAGAGAGGTTGTATAGGGCGCCACTTCTTATAGCTAACAAGGAAAGGTTAAATGATCAAACAGAGGGTGGGTCCTAACAGAGATAAGTCTGACACACAATAGACTCAGTAGTCAAGGAGTCACTCTTGAAGCCAGCTTGCTCAATCCAAAGGAGGAAACCCAGTAAGCAGAGCAAGTGCAAACAAGTTGAAACACCAGGGAAGTCAGGAGGTGCTGAAGGGAGAGGGTGGGTCAGGAGTAACTCCTGAGTCAGCTCTATCGTATTTATTCAATTCTTGGAGTGAGGGGGGAGGGCCCACCTGCCAGAATGGAAACACAAAAATGAGTTAGATTCAGTCCTACTCAAATTTCTGACATTGTCAGCACAAAATGGAGAACTTTGTTGGCATTAATATCTACAGATATTTATTTAGGTTAGAATTTAGGATAGTAATACCTAAGTGTCTTCTACATACAAGGTCATGTTCTAAGTGTCTTATACATTACTCCTTATGAGAGTAGTACTGTGAAATATGACTTTAAGTCCTATTCTACAGATGAATAAACTGAGGCTAGTGATCCATATAAAGTCATACAAGTAACAGAAGTGAGGTGTAAATTAGCCAAGTCTGATGCCAAAATGCACACTCATAACTCCTATTCATTACAGTCCCATAGACTGGAAAAGAAAAGCCTTTAAACACAGTAATTATTGTACTTCCTTGTCCAGGAGAGGGTGTGAAGTAGCAAATACCGAAATCAGATATAGGCTTCTTTGTGTCTTAGCTGTACCTCCTTATCAGCCTAAGTGACAGAGTTAGAGCAGAGTTCAGGAGGAAGGCAGGAAGCGCCCCTTCTTGTTTTTCCAGGGCAAACCTTTACAATGTCACTTTCTTATTTTTTAGTGTTCTGTGAATCTCAGCATAGCTTAAAAAAAAGTAAAACCAAAATTAATATAAAAATTCATAGTACAACAATTAACCCATTTCAATTATTTGTATTCTAGCTCCCATTTATTCTAACAAGAGTTAGCTGAATATGTGCACTTTTGTTTTAACAAGTTCTCCTTTCTCCCTTTGGCTGCTCCTGCTTGTCTAATGACTTCACATCTTTATAATGAGCCCCTTTATAGTCCTTTCTGCAAATGTAATCATCTAAGATAAAAATGTGGTACCAACCATTTATTTTACTTAATTTTAATTTTTTCCAACCATTTATTTTAAAGAGACAGTGTGTCTAAACCTTACCAGATTAAATCAGTCTTTACTTTCATTTTAAAAGTTTATTATTTCTAATGCTTTCTACATATTTACTTAAAATTTCATTACAGACACAGTGAATATATCTTTGAAAGCAGAATGACTTGGTTAATTAAAACAGTTTACATTTACCTTAGCATTAGGTCTGGCTAATCCCAAAGGGTCGAACAATGCTACTATTTGTGCCAAATGGAACCCATATTAACTACTAAGGGTAAAAGTATTTCACTCTTCATACATTTCACTTTATCACACATTTATTTCTCACACAATGTTCAAGTTCACATTTAAGAGACAAATTTGCCTTTAATTCCTAAGTGAATATAATAAATATCTACCTTTGATGAAAAGTTGCAAAATGAAAAATGAAACTGGATTTTTTTCAATAGGCTTAGCCAAATAAATGTTGCCAACTTAAGTTTAAATAGTTTACAAAGTACTATTTCCATTGTTCTCTTCAAAACAATACAGGTACACATAAGGTCACATTACAGGCATCCAAACTTGTAAGATATTACAGATTGGTGGCATGCAAATATTTTAACATTTTTAATACAATGTAAAATGTTTCTTTTCCTTGAATAGATGAAACAAACTTTTAAGATGAAGTTTTAATTAAAATATAAATATTATTCCATGAATATAGTGGGTTTTTTTTTTTTAAACCAAAGTGTCAGAGATAATAATTTCAGTTCAGAGTAATTTCTTCCTTAACTAAAGATTGTCTCTGGCAACATTTGGTACTAAAATAAAATTTTCTAAAACAGCACATTTTCTATCCATATCATGTCACCACCTGGCCAATTCCTTTCTGCCCACATTTAAGATAATCCATGGGAAAGTTTTAATCCTGGGTCAGTTTCTCTCAAATTGCAAAGTGCACTTCTGATTGGCTGCTCTTTATCATCCAGTCAATATGTGCTCAGAAATACGCATGTGCACACACACACATACACAAACAAAGTTTAAATAAAAGCCTATGAAAACACGCTGTGTGTACTGTGCTCAGTTTCTTTTTTCTTTTTTTTTTTGCATTTCCTCCTCTCCTCCACCATATTTGAGGAGAAAATATATATTTTTAAATGGCTCATCCAGACCTATTCTGAAGACAGTAAAAACCACTGAAAAGGAATAGATAAGTCTCTCTGTGGAATGTGGAATGTTCAGACCTTTTTTTTTTTTTTTCCTGAACAAAGTCTCCTGAAGAGAAATGGAGTTGAACAGAAACATACCAAATCAGAGATGATGGAAACACATGAATCACAGGACTGTAAAGTCTCAGAATGAGAAGGGACCTGTGCCCAAGGTCTCACACAGCTGACATCCAGATCAGGACTGTTTTCCAAAAATATCACATGGTGGCAAATGGAGCATAATTCTTGTGGGGGTGGATGACAACATTTAGTGAGCACCTACTATGTACAAGGCACCTTACGAGATGCTATTGAAGATACAAATAATGATGTGACAGTCCCTCCCTCCAAGTGCTTATGAAAGTACTGTGAAAGTTCAAGCTTCAATATCTTTCTTAGCAGAAAATAATACTGACCAAGGCTAAGGTTGCTGGTGATTACGAGGCAGCTGCTATCAGGAGAACTGATCTTGTAAGTGATACTTTCTCCCCATCACTACAAAGCTGAGGCCTGTTACACAGCTGCTGGAGCCTGAAGGACAAACTTCTTTCCTGGGCCTCTAATCACACCTCACCTCATAGCCTGACCTCCTCCCCCTCCCAGTGGTGACAGCTGCGAAGGAGGGGGGTAGAAGTGCCCCTTGTGTCCAGTCTTAGTCTCTCTGCAAGAGTCCTGACCATGTCCCAAGGTACTTGTCAAAGTGACCCAGGAAAATGTATGTGCGTAGCACACACATGACTGGTGTATAACACCCACCATCCCACCAACCTCCCCCACCTCTGTGTTGAAAATAAAGTAATTCCAGTTCTCTATACCATACCTATGCTTCAATTCCCCATACATGAAGAGATGTGGAAGATGTAATTTAACTGTTGGTCAGAAGCAAAATCAATTCAAGAGGCAGTGAAAAACATTAATGACTAGATAGTAAAAATGATCTCCAACTATTGTATAGCCCTTTCTAGTAGTGTTTTTAGACAACCATCTGATTATATTCTCACCACAACTCTGTGAGGTAGTTAGTGAAGATATTACTCCCATTCTATAGCTGAAGAACCTTAGGCTTGAGAGACTAAGAGGCTTGACCCCAAAGTCACCCAGCTAAGAAAGTGTGGAGCCAAGTGTCCAGGTTTCTTGACTCCAAATCCAGTGCTCTTCCCCCTATATTTTCTATAATTGTCAGGCAATTGAATGAATTGCCCATGATCATATACCTGCTAAGTGTTGGTGATGGGATTAGGAGTCAGTCTCCAAATTTGTAGTATGGTGCTCTTCCACCATACCAACTAGCAGAGCCAATGTGCTCAGAATAACTACCACAGAAGGTGTCAGAGAAATGTCTAGTCTCCTTTAACCTTCCCCAAGTCAGCAATGCATCACAAAAGCAGGATAACTGCTGGTCTTCCTGGAACAGTACTCAAGTCATGTTATAAATGTAAATCTTGGAACTCCTCCATCTGTCTCCTAAATGTTCAATCACTGCTGTTAGAGGATGAAAAGGAAGAGGTAAACTCAGTCGAGCTTACGTCTGCCCTTATGCAAATCAAACCTTTAATTTCCAATTTCCTTCCCCATTTCACTCTGCCCCTCCACTTTATTAAACTCCTAAACCACAGAACAAATCTTATCTGATTTGGAGTTGGGAGCAAGAAAACAATGAATACATTTGAAGTTCTGGGTGCTTCTTTCTCTCCAGTTTGTAATATTAGGAGCCTGATCATGTGATTTTTATCCAGATGGCTCAGCTTGATGTTCCCAAGCGTTCCCACACCTTTCCTTTACATGTGTCTCCATCACTGAGCCTTGAGGAGGGGGTGAGTGGCAAGGGTATTTGAAATGAGAAGCCATTAGGGAAAACTGCTCCTGGAAGACAGCACTGTAACATTTCCTCTTAGTTCTTTGCTCATTAAAGTGAAGCTAGCTATTATTGTATCATTCATGGAAGAAGGCAGTTTCAGGATCAGGACTTAAAACTCAGCTCCAGAAATACACCACAGAACTTGCTATTCACAACTCACCACCTCCCTGCCCATTTTTGCTGATGCTATCAGTACTTGAACTAAAGACGGTATCTACTTGCAAAAAAGGCACTCTACCTCCAAATCCAGCAGCACACATCACATTATAATAATCCAGAGATCTTATACCTCCTCATCTCTTTTAGAGTACCTAAAGACACTTAAGTACATGAGCCATAAAAAAAGGAAATATCTGCAAACTCTTTCGGACATTTTAAAGAGCTATCTTACATTTAAAAAAGCACGCTGATGTTGAACCTTGGTCGCAACTGTGAGGATCTGACATGTTCTCATGGCAGTTATTCTGAGCACACTGGTTTCCCTGATGGGGCACCCTGCCAGGGGCCACATTTCTATCTGAAAGAGAAGCAGCTGTTGTTATTTTTATTTTTTGGTCTCATGAGCCAGGCTTCCCTTAGGGAAATTGTTCGAGGAATATAGGCATTGGGATGATTTCTGAGTTTTCAATGCTGATGGGCTTTTATTGTAAGATGAATTGCATGGTCGAAGATGGGTGAGTTGCAGGTGTCCTTGAGGGTTAGCGATGCCCTGTCTAACCCAGGCCCCCAGCAACTTTGAGAAGGGGAAGGGAAGAGGGACTGGGAGACAGCATCTCCCTTCAATCAGTTGTCCAGATGTAGCCAAATACTTCCTTACAGTATTTGGTGATTTTTTTATATACAATATTTATATACAATATGCCCTACATAGATGGGAGGGGCGTAATCATATCCATGAAAATGAAAGAGCATCCACTTACACACTTTAGGCATATGGAGAGCTTGGATGCTAGAATAATGAAATGAGTTCCAGGCTTCTAATGTATACTCCTTAAGAGCTCTCTTTTCTACATGCTGTGAAATTTGGTGGTTGGTGACCTAAGCTGCAAACTCCAGGGAGTGATTCACTTTAACCTGGGCCTACAGCAACTCTAAATAGGACAAGGGAAATGGAACTGGGGAGAGAGCATCTCCCTTCAATCAGTTGTCCAGATGTAGCCAAATACCTACTTAGATATTTGGCAACACAGAAATATAGACAGACAGACACACACACACACAACACACACAACACACACACACCATTTATTAACATTATGTTCTACAAGAGAAAAGGAAGGGATTTAATTATGCTGATATGGATAAAATAGTTTCCATTACATACTTTAAGCAGACAGAGCGATGTTATGCTGGACTAATTACATGATTCCTAAACTTCCAAAATGTATCATCTTCCACATATGCTGTGGTAGGTGTTGTTCACAGGAGCCTGCAAGTCCAGGTGAATGACTTTATACTTAACACGGGCCTGTACAAGTCTAAAAGGGGAAAGGAGGGGGTTTTGGGGGAGATTACCTCCCTCTAGATATCTAGATGGTGCCAAACATCTCAACATACTATTTGACAAAATGTATACATATAAAAATATTTTATATACATGAAGCCCCACCATGATGGATGGTAAGGGATTAAAAATGCTCATGATTATGAAAGTGCTTCCACTTACAGACTTTGGGCAGATGGTAAAATGTAGTCTTAAGTTAATGAAATGATCAATAGGTTCTCAAAAATGTAAGCTTATCACCTGATGGCTATTTTTTAAATACATGAATACTCATGGAAAAGTCTCCTTTCAAGCTACTTTAAAAACATTGGTAACGATAAGATAAACTAATTGTAATAAATATCTGATTTCATGACCCAAATATTTTACAAGCTAAAAACAATGATATGTTTTATAATATTCCATTATCTTGCTTTAATACTATCAACAACTATAGCATAGTCACTACAAATTCTGATTTTTTTCTTGCTTTCTGCTAGGCTTCTCAGGAATTGCTTAGGCCCCAGTCCACAGCACCTTGGGGCTGCAGGGGACACTCAGTGGGATTCTGGATTTCTTAGGGGTAAAGGTAAGAGAGTGAATGCAAAGAAAGGAAAAAATAATTACTTGGAGGCAGAGCCTCAGTACTTAAATTTATCTGCAATAAATCTAGGGATAGGATAAAGGCAACTAAGAGAAATGTTCTTCTCTTTGGCAACATGGTAACCAAAACATATCTAAACAAACCAAAAAAATTGTATACATTTCATCCAGTGGTGTGCTGATGAAATTTCTTCAACTACCAACTTGAGGTAAAGGGGAGAGCCCTGCTTTATAACATTTGTTAGTTTTCATGGTATATATAAATACTTCCACCATTGCCAATTTCAAACCACAACTAGAAGTATGGAATTTCTGATATGGGAAGAGTTGTATAATAGCACACCATTACAAAGTATTTCTGCTACTTAGACACAACAGATGTAAATAATCTCAACAAAGAATATAGTAAAATGTATTTTGGGGACTTACTTTTGTTTTTAATATAATTTATTTAAGTACTGTCACTTCACTTTTAATAATGGCTGTATTTCATAGCCAGTTTAATAATAGCCATTATTAAATTCTAGAAAATTTGATAATCAGTGAGCCTTTATAAATTGGCTCCAACATACCACACAGCTAAATGAGTAAGAGGGAAGGAAATTTAGTATGTGTAGTTGAAAACATATTAAAGGATTTTTAGGGTTCAAAAATGTTAATATGTTCAGTTTATTAGTCTCCTCAAGATGTAAAATATCCTCAAGAAAATAAGCAGTTTTGAAGGATATTAGGCATACAGATGTGGGTACTTTTAACTATACAGGTAAATGTCCAATTTTAAAAAAGCTATATATCCTGAACAGTTTCCATGTGCTTTACAAGCTAACTGGACAAATGTACAAATTACGTTTCCATTACCTTGTTTTACTACAACGAATGACTCCATTACTAAACAAATTCTGGACTGGGTCCACCTTCTGCCTGAGTCAGGAAACTCTTTAGCTCCAAGTGTCACTAGAACATGATGCCACCATTACCAAGACTCAAAATGACAGAGAAGAGAACAATGAAGGGGGTGGGAAGAAGAGATGCCGAAGGGGGTGTAAGAGAACCCCAGTTACAACCTGGGGCACTGACAGTTATCAAAGACTTAGAGCTTGAGCCAAAGGCTACAGCTCCATGTTTCCCTAGTTCAGCATTGCACTGTTACACAGCAAGATGAAAAGATTACTGCATATCTCCATGCAACCATCTCAGCATACTTTCACAGGCTTTAACCTTGAGATGACAGATCTCTGAATAAGTGATAATTCACATTTTTTCCTGATGTTTGCAAATGTCTGGATGGATCATACCATGTGGACAAAAAATTTGTATAATTAATGTCAGTATTCATGTTTCAGACTATGCTCTTGTTACACTAAGCATAGAGCAATAAATGCTGCTCAAAATTTCCCAGAAAATGCAATCATGTATATTAGACAATGTTGATGAAGGTACAATTCTTTGATGTTTTATTTAGGAATGACTGTCGTAAAAGTCTTCCTCCTTGTACCAAAATTTAAAAATTTTCCACCATATCTGGAAAACTTAAAGACAGGTTTTTTAAAAATTATCCACAGAGTGATGTTAAAGATTGAATAGGTTGAATAATTAGTAAAGGTAGGTATGCTGATTCATCTTGCTAGCTGTGAGTCCAGCATGAAACTATATTCATGGGTTAATAAACATTTTAGACTTATTTGCTAATGCTCGGTTGAAGTATAATGCTGCCTTGCTTTTTTGAAGATGACACCATTGATCTTCAATCAGTGGGACTAGCACACTTAGTGATACTTTTGAAACTAAGGGAGAATTTGTGATAAGTTGGTCACATTTTTTCACCCACTAAAATATTGGCATGCTAACTTCTTTTGCAGTCAGCAGAACACTTCTGATATACTGAGCCTAACTCAAAGCTGGGCATGTAAACAGAGATAGGCCTCTATCACAATCACACTTACAAACACATCTAAGTAAAAGATTCCTTTCAGTGGTTAAAAGTTCATCTAAGAAAGTAAGACAACCCAACAAGAAAGTGGTTAAATCATTTTTGATTGCTGTCGCCCACTGAGATCAGCATAAGTCTACTGGTTAGTTGCCATGGGTTCCCATGGACAAATAAAATAATCATATATATTAAAAAATCCAAGATAAATAAGTAATGCTAAAAAAAGAACATAGTTAATATTAGTTGTGTGGTTAACGGAAATCAACAACCTTTTATAAAATGGTCCTGATGGAGGAGGAGAGTTTTTATTTGTTTCTAAATGGCTGCCATGATGAAATTTTGCCTCTTCATGTAGATTTTTACCTTCGGTCTCCTTCAACTCGCTTTTTACGAACTAGGTAAGAGAAAAAGAAAAAAAGGAAAGGTTTAAAGAGACAAACTAAAGGACTGTTCCTTAAACTCCACACAAACAACATTAATCACACAGAACAGCAACTCTACACATTTGAGGTTACAAATGATCCATGGCAATCAATGGAAATGATATAAAAATCCAACGGCTTGTGGAATTTACATAGAAATAAAGCTAGCTGCGAACTGGAATGTTATAATCTTCCCGTTTCTAAAGAGTAGGGCTAGAATAGACCCACACAACAGTGAACATCTAAATATTTTCATGGTCACTTATTCACAGCATATCTTCTCAGTTTCTGCGCAACTCAACCACAAATAGGCTTTCACTCCCCAGGAAGAAATATTCACAATCTACTAACTCTGATAATGGCTTGAAGAGGAGAAGGAGCTGCAAACAGAAGTTCCAAAGTTTCTAAACTCATTTAAAATAAGAACTCCCATGTATCAACCTCCAAGGAAAGCATGATTCGGATGGAGGAGCAAACTTAGCGATTAAAGTTACCTTAAACTGGCAATGAATATCAAAGGAGTAGTCAGGTTTCCTGTTCCCAGTTTCTGTACCTGTCTTTCCCCTTTTCCAACTCTCCACCTGCAGGCTCGTCTGGCCCATAGAAAGGGGCTGGTCTAAGCTTCCTTGATTAGGGAAATGCCCCATTGGTCTTATTCAGCCCACTCCTTTCTAGGCTAAAGAAAAGTAAACAAAAGCTGTTGTCCACAGTTGTTGTTCTTGGGCGCACTGACACCTCTCCATTTACTTTAATCCTCACTTAGTCTGTTTTTCTTGGTCTCCATCTTGTTCAGCTGTGAACCCCATGTGCTTTTCCTGGGTACTTTCTGACTGCTGCCTCCACCCTTTCTCAAAGTCCTATATGTATTGGCACGCCCCTTTCCCCTCACCTTTTGCACCCCAAAGGCAAACAATGCACTATGCCCAGCAGGACTCTGGATGACACACACTGTACCCTAGCTGGGCTTCAGAGACTTAGTTAACTAATTCTGGGCAGGCAACTGGACATTAACCTTTACCTGCCCCTTTCAGCTCTAGGCCTTATTTTTCAACTTGCCCACTATCTGAATCCACCCTCTTTCTCCCATGGTCAACAATACACATGGTGAAAAAGCTTGCCTAGTTTGCATGCCAAGGTCTGGCATTCTTTCCTTGACTTCAAACTGGGGCCTGGGGCCTGGTATAGGTTCACTGCTTGCCAGTGTTCTATCTGCTGGAAGTCCTTTCATCAAGCTGCTTCAGGTGACTGGGATGTCACTAGACCAAGCCTTCCTAATCTGTCCCATTTTTTTTTAAAGATTTATTTACTTATGCATACAAGAACTGGGGTGTAAACCAGAGGTACAGGGAGTGAGAGGATTCACCAGAGACAGAATGGGGGAGCAGAACAGGCAGACTGATGAAATACACAGCTGAGGGGAGCAGTTGGCAAGACAGGAGAGGTCTCCTGCACCATGTGGGTTAACTCCCTGGCTGGGGATTGAAATTGTGCTGCAGTGGTTGGCAATCGCTTGAAAGCACTGTGTCTTTAACCCCTGTGCCACCAGGGAGGCCCCAATCTGTCTCATTCTTCCATGCTGTATTTGGCTAGCACATGTCCCACCTCATCCTAACAGAAAAAATGCCACAGATCTTCAATCATGAGTAGCAGGAAAATCAAAGAGGGTTAATACAAAATTAAATAACAATCAATTCAACTACTGAATTTTCTACTCTGGGGTCCATATCCAAAAATAACTGAAAATCAAAAAATATCTGGGGTCCATATCCAAAAATAACTACCTCTGAGTTTAACCTTCCTAAGAGCTGTGCTAGTTTATTTCACATGTGAATCACCAAAGTATCTGACATAACCATATGCAAAACCTAAGTCCAAAAGCACAATCAGGAGTCAATCATAAGTGAACTGGGAATTTCCATGTCATTGTATCCAACTTCTGGTGCAGATAACAACACAGGATGATGATTTTCCGTAAGAAGTATGTAAAGGAGACACAAATAAGCAAAGGACATCAAGCAAAAAATCAAAGGCTGTCTTGAAAAAAGAACAAACAGTTCTTGAGAAAATGCTACAAGGGAAGTTAAAAACCATGACGATTCCTATGACCACGTAATAATGTGCCTTTGACGAAGGATGGACACCACAGGCAGCGGTACGGTATCTGTGAGATGTTCTATGTGAAGTAGAGAAACGAAAGGTCATCACACTCCTCTAACAGCACATATTGCAGCTGCATTACCCAGGTCGTTATTCTTTGTGATGGCAGCTGCCACCCTTGTTCGTGGTCCTTGCTTGGTAAACTGATATCCAAATTTAAGGATCCTTGAATTCTCCTCAAGCATCTGAGCAATTTCCATCTCTACAGCGGTTCCCAACTGCTGTCTCTGGTTGTGAACATGAACATATACACAAGGAGACAAGAAAGGTGGAGGAAACAGTTACTTGTGTGACTAAGATGCATGGCGACTTGGGCAAAAGATGGAGGCAACTGACAGGGATAAAATCACTTGGGATATTTTCTCCCTTATAGTCATTTTCAGATCAGCTCCCTTTATCTAAAGTAAAACCCAATAGACAAATGGTCAAATCTGCTAGCATGCTGCACTGAAAAGATTAGACAAATCATTTATGATGACAAGGATGATTCTATATGTTACATAAAAGCAAAACTTATTTGCTGTTCTAACTTACTCCAATATTTCTGGTTTAAACAAAAGGTGCTTTTTAATAGTGACTATCTTATAGCAATCAATCCAATTACTGACTTTTTTATTCTGGGGTTCATATCCAAAAATAATTAAAGATGATCCATTGAATGGGTCTTTTTCTCTTAGCAGTCTCTCTAGGAGATCCCCAAGAGGCTCATTTGTGGTTTGAACCATGACCAGGAGAACTATAAGAAAGTGAAGGGATTGGTGAGCTACAGAAAAATCACCAAGGTTTTAAATTGGTGGAGGTTTTTTTTTTAAATTGAGATATTAAAAAAAAAAGTAGACCTAAAATGGGGGCATGCCAAGTATAGGAATTTAAAATTAAGTTAAAGGAGGGGCCTCCCTGGTGGCACAGGGGTTAAAGTTTCAGTGTTATGAAGCTATGGGTAGCCACTACAGCATGAGTTGGATCCCTGGCCAGGGAGCTACTCACATGGCACAGCAGACTTCTCCTGTCTCACCCATGGCTCTTCTCAAGTAGATCCGCCTGTTCTGCTCCCCACTCTGTCTCTGGTGAATCCTCTCAACCCCTGCACCTCTGGTCTATACCCCAGTTCTTGAATGGACATATAAATAAAAATAAATCTTTAAAAAATTAAATTTAAGGAATAGTATATTTTTCTTTTTTTTTAAAGATTTACTTATTTATGCATATGAGAACAGGGGTACAGGCCAGAGGAGTGGGCCGTAAGAGGATCCACCAGAGACAGAGTGGGGAACAGAACAGGCAGATCTACTGAAATACACTGCTGAGGGGAGCAACGGGTGAGTCAGGAGAGGTCTGCTGCTCCATGTGGGTTGCTCCCTGGCCAGGGATCGAACTCATGCTTCAGTGGCTGCAGTTAGCTTCATAGGTTGCGTCTTAACCCCTTGCACCACCAGGGAGGCTCAAATTTAAGGAATAGTATATTTTTCAAAGCAGATCCATGAAAAAAAGTACAGGCTAGTTTAGAAAAAAACTAAAAAAAAAAAGTATAAAGTTCCCTTCCCCCAGTATTTTCATTCCCCAAGAGAAAGTATGGCATGCAGTATGTTGTCTTTTAAATTATTTGTATTTTCTATGTGTTCATTTATCTATGTAATTGCATACACATTACATATATCCTTTTCTCACACAGCTAGTGTATTTTTCTAAGACATGTTTTTGTTTTTTATTTAACAGTAAGAACATGTTTACCTCCACCTTATAAATGGCTGTGTAGCATTCCATTGAAGTGATGAGTCAATTTAGCTAAGCCCTCATCACTGACTGCTACCAGTTTCTACTATGTCAAACAAACACTTCAGTGAATTTCCCTTGCCCACAGTACATGCGTTGGCATTTCTGTAAGTATGCCTATAGGCCGAATTATAGCTGCATCAGAGTAAACATGTCTCAAATTTTTATATATTACTGACTTCAAAAGTTAGGACAATTTGTACTCCTACCAACTGTTCCAGAATTACAGTTTTCTCTACCCAACCATCAGGGCATATTATCAATCTATTTCATTTTTGTCAATCCAACAGGTCAACTTTCTATTCACTTGGAGTGATTTAATGGCTTTAATTTGCCTTTCTCAAATTGTAAATAAATTTTATTATGCATTTGTATTTCTTTTTTGAAACTACCAAGCTCTGTCAATAGCCCATTTTTCTACCAGCTTTGGTGCCTAGTTTTTTTCTTGATTTGTAAGTTTCCTAAATATTAGGAAATCAGCCAGTTGTCAAATGTGCTGAAAATACTTAAATCAGTGTGTCTTTTTATTTTCTTCTTGATTACTCTAAAGGTCTTTTTCATTATGGGATGGTCAAATTTATCAAACTCTTAGATTTTGTATCATGTTTAGGAAGTCTGATTTCATTCATTTGCTTTATGATTTCATAAATATTTTTATTATTTATTATTTTAATATTCAAATCTTCATTTCATGTGGAATGAGTTTTAGTATGTTAAGATAGACACCTGACTTAATTTTGTTCCAATATGCTAATATATTAAAACATCATTTTTTACTACATTCTTCTCTCACTGATTTGAAATACCACTTTGCACAAAATTCTCAAGTATACTTGGGTATTTATGGACTTTATTGCTAACCAAGGCTATTTCTGCACCATTATGGTGCAATTTTGATGGCTTTATCATATACAACTTATAAAAATTTTCATTTATTTATGTATACAAGCATTGGGGTGTAGGCCAGAGGTGTGGGGGCGGGATGTGTGAGAGGTCTGCTATGCCAGCCATGTGGGTCACCTCCCTGGCCTGGCCTGGGAATGAACTTATGCTTCAGTGCCTGGCGATAGCTTGATAGCACTGAGACTCCAACCCCTGCACCACCAGGGAGGCCCCTCATATACATATTTTATAGAGGCATGTTATTTATTTATTTGTTTGTTTGTTTGTTTGTTTATACATGCACTGGGTACAGTTAGAAGCACGGGAGGGTGAGAGAATTCACCAGAGCCAGAGCAGGGAGCAGAGCAGGCAGAAGGACCGAAGTACACTGCTGAGGGGAGCAGCGGGCGGCAGGAGAGGTCTGTGCACCACGTGGGACCTTCCTCTGGTGGCCGGGGAGCAGCCGGGGATTGAACCCGCGCCACAGAGGCCGCGGGCAGCTTCGCAACCCAGCGCTCAACCGCTGCGCCACCAGGGAGGCCCTACATATTTTAATATACCTTTTAAACTGGGCATTTTAAGTGCTGAGTAGACAAAGGAAAAAAGTTCAGGAAGAAACTTTTGTGTCCAAGGTAAGATCCAAGGTTTAACTCTTTGCACTTCTTTGTTTTCATCCAGCAACCTAACAATTCTGCTTGTCCATGATGTAGAGACTAGTGTTCTAAGCAATGTGGATCAATGGCAGGAAGATGCAGCAAAAATGTGAGATGCTGATTTCAAAGGTTTATGAGCAATTTTAAGTCATGGTACACTTTAGATGAAAGACCTATATTCAGGACTGAGGCCCAAGTTTGGGGCTGACACAGTTTCAGCTTAAGCTCCTGGAAAGCCAAGGTGCTATCCAAGGGCAGACAGAGATGATGGTGAATGTGGCTTACTGAAGGGATGACATGAAAGCTCCTTTATTTCTTCTCACAAATCTCAAGCATCTGGAGTTCTGTACATGGGTAACTTCTAGGATGGGCATGCTATTCACTCTAAAGAACATAGGATCTAAGGAAAATTATTTTGGGAAGGAGGGGTACAGAAAAAAAAGGTGGAGTAAGTAATATAACACAGGGCATCTTTTTAGCCTGAGTTGTTTTTTGGTTTTTTATTTTTTTGAGGCGTTTTCTGTTTAACCCAGAGTAACAAATGAATACCAGAATGTCTTATAATTTAGATATGTTTCTATTTTTTATGCTAAATCATTAAATTAAAAAAAAGCCAATAGTTCCCCTGTTCTCTCTGGCAATGAACAGAGGACTTGCACTAAAATACCTTCCCCCTCCCCTCACCTCCCCATGTCCTAGGCATTAAGTCCCAGCATTATCATGCTATCACCGCTAAGGCCCAGCAGAAAGCTAACCCACAGCAGACCTCTCCTGTCTCGCCTGCTGCTCCCCTCAGCAGTGTATTTCAGTCAATCTGCCTGTTCTGCTTCCCACTCTGTCTCTGGTGAATCCTCCCACGCCCCGCACCTCTGGTCTACATGCCAGTCCTTCTATAAAATAAATAAATATTAAAAAAAACAACAAAAAAAAAAGAACGAACTCCTTAGTCCTGGTTAGGAAAAACAGGAGAATAGAAGCAGAGTTTTATGGAACTTGTTGGGGGTCTCCAACCTTAAGACAAAATTCCTAGGTGAGACCCTGAGGCTTTATCAGATTCTGGAGGCCCTAAAAAGGGGAATTTCCTTCATATAAGAGGCAGTCTTCATTTTAAAAAAATTTATTTATTTATGCATAGAACTGGGGTTTAGGCCAGAGGTACAGGGATGTGTGTGTGAGAGAGGGTTCACAGAGACCACAGTAGGAAGCAGAATGGGTGGATCTACTGAAATACACTGCTGAGGGGAGCAGTGGGAGAGACAGGAAAGGACTACTGTGCCATTAGTGGGTTTGCTCCATGCCTGGGAATTGAATTCAGGCCGTGGCATGCCTTTGTGGTAATAGTGAGACTTGGAGGCCCCCAAGAGGTTTTCTTAACAGGGCCTCCCACCACCCTAAAGGGGAGTGCTCATAGAACAAGTCTCCCTGTTCTTCCTTCTTTCTAGTCCATTTCAGGGCCCTTTCTTTCTTTCTTTCTTCTATATGGTGTCTAGACCCTTTAGAGTCACTGAATTCCAGGCAGACACTCCCCTGTAGCCAAAGGGGCAGAGCACAGCATCATGCTGAGAATTTTTGTTGGCAGGAGCCAGTAAAGCCAGCAAAGCGACTCTGAAGGCACTAGAGGCTGATTCTGGGAAAAGAGGTCTAAAGGGCACAGGAAGTGGCAGTTCCAGAGAAAAGCAGCTTGCTTTGATTATTGATGGGAACCAGAGAAATGCTGTGACAGAGCTGGGGTTGTGATCACACTGCGTGCTCTAAGTCACACCACCTTTTAGAATCCTGAGCCTTTTTTGAATGGGCTCCATGGCCAGCACCAGACTGCAAGAGCCCTGGTGTACTCTTTCGAGAAGCAAGGAAAAGGCTGAGACAGGATTTGGTAAAGATTCCTGTTAAGAGGCAACAGATGATGATGGTGGATTAAAGCAGCTGTGGACACTTCTGGCCCCACCTCCTCGCTTTCTCCTCTGGTGTCGAGCCCGGTGTTGGGGATAGCTGCTTCTTAATATCTAAGGTTACTACACTGTGCACTGTTTAATTATTAACATGCTCTTCCATACACCTGCCACAGAAGCTATTAGAATTTACAGAAAATATCAAGTCAAGTCACAGAACTTTGTCTTTTCACTCTCTGCACAGCGACATCCCTTTCATCGGGTCCTGTGAATAAGCTCACCTGGTTGTCAATCTTGATCTCTGTCAAGGTGTCATTTTCTCTCAGTGCCTCTACCAGGGCGAGGATCCCAGTTCCAGTGATGAAATTGGATTCTACGTTTAGGCTTTTCAAGGTCTTGTTTATTTTCAGCATATCTGCAAAAGCCTTATTATGCAAAAATAATTAAACACTGGCATTACACTTAAATCCCAATTAAGTATTTTTTGCATAACTTAAAACCAGTTAAATCATACTTTCACCTCCAAGTAACAAAAAGTAATTTAAAATTGCAATAAAAAAGTTTAGTTCAGCAGCCCAGACATGACTTTCAATACCTATAAGACTAAAACAAATAAGATACTGGCATAAGATTATTGTAAGGACATTTTTTTTTAAAGATTTATTTATTTATACAAGCACTGGGTACAGTCAGAAGCGCGGGAGGGTGAGAGAATTCACCAGAACCAGAGTGGGGAGCAGAGCAGGCAGAAGGCCCGAAGTACACTGCTGAGGGGAGCAGCAGGCGGCAGGAGAGGTCTGCACGCCATGTGGGACCCTCCTTCGGTGGCCGGGAGCAGCTGGGGATCGAACCGGTGCTGCAGTGGCTGCCGGCAGCTTCACAACCCAGAGCTCAACCGCTGCGCCACCGGGGAGGCCCAGGACATTTTTTTTTTAAGATTTATTTATTCATACATATAGGAACCGGGATACAGGTCAGATACTTGGAGGGTGGGAGGATTCACCAGACAGAGCAGGGAACAAAACAGGCAGACAGACTGAAATACACTGCTGAGGGGAGCAGCGGGCGAGGCAGGAGAGGTCTGCTGCGCCATGTGGGATTCTCGCAACCAGCTGGGATCGAACCCGCGCTTGCAGAGGCTGTGGACAGCTTCACAGCACTGCGCTCAACCACCTGCGCCACCAGGGGAGGCCTTACTGTAAGGACATTTTTACAAAATCACTACCATCTGTTATCATTGCTAGGTTTTTGGTTTTTTTGAAAAGGCATTTTTAACATTAGAGAAAATGAAGGACAATTTCAGAATTATTTTGTCCCTGTTACAATGAATGAATTACAAAACACTTCACTGTTGCTAGCATTAAAGCACTGTTGATTTGATCATCTTATTTCAGGCCATCTGTAAATCAGAATTCCACAAAGATAACTTTTGGAGCAAAATTTTCACTCAGAGTGGCAAATCCAAAGGAGAGCTCCCAGTTAACAGCAGACTGCACACAAGTCTCTCTTTGCCTGCCCACTGTACTCCCAAAGTTTCTGTCATGAAGAAATAATTTTTATTTTTTTTTAAAGATTTTATTTTTTTTACATAGAAGAACTGGGGTATAGGCCAGAGGTACAGGGAGTGAGAGAATTCACCAGAGTAGGGAGCAGAACAGGCAGATCCATTGAAATAGACTGCTAAGGGGAGCAGTGGGTGAAACAGGAGAGGTCACCTGCGCCATGTGGGTCAACTCCATGGCCATGGATCGAACTCATATGGTGGTAGTGCTGAGACTTAACCACAAGGCCACCAAAGAGGCCCTCAGAAATAATTATTAAATCACTAGAGCACTGACAGTACAAGAAAACAAACAACAACAACCAAAAAAGAGGGCCATTATCTTGAAGAACTGCGAAAACACAGCAAATAGATTGGTGGAGAACTTAGCTCAAAGGAAGCTGATACCTGAGATGCCACAGGTAAGTCCCAGCTGGGACAAATGGAGCAGATGCAGAACACACCAGCCCTCTGGGGAGTTCCCAGAAAAAGAAAAACTTCAGGGAACCTATCAGTGAGAAATCTCCCAGGAAAGCCACTGGTGAGAGTGCAGGACTCCAGAGAGAAGCACCTCCAGGCCTTCCACAAACAAAATGCAGGAGAATGAGGAGCAAGGCAGCTATGTCCAGGAAAGAAATAATAGCTGATGCTTAAATAATGAGGGAGTTAAGGGAATCAAGTTCCCCCTAGTAGTCTTCTCTGTCAAAAATCTGAGATAATTTTTGACTCGCCTCAAAACTTAACAGTGGGGCCTCCCTGATGGTGCAAGGTTACATCTCAGCACTATGAAGCTGTCACCAGTCACTGTAGCATGAGTTTGATCCCCGGCCTGGGAGCTAACCCACATGGCACAGCAGACCTCTCTTGTCTCACCTGCTGCTCCCCTCAACAGTGTATTTCAGTGGATCTGCCTGTTTTGCTCCCCACTCTGTCTCTGGTGAATCCCCTCATGCCCCCACACCTCTGGCCTACACCCCAGTTCTTGTATGCATAAATAAATAAATATAAATCTTTAAAAAAAAAACCCAAAACTTAACAGTAGTCCTTTGGTATCTCCAGGAGATTGGTTTCAGAACCCCCATACCAAAATCCAGATGCTCAAGTCCCTTTCAATTGGTGGGTTCTGCATTCATGGATTCAACAACTGACATCAACAATTGGTTGAATCTGTGACTGTGGAAACTGCAGGTAGGAAAAAAAAAATCCACATATAAGGGGACCCATGGATTCAGGTAGTTGAAACCCATGTTGTTCAAGGGTCAACTCTACACTGACATGGATCCCTCAGAGAGTGAAACCCTTTGAACTGTAGCAGTTGTGGGGGATTCCCAGGATATCTGCCAGCTCCTCAAATATACACTACAGGGAAGGATGCTGGTCAATTCACCTGTCTGCCTACAAGTACCCATTCATGACTTCATTTGTTCATTAAGAAAAGACTATCAGGCTCTTATTGCATGCCAGCAATCCTCAAAACAAAAATCCTTGACCTAGGGAGGTTATATTTGAGCATAGGGCAGAATCAGTAATAAAATATATAGCCTGTCAGATGATGACAAATGGAGAAACACAAAGAACTCCCTTTCAAGGGAGGTTGGTAAACAGATCTACACAACTGCAGAGGAAATGATCTTGGTTTACACAAACCAGTTACATTCTCTATGAAATATGAAGGTGCAGAAATAGGAAGGGGTAGTCAGTGATTGCCAGGAAATCCAACATCATGAAATGAAAAAGCCAAGTTGACTAAACAGAACAACATGGCGTGGAGGTGACAGACTATTCAAGGAACAGAACATCAAAATTCTAATTGCTATTCTCCCTTCCCCTGCTCCTCAGAGGAAAAAGAAAAAGAAAAGGGATTATATGTATAAAATAAACTCTGGCTATTACGAAAAAGAAAGAAAAATAGCAAGAAAATGTTTTGCCAATTTTAAATACTACATTAAGGCTGAAAATAAGATATCCAGAATTAGAAAAGGCATGGCTGAAGACCAAGTTGGTAAGCTAGATGATAAAGCTGAGGATATTACCAAGAAAGTAGAAAAAAAAAGCAAAGAGAAAATAGGAAAGAAATGTTAGAGATATGGAGGAACAATGATACAAAAGTTCAACAGTCATCTGGTGGGAGTTTCAGAAGAACTAGGAAAAAAAAGACAAAAGAAGGGAAGGAATTGTAAAATCATAAGGAAAGTTCTCCTAAAGTTGAAGAAAGTGATGAATTGCTTCTGAAAGAACCCAGTGGATGTTAAGCAGAATGAATAAAAAAGACTTAAAAGTAGGCACATACAAGTGAAATTTCAGAACTCCAGGGGAAACGAGAATCCTAAGAGTCTCTAGGAAGAAAAAAAAAGTTATTTATAAAGGAACAAAAATCAAATCAGCCAGCATCAGTCACTAGATTATAATCAGAACATGTGTATGTGTATATGGTCAAATAATTGTAAATGCTGGGTGATAAGCTTTAACTTTTCCTAATCATTCTATATACAAAACAAAATATAATGACATAAAATTTACAAAGCTCAAGCCTGTAAAAATAATGGAATAAACTATATTGGAGACAGAAGAGGAAGGAGGGCTGATAGGCAGAGTGAGTATAGAACTGCCCTCACCTTTTTTTTTTTTTTAAAAGATTTATTTATTTATACAAGAACCAGGGTACAGGCCAGATCTGTGGGAGGGTGAGAGGATTCACCAGAGACAAAGCGGGGAACACTGCCCTCATCTTTTCTAACAGAGAATTAAAAATATCTAAGAAGATGAATCAAAAATAAAAATGCATGTACATGAGTGTTTTTTGACCCTGGCTGCACATTAGAATGACCTCAGTGCTTAAAAAAATATACTAATGCTTGGGTCCCACCCCAGATGAATTCAACCAGAATCATAGGCTGTGACCTGGACAGCTGCATATTTTAGAAGTTCCCTAGGTGACTAATGTTCAGCCAAGACTGACAACCACTTTAATTAAAGCATAATGACAACAACCAGAAGAATGAAAAAACAAACAACTAAATGCAACTGTTCTTGGGGACAAGAACAAGGAACTTTTAAACTGCTTATTTTTTTTTTTTTAGGGCAGGGAAAAAAGGAAGAAGGAATCTAACTTGGGACAAGAAAAGGGTTTCTTAACTTCTACACTACTAACATTTGAAATCAGAGAATTCTCTGTTGTGGGAAGTTGTCTTCTGCATTATAGCTGGTCAGCAGCATCCCTTGCTTCTGAGACCCACTAAATGGCAACAGCACCCCTCATAGTTATAACAACCAAAAATACCACGAGTCGCTGCCAAATGTTCCCTGGAGGGCAAAACAGTCCAGAGTTGAGAACCTGGGTTGGACTAGAAGAATAATCCTGTGTTTTAGTCAAGCAGATGGTTGAACTACAAAAACATCTCAAAGATTTGGGCTGGGATTATTGTACACCATGTAAATTAAAGTGCATTTATTCAGTGCTAGGCCTTTAATTAGGATTAAACGTATAAATTTTAATTAGAACTCCAGAAGGGAATGCATCAGGCCTTTCCTTATGGATGCCGTAAGCTTTGGGATCTACTTTCATTATTAGAATAACAAAATGTCAGAGCAATAGAGCAATTAGGCCTTTATTAAAAAAAGTTGCAGGACCTTCTGGCAAGTAGCCAGGATCTTGCTAATTTCTTTTAAGCTTAAGAAAACACTTCTCTCACACTGAACAAAACAGGGGAGATTTAGCCAAACATAAGCCTGGACCGTAGGCCCAAGTTCATTTTAGTACAGCAAATATTTGAGCACCTATTGCATGTGCTGGGGATAAGAGTGGTAAAACAAAGATCAAATTTCTTAAATTTTGTACAAATAATCAGAGCAGAAATACATTTTTCAAGAGAGAGAGTTTTGCTTTCTACACTTGACAGTATTGTGTGGAAATGCAGTTTTCTTGCAATGTCCAAACGGTAGCCACAAGACACCTCACTAGTGAGTCCTTAAAAAATGGTTAGTCTCAAGTGAGATGTGCTGTAAATGTGAAACACACACTGGATTTCAAAAATATATAATGAAAAAAATAAGGTAAAATATCACATCACATTTTCCAATTCCATTTTGAAATGATAATATTTTGGGTTACTGGTTTAAATAAAATGTATCATTAAAATTAACTTTTAGGTTTTTTTTTTTAATGTGACTACTAGAAAACTTAAAAGTCACATATGTGTTTTATATTTGTGATTCATTTTATTTCTATTGGATAGTGCTGTCCTAAATTCTTGACTTTTATGTGGCACCAATGTTAATAATTATAACATTTTCTTTTACATATTTGGGGATTTTCTCTATATTGCCACTCAGTGGGGGCGAGTTTCTGCTATGAGGGTGGTTAGATGGGAGCATTTGCAGCATGGTGAACTGAAGTTAAGTATAGGTCACTTAAATTCATTCCTGGCTTAGTCATATACTGTGTAATCTTTGTTGTTACTTAACCTCTCTGAGCCTCAGTTCACCTATCTGTAAAGTGGGGATAATGCCATCTTACGTATACACAGCTTGTTTGCATTCACAGTAATGCTATAAATGACTCATTGAATCTATTTTTGAACCTTAAATAGAAAATCTCTTGAAGCTCTTTGCTTTCATGCTGCTTTTTAATTCTCAACATTGAGTTTTTCAGCCATAATCATAGTCTCAATTGCCTGTGGGGTAAATCAACCAACTTTCAATCTATAGAAAGGTTCTCTTTTGGCTGCCTCACAGCTAGAGAACCAATTGGGGGCAAGCAGGTGAGGGCTGGACCACATGAAGCTATCTAGACATAAGGCTGAAAGAGGCTTTTCTTTTTACATCCTTAAGGACAGCAATTATTCCTCACAGTGGTATTGTGTGTTTCTCACATGGAATGCATTCAACACATAGTGTTGAATAGTATATATTCAACAATATACCACAATATAGTGTATATTCAACAATAGTGTATAGTGTTTGATACTGTATTGAAAACAGTATCAAAGAGCTTATATTTGGAGTTTATTTAGTTCACTTAGCAAGCTACCCAGTTGACCAAGTATAGAAATTATTTACTGGTAGAATTCACAATGGATTATAAACTTTTCCCACTCCTGCCATTTTTCTGTAAATAAAATATTTACTATATTAAATAAGAGTGATATATCATTTCTTTACTCATCCCTTTAGTCATCTACATATAAAATGTATTGTGAATGTTTGCTATATTGAAAACAAATCTACTGAAGGGAAGAGATTTTAGAAAATCATGTACAGATCAGAACCTTTAAACTGTTAATTTCACTTTACCAATGATCTAGTTCTGCTCTTTTTCTACTTTAACTATAGGCTTCAAATCCAAAACTGCCCTCAACCTACAAATTTAGCGATGTAATAATTACAGGTGAAAACATCAATTTTGTAGCTTAGTTCCTCTTTTACATGAGTGCTTATTTCAAGTTTGCTGTGGTCATCATGGAAATATTCTGTGTTGCTACAGGGGTGGAGAGTATGTTCTTTCATTCACTTAACAAGTATTTTTCAAACATCTATTCTGCACCAGCACCATGGTTAGTAGTCATTACTTTCAGGTTATCAGTTTTTAATGCTATTTTAGATCTTCCAAAAGACATGTTACTTTAAGTCACATCAAGTCAAGAAAACATCTATTCTTCTAGCTTGAGTCAAGAGCAGAATATTAGGTGCTATAGAATCTCAGGCTGGTGCTCAGTCTCCTGCTAACATTTTAGCAAATGTCTGACAGTGAGGCATTGTTATGTAAATATAGCACAGCTCGATGGTTAAACATCCTGGTTGTGGAACCAGAAAGACCAGTGGTAAATCCTGGCTCTGCCACTAACTGGCTGTGTTACTTTAGAAAAGTTAACCTTTGTGTACCTCAGATTGCTCATTTGATAAAGTGGAAACTAATAATAGTATACACCTCATAGCATTGTAGTGAGGCTTAGATGAGGTGATGCGTGTAAAGCGCAGAGATCAGTGTTGGCATTTACTAACTGCGCAAGAAATGTTAGCTATTAAGGAATAACCCTGATGATAGCAATGGCAGTCATTTCTTGGGTCAAGATGCTTCCTTATTTAGCTGAATTACCTAAAATACATAGAAGCAACAAGGCTTTTTTTTTTTTTTTTTCATATACGGGTGTTAAATAAAAATGAGTTAATTTTAAAGATCTGCTGGGCTTTATTTGATGATCTGTGAACTGGGCTACCTGCCAGGTAGCACATAAGAGAGTTCTCAAAAACAGTACATAATGAAAGGCTTTTATAGGTAGAAAGAAGGCAAGATAAAGGAAAAAGAAATTATCTCTGGCTTGGGTAACATACTTATGGGAAACAGAAAGGTCATGTGGCAGAATATCTTTCCTTTGGGGAATGGAAAAGATTACCTCAGTAGTGCTGACCAGAAAATTCCATATTGACCAGCAAGACTAGATTCCTTAACTACAGTTAAGTGAGGTATCTTGGTGGTCTCAGCACCAGGGCTGCCACAGTCAGTTTCCTTTAACATTGGTTAATAGTGTCAAACAAAAAATGTTTCAAGATTCAGTTGTTTAAAGTGTTTTTGAAACATTAATCCATTTCAAAGATTTAGATGAAATATACTTTAACATTTTTTATATGTTCTGAATTCCTATAGGATTTGGGAGTCTTACAATACCTATTGACCAAAGTGTTATTGTACATAGCAAAAGTTTCATAAAATTTATATAAGCACAGGATGAAATTTAAATATATATTTAGCTAAATGCCTCCTAATCCAATCCTGTTTCTTTCTCCTAAAAGTATAATGCTAACAAAATCAGTTAATTCAAAGTGCCTGACAGTTGGTTTCTGTTTTACTGTCTTCTAATAGCTAATTTTGCTTATTAATTGTGTAGAAAATAAATTTACCAGATCCAAAAAATGTTTGTTGATAAAAGGAATTATAAGTAGTTTCTAAAAAATTAAATATTTTCATATTATATTAATAAGAATTTTACTCACAATTGCCACAGGGTCATTGCTTCGGGTTGCAGCCAGACTGAACTTCTTTACATGAGTGTTGGTCTCCAGAGCCTTTGCGAATTCCTTCAGGGTTGGAATTGGAATATTCTAAGATGAGGAAGACACAGAGAGCTGATGATCCATTTTGAAGTATCCTACCCCAAGCTTTTTGAATATTTTATATATTTAGATGGCAAATTGTATGGTATCCTCTAAAAGATATTCAACACCCATTCTCCAGCAACCAAGTTACCCTGCGTCAATAGCACCACTCAGTGTCCAACCCAGGAAGATAAAACAATATGACATTCTGATCTGTTTGCCCTAACAAGAAATTATGCACACGCCACATTTCCCTATTTTTCTCTCTCATTCTCCATAGTCTAGCAAGACTTGCTATTCTTTTACTATACCATGATCTTTTTCTTCCCTTCATTGCTTTAGATACATTTTCCCCTTTATCTAGCAATCCTTCTGTTCTTTTCTTTGATGAATTCCTATTCATATTTTAAGATCCAGCTAAAGTATGACATCACCTTTATTACTGGCTTTTCCTTACTGACAATTCCATAACATTTAGGGGTTTATCACATGTTGTAATTATCTGTTTAGTGTTTTTCTCTAATACAAGTTCTTCAGAATAAAGACCAAATAAATCTTACTTCCTCTCTTATATGACTCAGCACAGTACTGGGGAGGTACTGGGTATTGGGGTATACTGGGGAGGGAGACAATATGGGGCACAGGTAGAGACTGACTTGAGATCTTGATGCACTAGAGACTAGCTGTGTCCATGGGGACCTTAACCTCTTTAAAGTCCACTAAGGAGTAAATGAGATAATGAATTTCAAGGATTTAGCAAAGGATATGGAACACAGTGAGTTTCATGAACAGAAGAGGTATTAAACAATGCCCCACACACCACACCCTCTCCCTTTGAGAGAGTAACATGACTTATTGCCAAATAGAATAAAGTGGACATGACAATGTGAGACTTCAGAGACTAGAACATGAAAGGCACAGTGGCTTCCTGCTTACTTGCTCTTTTCTGTCTGTATCATTTACTCTGGGGAAGTCAGCTGTGATGACATGAGGACACTCAGGCAGCCCTATGGTGAGGCCCATGTGGTAAGAAACTGAGGCTTCCTGTCAAAAGTCACATAAAGGCACCATCTTGGAAGTGAATCCTCCTGCCCCAGTCAAGCCTTCAGAAGAGAGCAGCCTGCCTGATTACTTCACTACAGCCTCATTTGAGATGGCAAACTACAACTAACCAGCTAAGTCACCTCTCAATTCCTGTCACTCAGAAATTGTTGTAAAATTATAAAAGTTTATTGGTTTAAGCCTCTAAGTTTTAGAACAATTTGTTATTTAGTAATAGATAACTAATCTATTATATCTAACACAGTACTGTGAGTCTTAAATAATTCTAGAAATCATTTTTTTTCAAATATTATTCTTTTAAATAGGATATCTCTCCTCAAAACCAGCCTCAAAGGCTTCTAAATCATTGACACAAAGAATTGCACACAAGTGTGAAAACATTAAGTTTTTTGTTGGGTTTGTGTGTGTGTGTGTGTGTGTGTGTGTGTGCGCAGAAGAAACGAGGTGTAGCAGAGGTATATGGGGGGGGAGGGTGTGAGGATTCACCAGAGACAGAGTGGAGAACAGAAGAGGCAGATCTACTAAAATACACTGCTGAGGGGAGCAGAGGGTGACATAGGAGAGGTCTGCTGTGCCATGTGGGTTAGCTCCCAGGCAGGGGATCTAACTCAGACCACCACCGCAGTGAGCTGTCTTGGTGTTAGTGCTGATACTTAACCCCTAGGCCACCAGGGAGGCCCCATTAAGTTTTTTTACCTACTTTAAATCAAGATAAATCAAGTGACTGACAACAGTCCTAATGAAATACCTTAATGTTGTTGAGGTTGACTTCTTGCAGGCTGGGATCGTTGGCTTTCATCTGCTGCAGACTTACTTCCACATTTGTGGGATTAGGTGGTTCCTCAAATATTGGCTTTACCTTTTCACCTTTTACCACATCTAAGAAACAAGTTCAAATATGAAAAGAAAATGTTAGAGTTCTCCTGTCAGAATTGGAGATGCCTTTTCTGCAAATGACCTTTCTTTTATATGCTGATACTGAAAATACTCTAATACCGGCTGATATGATACAAGTATCTATCAGTATATATACACCAAAAATACTCTAATACCAGTAAAAGTTTATCTTCAACTATGCAAGCATGGAAATTGTATGGTTCGGATTACAAAGGTTGATGGTTCTGAGTTGCAATGACAAGTCTCAGTAGCTGACACTGAATGGAGTCAAAAGCACAGGAGGCCCTACGGCAAACTCCTACCCCAAAAAGAACATTCATGGGCAGCTACTGCTGTTCATAAGGACCTCTTTAAATAGCTACAAAAACTAAACCATAGAATCTGAGATATAAAAATGAAATGAGTCGCTTCATTTCCCAGACCTTAATATTGCTCTCGCCACTTGACCATGAACCATTTTTTTTCTGATACCATTTTAGAGCTTTAGCTTGAGGAAGGCATAGGATAAGAAAGAAGTGGAAAAGAAGAGTGGAAGAATTCTGAAAAGCAAGTAACAAAAAATATTTTTTATATGTGTGTGTGTATCTCTATATCACTCCAAAGTATGTAATATAAAGAACTCTTAAAAATCAACAAGAAAACAACCTGATTAAAATATGGGTCAAACACCTTAGCAGACATCTCACCAAAGATGATATAGAGATGACAAATAAGCATATAAAAAGATGTTCCAGATCATATATCATTAGGGAAATACAAATGAAAACAATGAAATAACACTATATTCCTATCAGAATGACCAAAATCTGGAACACTGAAAAAGCAAATGCTGGTGAGGATGTGGAGCAACAGAAATTCTCAGTCTTTGCTAGTGGGAATACAAAAATGGTGTGGCCAGCTTGAAATACTGTTTGTGGTTTCTTATCAATCTAATATGCTCGTACTATAACTTCTAGCAATCATGTTCCTTGATATTTAACCAGAGGAGTTGAGAATATATGTTCTCACAGATACCTTCACAGGAATGCCTATAGCAGCCTTATTCATAATTTACCAAATTTGGAGGAAACCAAGAAGTTCTGTAGCAGGTGACTGGATAAATAAACTGTGAAGCATCTTTATAATGGAATATTTTTCAGCACTAAAGAAAAATGAGCTCAAGTCAGGAAAAGACATGGAGGAGAAATCTTATATGCATATTGCTAAGTGAAAGAAGGCAGTCTGAGAAAGTTACACACTGTATGATTCCAATTATATTCTGGAAAAGACAAAACTGTGGAGAAAGTAAAATATCAGTGGTTGCCAGGGGTTAGAGGAGAATGGGAGATGAGAAGGCAGAACACAGGGATTACAGGGCAGTGAAACAGCTCTCCATGATACTGTAATGGTGGATACATGCTATGAAACATATTTTTTAAAGATTTATTTTATTTATTTATGCATATAAGAGCTGGGGTGTAGGCCAGAGGTGCAGGGAGGAAGGTGGAGATGATTCACCAGAGACAGAGTGAGCAGAATAGGCAGATTGACTGAAATATACTGTTGAGGGAGCAGCGGGCAAGACAGAAGAGATCTGCTGCACCATGTAGGTTAGATCCCTGGCCAGAGATTGAACTCCTGCTGCAGTGGCTGTGGCTAGCTTCATAGTGCTGAGACTTAACCCCTTGTGCCATCAAGGAGGCACATGTTATTGGACATTTGTATAACCTATTGGTTATACAACCCTCGAGCGTAGCCTAATGCAAACTATGGACTTAGGGTGATAATGAGGTGTCCTTGGAGGTGTCCCTGTAACTTATGTTCCCCTCTGCTGCATGATATTGACAATTGGGAAGGCTGTGTATGTGTAGGGGCAGAGGACATATACAGAAACTCTGTTTTCCTCTCAATTGTGCTGTGAACCTAAAAATTCTCTAAGAAAATTAAGTTTTTTAAAAAGTTAATGATAGGTGTGTATGTATAAAAGCACAGAAGTTTTACACTAGACTTTAGTAGCCAACACATGCCAGAATGTTACCGTTTGCTATTAAAGTTAAAATTGATGAATATTTTTCACTGGTATGTATAAGAAACCAGAAAGAAAATTAAAGGGATAATGTTAAGAGTAAATTATGCTATATAATTATAATTATAGTTTAAAAATATGCTGCCGAGAAAAGAAAGCAACTTCCAAGTGTCCATCAAAGAGAATAAAATACAATTAATCTAAAAGAAGCTGTGATGTTCTGTATTTTCTCAGCACCTGGATCACACCATATGTATGTAAATTACCTGATGACTGGCCGTTTTCTATCACAGACAGATAAGTTCTATTGGGCAGGGACCACTTTTATCTTTGTACTTAAGTTCAGAACATTCCTGACACCCAGTAGGTATTTGCTAGATGACAGATGAATGAGTAAGTGATGTCTCACTAATGAGCTATACACTTCCCCAGAAAATGCTGACATAGAAGGCAGTCTGGAACTTTCTGTGTAAATATGCCACTGTGCTTTTCATGTTCTCTGGGGTAGTGGGTGTTCAAAGTCTAATGATAAGCATCCATTACTGAGATGGAAAAGTTACTTGAATAGAGACGAGAACTAATCTAAAACACTAAAGTTGATCAAATCATTGTTAGGAACATGAAATTGTGCTTGCATTCTGTGCTGACCATGTAACTTTTTATCAGAGATTTTATCTTTTGACTGAACAGACCTACTAAGAGCATTTCTTGGGCAAAACACACTGATTGGTACTCGTCCAACAGGGATGCCATTATAAGTTACTCTAGTCTGGTTTGCTTGCTCAGAGTTCAATAGTCCTTGGTGAACTAAGAAAATCCACCCTCTGCGTGTGAAAGACAGAAGTCTGGACTCACCAGAAGGCCCAGTCAACAACTCTCTCTCTTACCAGTACACCTGGAGGTTCTCAAGTTCCATAAAACCACAGATTTTATATCAACTTACTTCTTATAGGTCCTTTGCCGCCTTTTGCACTGGGCATTTCTTCATCAAACTTTGGGTTATTGAGCAAATTGTGTACTCCAAGAACAGCTGCAAACAAAGATAACCAATAAGTAATGTTTGGAAAAGCATGTTAGGTTGTCCACATTGTTAATTTGTCCTTTAAAGAATAATTCTTTTTTTAAAAAGATTTATTTTATTTATGCACACAAAAGCTGGGGTACAGGCCAGAGATGTGGGGTGGGGGAGAAGATTCATCAGAGACAGAGTGGGGAACAGAACAGGCAAACTGACTGAAATACACTGCCTAGGGGAGCAGCAGGCGAGTCAGGAGAGGTCTGCCGCGCCATGTGGGAATCTCCCTGGCCGGCTGGGTATCGAACCCTTGCTGCAGAGGCTGTGGATTGCCGCACAGCACTGTGCTTAACCCCTTGTGCCACCAGGGAGGCCCCAAAAGAACAATTCTTCATATTATGAGTATGTCTCCAGATCCTACCTTCCTAAAACAGTGCAAGGCACTTGTGTAGTGTTAAACAAGCTTTCTTAAAAAACCCTCCTTCTGAGACCACTAGCAATCTCCTATATTAAACATGTGGAAGCATTTAGGAAATAAGGGACAACGGTCTAATTATGTCCTCAAATTACTGTAACTTGCTTAGACTTCCTATTTATATAGAATTACTCCCTTCAGTTTTCTCATCTCTAAAATATGAAGGTAGTCTTGACTCTAAAGATACTTTAAGATCTAACTTTTTTTCTTTTTAAAGATTTATTTATTTATGCATACAAGAAATGGGGGTGCTGGGTGGGGTGAGAGGATTCACCAGAGACAGAGTAGGGAGCAGAACAGGCAGACTGACTGAAATACACTGCTGAGGGGAGCAGTGGGCGAGTCAGGAGAGGTCTACTGTGCCATGTGGGTAGCTCCCTGGCCGGGGATCGAACTTACGCTGCAGCGGCTGCGGATAGCCCTACAGGCTGTGTCTTCACTCCTTGTGCCACGAGGGAGGCCCTTTTCAAGATCTAACTTTTTATAGATTATGACATGTGTTTTCCCAGAGGCAAGTATCAGCAAGATCTAGGATCTTTTTTGCTGTAAGCCTCATCTCTCCCATTTCTCAGAACCAAAAGAAATTGTCCTTACCCATCTAGAGTACCCCAAGGTGGGAAATAACAGAAGAGGTGTCAGCAATAAAAACTTGAAGACTACTGTCTGAGTCTCCTGTAGTACCTGGAACTTGCAGCAGGAGGCAGCACAGTACGCAAATAGCAGCCCCACAGTGCCCATACTGCTTTGCCTATGTTGATGAAACTATAGGTGAGATTGGCCTCCTGGAGCAGGATCCCAGAATAATCTGTCAACAGGTGGCAGAGGAGGCCTCTAAACTCATCAGCTATAAACTGTAATCTACAAATAAGAGGGAGGCAGGCTATACAGTTTGAGAGAGCAAACGCTTAAGCCAGCAAGTCTAGGATGTGAGTGCCACCGGGGAACACTAACATATGATGTGCTACGCGAGTGACTTGGGAAGTTACTAAGTGCCTCTGAGCCTCAGTTTCCTCATCTATAAAATAATTATATTTTACGTTTTACAAAGATTAAACAACTTTCTATGTCAGACACTGTTTTAAGTTCTTTACAACGTCTTATTAAATAACAAATTCTTAATAAATAAGAATTTATCACTGTTTCCTGCACTATCTAGGGAAAAGATGCCTTATTTGATAACCACAGGTCACTGAAACCATCCAACCTATCTGTCTTTGGCTCTGTACTCACTGAGCACTTCGAATCATAATTAGCTCAATGTCAAGTTTTTTTTTTTAAAGATTTATTTATTTATACAAGAACTGGGGTACAGGCCAGATGTGCGGGAGGTGAGAGGGCTCACCAGAGACAGAGCGGGGAATAGAACAGGTAGACTGACTGAAATACACTGCTGAGGGGAGCAATGGGCGAGACAGGTGAGGTCTGCCATGCCATGTGGGTATCTCGCCAGCTGTCCAGGATTGAACCCACACTGCAGAGGCTGTGGACAGCTTCACAGTGTCGCCCTCAACCGCCTGTGCCATCAGGGAGGCCCAAGTTTTTTTTTTTTAAAGATTTATTTATTTATGCATACAAGAGCTGGGGTGTAGGCCAGAAGTGTGGGGAAGTGAGAGGATTCACCAGAGACAGAGTAGGGAGCAGAATGGACAGATGGAAATACACTGCTGAGGGGAGCAACAGGCAAGACAGGAGAGGTCTGCTGTGCCATGCGGGTCACCTCCCTGGCCAGGGATCGAACTCATGCGGCAGTGGCTGCAGATAGTTTCGTAGTGCTGCGACTTAGCCCCTTGCGCCAGAAGGGAGGCCTCCTGATGTCAAGTTTTAATTTTCATTTCATCTCCTTCTTGTGAATCTGGCTAGTTGATCAGTCATTTACAGCCTGGCCCCAATCTGACAGCTATAATATGCATCATTGTCAGGATCAAATCTCTACACCAGCAGAGCTGAGACCAGACTTTGGGTGGTAACCACAAGGTTCTGTCTTACAGGCCATCTGCTGCTCCCTTAATGAACTGCCTGTCTTTCTGCTCTTGATCTGCCACGATGACATTTCTTGTCTAAATCTCGATGGCTATCGACTCACCTACTCACAGGGCTGTTCCAGATCTTTCAGAAAGATCCATCCTAGAGAAGATGCCACCATCCCCGCTTCCCTCTTCCTCCCACTTCCTCCTGAGTTCAGAGGATGGGGGAGAGAAGGGCTTAGTAAAGGTGAGTAAGACAGTTTCCTAAGGGATTGTCCCCCTGGTTGTTTTATGTTTGTTTGCTTTTGGTATGAATTTTAGGATCTATCCTCTCTCAAGTGATCAGTGCTTTTTTTCTTTCTCCTTACACCTTATATATTTCCTGGCAATTCAAGCCCAGCCCAGCCCTGAATTCTCCCTTTGGGCACTTTCAGAACAGATCATGAGGCAGCCCTTGGGAGGAGAAGTAACCATAGTTAGGATCCCTCCACAGCAACCACAGGGCTAAGATTCGATCATCACAAATCACCTTCTTAGCTGTGTGACTCAGGCACCATCTTTGTTTTATTTTTTTTAAGATTTATTTATTTATGCACACAAGAGCTAGGGTATAGGTCAGAGGTGTGGGGGATGAGAGGATTCACCAGAGACAGAGTGGGGAGCAGAATAGGCAGATTGACTGAAATACATTGCTGAGCAGCGGGTGAGACAGGAGAGATTTGCTGAGCCATGTGGGTCATCTCCCTGGCTGGGATCTATCTAGTGCTGCAGTGGCTGGTGATAGCTTCATAGTGCTGAGACTTAACCCCTTGTGCTACCAGGGAGGACCCTATTTTGCTGCTATTGTTAGGAAAACTAGGAAAAATGAGCAGATTGAGCTGAATATGGCTTTACCTTAGTGAGTGAATGTAACACTAAGTCACTCCTGCTCCAACGTCAGGCTAACAGACCTCTTAGTGGGAAGAAATTGAACAGTGACTACATGGAAAAGCAAGAACTTCAAGAAAATTTTGTGATGACATGTGGTAAAATGTCATATGTGAAAGCCCCTAGGAAGCCTAAAGGCTATTATTTTAAGTTCTCAATACTCTTTCATATTTATTCTGTTTGATTTCCCATCTAACTCTTGAGTTTTGTAGGATGGGCATGATTTGGGCATTTTATACAGAGATATGGTTTTACAGTCTACAGCTAAAGTACAGCAAAATCATGTTTGCTTAGAGAGAGTAAGTCACCTGCATCAAGTCTTATAGCTACACAGTGGCTCAACTCACTTGTAATAATAGATAGTATGGAAATGCTCAAAGGCCGCTGCCATGGGTGCCAGCATTGCCTGGAGGTCACAGAGCCACACAGGAAAGTTCGCCAGAGCTGAGAACCAACCTGCAAGATCGTAGAGTTCTGTGTCAGAGGCGCTGGCCAAGGCTTCCTCCAGTTCTGGGTCGAGGGTTACTTTTTCTTCTACGGGCTTTCTCTCTATTGGTTTTTCTTTGGGGATAAAGACTCTCCCTTTAAAATCAGAAGAAAAACAAAAACCATTATGTACTGCCGCCTAATTGTAGGGTAAGGGCACTGACCAGAGATTGTAGCTCTGGCCGTTTGGGGCTATGTCATTAAGCTACCGAACATCCAATTGGGAGTCCCTAATTGCCGGGATAATATTACTGTCAATAATCTGTGAAAGGAAGGTTACAGGAGGAGCGCTGCATTCTGCATCACAGAAATCTGAGATGGTGCTTGTCCTTAACCAGAAAGGGAAACTCAGATTTGGGCAAGAGGGGCCTCTGCTGCACTCACCTCCCACCCCCCACCTACCAATGGAGCAGTCACGGGCCAACGGAGCATTCCCATCCAGAGCACAGACACCTGCTTAGACTACACTCCAGCTAGCTGGGGCCCTGGAATTTCCAGCCCAAACACCCCCAGCCTGCTTCCCTGGGGTGCATAAATTCCTTTACCAGGCCCACCCTCCTAAACGCAGGTCAGGTCGCACTGTGTGGGTGGCAGTTTATGGGTGGGCGTGGAAAACCTGTGGGGCTTAGAGCACATGGCATTTGGAGCAGAGGTTATATAGGGCCCCCTCCAGAAGACCTTCCACTGCTCTAAGCTCATCCATTGGTCCTTCTGGGGCCCGGTAGACTCCCCACTCTGATCTCTGGAAAATATGCTCCCTGCTCATTTGTGTTGCTTTTCAACCTTCTCTAATCAATATTGTGCAATTATATACCCCATCTATTCCTCAAACAGCTCCTGCATTCCTAACTCCCCCATGAACCATCTGCAGATTAATATGAATCAAGAGATAACTTACATAGCTGCTGTTCCAATCTCTCTCTGAGAAGACAACAGCTTCCCCCGTTAATGTCAGTATATAGTGGGACTTTAGTGAAGATTTGACTTATAATTTATTTCTTCTTTCACAATTATATTAGTCCAATAGCAACCATGCTGCCATAGAAACAATTCCATGTTCTATGGTAATCCTTGGTTATTTGCCCAATTTGTCATTGTTCACTTTTATTTTCTACACTTGATCTTAGCCAAAAGGCCAAGAAGTGATCGCTTTTATTTTCATACTAAAATGACATCACCAATGGCACATGAGTCACTGAATGCGCACAATTCAGAGGAGAGCCAGGATGCTGTGTAAGGGACGCAGCAGTGCTATGAGATATGGCACCAGGAACGGCACACCTGCTCCCCGGGCCATGGTACAGGAGCTCAGAGATGGCATTTATTTGAACCCATATTTATCAAGTACCTCCCCTTCTGGCAGTGTCTGTGCCAAGATGCCAGAGAGACAAGGCTCCACCTTGGAGATCGTGACTTAATGTGGAAAACACCCCAAATCCAATGTAAATAAATAGCGATAGTGTAGTCACAGAGCTATGAAAGCAGTGAACAAGCATGACGACAGTAAGGAGGGTCTATTTCAGATAGAGAGGTTGGGGAAACCTGAGCCCCTGCTCCTTAAGCTGAGATTTCTAAAATGTGGAAAATGGGGGTGTGGGTTCAAGGGAAGGGTCCATGAGAAGACTTTGAGACGGGAAAAGAACGTGGCAGGATTGGGGAGTTAAATGAAGACCGTGGGACGGACTGAGCTGGGGGAGGAGAGGTATAGGCAGAGTGGAGGGTGGGGCTGGCTCTCCCAGGCTGAGGACCCCAGCAAGGATTTTGGACTTTAAGCAGGGAAGTGACACAATCTAATTTCTGTTTTAAAAAGACTATTGCCATGAGGTTATCAACAATCATTAGCATCTACTGATCCAAGTCCTCATCCGTCACTAAGATGCCTGGACTGGTGATTGATATCTGTGTTTCCTGCAAAGGGGAGCTCAGGGTCAGAGTTCACACCTGGCATGAAGAAACATCTCCTGCTCCTTGGGGAGGGCCTCTGTGGCCTATCACAGGGCTCCTCTCACTCCACAACAAGCTCCTCAGGGCAGGGCAGCATCTCCCTGTGGCGGCAGCGCCAGGCCCATGGCTCTGCAGAGGTGGTGCTAGGGAAATGCTGGATAAATAAAGGACTGCCTGCACTGGCCTCATGGTAGCTTCGAGGGTCTGGTGCAAGGGGCATCCCGGCATGGAGTACAAAGGCCCTGACAGTAACTCACCCAGCAAAGAGAGAAGCACTGGTGCCACTTACACATAGCACTGTTTCACAAGTCCAAAACTTTTTTCTTTGGGGCTAAAGATTTTTTCACAGAACTCACTTAAGTATCATCACACTCTAAGTATACTTTTTTTTTTTTTAAGATTTATTTATTTATGCATACAAGAGCTGGGGTACAAGCCAGAGGTGTGAGGCTGGGGGAAGGTGAGAGGATTCACCAGAGAAAGAGTGGGGAGCAGAACAGGTGGATCTACAGAAATACACTGCTGAGGGGGGCAGCGGGCGAGGCAGGAGAGGTCTGCTGCGCCATGCAGGTCACCTCCCTGGCCGGGGATCCAACTCGTGCTGCAGTGGCTGCAGATAGCTTCAGAGTGCTGCGTCTTAACCCCTTGTGCCACCAGGGAGGCCCCTCTAAGTATACTTTTATTTTATTTTATTTTTAAGATTTATTTATTTATTTACACAAGCACTAGGAACAGTCAGAATCACAGGAGGATGAGAGAATTCACCAGAGCCAGAGCAGAGAGCAGAGCAGGCAGAAGGACCGAAGTACACTGCTGAGGGGAGCAGCGGGCGGCAGGAGAGGTCTGCGTGCCATGTGGGACCCTCCTCCGGTGGCCGGGGAGCAGCCGGGGATCAAACCGGCGCTGCAGAGGCCGCGGGCAGCTTCCCAACCCAGCGCTCAACTGCTGCGCCACCGGGGAGGCCCTAAGTATACTTTTAATTAATCTACATATTCTGCCATTAATCTACATACTCTTTTTCGAAGTAGTGCTAGGTTCACCGAGGAAAGTACAGAGTCCCACATATTCCCAGTGCCCACACTCACAGCCTCCCCCATTATGGCATCCTGCAGAAGACTGGTATAGTAGTTACAATGGCTGAGTCTACATTGACATCATTATCACCCAAAGGTGACAGTTTACATTAGGGTTCGCTCTTGGTAGAGTACCTTCTGTGGGGCTGAGCAAATGCATGACAACATCTCTCTCTCAGCATGCTTCTTTTTCATACTGAATCCAGTTCATGGGCTTATTTCCCTCTTGCAGGTAAGCTCCCTTGCTAGACCCCCCTTGACAATACATTAGGAAAGCCGAAGATGCGCTGCCTGTCGTCCTTACCTTTCTTTTCTCCAGTGAAGGGCACAAAGTCTTCCCTGTCTTTCTGCTCCAAAGCCTCCTTCTCCAGGTACATCAGGAGGTGCTCACGGTCAAAAGGACCGGTGGCTGCCTTCTGAGTCTGGTCTTTCTGTCGGAAACCAGCGGGCAGCAGAGCGCTCTGAAAAGACAGAAGTGAGCAGGAAGAAAGATGTCTGTCCAGTGGATACTCTGTTAACACCCCTTGCTATACCTAGGAGAGGCAGAGAGGATACCTGTGCAGAGAACGGAACGGGGTGAGCTGAAGTCTCCAGCATATTCATGAGGCCCCACTTGCTTTAATAGGCTGTGCTGAGAGAGGGCTCCCAGCAAAAGCAGGCAAAACATAGACAACTTCTGAGTTTTCTGAAACTAGAACGAGGTAGCAAAAGGCCAGACATCTTTCGTGGCCTTTTCCCTCTCAGATGTCACTTAGGCTTGGCTGGGTTTGTACCCAAGGTGTCCCCAGGAGGCAATTGGGGATTCTAACAAGATGCTCTAGTTATATGGTTGTACTATTTTTTTTTTTACAGACACATGATTTCTTTTTTTAAATATATATTTTATTTTATATAATTCTTACATCATTTTTCATTTTTGCACAATGCATGTATTTTCATCTTGGTTATAGTCCCCATACAATTCCCACCCCCCTCATTTTGACCCTAATCTCTCCTTTCCTTCCCCCTCCTGCCCCCCATAGTGTGTCCCTAGTTCATAGTTGCTTGTTGATTTTGATTTTTTCTTTATTATAATTAGTCTTTTTCCTGGTTCCTTATTTAGGTTTTCTATACTCTCTATTTATACCCCATCTCTTGGGGAAACATCCAAGCATGGAAGTGAATGTTGTGGCAAATGTTGATATCTGTTTGACTAAACTTAGGGATGCCTTTCTTACATTTTCTTAAAAGAAAAATGAAGGGCCTCCCCGGTGGCGCAGCGGTTGAGCGCTGGGTTGCGAGGTTGCCCGCGGCCTCTGTGGCGCCGGTTCAATCCCCGGCTGCTCCCCGGCCACCGGAGGAGGATCCCGCATGGTGCGCAGACCTCTCCTGCCGCCCGCTGCTCCCCTCAGCAGTGTACTTCGGTCCTTCTGCCTGCTCTGCTCCCCGCTCTGGCTCTGGTGAATTCTCTCACCCTCCCGCGCTTCTGACTGTACCCAGTGCATGTATAAACAAAACAAACAAACAAATATAATAAATAAATAAATAAAAACATGCCTCTATAAAAAAAAACTATTAAAAAAAATGAATACCATTACTTTAAAAACAATGCAATATTCAAAGTATCTGGCACCTCAGAAAATCATGTAAATAATTTGCAGTGACATTTTTATTTCTATTAAATTCACTATTTTGGATGCTTCTGATTCTAAAGTAAAGTTAATAGCATCAGGGCTGAAGAAACTGCTTACCAATCAAACACTACAACAAGCTATTTAGTTTTCAGCTTATGACATCTAGTTAGACTTGTCTTTCTTCAACCAATGGAAAATATTTGTCTCCATTTATTTTTATTATTTATTTATTTTATTTTTAAAGATTTATTTATTTATTTATACAAGCACTGGGTACAGTCAGAAGCGCAGGAGGGTGAGAGAATTCACCAGAGCCAGAGCGGGGAGCAGAACAGGCAGACTGACAAAGTACACTGCTGAGGGGAGCAGAGGGTGGCAGGAGAGGTCTGTGCGCCATGTGGGACCCTCACTGGCGGCCGGGATCGAACTGGCGCTACAGAGGCTGTGGGCAGCTTCGCAGCCCAGCGCTCAACTGCTGTGCCACCAGGGGAGGCTCTGTCTCCATTTATTTTTAAATTTTAATTTATTTTTATATTCAAAAGGGCAGGTTTATTATAAGAAGGGGAAGGAAGTAAAGGGTGTTTGCACAGACATAAGTGGACAGAAAGCACTGCCTCTGAAAGGGACAGGTTTGTTAGAAGGGAGGCCTGCATATGTGCCTAGCCACTGGTTGGCAGGAGAGCTGCTGCTTTGTCCCCATTTACATTAAACTGAAGCACCATTTGCCATATCATATTACAGATGTGGCTATGGAGGCTCTTCGTGAATTTAAAAGGCAAGTGACCCAGAATCAATCAGGGGAGGAACACACACAGATCTGTGTTCGCTGCTAAGGGACTTCTCAGCCATTGTTTAAGGTCCAAGGTGCACCATTTATCCTGTGCTGTCACTAACCACTCGGCTGTGGGTCCAGGTCACTCACCTCAGGATCTAGGTCATCAAGAACATTTTCCAACTGTTTCAGTTCCTCTTCTGAGAGTTTGCCAAGAAGTTCATCTTCATCAATGTTCTTATATTTCTCCAGCTCTTTTTGAAAAGGAAGTGCCATGGCTTCTTCTATGCCTCTCTCATGGACCATCAATTTATAAACAGGCCAGTTTCCTGAGATCTCAGAATACTACCAATAAGAAAGAAACCCTGTTATTGCCTTTCTGTAAATAGGGCTCATTAACAGGAGACAGGGCTATGCTATCTGCCAGTGGAGTCTTTCTACTGGACAAGTGATTCAACAAATAGGCAACAATCACCTTCATTTGCAGAACCATCTGACTGCTCATCAAGTATCTTCATATATATTATTTCACTTATATAGATCTTTATGATAACCCGTAAAGGAAACCTGGGCATATATTAATATCCCATTTTACAGATGAAGATTCTGAGGTGAAGGTGGTGGCTAAGTGCCTTGCTCAGGCCTCAGAGTTGGGATGTGCCAGGCATTCTATTCTCAGTGTAGTGAGTGCCTTTCCACCATATTACTCTGCCTCCTCCAGCTTTCCACAGAAAACAGTAAAGGACAATGCACTAATTGTAAGGCAGTTGTAAGAAGCATACTTGTGTCTTTTCAGAGAGTGATGAGAAGAATACAAAATGGGGTTCATTCAGAAAAGAGAGTGTGGAATGACATGTGAGAAAGCATTGTCCAGGAACTCCCCTGCAATTTAAGTAAGATTCTAAAATCCTGGCTGCATAATCATTCTGGTCTACTTTTCTCCTCTCTTCTTTCTTCATTTTCCACTCTCTTTTTGTCTCATTTCCTTCTTGTTTCTTTAGCCACACTCCCTAATTCTTTATTCCTTTAGTCCTTTCTACTTTTTATGACCCTTTTCAATATCACCATACTTCTAAACTTCCATGCAAAATGAAATCACTTTTTCCTTGCAGTGGATTTTACAGATCATCCCTAGGAGGATAATAGTGCATTCAGGAAATAGCAATGTACTTAACCAATTGTGTTTCTCTGTAGGAGATATTAACATCAATCAGATCTTCCAAGGCAATTAATATTTGCTGTATACCTACTACCTGCCAGGCATCATTCTAGAAAACAGGAATACACAGATAAATATAACCCCTTCAAAGAGATTACAGCTCAGAGAGACACACAAATAGCAGTAACATCACTAGATAAGTGTTATAACAGAAAAAAAATGCTTAAAGTGAGTTTAAGAGCAACATGAAGACATAATCATGGGATAGGGGAGAGTGAGGTTTGAGGGGAAACTAAAACAGAGGTCTGTTTGTGCCTTGAAGGAAGAGGTGGTAGGCACATGGGGGGCAGGGAGGCTATCCCGGGAAAATGGCACCACTTAAACAAAGCCACAAAGAGAAGAAAGTACTGGATAAACTGGTGAGTAGTTGGTGTGGCCAGAGAGGAGGATGGAAGGTAGGGTGGAAACTGAAGACAAGGAAGGACATCTGTGAATGGTCTTCCATGTATGCCTTGTCAAGGACCTGCACTTTATTCTGTTGGAGATGGGGAGCCGCCACACATTTTTAAAATGGAAGAATGATCTGAGAAGTCCTGTTGTTTGGTAGGGTAATTCAAACAGTAAGAATGAAGAATGGGTTGGCACGGAGAGATATTTGTCATAGGCGGGCCATTTAAGGGCTATTAGAAATGTTCCTTTTCCCTCCTTACGAATTCAACTGCTCACAATGGTCAAGTTGGTGGTTTTTCTATTTAGGTTCCTTTTCCACATACAATGTAACTCTCTCAGCCAACTAAAACTGCAGTAGCTATATTTCAATAAAAAAAAAATCCCACTAAGGTCAAAGAACTAACTGGATCATAATACACTTTGTGCTGGGCTTAGGTAGCACTAATAGTGTGATGCTGGACAAGGATCTTCACCTGTCAGGTCCTTAGCATCAATGTCCTCCATAATGGAGTCTATCATGTACCATTTGCCACATTATTCTGAAGTTGAGTTTTACAACTGATGGTTGACAATTAGTACTAGCCCAGCAGCAGTCAAGATGTACTCATCACCATCTATGTATGGACACATATTAAAAGCACAAGCTTCAAAACTAACAGAAAGGACATCAACAGTAAAATTCCAGGCCTCCCTGGTGGCGCAAGGGGTTAAGCACCACACTATGAAGCAATCTGCAGCCTCTGCAGCTCGAGTTCGATCCCCAGCCTGCCAGGGAGCTACCCACATGGCGAGGCAGACCTCTTCTGTCTCACCCGCTGCTCCCCTCAGCAGGGTATTTCAGTCAGTCTGCCTGTTCTGTTCCCCACTCTGTCTCTGGTGAATCCTCTCAACCCCCACATCTCTGGCCTATACCCCAGCTCTTGTATGCATAAATAAATCTTAAAAAAAAAAAAGCAACCAAGTACAGGCCACAAAACTGCCTTTGGGTAGCTATCAGACATTAGAACTTGAACTATTCTCTGAGTCCCTTGTGTCCCCCCCCACCCCGCCCCAGCTCACAGGTGAACTCTGCTTCCAAGTACTCCTGCAGAGCACACTGCAACCTCAGCCCATGTCCTCCCCGTTAGCTCAGTGCCCATGACCACATTTACACATCTGTAACAGAAGAGAACACATGTTTTTTTCACAGATTTTTTAAAAAGATATAAAAAATGTTATTCCTGTGGGGGAAAAACAGATATTGATGACTATGAGTCAAAATTATTCAGAAGCTTGGAATCTGAACATGAAGATGTTTTAAGAATATTAACCCGTTCATTTGCATTTTCCTTTGTTATGTATACACAGGGTGATACGATTTAAAAAATTATATATAGTCATAGCAGCCTTATTTGAAATAGGCAACAACTGAAAACAATCTGAATATTCATTAGTAGGTGAGTATAGCCATAGTAAAGTGTGTATAGCTACATAATGGAAATACTCAGAAGTAAAAACAAACTCTTGATATACACAACTACATGGATGAACCTCAAAATAATGATACCGAATGAAAGAAGCCAGGCCAAGAGGAATGTATACTGTAGAATTTCGTTTATCTAGAATTACAGAAAATGTAAACTGATCTATATGTCAAAAGTACTTAGGGATGGGAAGAGAGGGGGGCAGAAGGTGGTCTGTGAAGGGGCCTGAGGAAACTGGGGGATCAGACATAATTTCACTCCCTTAATTGCGGTGATGCTTTCACAGGTACATGCATTTGTCAAACTTATCACACTATACACTCAAAATATGAAATTTATTGTGTCAATTAAAAGATTTCAAAAAGGTATTTAAGTCTGAAAAAGCTCTATGGGTAGAGTAAAATTATATTATTAAGAATCCATGTGTTGGGCCTCCCCAGTGGCGCAGTTGGTTGAGCACCCCTCTGTGAAGCTGTTCGCAGCCTCTGCAGCACCAGTTCGATTCCCAGCCAGCCAGGAAGAAACCCACATGGTACAGCAGACCTCTCCTGCCTTGCCCGCTGCTCCCCTCAGCAGTGTCTTCAGTCTGTCTGCCTGTTCTGCTCCCCACTCTGTCTCTGGTGAATTCTCTCACCCTCCTGCGCCTCTGACTGTACCCCGGTTCTTGTATAAATAAATAAATCTTTTTTTTTTTTTTTAAATATTTATTTATTTATTTATACAAGCACTGGGTACAGTCAGAAGCGTGGGAGGGTGAGAGAATTCACCAGAGCCAGGGCGAGGAGCAGAACAGGCAGAAGGACCAAAGTACACTGCTGAGGGGAGCAGCGGGTGGCAGGAGAGGTCTGCGCGCCATGTGGGACCCTCCTCCGGTGGCCGGGGAGCAGCCAGGGATTGAACTGGCGCTGCAGAGGCTGCGGGCAGCTTTGAAACCCAGCGCTCAACCGCTGCGCCACCGGGGAAGCCCAATAAATAAATCTTTTTTTAAAAAAAAAAAAGAATCCATGTGTCATACTTTAATTGGCAGCATTTTTTTCTTAAATTTTATTTATATAAGACCAGGGTACAGGCCAGATGTGTGGGAGGGTGAGAGGACTCACCAGAGACAGAGTGGGGAACAGAACAGGTAGACCGACCGAAATACACTGCTGAGGGGAGCAGTGGGTGAGACAGGAGAGGTCTGCTATGCCATGGGTATCTCCGCGACTGGTGGGGATCGAACTGGCACTGCAGAGGCTGCAGACAGCTCCACAGCGCTGCGCTCAGCCGCCTGCGCCACCGGAGAGGCCCAGCATTTTTTTTCCTTAATGGCGTATAAATAATGACTTATAACTTTGATGATATCTTAGAATTGATACATCTATCAACTATTCTAGTCCGGGATTCTTCAGCTAGACCCCTGTTCAACATCTTCCCCTGAAACAGGTCTGCTCTCCTGATTTCCTAGTCTATCACTTCCTGCACTCAGGCCACCTTCAGATTCTTCCCTTTCTTGCAGATAAGCACGTCCAGCAGATTCTACTCACATTGCACTTTTCACATCATCCCTGCCTATCATTTTTGGATTGAACCTTTGTCCCTTCTGGCCTGGACTACTCTAACTGCATCTTGAAAAGTTTCTATTCTTCCCTCCAAGTCATCCAGGCACCATGAGCTGATTGTCTTTCTTAGCACTGTTAACAAGCCACTTGCCCGGTGAGGACTTACCATGGTTCCCTCTCATCTACAGAATGAAATCCAGAGGGCCAAGCATCCAAAGTTACCATCATCTGGTTTTGACCTGAACTTAATTAATTTCCTGGGAAGCCCTCCACTCCAGTCAAAATGGCTTAGTCACTCTCTGAGGTAGGCAGAATAATGGTCCCCGAAAGATGTCCATATGTTAGCCCCCACAACCTGGGAATGTTACTTTACATGGCAAAAGGGACTGATGTGGCTGAATGAAGTATCTTAAAGTAGGGGGGGCTATCTTGGATTATTAGGTGGGGTCAGTGTCATCATAAAACAAGGCAGAGGGAAGCAGAAGAGTCATAATGAGATGTGATGTCAGAAGCAAAGGGTCAGGCTGATGCAATCTCTGGCTTTGAGGAGAGAGAAGGGGCAGGTGTCAACAGTCAAGAAATGTGGGCGACCTCTAGAAACTGGAAAGGCAAGAAAATGGATTCTCCTCAGGCCTCCAGCGGGAATGCAGCCTTATCAATACATTCAATAAAAGCTGTTTGGAGCTCTAACCTCCAAAACTGTGACAGCAATAAGAAACATACACTCTCTTATCCACATACTTCCATTTTCTAAGATTATTGTATTGGATCTCTTCTTTCTAAAATATTGCTTGTTCCTCTACATATATACTCTCCATCCTGCTCTGGGTCCCATTAAGGTGATCTATTTCACTGCTTCAAAGGGCTGCCCCTCCTTGTTTGGCCAGTAGGAGGTACCAGCAGGGGACTGGAGGTTAGGAGGGGAGGGCAGGAGACAGCAGACCTGTTTCAGGGGAAGATGTTGAGCAGGGGTCTAGCTGAAGAATCCTGGACTAGAATAGTTGATAGATGTATCAATTCTAAGATATCATCAAAGTTATAAGTCATTATTTATACGCCATTAAGGAAAAAAATGCTGGGCCTCCCCGGTGGTGCAGGCGGCTGAGCGCAGCGCTGTGAAGCTGTCTGCAGCCTCTGCACACTCCCATCAGGCAGCCCTCTCCATACAGCTACCCTCTGCTTGCTGATTTCAGGCCTTGAAGTGGCAAAGGCTCCCTATTGTGGCTGGTGCCAAATTTCTGCCTTATTGGATTCCCTAGCTCTCCCGTCGTCGTAAATAGCCTCTTTATTAAAATTCCCTCAAATTATTCAGTTTGAGTGTGTTTTCTGTTTCTTGTTGGGACCTTGGCTGATAAAGTAATATGACTTGGGAAGTCCTTCTGTATTCTCACAGATTTTCCATGTGCTCTGCTTTTGAGAGCTGGCTTGGATTCCAATGCTGCAGGACCACAGGATATCAGAGCTTAATGAGGCCTTCAAGATCATCCTGTCCAGCGACATGGTTGGCTTCCCTGTTACTTCTCTGATTGCTCCTTCTTGGTCTTTGTGGCAATTGTTCTTCTTCCACTTTAAATACTGGCATACTTCCAGGTTCTGTTTTAGAACTGTTTTTCTCATACTATAATTGTACCTGAGGGAACTCACTGCTTCCAAAGTTTAAATTATAAACCATATCCTGAAGACCCCCACATTCAAATCTTTGTCCTAGACTTTGTTCTGAGGGTTAGATCCATAAATTTCCAACTATTGAAGTGACATCTCTGCTTGGCCGCCTCTGACACCTCAAATGTTAGAAGTGTTCTTATTATCTTTTCCTCCAAAATGCTTCACTCTAGAATTTCTGATTTCAGGAGGTTGACCAAGAAACCAGTGAGTCATCTTGATACCTTTCTTTTTTTTTTAAAGATTTATTATTTATTTATTTATTTATATAAGCACTGGGTACAGCCAGAAGCGCGGGAGGATGAGAGAATTCACCAGAGCCAGAACGGGGAGCAGAGCAGGCAGAAGGACCAAAGTACACTGCTGAGGGGAGCAGCGGGCACAGCAGAGAGGTATGTGCGCCATGTGGGACCCTCCTCCAGTGGCCGGGGAGCAGCTGGGGATGGAACCGGCGCTGCAGAGGCTGCAGGCAGCTTCGCAACCCAGCGCTCAGTCGCTGCACCACCAGGGAGGCCCCTTGATACCTTTCTTGTGTCCTCCCATCAATCACCAAATCCTCTCTGAATCTAATCATGTTGATAATATACCTACTTAACTTGCCTGCACTGCCCATAGCCAGCCTTACCCTGTTTGATCCATTCTTTACACAAATGAACAAAGTGTTGGGTTTAAACAATGTTGCTATAGCTTTTCAACATTCTACAGTACTTCCCATGGCTTTGAAGATAAGGTTCAAATTCAGTCTAGCCTCTGTCATCTTTGTCAGCCTCATGGTGCACTGTACTTCCCCTATCCCCCTGGCTCCAGCCTCCTGGACCACCTCCAATTTCTGGATCATGCCTTAAGCTGTTCCCTCTGCTCAGAGCATTTTTATCCCCTCCTCTGGCTGACTGCTCTCTTACTCACCTTCTAGCCTCCATGTAAACTTCAACTCCTCAGGGAAGCCTTCTTTGGACACTAGATAATATCTGGATCACTTCCCAGGCCCCTGACACCCCCTTGATTGCAGTTCTTGATTTTACTACAATTTCTTTTTCTATCTCTGTCTTCCTTGCTAATTTCTGGGAGAGTGGAGGCTGTATCTGTCTTTGTCATTGTTGTAATCCTGGCTCATAACACAGGACTTAACCCAGAGTATGCAGCCAACAAATATTGTGCAACAAAGATCACATGTAGGAAATGAGCTCAGAGAAGTGAAGTGAGTCCATTTCATTGTATTCATTGCCTCCACTGTGTCATGGAACTTTCTGAGGCCACCTAAGCACAAAGAAGTCACTCCTCTTTCTATTTGGCGTTCATCCCTTGCTCTCCAGTTATCACTTCATGTATGTTACATATAGGTTATCTTTCCAACTACACCACAAACTCCTGAGAACAGGGACAATGTCATCTTTCCTTGTATTCCTGGGTTTCTCAAACTAGGTTATTCATTCAGTAAGTATTTGTTGAAAGCCCACCTTTTCTGGACACTTCTGGGACAAAAGCTGTGCACAATACATGATGTCTGGTGACCTAACTGAGCTTACAATTTAGCAGGGAAAGACATTAATTCAATAGCTAAAATTTTATGTTAATACTATGTAACAATACCTGTTAAAACAAATTGCTTGTGCTGGGTCAACATATCAGGGCATCTGAAAGCCACAGGAGAACAGCAACAAAAAAGAATGCATCCTCCTGGAGCACAACTTTGACTTGCAGAGTTAGTGGAAGCTGTTATTTTCCAGTAACAAATATACTACACAGATGTCAAGTCTTTTTTTTAAAGATTTATTTTATTTATGCATACAAGAGCTGGGGTGTTGGCCAGAGGTCCAGGGGTAAGAGGATTCACCAGAGACAGAGTGGGGAACAGAACAGGTGGCTCTCCTGAAATACACTGCTGAGGGGAGCTGCGGGCCAGACAGGAAAGGTCTGCTGCGCCATGTGAGTAGCTCCCTGGCTGGGGATCAAACTCACTGTAGTAGCTGGTGATAGCTTCACAGTGCTGAGACTTAACCCCTTGCCCCACCAGGGAGGCCCCAAAGTCAAGTCTTTTAAAGTCAAGTCTCACTTATAGCTCATAGCTGGCCTGTTTTACCTTCTTGCCCAAGTTCCTGTGTTCCCCCCTTAACCCCTGTCCTCCCCCCAGGGTTAACATTTGTTCTCTCTTCCTGTTAGTGATGCCACAGTAGAAAGTCTGTAAAGCACTGCTGCAACCTCACCTCTGGCGTTGTGTCTGTCCACAACAAGCATTCAACAGGCAACAAGACACTGCCGCACACACTGGAGTGAAGGTAACGCCACGCGAGGCTTCCAGAGCCAGGGTGAGCAAGCACAGCAAGCCAGTTAGGAAAGTGGAAAACAGAAGTGCAGCCTTGAGCTGAAGGAAGGGTGACCTGGGCTTTCAAATAGTCCTTCCTAGAGGCTGGGTGGTAACACAGCTGCGGAGGTGTGAACCTATTCCCTTAAATCCTATGCAGGATTGTAAAGCAACGTTACCTCAATAAAGGAAAAAAATAAATAAGAAGAAAAACCCCACAGATAACCCTTCCTATTATCCAAAGAAATGAGCCCTGCGAAGGAAAACATGAAGAGTGGCTTTCTTTGCTTCTCTTTCCACTTTCTTTTTTGAATAAATGTGGTAGGAAAGAGGAAAATTAAATACAAGACAGAAAGCCCAGCCTTTGGCCCTGTCCACGTGCAAAGATTTAGAGCCAAGGCCAAAACAAGCAGTTCTGTTTATTTATTTAATTATTTATTTATTTATTTATTTATTTATTTATATATTTATACAAGCACTGGGTACAGTCAGAAGTGTGGGAGGGTGAGAGAACTCACCAGAGCCAGAACGGGGAACAGAACAGGCAGAAGGACTGAAAACACTGCTGAGGGGAGCAGCGGGTGGCAGGAGAGGTCTGCGCGCCATGTGGGACCCTCGCCCGTGGCCGGGGATCAAACTAGCGCTGCAGAGGCTACTGGCAGCTTCACAGCCCAGCGTTCAACTGCTGTGCCACCAGGGGGAGACCCCAGTCCTGTTTATTAAGCCCAATCCAAACACTAAACTTTACAGAAGAGTAAAAAAATACTCTTAAAAACCTGGTAAGAAGCTTTTAAAATGGGCAAGGCACTGTCATGAATTGCTTTAGAGTAGATACACATCTAGGAAAGCTGCAAAGGACCGTCCAGAAAAGGACAGCTATGGCAATGAGAGAGGAGGGTTTGATAGAAGGGGGATGTAAGTGATGATTTATTCCCAACTGGGGGAATTGGGAAATGAGAAGTCAATCTTTTATTGTAAATCTTCAGTATCTCATACTTTCAAATAGTTAGTAAACAAATTTATGAGTCAAAACTACATTTTAAACTAGTAATTAAAACACAATAAGCATATCAATATATCCTCCAGTTAGACATGATTTGGTCCTATACTTCAAATTTAGTTGCCAGCAAATACAAAGATGTAACAGCAATGGTCCTTGCTTGGAATCCAGCTATTGATATGGTCCAATCAAGTCTGTTTCTTTCTTTAAAAAAGAAAAAAAAAACACAACACACCAAATGGTCTGGGAAATACTTTAGGAGATTTAGGGCAGAGAATGGGTGGGGCAAGGAGGAATTTCAGGCAAAAATATGGCAAGGCAGCTGGAAGGAAGAAGCTGAAAGAAGAATGAGGGACAGATCTAACCAGGAGGGAGCATTTATAGCTGAGACCATTTGTTCTCAATTTCCCAATCTCATAACACAAAAGTTGCCAGTTCTCAAATTGTGCTTGAAAACAGTCTCCCTTTAAAACAACAGTTTTCATGTAATAGTTCCACTAGTGACCACACCCCTTTGGTTCATAAGAACACACAAGACTCAAAGCGCGGCCCTTGGCATCAGCCACTGGGTACAGATCTGTGTGTGAGTGCCGACCTCTCTTAAGTCTCTGTACTTTTCTCTGTACAATAGGCACAGACCAGAACTTATCTCAGAAGGTGGAGGTGACACAACACAACACAATTATACATGGACTAGACATAGCACCTAGCATATGCAAGCCTTCGGTCAGAGCCAATTTCTTTTTGTACTCGGTCTAAGAATAATCTTTCTCTTCTGGGGGTATTTTCTCCCGTTTCCTTGTCAGGATTGGCTTGGACAAAGAGAGGCAGCATCCTGTAAGAGCCCTGATCAGTACTGCCAGGTGTAGCCAGCCGCCATGTGTAAGCTGGCCAACATAGGAGATAGAGTTCCTGGGCAGGAAGCAGCCAAGAAGCTTCCTGGCTGGGGCAGAAGATCTCTGGTGTGGAAGTCTTACCATCTGCCCAGAATGCCCCCTGGTTTCTAATTCTCTTGGCAAGTCCTACTTCCTACTGCTGCCTTATCCCTCTGTCTGGCCTATTCTCTGTTTTCTGGGGCGTTCCTGCTTCTTGACTTCTGTGTCTTTTTAGCTTTTAACTGCCTGTTGGTTCTAGTCACATCCTTGCCTTTGGGAAGTTCAGGGTTCCAACTTCCTGACTGCAGCCATGGGTTTCATGCTCTTTGACTTTTGGTGCACAGGCTCTCCTGGCTTCTGTCTGCTTAAGCAGTCTTTGGCCCACTTGCCTTGTCTCTTTCTCTGACATCTGTATCCATACTAGGTTTTAATCCATGATTTGTTATGATTTATGGTGCTGTGTGCACCTTGCCTTACCAAAATGAATGCCTTAAATATTTAGCCATGGTATGGTATGATACTGTCCAGTCAGAATACTTGTCATCCATAAAAATGACTATGGCCATCCCTACACATTCTGACTGAAGAAACAGCCCACCCTACTAGACTCTAGATACCTCCAATCACTAATGAGGGGCCTCCAAGATCTTTCATAGGGCTGGTGCCCCAGATCTTCCCCTTACTCCTAATGTCCAGGCTTGGCACAGCTGGCACTATACTTTATTTCATGAGCTTCTGTTGTTACCCATGGTCTTAGGGCTGACTTCTTATTCCCACTCCACCAGGTGCCCCTGGAGAAACTCAAGGATATTGGTAACACACTTGCAAGAGATGGGGTGCCTTGATTTAAAACAGGAAGGCAAAACATAAAAGCAGAAATACATGTATTTTAGGTACAGCAAAAAATGCCCTTGTAGACAGAATCTTTTTTCAAACTTAGGTTAATATAGTCAGCCAATAGATATTTATTGAAAGCCACCTCTGAGAAAAGGTTCTATATAAAATTAAGTGTTATATCTTAAGAGTCAATTCTATTTTTTGGTCTAGTTAAACAGGAAGTCTGTTCTGCACATGGCTTCTGTGAATCCCTCTGAGCCACTTAACAGTCTTTAGGAATACATTTGGTTATCGGCAGTTCCTACAAATGTAGGAAGCAGAGGAAACTCCACACCATCCATCAAAGAAAACTAGTTTCTTTAATACTTTCCTAATCCAAAGTAAGAAGAACCCCACTACCTTGAACTTCCTTCTACAGACACAAATCTCAGAAAGTAGAGAGGAAGGTACAACACTTTCAGGATGGTTCTTAGGTGGATCCATTCAATAGAATTTCTAAGATTTGTGAATCACTAATGCTTTGAGGTTGGAATTGGGGGATGGGGATCTTAAACATAAATGATTGCTAATAGCCAGAATGAACCAAAAAAGGAAACTTTCCTTGACTCCACTCACATTTCTAATAGAATTTAAATCTTAGGAACGTGAAGCCCCAGATTTACTCTGAATTGCTCACAGATTCAATGCAGCTCTCCAACATTAACTAGAGATCTCAAAACCCTTTCAAATTTACTTACCTCATTAATCTCCATTTTTTTATTTAGAAAGTTCAAATACAAAGAAAAGGTAATACTACAATAAGCACCCATTCCTTCTCTTTACCAACTGTAATCAATCTGCTATATATCTATGCTGGCTCCCCCACCCTAATTCTTCTTTTCCCCTTGAACCAGCTGAAAGATGCAGATGTCATAACACTTCATGTCGAATACCCAATCTCAAAAGAAGGACAGACCCACATAAGGGAGCACAGTTATTATACCTAAGAAAAAGAAATAACTCCACATTAGCTACTGTGGAGTCCATATTCAGTCCATATTCAAAAGTTCCCGACTGTCTCCAAATCATCTGTTACAGTGATTTTTTTTTTGATCCAGGATTCAGTTAAGGTTCACACATGCAAATGGGTTGTTACATCACTTGAGTATTTTCATATACAATAGTCCCCCACTCCACCTCACCTCACCCCACCCCATCACATGGGAAGCTCTGACCATAAACAGGAGATTCATAATAAGTGCTGCTAATCTTGATGGGAGACTCATAATAAGTGCTGCTAATCTTGACAACACCTCATCTGTACTATAAGGACATATTTTCTCGGGGGTCCCTGATGGCACAGGGGTTAAAAGTTTCAGCACTATCAAGCTATGGCCAGTCACTGTGGCAAGAGTTCCATCCCCTCCCCTGGCAGGGAGCAAACCCACATGGCTCAGCTGACCTCTCCTATCTCACCGGCTGCTCCCCTCAGCAGTGTATTTCAGTAGATCTGCCTGTTTTGCTCCCCACTCTGTCTCTGGTGAATCCTCTCACCCCTTCCCCACACCTCTGGCCTACACCCCAGTTCTTGGATGCATAAATAAGTAAAATAAATCTTTTTTTTTAAATCCACATTTTCTCTATGGTGTCTGCAATGAGATTCCTTGAAATAAGGTGAAAATCCTGTTCTCCAAACACCTTTCATTCAAAGGCTTTGTACCCCTGGATCAGTCCTTGCCGAAATCAGTTGTTAGGGTTTGCATAGTGTTGATTTCCTGGTTCTGTCATTCCTTCCACTGTGTACTTATTGTTCAATGACCCATCAGGATCCACCCTCCCTCTTCTCCTTGTATATACTCTCTGGTTACTTCTTGCTGGGGTTTCCTTCCCACCTTCTTGCTGACCACATCTGACCACTCCACCCTGCCCTGGGGAGCCATTTGCTTTTCCCTTTATCTGCTGATTCCATCACTTCACCTTTAATAAATCAAAAGCAAACGACAACAATAAAAAACACATTACCTACCATGTTACATTAATATACAAAAACTGAAATAGTTGTAGTGCATATCTATTTGGTTTGATCACAGAAAGCAGATAGAGAAATCTGTTTGCTTTTTCAAAAAAATCATACTGCTCACACCCTGAAAAATCTTTCCTCTTCACTAGGGTAAAGCCACTTGTTCTGTCACAATTAAGCTTTTTGTAATAGTGTTAAAGAAAAGCACCCTTTCAGTTTCCCCATAGGAGAACAGAGGTAGAAGTCATTTAGCCCAAAGGCCCATTTTACAGAGAAAGAGGCTTAGAGGGGTCAGGGGACTTCCCCAGGGTCCCCATTTCCCCCTTTTGTAATGATGGATCTAGGACAGAATCTGGTTTTAAAACTCTCTCCCGATGTTCTTTTCAAACCCTTCCCAAGTGCCTCGAGATTCAGATGTTTAATGGGCAAGGTGAAGCGGGAGGATTCGCGGCCTCCTTCCTTGTTAATTTGCATTTTTACGGCATCACCTCCCGGATCGGAACACTAAGTAAAATTTCTCATTAGGAGCCTTTTATTATTATTATTAAAAAAATAAAATCAGTCTTCATTTCTGCAGGGCAACGAGGGGAAACTGTTCAAGGGCGCAAGGCTAATCTTGGGGGGTGGGGGCCGCAGATCTGAGGACCTGCATCAGGCCTCCGAACGCTGCTTTCTCGAAAGCTAAAACGCCCTGCGCGTGACAGCTCCAGGCTCGTCAGAGAAAGACGCTCGCTGCAGCCCACCTTCCCCGTCCGCTGCTCTCCTGATGCATGAGACAACTCAGCTCCCAGGAGCCTGTCAAACATTTGCTGCACAAGAGAAATTGGGTAACAAAGCCCAGCATGGAAAAATCCAGCCCCGCAGCTCCGGGAGGCCAGACAGGAGACCGCGCCCTCCCTGCAGCGGCCCGGCGGGCTGCAGAGGCTGCGGAGACGCAGTGCGGGGCGCGGGACCCACACCCGGAGGGCGCCTCCCGCCCGCGCCGCCCTCCGCGCCGCTCCGCTCCGCGCCGCCCCCGCAGCCCGGCCGGCCGGGGAGGCCAGAGGCGCCCCAGCCCCGCGCGCCCGCCCCGCCGAGCACCGGCGCAGCGGAGCATCCTCCAGGGCCGCGAGGGCGCGGCCGCCCCGCACTGCGCACTGGGGACCCCACAGCAACCGCTCGGCGCCCGGCGGACCCCACTTACCCGCGGCGCGCCCACCGGTCGGGGCGCCCATCCCGGAGCCGGCGGTCCGGCAGTCCCTCCGTCAGCCCCGAGGTGCACCGGCCGGGGCGCACGGGCGGCGGCGCGGCGGGGCGAGCGCGGCGATCAACAGGCGGCTCCGGGCCGGGCGCGGCGCCGGGCGCGCGGCTGCAGCGGAGCAGGCTGGGAAGCGTAGTCCGCTCGGGGCGGCGCGCGGCGGGCGCGCGGAGGCGGGACCCTGCCCCCCGGCTGCGGCCCGGGGAGCCCCCACCTCCGGCCCTGCCCAGCAAGTGTCCACTCACTCCCGGAGCTGGGTCCTCAGGGCGTGGCCTGTCTGCAGGCGAGGAGCGTCTCGACCTTGAGAAAAAGCTGCGTCGGCGCCTTGGAGAAGCGGGGGGCTGCAGAGGGGTGGGTGGCAAAGGCTCTTCGAGCGTGTGAGGAGCTGTTGGGTGAGTGAGCATCCTTGCTGGGAAGCTTTGTCAAGATGTGCGGTGTGTTGGCATTACGCCAGCCCAGGGCGGGCGCTTGGAGTAGGAGTAACTGGGGTAGGCCTGGGGAGCGAGGTCAACAAGGTGGGGTTTAGAAAGATCTTAAGTTTTGGGCTGAGGGTGTTCGGGAGCCCACGCATACGCAGTGACTTCACTCACCCTCTTTGAGCCTTAGCAGCCTCATCTGTAAAATAGGCTTAAGGCTTGAAGCCACGCTGTTAGGACTAAACACGTATTAGGGACCTATGTGAAAGCCCCTGGATCTGGGACTTAGCACATGCTAGATCAATGTTCGAGCACATATATATATTGAACATTGATATATGTATATATTCAACTAAAGATAGCTGGACTGGGTAGATAGATGTTAAAACGCGCCCCTTTTGTTGTTTTGAGGCGTTTAGCTCAAAAATATACTGTGATGGTCTCAAATATATATGCCCAGTGAATATACACGGTGATGGTCTCTCAGCCAGGTGCTTTGGAGTTACACGGTCTTGTTTATGAAGCTCGGAAGTGGGGTGGGTGACAGGACAAAGGGCAAAATGATGAAAATACGTGGCATCACAAAATTACCTTCCGGAAGCTTTACTAATTAGATGTGATCACTCTTCTTTTTAAACCCTTGCTGCCTAATTTCAGTATCACTTTTACTCACAGCGCTTATTTTTACAGTTTTAGGTATGCTGAATTTTGAAAGTACTCTGCAGTATTTCACACTCTGGTGAGATTTGTGTATTAGAGAAGTGGTGGAAAGAAAGCGAACCAAAGGGATGGACGTGGCAATTTAATCTTTGAAACAGCAAAAAGAACATGGGCAGAGGGGGTTGTAAAACAGCATCATAATCTGGGATGAATGTGTAGACTCATGTGGCCAAAACTAGAAAAAAAGCCACATAAAGTGCTGCAGAGGAAATTATATATGAGAATAATAACACCACTTTGAATTTGTGAAAATATTTTCCTCTTCATGTTCTCATTTGATTTTTGCAACAACCTTGTGTGTGATGCAGAGTGAGGGTTTCTCCAGTCAGAGTCTTATGAGGCAGACAGAGGTGAAATGAAATGACTTGGTCAAGGTCATCTGGTTGGTTCTTAAGACTATCTTTTTTTTTTTTAAATTCCACATTTATTTATTTGTTTGTTTGTTTGTTTGTTTTTATTTTTTATTTTTTATTTTTTATTTTTTTTATAGAGGCATGCTTTATTTATTTGTTTGCTGGTTTCTTTGTTTGTTTTGTTTATACATGCACTGGGTACAGTCAGAAGCGCGGGAGGGCGAGAGAATTCACCAGAGCCAGAGCGGGGAGCAGAGCAGGCAGAAGGACCGAAGTACACTGCTGAGGGGAGCAGCGGGCGGCAGGAGAGGTCTGCGCGCCATGTGGGACCCTCCTCCGGTGGCCGGGGAGCAGCCGGGGATCGAACCGGCGCCGCAGAGGCCGCGCGCAGCTTCGCAACCCAGCGCTCAACCGCTGCGCCACCGGGGAGGCCTGTTTGTTTGTTTTTAAAGATTTATTTATTTATACAAGCACTGGGTACAGTCAGAAGCATGGGAGGGTGAGAGAATTCACCAGAGCCAGAACGGGGAGCAGAACAGGCAGAAGGACCGAAGTACACTGCTGAGGGGAGCAGCGGGCGGCAGGAGAGGTCTGCGCGCCATGTGGGACCCTCCTCTGGTGACCGGGGAGCAGCCGGGGATCGAACCAGTGCCGCGGAGGCTTTGGGTAGCTTCGCAACCCAGCGCTCAACCGCAGCGCCACCGGGGAGGCCCTTAAGACTATCTTTTCTCCTAGCACTCTGGGACTTCCCAAAAGAGGCAGTTTTTCTTTGTGTGTGTCAATGTAGGACTGTCCCTTTCCCAGCAGGAGGACTGAGTCAGAAAATAAAGTTAATTTTCCAACATTCTTGGGGCCAGCATGAACAATGGCACACACTAACAGCTGAGAGTTCAGGGTGGTTTCCACTATTAAGTGTGATAATTCACTGGATCCTGGGCCTCCTCTCCAAAATGACAAATCTGAACTGGAAAGAGTTAAATATAATGGAGATATAACCAAATCAGTTCAATTTACAAGCCCAAGTTGTCCTGTACATTTGTTATTCCAAATGTCCTGTGTAACAGAGACAGTTCTCTTTTTCCTATTGCATGTCTGTCAAAAGTTATAGAATTCTGTTAAATAAGAATGGGGTGATGGGGGCATCCCTGGTGGGGCAGGGGTTTAAGTCTCAAGGCTATCAAGCTATCACCAGCCACTGCAGCAGTGTGTTTCAGTATATCTGCCTGTTCTGCTCCCAATTCTGTCTCTGGCCAATCCTCTCACTTCTCTCTCCACTGCCCCCCGCCCCCGCCCCTACACTCATGTATGCATAAATAAAAATAAATCTTTAAAATAAAAATAATGGGATGTTTTCCCACAGAGAGCTGATGGTAGGTGTAAACTGAAAGTATTAGAAGAATGTCATTGGGATGGGAAAAAAGTAGCAAAGGTTTGCTGCTATGGCAAAAGGTTTGCTATGTCTGGGTGTGAGATGAAGGAAGCATTCCTTCAGATGAAGACTGTGAAAGACATAGAAGTGATTTCTTAAGGCAAAGTTATTGTTGGCAGCCAATGCAGAGATACGAGAGCTAGCTGATAGTCCCTAGTGCCAGCAGCTCTGGAGATGTTGTCACCAAACTAAGGAAAGTGAGCTGTGAAAGAACTTTCAGTCTCTGTACTGTGAGGGCTAGAAGTTATAGGTATTAGTGATTGAATGAAGAAAGTAGAACACTTGACCTTTCTTTTTTTTCTTTAAACTTTCTATTTTTAATATTAAAACTTAATGGAAAGATATTATCAGTTATGGTTTAGTTCTTTATATTTAATGTCTCTGTCTAAAATTATTTGAGGGGGGCCTCACTTGTGGCACAAGGGGTTAAGTCTCAGCACTATGAAGTTATCTGCCGCAACTGCAGCACTGAGTTTGATCCTCAACCTGGGAGCTAACCCACATGGCACAGCAGACCTCTCCTGTCTCACCCACTGCTCCCCTCAGCAGTGTATTTCAGTCAGTCAGCCTGTTCTGCTCCCCGCTCTGTCTCTAGTGGATCCTCTCACCGCCCCCCCCCACACCTCTGGCCTGTACCCCAGTTCTTGTATATATAGATAAATAAAATAAATCTTTTTAAAAAATAAAATAATTTAAGGGAGAAAAGGATGGCAGCCAGTCTTGTGACTTCTCAGACGAAAAGTTCTCATTTCTGGGTTTTATCTTGTAGGCTTAACTTTTCAACTTGCTTTTTTATAAGAGGAAACTAGAAATAGAACTAGAGCTAGAAGGGACTTTATGAAACATTTTGTCTAGTCTTCATGCAAATGAAGAAACTGATATTTTGACAGTAAATATTATTTGGTAGAAAGTAAAAAAATTCAAGGGGTTTTTTGTTTGCTTGTTTAATTTTTTTATTGATGTAACCATGTACTATAACAGTATATAAATTTTAGGTATGCATCTTTATAAATAAATAACTGTGTATACCACATTAACTTTACCAGTAAAAGTCCAGTTCTATTCTTCACCATACAATTGACCCCTTTAACCTGATTTACCACCCTGCCTACCTTTTTGGTATCTACTAATTTGTTCTTCTGTAGTAACAAAGTTTATTTTTATTTAGTTCATTTATTTTGTTTTGTTTTGTTTTGTTTCTTATAGCACTTATAAGTGAAATCATACAGTGTTTGTCTTTCTTCATCTGATTCATTTCACTAAGGATAATGCCCTCTAGGTCCATCTGTGTTTTTGCAAACGGCAGGATTTCATCTTTTTTTTTTTTTCCACTAGCTAAGTATCATTCCATTGTATATATATATACCACATCTTTATCCCATCTTCTGTCCATGGTCGCTTAGGTGGTTTCTGGCTCTTGACTAATGGGAATAATGCTGTAATGAACATGAGGGTCCATAAAATTCTTCATTTTCATGGTTCTGTAATTTTTGGATAAATATCCAGAAGGAGGATGACTGGATCATGGGGAATTTGTATTTTTAATTGTTTTTAAAAATTTATTTATTTATGCCTGCAAGAGCTGGGGTATAGGCCAGAGATGCGGGGGCTTAGAGGATTCACCAGAGACAGAGCGGGGAACAGAACAGGCAGACTGACGAAATACACTGCTGAGGGGAGCAGAGGGCGAGACAGGAGAGGTCTGCTGCGCCATGTGGGCTGCTCCCTGATCCGCCTGGGATCACATTGGTGCTGCAGAGGCTGCAGATTGCTTCATAGTGCGATGCTTAACCCAGGGAGGCTTAACCTCTGTGCCACCAGGGAGGCTCTGTATTTTTAATTTTTGAGGAATCGTCATACTATTTCCATAAGGACTGTGCCAATTTACAATCCTGCCAAAAGTGTACAAGTATTCTCTCCACTCCAACAATTTTTTTTTAAGATTTATTTATTTATTTAAACAACCACTGGGTACAGTGAGGAGCGTGGGAGGGTTAGAGAATTCACCAGAGTCAGAGTGGGGAACAGAACAGGCAGACTGACGAAATACACTGCTGAGGGGAGCAGCGGGTGTAGCAGGAGAGGTCCTGCGCACCATGTGGGACCCACGCCTGGTGGCCTGCGATCGAACCTGCGCTGCAGAGGCTGCGGGCAGCTTCGCAGCCCGGTGCTCAACTGCTGCGCCACCGGTGAGGCCCCAATTGTTGTTTCTTATCTTTTGGATAATGGCCATTCTCACTGGTGTGAGGTGATATCTTATTGATTTGGTTTGCATTTCTCTAATTATAAGAGATGGTGAACATCTATTTATGTGCTAGTTGACCATCTCTACATTGTTTTTGGAGAAGGGTTTATTCAGATCCTCATCCCATCTTTTAATCAGGTTATTTTTTTGTTTTTGAGTTTCATGAATTATTCACATTTTTTGGGTATTAACTCCTTGTTGGACATATAATATGAAAAAATCTTCTCCCACTCAGTAAAATCTCATTTTGTTCTGATGATAGAAAATAAAAAATCCCATGTGGCAGTTAAGGTATTTTATAATTCACAATGTGTTATATCTCACTAGGAACAGGTAGTAGATACTGTAGCTTGTTTATTTAACATCCAGCCCACCCTCCTCTTTCTTACCCATTAGGGAAGGTGACCCTATGATTATTTCAGAGGTACACTTTTTTTTAAGTTTTTTTTTTAAAGATTTATTTTTTTTATTTATACAAGCACTGGGTACAGTCAGAAGCATGGGAGGGTGAGAGAATTCAGAGCCAGAGCGGGAAACAGAACAGACTGATTGACAAATTACACTGCTGAGGGGAGCAGCGGGCGCAGTGGGAGAGGTCTGCTTGCCATGTGAGACCCTTGCCGTGGCCGGGGAACAAACCGGTGCTGCAGAGGCTGCGGGCAGCCTTGCAGCCCAGCACTCAACCGCTGCGCCACCAGGGGAGGCCCTCAGAGGTACACTCTTAAACCTACCCCGAGTAAGGAGAATGGGATCCTCCAGACCACAAGTGAAGGATTAGGGATGGGCCCCTAACCTGGTTCTGACCAGAGGGACCAGATCACAGGCCCACTGAAGACTTTCCAAGAAAGGGTTTTTTGCTCTTAAACCAGGAGACTTGCCACCATCCCCACTGGATGTCGTTGCATCTGCCAGTGTTACCTGAAACAGAAATAGCCATTTTAGAAGCATTAGGAGTTCCAACCTTAGGACAAAGCCAACACACTGATGGTGGCAGAAAATGGAGATAGAATGAACCTGGGTCTGTGATGTTGTTGTAGAGCCAGTAAATCAATCAGGCTGGTGCTACCTTACTTCTGGATTTCTTGTTATATGAGATAATAAATATCCTTATTGTTGAGTCAATTTGAGATGGAGTTTTCTGTTACCTGAGGTGGAAAGCATTCTGAGTGTTATAGGTGAAGTGTGAAAGTAAGTTCTTTGCATGGACTGAAGGACTACTTCCCAGAGTTGATAAAGACAAGCACCCACCACAACCCACAGGCAAAGAGAGGGATATGATCATGTAACTTCATACTTTTATCTCACATTTAAGTGTATACTTCATCTGAAATTAAATATTGTATATGTTAGAAAGTAGAGATCCTATCACATAGATTACCAATTGTTCTATCATCAAATAGACCATTCCCTAGTTATCTTCAGTGCTACCTATGTCATAGATCAAACATTTGTGATCCTATTTCTGGGTGGACTATTTTTTAAAAATTGATTTCCCAGCATAACTATCATCTTGTTTTGGTCATTATAGCTTCATAATAATTATTGATATCTAATGGGAGCAGTTTCCCTTTCTTTATGTTTTTGAAGTATCTTGGTTTTCTGTGGGTCTTTGCTTTTCATATTAATTTGAGAATTAGCTCATGTTTCACGAAAACTGGCAATATGGCAGTATTAAATGCTGTTGCATAGAAGCTACAGATCAGTTTGTAGAGTGATGACTTTTTAAAAAAAATATTTTATTTATGCATACAACTGCTGGAGTATAGGCCACAGGTGTGGGTAGAGGGAGGGTGGTCAGAGGATTCACCAAAGACAGAGTGGAGAGCAGAACAGACGGATCTACTGAAACACTGCTGAGGGGAGCAGTGGGCAAGACAGGAGAGGTCTGCTATGTCATGTGGGTTAGCTCCCTGGCCAGAGATGGAACTCATGCCACAGTGGTTGGCAATAGCTTGATAGTGCTGAGACTTTAACCCCCGCACCAGCAGGGAAGCCCTAGAGTTCTGGCTTTTTAAAAAAACATAGTAATTGGGCCTCCCTGGTGGTCTGCAGGTTAAGTCTCAGAGCTACCACTGCAACAGCCTGAGTTGGATCCCCAGCCAGCTAGCTAGCCCACATGATACAGCAGACCCTCCTGTCTTGCCCTCTGCTCCCCTTAGCAGCGTATTTCAGTAGATCTGCCTGTTCTGCTCCCTACTCTATATCTCTGGTGAATCCTCACACACAACACCCTCCTCTGGCCTATACCCCAGTTCTTGTACACAAAAATAAATAAAATCATTTAAAAAAAAAAAGGTAGTCTTTTTGTCCATGAATATGGTACAGTTTTTTCAATTTATCTAGGTCTTCCTTAATGTCTTTTAATGAAGTTTAACTTTTTTCCCTGTTAAAAAGGTCTTGTTTATCCTTTTTTTTTTTTTAAGATGTATTGGGCCTCCCTGGTGGTGCAAGGGGGAAAGATGCAACCTATGAAGCAATCCGCAACCTCTGCAGCATGAGTTCAATCCCCAGCTGGCCAGGTAGCAACCCACATGGCACAACAGACCTCTCCTGTCTCGCACTGCTCCCCTCAGCAGTGTGTTTCAGTCAGTCCACCTGGTCTTTTCCCCACTCTGTCTCACCCCCCACACCTCTGGCCTGTACCCCAGCTCTTGTATGCATAAATAAATAAATCTTAAAAAAAAAGATTTATTTATGCATACAAGAGCTGGGGTACAGGCCAGAGGTATGGTGGGTGAGAGGATTCACCAGAGACAGAGTGGGGAGCAGAACAAGCAGATCTACTGAAATACACTGCTGAGAGGAGCAGCGGGAGAGACAGGAGAGGTCTGCTGTGTCATGTGGGTAGCTCCCTGGCCGGCCGGGGATTGAACTCATGCTACAGAGGCTGCAGATAGTGCTGTGCTTAACCCCATGCACCACCAGGGAGGCCTTAGTTTATCCTTTGCTTAGATTCATTCCTTGGTTCAATATATCATATCATTTACGTTATTAATAATATTAAAGCACCCTTGGGTTTCTGAGATAGTCACTTTGTTCATGATGGAGTATCTTTTATATGCACTATTAGGATTTGACTTAATATTTTAAGATTTTTTAATCCATGTTTACGAGTGAGATTAGTCCATATGTTTCTTTTTACTTTTCTCAATTGTTTTTGGTCATAGTAATATCACGACATGTATGGGATTGCGAGTACGGTTGTATTGTATACTAGGTCAAGGATTGTTTCTGCTACTTCTGTTTGCTAGAGTTTACATTGGATTAATTTAGTCCTGAAAAGTTGATAGAATCTTCCAATAAAACATTCTAACATCAGAATTTTTTGGTACCAAGATTTTTAACTCTAGTACTGATCAACTTCTTTAATGATTATAGAACTGTTCGGACTTTCTATAATTTTATACACTCATCTAGACAAGTTGTTTATAGTTCTAACTTTCAGGTTGCTCTTGTTTTGATACAGAAGGATGTAACTTTTTTCAAAATTCAGTTTAAAAATGGGGCCTCCCTGTGGCGCAGGGGTTAAGGCTCAGCACTATCAAATTATCACCAGTCATTGCAACATGAGTTTGATCCCTGAACAGGGAGCTATTCACATGGCACAGCAGACCTCTCCTGACTCACCCGCTGCTCCCCTCAGCAGTGTGTTTCAGTCAGTCTGCCTGTTCTGCTCCCCACTCTGTCTCTGGTGAATCCTCTCAACCCCCACACCACTGGGCCTATACCCCAGTTCTTATAAGCATAAATAAATAAAATAAATCGTTTAAAAATTCAGTTTAATTATGAAGTTCATTTAAAAATTAATCTATAATGTAAAACTTATAGTAGGAAGACTTGTGTTAGTTTAGACTTACAGTTTCCCAGGACAGAACTTAAACTCTATTAAATATGGTCATAATAGCGCTTCCAAGTGGTTGCACCAATTTCTGTGTCATCAGTGCTATTTGAGAATTCCTGTTGTTTGACACTTTCACAGGTATCTGGAGTTTTACTAATGTCATGCCTTTGGAATTGTAGTTTTAAATTGAAATTTTCTGCTTACTGGTGTTGTTGAACATCTTTCCCTAGGTTTATTTGGCATATGAGTTTTATTCTCTGTAAATTGCCTGTTCATATCTTTTGACCATTTTCTAGTGTGTGTTTGTCTTTGAATACTTTGTAGGTATTTTAATATATTCTGGAGAGTAATACTTAGCAGTTATATGTTCAAATATATTTTCCCATTTTACTCCTTGTCTGTTCAAAATTTTAATTTGTGCTTTATGAGGCACAGACATTGTTAATGTCGATATTTGAAATTTATCAGTCTTTTTTCTTTGGGGTTTGTATTTTTGGTCTTTTACTTAAAGAAATCCTTTATAACCCCAAGATTATAAAGATGTCATCTAATAGTGTTAAAAGTTTATCTTCCCCAATTGCCTTTTATCAATCTGTAATTGATTTTGTTAGATGGTATAAGGTAGAACTGTAACTTATTTTTTTCTCCACATGCATTGATAACTAATTGTGCCTGCCACATTTACTGAGTGTAATTCCATTTGTCACATATCAGCTTCTCTGGCATGTATGAGACTGTTTCTGGGATTTCTTGATAGTTCCTTTGTTCTGTAAGTCTATCCCAGCTTCAGTGCTGCAATAGTTTAGTTCCTACACCTTTACTATAAGGCCTGATGACCATGAGGGTAAGTTCTCTTCCTAATTCTTCTTCAGGAATATCTTGGCTTCTCTTAGCCTTTTATTTTCTACATGAATTTTAACATAAACCTGTCATGTCCTTTGAAGAATGCTATAGGGATTTTGGTTGAAATTTTAATTTTTATAAGTTTGGGAAGGGAATGATATTTTTTATCATTGTGCATTTTCTCACCCATAAACATGGTGTAGCTCTGTTTTTATTTGTTATCTTTTTTTTATGGCTTCAATAGAGTTTTGTAATATTTTAATAAAAGCAAGCTTCACTTGTATTAAACTTATCCCTAAATATTTTTGGGTATCTTATGCCATCTTTTCCACAATTATACTTTCTATCTGATTAACACAATAGATATTTGCATGTTAACTCATGTTTTATAGCATTAAATTTTTAACAGCCCCAATATTTGAACAGTTCTAAAACAGAAATTATCTATGTTGTCGATAAACACTGTAGTATTGTCTATTATCAGCAAACTAAAATAAATATCACATGCAAGTTAAACGCTCTTCAAGAGGTGCAAGCTGCCTTTGTATTCAATGGAGAAACAACAATTAAGGCAGTTGGGAAGGAGACCCTGGGAAGAATCGCGGAGGAACTGGTGGAGGATGTATCATTTGAGATGGCCCTTAATTTGTAAAAAATGTAGACAGAGACCTCCTTGGTGGCACAAGGGGTTAAGTCACAGCATTATGAAGCTATCAGCAACCACTGCAGCAAGAGTTCAATACCCAGCCAGGGAGCTAACCCACGTGGTGCAGCAGACTTTTCCTCTCTCGCCCTCTGCTCCCCTCAGCAGTGTATTTCAGTCAGTCTGCCTGTTCTGTTCCCCACTCTGTCTCTGGTGAAACCTCTCACGCCCCCCACACACACCTCTGGCCTACACCCCAGCTCTTGTATGCATAAATAAATAAATCTTTAAATAAATAAATAGACAGTATATTGAAAGAGTGTCAGGACAGATGGAGGGCATGGCATATGCAAGGTATAAATGTTGAAACAAAGCAGGTTCAAATGATTCTGTTGGGCAGGAGCATATAAAGTATATAGTTGTACATGGGGTATGACCAAAACACTGATAATGAAAATGGAAATAATAGCTCAAAATTCAGTGTAAGTGCTATTGTCCATGGAAACCATTTAATTTTCGAGTGAGAGAGTCATACAAGCCACTTGCTCCTCTTCTATACTTTGTCACGACTATTGAGTTCTAGTTCCTTTGCCTCTGTCCAGCATGTCCACATATCAAAAGTTCAGCCAATGACAAACTTCCTGTCTCCTGATCTGCCTACTGGAGAGCTGTCCAAAGTACAACAGAAACATGGACCCTAGATTCTAGTAAATGCACCCACTTTGTGTAAATTACCATCAGAGTCCAGATTATTGAGGAGAGGCTATTCAGATGACAAATACAGATAAGAGGCCATTGGTGGACTTCATAACTGTGGGGAGTTGTGATTTCAAGGTATTAAGAGAGAACAACTGTTAAGGGAAAAAATGGTTGCAGATAGTAAATTCGAAGTAGTGAGCTAGGATAATCGACTGTAGTTAGGCCGCTCAGAACTAAACCTGGCTCTGGTGTGCAGTGCAGGGTGAATCACAACTAAACAGTTAGTTTGAGATGATCAGGCCTTAGAAAAGCGATTCCTCCTGGTGTAATGTTTAAAGGACAGGACCTTCAGGTTGTTGAGATGAGCCTGGAAAAGTTGTATGTTTAATGGGATTGATGTTTTCTTTTAAGGTCATGGAAGTAATCGGGTGGGGGCAGGGGGAAGACAGTACCCTTGGCAGGACTCTTAAGGTCCGAGGGAGCTGGCGCCCGCTGGGGAATCAGTGATAGGAGGTAGAGCAAAGCTTTGGGGTTTTGCTGGGGCCAGGGCAGAGCAGTACCAGGCTCTATGAGTATGGCACGGGGGTCCACCTCCTAAGGAGGTCGCCTTGGGATCGGCTCCCCTTCCCCTCCAATCCTGCGGACCTCAGCGACCTCCCCCGGGACGGGGGCGCAGGGTGGAGCCCCGGCGGTAGGCCCGGCGGCTGCGGGAACTGGTTTCGCTCTTCCCTGGCAGGTGCGTGGAGAGAAGGCGGCGCGCGCAGGAAGGAGGCGTCCGCCATGCCCGGCGCGCAGCTCCCCGCCGCGGCTTCCAGACCGCCGCCCCCGCGGACAGGCCGGCGACAGCCCCAGTGAGGAGTGGAAGAGGCGCGGCGGAGCAGGCGCCGCCCCTTTGGCGAGCTTCCCGACCTGGCGGCCTCCGCGGGACCCATGGCGGACTCGGCTCCCGCGCCCTCCCTGCGGGCGGGCGGCCCCCGCGCGCCCCGGCCCTCCGCGCCCTCGCCGCCCCCCGGCTCGCGCTCGGGCTCCGAGTCCGAAGAGGCCGAGCTGTCGCTGAGCCTGGCCCGCACCAAAACCCGCTCGTACGGCAGCACGGCCAGCGTGCGGGCGCCGCTGGGGGCCGGCGTCCTCGAGCGCCATGTGGAGCACCGGGTCTGCGCCGGCGACACGCTGCAGGGCATCGCGCTCAAGTACGGAGTCTCGGTGAGCAGGGCGCGCCGCGGCCGGGGCTGGCGGCCACTGGGGGTGCTCCCAGCGGGGTGCGGCGTGGAGGGAGCCGGGGGACCGTGGAGGCGGCCGTCTGGCCCCCGGCGCTGCGCGCCCCGCGCTCCCCGGGCGCGCGCTGCGGACGACGGCTGGGCGCCCAAGCTGGTCCTGGAGCCCGAGGGGCGGGCCTCGCCCGGTCGGGGCAGCAGATCCCGGGGCTCTGCCCACTCTTGGACCAGATCTGCCACGTGAGGCAGGCCCAGGTGGACCACTAGTCACGTTCACACAATTTTCAGTCCCCACCACACTGCTTGCTGTTCTAAGATGGGGATTTAGGCAGGAAATTTTGTTTTCTGTCTAAACAAGCACTGTGATGAGTCAGGCATGGTACAGTTGCGCCTGCTGGATGGTTCTGGTTCTATCGATTATGCTTCTTTATTTAGAAGTGAAATTATACCCCTGGGCTCGCTGGCAACTGTGAATGTGACACCTGTCGCTAGGCAGCAGCCAAGGACTGTGGTCTAGGTGAGCTGGAGAGCTGTGTTTGTTATAAATTTATAAGTGTATATGTCTTAGGCCTATTGCGTTACACCTCCTGGAAGAACATGAAAACCTGAGGGAACATACTGTTTCATTGAAATTAGTTACAATTAACTCTAGCCATATGAGGGCCATTTTGCATTTGAGTTCTGTGTCAGTTTTCAGCGTTCTTTCCTGAAGCACCTTACACAGCAATGGGAAGAAAGGTGATCTTTATCTTTCTTTTAAAGTGGAACTCTCATCCTCCACCCAATGTCAGAGACTGAGTAATCTATTTTGCCCTTTTGCACTGGTGTATGTTTTCCTAGCAGATCCTTCTATCACTTAAACATTTTGAGATCAAGAATCTTACTGTGCAGGTGTGTACTGACATAATCCTGCCATGGATAGTGCCATCTTGCCCTCTTGGGAGTTTCTAGAGATGAACCAACACAGAAAACATAGAAACTACAGTTATTATGTGCATTAATGTTACCTCAGCTAGAGGAAAGCAAATGGGAAATATCAGTAGCTGCTTCTGCTAAATGCTGCTGTGTGGCAGGCATTGCACTTGTCTTGCTCTTTATTCAATTTGATTTTTCTGATAAGTCTTGGAGATAGGTGTAATTAACCTCCTTTTTTACTGATGGGAGAAAGGATGAGTGGTTAGGATATTTTCCAAGTATGCTTAGTCATTTAAACCAGCTTGAATTAATATAATAAGGCATTGACTTTTCTCTAGATATGACTCCTGATTTCTACCCTATTTTTGTTCTAGTTTTAGTAAGAGCTGTCTTAGCATCTTGGTTACTGCTTTGTATCTTATCAGTTAGGCCAGGAGGACTGAATCAAAGAATCCATGGTATCCAGAAAAGTGTTATTTTCCTGGTTCCTACTCTCCAGTCGCTCTGCCCCTCCTCTATGCTCTATAGTTTTACTTGAGTTACTAATGCTCCTAAATCCCTGCTCGCTGTACCCCACCTTTCACCAAATGATTTCTAATCCTCCTTGGGCCTCCCTGGTGGCGCAGGTGATTGAGCACAGCGCTGTGAACCTTTCCGCAGTCTCTGCAACGCCTGTTCGATCCCGGCAGGCAGGGGAGATAACCACACAGTGCAGCAGACCTCTCCTGTCTCGCCCGCTGCTCCCCTCAGCAGTGTATTTTGTCAGTCTGCCTGTTCTGTTCCCCGCTCTGTCTCTGATGAATCCTCTCACCCTCCCGCGTGTCTGGCCTGTACCCCGGTTCTTGTATAAATAAATCTTCTAAAAAATGATTTCTAATCCTCATTTTCTTTAATATAGATTCTGTTACTCATAACCTTATCACCCATTCCATTAAAGTATAAATGAAATTTTTATAACTTTTATAAAGATAATTTTTTAAGCCACTGAGTTCAAGTATAATAAATTAGGGATTATAACTTTTAGTCAGAAATAATCTATTACAGGGTTTCTCAACCTCAGCACTACTGATATTATAAGCCAGATAATTCTTTGTTGTGGGAGTTGTCCAGTGATTGTGTTACAAGTCAGGGAGAGGTGCACCCCAGATCCCCCCAAAACCTGCCTGCTCTAAATGGGTTCTGCCATCCGCCACATCAACACAAAACATAATGAGACTTTAATGGGAAGGAACTTTAATACAATTAGGCAACAATACAGGAAAGGCAAAGAATCTAGTTTCTAAATCAAGCACCCAAAGTTACCCATCCCTTCCTGGGTAAAACTCCATTCAAATGGGATTGGCCCAGAGCAAGGCCCCAAAGCCTGCCCCAAGTCCAAAGCGTCTTCCAGTGGGGAACCACAGAAAAGGGTCAGAAACAAACAGACAAGCCCGGAAGGAAAAGAGCAAAATCAAAATCAAGATAAAAGCTGCCATGGTCACCTCCCCACGGGTCTCACCCACATCTGTGTCACCCAGTCCACGACCAAAAGGCAAGCACAGTTTCTTCCCGTGTTTCTAGGCTCCATGTGCCTCCTCCAGGTCTCCTTTTGGCTCGTCCTGCTTCCTTCCTCAGTCTCCTCTGCAGTTTCTTCCCTCCTTGCTCAGCTCCACCCTCCCTTGGGTGGGGCAGGAAACCTGGAACCTCCCCCTTTCCTGGGGACCACCGTGTTACAATTGCAGGATGTTTAGTAACATCTCTCGCCTCTGCCCACTAGATGCCAATAGCACCCCCATAGAGTCATTGCCATGTGTTCCCTGGGAAGAGAGACTGTTGAGAACGGGCTGGTCTATTATGCCTATATCATTTGCTTTGAGCCCTAAACTATAGTTGATGAATTTTTTTTGTTTCATACTCTCCCACTGGTCATATAGAACCAGTGAAAGTGACAATATCATTAGAGTGAAATTATATTCTTACATTAGTTAATATCTGCAGATTTAATTGGATTTACTCATTTTTAATGGAGATTTTAAAGGAAGCTAAAAGGCAGATGATTATTTTTCTCTTCCTCATTGAACGGGAATGAGTTAAGTAAGTTAAGTCTATAATAGTCACCCTTGATCATCTACAACTTATTTAAATTATTGTTTAAAATAGGTGACGAGGGCCTCCCCGGTGGCACAGTGGTTGAGCACTGGGTTGCGAAGCTGCCCGCAGCCTCTGCAGCGCCGGTTCCATCTCCGGCTGCTCCCCAGCCACCAGAGGAGGGTCCCACATGGCGCGCAGACCTCTCCTGCCGCCCGCTGCTCCCCTCAGCAGTGTACTTCGGTCCTTCTGCCTGCTCTGCCTCTGGTGAATTCTCTCACCCTCCCGTGCTTCTGACTGTACCCAGTGCTTGTATAAATAAATAAATAAATAAATCTTAAAAAAAAAAAAAGAATATTAAAAAAAAAATAGGCGACGAAATGTTGGAGATTTGGAGCGCCAAGGCAGTGCACCTGAAAAGTAAGTCAGTCCAGGCGAATTTATAATAGTTATCTTTAACATCCCATATCTGGGGAGAGTAGACCACAGTTCTGCAGTCTTACAGTAACAGGAACTCTCAAAAAAGCCTGTCTGCCCATGTCAGCTCCCCAATCCCCCAGCTGGGAGACCTTGTAGGACTTCAGTCCTTAATGGGGGAGACTGGTAAAATTCAGTAACGTATTAGGTACCATGAGGTTCCAGAACAGAAAGTAAAGATAAAGACCTGGTTGCTAATCTTTGTACCAGAGGAACAAGTTGGAAACTGGTTATCTGAAGCAGTATTCAAGGGCTAGCAGCAGGGTACATCCAAGCTGTGGGACAAAATGTGTTCTTCAAACTTACCTGGATAGGAGAATGCCCTTGGACACACTAAGATGAAAGATGCTAGCTGGCCTTAACTCTGCTGGACCAGACTCTCCAGAAAAGGCGCCCAGGCATATCTGTTTTACAGGCATGGAAGAGCCCTGAATTTGTTTTAATGGCTGTTGTTGCTGCCTTAAAATTTCAAAAACTTGTGATCCAGGACCCCACATTTTCACTTTTTACTGGCCCTAAAAATAGTGTAGCAGATATTAGCTGTGTGACTTGCTTCCCTCCCCCTTCTTTGCCTTGTTTTCTCATTTATTGGATTTTTTTTTTCTTTCTTTCTTTCTCTTGCTTGCTTGCTTGCTTGCTTGCTTGTCTTTCTGGTGACATGTTAATGTATAAAATCCATACCTTTATGGTGCTTGCATTTTAGTCAGTGGAGGTAGTAAGTAAACAAACAAAATATGTTCTATGTTAAGTATTGTTAAACAAAATGAAGAAAAAAATTGAAGGGAAAGGCGATAGGAAGGGCTGGTGGAGGTAGCTGCACTTCCAACCATCCTGGCTATGGAAGACCTCACTGAGAAGAATGTAAAGGAGGGAGCCCTACAGAGAGGAACAATGAGTGTGCAAAGGTGGGAACTTAATGGACGAGTTCCAGGAATGCTGTAATGTGGCTGGTGCTTTGATTGCACTGGGGTGTATTTGGACCAGATCACTAAGGACCTTGAAGGCACTTTGAGAACTGCCAATTTTTGTCTAATTTGGAAAATATTAGAGGGGTTTGAGCAGAAGAGTGACATGATATGAATTGCGCATGGAAAGGATCACTCTGGTTGCTGCTTTGAGAATAGGCTGTAGGAGGGCAAGTGCCATGGCAGGGGGATCAAATAGGACGGAGGCTTTTGCAATAATGCAGGTGACAGAGGACAGTACCTTGGACCAAAGCAGTAGAGGTGGAAATGGTGAGATATAGTTGGATTCTGGATGATTTGCTGATATGCAATACATTTTCTGCTTGTTTACTGTTTAGTTTGAGTACCTCTGCCCTAGTGAATCAGGACCCAGGGATCTAGGAATCTAATTTATATGGAAAAGAATATGGAGGTTCAAGAACCTGGCTAGGCCTAACACCTGACAGACCCTAATTCTGCTGGGAGTGACTTAGAAAACATCTTAATGACCCTTACCACCATCCCCTTCAAAATCTTTGGTAGTTGGGCCTTCCTAGTGGAGCAGGGGTTAAAGTCTCAGCACTATCAAGCTACTGCCAGCCACTGGAACATGAGTTCAATCCCTGGTCAGGGAGCTGACCCACATGGCCCAGCAGACCACCTCTTCTGTCTCACCCGCTGCTCCCCTCAGCAGTGTATTTCAGCACATCTGCCTGTTCTGCGCTTTACTCTGTCTCTGGTGAATCCCTCACCCCTGCCCCACTCTGCATCTTTGGCCTACACCCCAGTTCTTGTATGCATAAATAAATAAAAATAAATCTTTAAATTAAAAAGAATTCTTTAGTAGTTATTTGCAACTGGCATTCATTGTTTTTTGTTTTGTTTTGTTTTTAACCTACTTTGAACCTGGTGTGTTTGAGGCCCAGTGTTAGATAGATGCTGGGGCTTCAAACTAATACATGTTGTCCTCTCTTTATGGTGAGTTTTTCGGTGACTACTTTCCACTAGCCTGCAGCTACTTAAGAAGACAGTAGTGTCTCTGATTCATTTTTGTATAATCTGTGCTAGCCTGAGTCTGGCAGAATGTGGACCCTCTACACACACAGGGTTTTCATCCACTGGACAGCCTGACTGCTATGAAATCTTCAGGACCTGAGCTGAGCAAACCCTGAAAGGTGAGGCAGGGAAGGACTGAGCAAAGGGAGTGCAGGCTGCTTAACTGTAGTTGCAAAGATTGATTTGTGTCTAGTTTGCAAATCTATAAAAAGAAGACTGCTGCAGTTACTGGTACCCTGTGTTTGTTTCTCCCCCTTCCACCTGACATTAAATACATGTTCAGATGTGAGCATCTCCCTGTGGTAAGGCACATTTAAGGAAGTGGGTGTCGGAAACTGAAACTCTTTGGGTTGAGATGAAAATATAGTTCAGATCTCAGACATGAACTTTGCTTGAACTGGAATTTTCTGGGCTGTGCTTATCTCCGCCGAGACACAAAGGCCCCATCCCTGACCCAGTATTCTAGATTTGGCTATTGCTTTTGTGGTTACCCTAGCTCCTCTCAGTTGTAGTCAGGTCTCTGGAAGGAACTGACTAAGCTCTAGGCAGTCACTTTGAACTTTTTGTTTGGAAACTTTGGGAAAACACAGTAAAGAAACTGAAAGTAAGGAGTCTGCAAGGAGACATGGGGAGACCTATCATTATTTGCATCAAGCTTTTTGTCTGTGCTTCCCTTTGGCGACTTGCCTGGCTGTACCCCCTACAGAGACCGTATTGCCCCCAGTCCCCTCAGTCACTTCCTGTCCAATTTTGTCCCCAGAGTCTTCTTTTCCTTTTCCAAGGAGCAGTTAAGCCAGGAACTTTCTTAACACTTTCTCTAAGAGAAGTGACCTTGCTGAGAAAAGGTGAAATGAATATCATTTTAGGGGAAGTAAGCACTGGGAGTTAGAAATGTAAGTATAAATCATTTGTGATTATAACTTTAGCTTCTGCTGCTGGTAGAAATTGCTGATCCTTTCTGGTCACCGGGAAGAGAACCATAAATAAGTAGTTTTGCCTGTAGTGAGAGACATGGTCAAGTTAGTAAAAAAAAAAATAAAAGTCTTTAGTGAGTAAACACATAGGTTATTATGTATTTTCTATTGAAAACCAGCTTTATTGAGGTGTAATGTACATACTACAAAATCAGCCATTTTAAATGTACAATTCAAGGACTTTTAGCACTTTTATATGGCTGTGCAATCATTACCAAAATCCAATTTTAGAACAGTTCCATCACTTTGAAAACATCCCTGTGCACATTGTCCTTACTCCCTATGCCCTTCTCCAGTTGCAGAAGTTACTTCCTAATCTATAGATTTGCCTTTTTTCTCACATTTCAGGTAAATGGAGTGTCATATTCTTCTGAGATGACATAGAAATGTTTTTTTCCCCGTTAGCACATGACAATGGAGGAGTCTGTTTCCCTCTAACACCTAGAACTTAACAGGAGATTGTTGGGGGGTGGAGTGTGTGTGTCAATTTAGTACTTCTAGTGAATGATCTTGAAGGAATCCTCTCTGTTTTCTGTGAAATGATGGTAATAAAATGAGATGTGTGTGTGTGTGTGTGTGTGTGTGTGTGTGTGTATAGTCTGTAAGCCACATAGTGCTGTGTGAATGTTACTGTGTATCCTGAAATGTTTTGGAAAGGAAGTTTTTCTTCTTTTTTGTTTTTAAGGACTGGAAAGGAAGAAAAAGAAATGTTAAACGTTGCATTCATAGTTAGATAGGGAGCCTGCTAAAGCTGACCTAATTAACCTTAAGGGAGAGTTGTTGGCCATGCCTAGTAGCTTGTGTTGATATACCTTTTGGGGGGAAAGTTTTGTGAGTTTCCTCCAGAGTGAACTCACCTTTATAAAATGTATTTACAGGAGCATCACTAAATAAGTTGTTTTTAAATTTCTGAAGGTGCTATTCTACATAATTTCAGCCTGACTGACCTGTGGCCTTCCTGTTAACTCTTAAGTATTCCGTAATCTGTTTCTTAGTGAACAGATAGTAAATTTTCATGAGTCATGCTATTCAGTCCTCCTTAGGAGAGACTTCTGAAATGACAGCATTTAACTGCTTATACCTCCCCTCTACTCAGCCACCTTCAAGAAACAGGACAGCTCTGTGCCACTTTTGAAAAGGTCATACTTTCTATTCTCAGCATTAATTGGGTATTTGGGAAAAGTTGAACAGAGCACCAGTGGGAAAGCTGAGTTTTCTAGTGCTTCCCTGGTTTGGATCATGACTTTTGATATGTGAGATGCAATTCTCAGAACATTAGATCCGTTTCAGTTCAACTAAAGGTATAAAACTTTCCAAAGCAAAACAAAACATCATTTCATTGCTCAGGATTATCTACAGTCTGGTCTGTGCCGCTGCAGTTTCCTCCACTACTGGACTTCCTGTTTCCACTGATGCCTCTTTCTTGCCAACCCATTTTCCACAAAACAGCCGAGTGATCTTTTAACTGTAATCAGGTCATGTCCTTCCCTTCCTTCATCCTCCAAGATTTTCTTACCACATTTAAAATAAAACCTAAATTCTTACCTTGGCATCCAAGGCTGTGTGCGGCCTCAGCTTGCTCATTACTCCCTGTGCTTCAGCCACACCACTTTTTCCTGCTCTGGGGCACTGCAGCTGCTCTTTCTGGCTGGAACCCTTTCTCCCCCCCCCCCCCCCTCCAGCACCCCTGCTCCCTTCCCACCCTTGTCTTTTTGCATGACTGGTTTCATTTATAGGTAAGAGTTTGGAGCCTGTATAGTTGGTTCAAGCCGTTGCTTGTCAAAGAGAACAAGTTAAGATCAAAGTCAATACCTTTTGAAAATATAAAATTAAAACTCAGGGTACTGACAACATAAAATGTTATTCACTTAGCCTTGTTTAGATGACATTTATATAGTCTTAGCGAAGAAATGTTTTCAAAATGTGCACTCCTCACTTCTCATTTGCTGAATACATGTCAGGATCTGTTCTTACCTGTTCTTTTCTCACTTTTGATTGTGTTTTTTTTTATTAAGATTTATTTATTTATGCATACAAGAGCTGGGGTGTAGGCCAGAGGGGGCGGGTGGGAGGGTTTGAGAGGATTCACTGGAGACAGAGTGGGGAACAGAACAGGCAGACTGACTGAAATTCACTGCTGAGGGAAGCAGTGGGCGAGTCAGGAGAGGTCTGCCTTTCCATGTGGGTTACTCTCCGGCCAGCCGAGAATCAAACACGTGCTGCAAAGGCTGTGGATTGCTTCATAGTGTGGTGCTTAACCCCTTGTGCCACCAGGAGACCCTCACTTTTGATTGTATTTAATAGTCTTAGCTGCTAACGTTATTGAGATGCTTCCTGGGTGTCATCCATTGTTCTGAATGCTTGACAAGAGTTAATTCCTGGGCCTCTCTGGTGACGCAAGTGGTTAAGATGCAATGTATGAAGCCATCCGCAGCCACTGTAGCACAAGTTTGATCCCCGGACAGGGAGCTACCCACATGGCGCAGCAGATCTCTCTTGCCTCGCCCACTGCTCCCCTCAGCAGTGTATTTCAGTCAGTCTGCCTTTTCTGTTCCCCACTCTCTCTGGTGAGTCCTCTCACCCTCCATATCTCTGGCCTGTACCCCAGCTCTTGTATGCATAAATAAATAAATCTTTAAAAAAAAGAGTTAATTCCATAAGTCATCAGAGCAATCGTGGAATGATAGTACAGTTGAGCACCACATAACAGTGTTTCAGTCGACACAAACCACATATGTGCCGGTGGTCTCTGTGTGTGACCAAGGCATGTTGTAGGCTGTGCCACTTAGGTTTGTGTAAGTACACTCTGTTTCTATAGGAATGACAAAATTGGTGACAAAATCACCTAATGACGCTTTTCTCAGAATGTATCCCTGTTGTTAGTGAGCATGATTGTAATGTTTTCCTTACTTTACAGAAAAGAAAACAGATTTATAGAGAATGGTTAGAAAGTGGCAAAACCAGAATTTGAACCCAGAAAGTATTTCTAAATACATATTTCTAACTTCAGTTTTATACTGAACTCATGTACCTGTTTCATTTTCAAACTCAAATTTGCCCATCCTGGGCCTCCCCGGTGGTGCAGCGGGTTGAGCACAGTGCTTAAAGCTGTCCACAGAGTCTGCATCCAGGGTTCGATTCCTGGCTGGCCAGGGAGATTCCCACATGGCGTGCAGACCTCTCCTGTCTCACCTGCTGCTTCCCTCAGCAGTGTTTTTGGTCCGTCTACCTGTTCTGCTACCTGCTCTGTCTCTGGTGAATTCTCTCGCTCTCCCGCGCCTCTGGCCTATACCCAGTTCTTGTATAAATAAAAAAATCTGCCCATCCTTAGCTTGGTTCCCATCTTGAAGGTAACTATATATCTGAATACCCATGATGTCTTTGACGCTAGCTTCCAATGGTCATCTTAGACTATAAAGGTCAGCATGCAACTTCAGAGCTTAATGCTGCTACTGAATGGAGTCCCTGACTTCAGGACACTCAGTGATAGATGTATCAGTCAGGATCCTGTCAGGATACACATAGTGGGCCCAGTGGGCCCAGGGTGTGGCCAAAGAAAGTTTAATGAAGGTGTTATAAGCCCCAGCTCCAAAGATTGGGTCTTTGTCCTCTAGGGAAAGAATTCTCCAGAGAGTTCTAGGTGTTGGACAAGGCTTTATTAGAGACTCATGCATGAAGGAACCAGTGTCAGAAAGGGGTATTAGGGTTGGTTCATGAGGCAAGGTAGGGAGGAGGAGAACAGCATCGTGCTTGTTCGGTGGGGGGCTATGCCTGGGCATTTGCAGTATGGGTTACATTCTAATGCACACGTGGGCGCTTGGCCTTCTCCCTACAGGAAATTGTGAGATAATCATTAGTCAAAATCTAATGCTTTTTTTTTTGAAAGATTTATTTATTTATGCATACAAGACTGGGGTACAGGCCAGAGGTGTGGGGGGTGAGAGGATTCACCGGAGACAGAGTGGGAAACAGACAGGCAGACTGACTGAAATACACTGCTGAGGGGAGCAGCAGGTGAGTCAGGAGAGGTCTGCTGCGCCATGTGGGTCACCTCCCTGGCCGGCCGAGGAATCAAAGTCATACTGCAGTGGCTTCGCACAACAGCTTCATAGGTTGTGTCTTAACCCCTTGCGCCACCAGGGAGGCCCCAAGATCTAATGCTTTTTGTCTAGCATAGCACCTCATGGTCAGTGTAGCGGGCCAAATTGTTTGGACAGGGCGCTCCAATCCATGATTTAGTCCACCCAACAAATAGGACTTGTGGCAACTCACCCTTCCAGCTTGCAATTTCTTTTACCTAAGCTATCTCAAAGGGACATTTACATAAGTGTGAGCAGGATTAGGGAAATGAACGAGGGATGGCAAAGCACCAGAGACTAGCAACAGCAGGGAGACATTATCCCTAGGTCTGTAGGACCCGGGAAGCAGTGGTGTACCAGATACCAGTGAGAGTTGGAGCCTAGCATGAGGGACTGCCTGGTGGGAACTCTGCCATAGAGGACTGTAGCCCTTGGGGCTATGATGTGGTGGTTCTTCTGCTGGTTCCTTCCTTTGGACTATCAATTGAAATTCCGAGGACAAGGGAGCTTAGAAATGCAGTTCCTAAGAAGTTAACCTCTTGAGGTTCAGGTCAGAATAGAGAATAGATTACGAATTGAGGATGGGTTTAAAGGAAGAATAACCAACACAACAGACAATTTACAGCCCCTTTCTGGTTCTATGGGTTCATCTTTTATACCTATTGCTCTGACCTGTGTTATTTCATTGACCAATCCATCCTAAGCACTTAGTGTGTATAAGATCTTTGTTGGATCCAGGGTAACTATAGAAATATAGTTTATGTCCTGAAGCAATTTTAGTTTATTCTTGATGCTTCCAGCCCTCCAATCAGCAATCATGTCTTAGTGTTTTTTTATTTTTTAAGATTTATTTATTTCTTTATGCATACAAAAACTGGGTGTAGGCCAGAGATGGGGAAAGGTGAGAGGCTTCATCGGTGACAGAGTGGGGAGCAGAACAGGTGGATCTACCAAAATAACTGCTGAGGGGAGCAGTGGATGAGACAGGAGAGGCCTGCTGCGCCCTATGGGCTAGCTCCCTGTTGGGAATTGAACTTAGGCCGCAGTGGCTGGCGATAGCTTGATAGCACTGAGACTTTAACCCCTTCACCACCAGGGAGGCCAGGTCCAAGTGTTCTTGTCTGCTTCATCATTCCCAGAAAGCAATGACTAGTAGCATTTGTAGACCCTGCAATAAGTATTTCAAAGGGCTCTTTATAGATAAGGACTCTTTTAGTTTAGGTTACAGAAAACTTAAGTCAAATTCGCCTAAACAAAAGACCAAAAGTGAAGTTTAATTGTTTTATAGAACTGAAAGATCCAAGGTTGTTTTGCTTCAGGCTTTGGTTTAGAGGTCAAATGCTCTCCTCCAGGTTTCCCTTCTTGTCAGATTCCATGTGATGGCAGGAGAGCTGCAGCAGTTCCAGGCCATCTCTAACAGAAAAAATAGAGGCCCTTTCCCTTCCCGACCCAGTGAAAGTCTTCTTGCACCCCTAAATTGTTCTGAGATAGGACTGAGACCTGTCATGAAAGCCAGGGACTGTGAATGCTCCAAACTGCAGGAAATGAGTCATATGCTTACCCTGGAGCCAGAGGGGAGCTCAGGGCATTGAAGCCCCTGTACTAGGAGAGACTGAGGAGGTGGGGGCTAGGTGGTAAAACCAAGGGGCACTGAGGCACAATAGACTATAGCCAAGCCATTATGGATAAGTATCCAGGTTATTTATCTCTTTAAAATCTAAGCCTAAAGTTGGCCACAGATAGCTAGGGTTTTTAGATTTAAAATTTGTCTCTTTAATGCATCTGTCCATTCACATTCTCTCTTTTTTACCCTTGTCTTCACTCTAATTAGAAACTAGAATTCAAAAGACCACCTCACCCTGCTTCTGGACTAGTCTTGGTAACCCTGCAGACAAGGGAGGGATTTCTGGTCCTTCATCCAAGCCTCTGGCAACATGAGTGAGTTATACCCAGTGAGCTCTTTGAAAAGCAGATATGGGCCTCCCTGGTGGCACAAGGGGTTAAGGCTCAGCACTATGAAGCTGTGGTCAGTCACTGTAGCACGAGTTTGATCCCTGGCCAGGGAGCTAACCCACATGGCGCAGCAGACCTCTCCTGTCTTGCCCACTGCTCCCCTCAGCAGTGTATTTCAGTCAATCTGCCTGTTCTGTTCCCCACTCTGTCTCTGGTGATTCCTCTCACCACCTGCACCTCTGGCCTGTACCCAGTTCTTGTATGCATAGATAAATAAAATAAATCTTTTTTAAAAAAAAAAGGAAGGAAAGTTACGTGGTAAGGTGTATATCATCAGATACCAGACCAGCCTGTGGGCTCTTGAGAACCCCAATCAGGAATGAAATGAGGACTCCAGATACCGACTGGAGATATGGGGTGGAGGGCAAAAGAGCCCTCCAGGGAGACCTTTCTGGGCATCAGAGTCTCTCAATTTGTCTCCAAAAGAACAGAATATGTTGAGTTGTGCTTAGAATGGGCCGGGAAGTGGTGGTGGTAGTAACCACATAGTTCTCCCTCTGATGTGTTCTAGGCATTTCTTTGTTGGCATCTGCTCAGTCAGTGATCATGCTTCACCACACATCACATGTGCAGAAAGGGCAGCTAAATCCCATCCATCTCATTAAATTTTAACATTACAATGACATGTCAGCAACTTTTGGTCACTTTTCACTTCCCCATATATGCTTTTTAATCTGGTCTTTTTGGGGTAAGATTTATATATCTATGCATACAAGAACTGGGGTACAGACCAGAGGTGTGGGGTAGAGGTGAGAGGGTTCACCAGAGACAGAGAGGGGAGCAAAACAGGCAGATCTCCTGAAATACACTGCAGAGGGGAACAGCAAGTGAGACAGGTAGGTGAGGTCTGCTGCGCCATGTGGGTTAGCTCCCTGACCAGGGGTTAAACTCAGGCCACAGTGGTGATAGCTTGATAGTGCTAAGACTTTTTTTTTTCTATTTTTTTTATTCTTTTTTTTAAATAATAAATTTTATTTTTATATTCCCCATACAATTGCAACCCCCTTTTTGACCCCAATCCCCCCCCCCCCCCCGCCAAAGTGTGTGTCTCTGGTTCATAGTTGTTTGTTGATTTTGATTTTTTTCTTTCTTATAGTTATTCTTTTTCCTGGTCCCTTATTTAGGTTTTCTAGATTCCTGCTATGAGTGAGACCATCCGGTATTTTTCTTTTTCTTGCTGGCTTATTTCACTGAGCATGATCCCTTCCAGCTCCATCCATGTTGCCGCAAATTGCATGTGTTTATCTTTTTGATTGCTGAGTAATATTCCATTGTGTATATGTACCACATCTTCTTGATCCAGTCATCTGTTTTGGGGCATTTGGATTGTTCCCAAAGCTTAGCTATTGTAAATAGTGCTGCTATAAACATAGGGGTGCAGGTGCCCTTTTGAATTAATGTTTTGTGTCTTTTGGGTAAATACCTAGGAGCGGAATTGCTGGATCATATGGAAGCTCTATCTTAGCAGGCTGAGGAATCTCACACAGCTTTCCATACTGGCTGGACCAGTTTGCACACCCACCAGCAGTGCAGGAGAGTTCCTTTTTCTCCACATCCTTGCCAACATTTGTTGTTGCTAGTTTTTTTAATACTGACGCTTCCTCTTTTGGTGATGGCAGAGTTCAGATGTTCTGCAAAGATAGCTTGAAAACATAATGTTGCAACAGTTTTGTAGCATATAGCAAAGTTTAACAATATAGGGGCTCCTGGAACCTCCCTGTTAATGACGCTAGGGAGCCTTGAAACCCTGGGCTTGCAGTATGGATTAGCTTGGGATTCCATAAATAAAATGCCTGTATCACAACCTCTCGCTTTCAACCCTACACAAAAAATAATGGAGAACAGTCATGTGCCTATTAATGGCAGGTATGTGCTCTGAAAAATGTGTCATTAGGCAATGTCATTGTGTGAACATCATAGAATTATTGATAATTGTACAGACCTAGACAGGATAGCCTATAACACATCTAGGCTACATATAGGGACCACTGTCATGTACTCAGTCTTTTGTTGATCAAAATGTTGTTATGTGGTACATGACTGTATCTTTAAAAGAAAAAAAAATAGCTTTAAGTGTACTGTTTCATGGATTCAGCTTATAATAGGAAAATAGGAGAAACTGGGTCCATTTATTTGATTATTGTTTTTTCAAACTCTCTGCAGAAAACTTTTTCACTCAATCAATTTGGCATTAAAGAACTCCCGTAATTTGGTCCCATTAGTTGTGCACTTAAATCACAGTGTTTAATGGATTTTAGAGTTAGACAGATATTTTGCTGATAGATTTTAAGAGCCATGTGTGTACTTGGTCAAACCAGTCATCCTGGGCCTCCCTGGTGGTGCAGCGGCTGAGCGCTGGGTTGCGAAGCAGCCCGCGGCTTCTGCAGTGCTGGTTCGATCCCAGCCATCAGGAGAGGGTCCCACATGGTGCGCAGACCTCTCCTGCCATGCCCTGCCAACCCCTGCTCTCCTCAGCAGTGTACTTGTCAGTCTTCCTGCTCTGCTCTCCCCTGTGCCTCTGGTGAATTCTCTCACCCTCCGTGCTTCTGACTGTACCCAGTGCTTGTATAAATAAATAAAATAAAATCTTTAAAAAAAAACAAAAAACAAAACCAGTCATCCTTTGTGTGTTTAGTTTCTTCACTGGAAAAGGGTGAGTAATAAGTACCATCTACTGCCCACTTGCTCTGCTAAATGGTCTCTTTTTTCTTTCTTTCTTATGTACGTGGATATCCCCTGTACTAGTATGTGTGTGTGTGTGTGTGTGTATATATATATATATATATAATATATATATTATATGCGTGTGTATATATATATATATAATAATGTATACACTCATTTAATTTTCTGTGGGAAATAGACAATACCTGTTTTACACAAGTTTTGTTTTAGTGAGATGAGTAAGAAGTTCATGTTCAGATCTTTCACTTTGGTTGAACTGAGATTTGAAACCAGGGCTGTCAGATTCACAAGCCAGAATGGCTTAGCTTTTGTACCAGACTATCTTGATTACACGTCACAAGAGTTGTGATGAAAATAAGATGGTATGGTGCATATAAAGAGCTTAGCATGGTTTGAGTTTCCAGGGTAGTTGTGTGGAGAAACCTGCAGACACACTATAATACAGTGTGATGAACATAAGCGTAGGCATTTCTCCAGCATGCTTGGAACCAAATAACTTGAGTCCTCTCTGTACTTTCCAGCATTGTGGCCTCAGGCATGCACTTAACTCTTGAGTCTTTTCTTCACTTTAAAAACAGAGAGGATATTATCTAGATTATAGAACTATTATGAAAGTTAAATGGTGTAGCAAGTGTGAATTGCAGTCTGTCTTTGACCCCTACCTCCTCCTCCGTTTCTATGGTTTTGTGGGGAGCATCCACAGGCTGTGAAAGAGTTTGAGGTTGCAGAAACCATAATAAATTCTAGCTTCTTCATCTGCCATTTGTATGATGATGCCATGATATATAATCTCTATGAACTTTGTTTCTTTTGTTTGTAAAGTGGGTCTTTCAATACTTTCTCCACAGGGCAGGAAAAAATGAGCCACCGTATGTAAAGTGCTCTCTCCTTCCGAATTTCCTTTCTTGGCCCGATTTCACCCATTCTTCAAGACCCACCTAAATGCAAATATAATCAAAATAAGAGCCTCCCTCTTCTGTGAGGACTTTCTTAATGACTGCAACCCAGTCTACACTATTTTTCCAAATTCTCATTTATCCCTGTACCAGCCCCTATATCCATTAGGTTTACCAAACACAATTCCAGAAACACAGAAAGTATTTCATAAGTGAAATAACAGTCCTAATGTATTTTTAAAATATCAGATAATAAAAATATTAAAATAAGAATGGAATTTATTTAAAAAATCAACTTTTTAAAATTGAGGTAACATACAACTATGTGTAATTCAGAGACACAGGATCACACCATCTTAGATGCATGTCCTCACACCACACCCACCACCAAGGCCCCACAGACTGTACCACCGTCCATTGTGCTCCCTGCTCACTTTATTTTCCTTCCTCCCCTTCCCCAGTTTGTAGCCTCAATTTCATAGTCAGGTTTTCAGAGTTTGTTATTAAGGCTGCTGATATTGGCAAAAACTGCCTTGTAAAGGAAATAATGTACTGGGGGAAATTAGTCTTTCTTTTTGAAAACTGAGAAATACAATTTCCTGACATCTCTTGAAATATCTGGGGGCTATTGGGGGATGTGACTTAATCTGGATTAAGAATCTCAAGTCCAGGGTCTCCCTGGTGGTGCAAGGGGTTAAGTCTCAGCACTATCAAGCTATCCACAGCCACTGAAGTATGAGTTCAATCCCTGACCAGGGAGCTACCCCACATGGCGCAGCAGACCCCTCCTGTCTCACCCCCTGCTCCCCTCAGCAGTGCCTTTTCTGCTCCTCACTCTGTCTTTGGTGAACCTCTCACCCCCCTGCACCTCTGGCCTACACCCCAGCTTTTGTGTGCATAAATAAATAAATCTTAAAAAGAAAAATAATCTCAAGTCCAAAGAAAGCATTGCACACATTTTACTCTTGAATATTTTTAGTTCTGTGTTGTGTGATAAGCCGCATCCTGGATTTATTTATACGTAACACTTTTTCTTTTTTTATATTTTAGATGGAGCAAATTAAAAGGGCAAACAAACTGTTCACCAATGATTGTATATTTCTGAAGAAAACTTTGAACATCCCAATTATATCAGAGAGGCCTTTGCTGTTCAATGGACTTAACTCAATAGATTCTCCAGAAAATGAAACTGTTGATAGCAGTTTTTCTCATGAAGAAGAGCAAGTGGCGACTGGGGAAGACCTCTCTCCTGCCAGTCCTCAAGAGTCTGATACTCAGCCTGTGCAGCCTGAGGAAGTATCAGCCAGAGATTTCCTACAGAGACTAGACTTGCAGATTAAGTTATCAACACAGGCAGCTAAGAAACTGAAAGAAGAGAGCAGGTACAAAAGCTCTGGTAAAATGTCCAGGGCTGAGTAAATCACTGTGACTGCCCTTGTTTGGCCAAGTTCTTTTCTTTAAAACTGTATTTTGATTCTAGAGAGGTATTTTTAAACACACAAAGTCTAAACAGTATTGCTTTGCATAAGGTTTTATCTGTTGTGACGCTTTTGTCTCTGTTAGTTATTATTAAAAAAATTACTCCTTTGCTCTGATAGTATAACCGTCCAGCCAGCAATTCTGGCTAGTAGCCAAATAGAAACATCTAATTGCCACCTTCAAAGGAAGCGGTGTCCTAGAAAACACTGATCCTTCTAAAATTTGTCATTATGTGTTACCGGGTGTTTCTACATAAAATCTCATGTGAATTTTTTGGTATTTAATTTGGTACTAGTGCAAGCCTTTATCTCTCCCATAGAATTGGTTTTCATTTTCCTTTAAAACTCTAAGAATGGTACAACTTACCGTGTTTCCCTTTTTGCCCTGGCTACCAGGAAGCTTACAACTAAAACTGATCCTCAGTTCAACTACTATAATATTTGTTGTGGTTAATATAGTTGTACATTTTACCTTTCCTTAGTCCTGATTTTTTATTTTTATTTTATTCATCATTTATATGTATGTGCTTTGTTTTGGGTACCTCAAATTCTTTTGAGAAAGGTAGAATACCAAAACCCAAGCAAATATACATATGAATATAATTAACTTATAATTTAACATGCCTCATTTAAGTGTAATATAAAAAAATATAAGTTTATAATGAATACCATTATTTATCTCATAAATGAAATGCCAATAAAATGGAAACAATAAAGTACACCTTAATGAGTATTTACATTTCATATAACTTTCAAGGCCTGCAAGCTTTTATTAAATTCATACATTCTTGCCTTACTGCAAATGGATATTAAGTTGTATAATAAATATATGTGTTAGTTTTCTGAATACAGTTTTTAAACACTGACTTAATGCTGTTTGTTTTTTTTTCTCCCAGAGATGAAGAAAGTCCCTATGCAACTTCCCTCTATCACAGTTAGGTAGTGATCAGGGGGCATAATCAAGCCTGGATTAAGAGATCGTTGAATCATAAAGAAACCAACAACTGAAGATTCAAAAGCATCCCTTTTGGATTCTCACAGTGTACATTTTTAAATCACAGTTAAGAAGTTCTACCTATTACGATTGCACTGAAGTGATTAGTCCCTGCTGGCTTTCTATAATTTGAAGTCTTTATTATGGCATGATAGCAAATTGTATCCAAAAGCTCACCACTTTTGTAGGTGGTGGTAGTTTTTAGACTAGCTTTTGTAAATACTAGTTGATATAAAGCATCAAAGACTATTTACATATGCAAGCTAAAAACAATGTTTATCTTCTGAGAAGTCCTAATTATGTAAAAAACTGGTTGCTGGTTGCTGGTTGTGTGATGCTGATTTTGCTATGTGTTTATAACTTAAGTGCTATATATATATATTTCGGTATGTATTACTTTTTCTGTATTAATATGAAGAACCAAATTTTGTTTGCTATTTTGTAAAAATAAACTACAAGAGTCTGAATGAGAAAATAAACTATGTTTTCATATTTGAGTCTTCAATTATTTTCTGCAATAGGAAAATAAATTGATTTTTCAGTTATATACTTGAAATAGTAATTGTTCTTTGCTTAATGGTATTTATTATAACTGACATTTTGAAAAAAAGGTTTATCTTTGCATGTTCATAATATTTCACCTAAAATGTGTCAGATGTTAACCATTGTAAAATTTCTGGGGTCCCTTTCCTCCCAATCTAGCAGGCAAGAGATCAAAGTGGTCTTTAGTAATTCTATACTAAATATAGAAATCTGATACCTGAAGGTGAAATCAGTTTTTTCAGATTAAGTTTTAACAGATAAAAAAGATTGAATAATGGGTACCCAGCTTTTACATTTCTGCAGTGCATTCTTTAAAAATGGAAGAGATTAAATCCTCTGTTGCCTTTACTATCTGTATATCTTTAGATCAGGACTAGAAGTCCCTTCTATCAAAAATAATTGCATTCTTAATGTCAATAACTCAGTATTCCTACCTATATAAACTAAATTCAAACATATTTATTAGAACAACTCTCACAGAGTAAATCTAGTGCACTATTTCCAGGATTCAGATCTTACTATCTGTGAGGCTTTATTTTCAGTCAACACAAATATAGTGGAAACATGGAATATGATCCAAAGAAAAAATAAGTAATATTGTGATCTGACTCTCTAGATTGCATTGATAAGTCACTTTATATAGAGAGTTTTGTTATCACTGTACTCATTTGAATTGAGTTAGGTTTTTATTTATAAAATTTGTCTTTTGTGTGTATAGGTTGCATCAGTAAACTTTCAGCAGCATATTATTTAACATTAAATTTGGTGGAGATCTGGATTTCTTAAGTACCAGTTTAAATACATCTTTAAACTTCCATAAAATTTCATATATTTACCCCACCCTCTCCACCATCCCCAAAGGAGTCTGGGTCAAAAAGGACCTTTGTTTCCAGTCTTTTCTCCTTCTTTTTTCTTTCCTCATTTTCCCCTCTCATTGACTCCTCCAGTCTTCCACTAAGCAGGGAAACAAGTGCCCATAGTTTAATGCAGCAGAGCTCACAGAACTGGAACAGCACAGATCCAGCCTTTGGACTGATTATCAGGTATGTGAATGGATAATAGTAGCTGTCCACCCTTTCTTGAATTTCTTGCTTGTTCAGAACATACATAATCCCTTATTTTTTTTGCTTGTTTTGTTTATTTTTGTCATGATAATAACTCAGGCTATTATTGTTTTCTTCTGATGTTATTTTGCTCTTTTCTTGTATCCACTTTTCTTGTGGAGAGTTAGCTGGAGGAGAAAACTTTAAAAAAAAAATAGGAAAGGAAGTAGTTGTATATGTACGAAAAGACTCAGATCTTGGTGGATGCTTGGGAACTTTAAAAAATGTAGCATTATCATGCTGTTTAACCTAATTAGAAATTTGAGAGTAATCCAGAAGACTTAAGCCCCCAAAACACTACCAAATGACATAACTTAAGCTCAAATTTGTGACTGAGACTGTTGGAGGCTTAGAGTAGAAAATTTGGGATGGAGGCATCACAAGACCAGAAACTGGAGGTGGGGTTAGAAATGATTAACATCGTCATTAAACAGCTATAGAAATGAAAAATCGGTTCTCCGTGGCAGTCTAGGGGTTATGTCTCAGCACTATCAATGCTATCACTGCTTTCCTTTGTGTATTTCAGTAAGTTCACCTGCTCTGCTCCCCACTCTGTCTGGTGAATCCTCTCACACTTGCAGCCTACACCTCAGTTCTTCTACAAAAAAATATTTCAAAAAAGTGAAATTCTTAAGCTCAGCTGGCCTGGAGATACAGATATGGGAGTGTCAGCCATTACAAAGGACTGCTATAGAAAATAAGTGGGGACCAGAGGTGGGGATGTGGAGGACTGATCTAGTAGTGGTTAATTTAACAATGGATAAAAATTTCACAAAGAAATGAACCCCTCCCCCAAAAAGGAACACTATATAGCAACAACTCCTGCCCTAGCAAAATGCAGCTCTGTCCCAAGACTGCCCACCAGGTCTATGCAGGTGTCTCTTTTCTGTCCCTTTAAAAAGCTACAGCACTCTCTGCCCCCCATATCTGTGCAAGCCTTCCTTTTTTCCCTAACAAACTTACCCTTTTTGGATATTTTATCTGCCTAAGTCTGTGCAAACATCTTTGACTCCTGGGTAAAATTGCTGTGTGCCACTAACGGGAACTCTGCCAGCGCTTTCTCAGAGGCAAACCAAAGACCCCACTCACTGAACCCCAACATCTCATCAGAACCCCATCAAGACCGCAATCTCAAAAACATATTTCTCAGTGCTTTATTTTTGCCTAAGGTCTCTTAGCAATTTCTAGCCAAAATATCTCTCCCTTCACCTTCATGTTATGACTGTCGTGGCCATAGTTGAACTGAGTTGTGCGTGAGCACTTTTGGCTTCTGTGCACCTGGAATCTCTGTGGAAGGGCTGATGGAACAGGAAGCCTGGGTTCTTTCCAGCTCTACCACTCTGTTTTCCTTTTATGAACCAGTTTCTTCATTTATAAAAAATGACTTTTTGTTGATAGGAGAGCGTGAATGTCAATGTGCTCTGAAAGCTACCATAAGCTCCCTAAATACATTTCTAATTTAAAAGATACTACATAGATATTTAGATAAATTATAGAAAAGTGAATGGATAAAGCTTTAGTTACAGCCAGTTTTTTCTCTCTGATGTAGAATCAACCTTTTCGAAACCCTGAGTATGGAGTAGTTGGCCTTGTTATCAAGGATGACGCATTAAAACGGTGAATCATTTGACTTTGACAAGTGCATAGAGTGGGCACGGGTGGTTTTTGTTCCCTCTTGGTATCCCTAATGGGTCCTGATTTTTTATGAGTGAGTTAATTTCTCTGTGTTGCAGGCTTTGGTTTTGGTATATTTTTGCAATTTTCTAGAGAAGATGAGGAAGAGGAACAACAGTAGTCTCCTACCCTTGAGAAAAAGCTTAGTCTTACCAAAAAGTGAATATGAGATATTCAAGAAGGCATTTTGAAGTGGCAACACTTAATACACAAAGCATCATATTTTTATGATTTTTCAACTGAACTACATTTCAAAAATTTTGTAATTAATTTATATTGGATGATACATTTTTAAAGCATACTGTGACCATTAGCATTTCTAGAGGTCCCCGGGCCACTGTGTGCTTATCACAATCCTCAGGGGGCTGTGTTTGTGGTGGTTGCTGAGGAAGGGAGTGGCAGGCTTCCAGAGTTCACTAGACGTTTTCTACAGGAGAAGCTCAGCTATCTTTGGTTCACCAAGAAGGGAATAATTTTTATCTTGATTTCTGCTCTACTGAGAAGCCTTGGCTTGAATCAAAGCCAATTTAGATAACTTGGATCTGGAATAAATTTTTACCTTGCTTTATGTACTTGGGATCTCATTTTCTTCTTAGAGAATATGTGTTGTCGCTCTAACAAATTCAATGACTGAAAACTCATTAATAGAAAATTTAAGAGTGGGGAGGTTTTAGTAAATCCAGCAAATCCTATGCCCATTTTTCAGGTCCATTTTTATGTCATTGGGCCTGATAAAGGGTTAACTAAAAGCACAGTCACAAAAGCAGGTAACTCTCCTTTATGCTATGGAGACTATGAGGAACTTAAATTCATTTCAACTGCCAAAGGGAACTGGTGGTGGAAAAAACATCTTGTAATACACACATTCTACCAGGTGCTGTCATATATAGCATGCCTTCAAACAAAGCTCCCTTAATGCTTCAGGGGCTGCTTATGTGTGGAAAGAAGTTTCAGATTTAAATTCAGTCCATTAAAAACTTTCCAAAAACATACCTCTGATTATAAAATGTAAATATATGAAGAAATAAGGATTCTATATACAAAATTTCAACTTACATACAACTTTACTTTTCACATAATTTTTATAGCAAGAAAGCTATGTTTTAACCATTTCTAAAAGGTTAGCTACTATAAATCCAGTACTTTCTAATAATCCTTGGGTCAAAACGACTTTAATCACAGAATTAGGAGTGTTTGAAGCTATATTACGGTTTCCAAAAAGGTGGAAAGACTCCTGGGTCTTTTGCTATTTTTACAGGCTGCTGTAAATGCGCTTGATAGCATCGGCCTCTTCTTTATCAAGGATGCCTTTCTCCACATAAACATCAGCTTGTTGATTGATAAAGTCTCTCATCTTTGAAAGGTCATAATCTGGAAAATAACATTAAGGTATCATGAGCAAGGATCAGGAAAAACCAATCCCATTACAGTGATTAACATTAGCTAAGAAGCATTTTGGTCAACACCACAATTACCATGCCCAGTTTTCACATTGGAAGACATTATGAGTTCTTGGCATTTGTGCAGTGCTTTGCAGCTTCAAATCAGGTTACATGTATTATATTATCTCATCTGGTCTTCCTCATACTGCAGTGATTGGTCCAGAGATGGGGAGTACCGTTGTCATTTGACCGCAGGGCTTGTTGAACAAGGCTTTTGCAAACTGTGTAGACCAATGACATGGGGACAGATTTACATTCAGTATGTCTGGGACTGAGAGTCTGCATTTTAAATAAACTCCCAGGAATCACACTTGGGGTAAAACAGGATCCTAAGCGTCAGTGTCTTGTTCAAGTTCACAAAGGTGGTAATAAGTGTGAGAACTTCCTGAATTCATTACACTGTTTAAATCCATGTTGCTATGGCAACCCACTTCCTTTTTTACAAATTAAAAATTGGCTTGATTTTTCAGCTTGAGTTATATGCATGGAGCAAAAAGCCAAACACAACCTCCTTATAGCTCCTGTCCTACTTAAACCAAAAAATCTATATAAATCAAAACATCCAACAAAAACAAAGACATCCCCCCAATATAGGCGCTGTCTGTGGCATCTGTCTGAAGGCTCTCGAGGACAAGAACCCCAAAACCATATCATCCCTTGATTCTTTTTTTTAAATTAAAGATTTATTTATTTATTTATTTATACATACATACAAGCGCTGGGTACAGTCAGAAGCGCGGGAGGGTGAGAGAATTCACCAGAGCCAGAGCGGGGAGCAGAGCAGGCAGAAGGACCAAAATACACTGCTGAGGGGAGCAGCAGGTGGCAGGAGAGGTCTGCGCGCCATGTGGGACCCTCCTCAGGTGGCCAGGGAGCAGCCGGGGATCGAACTGGCGCTGTAGAGGCCGTGGGCAGCTTTGCAACCCAGCGCTCAACCGCTGCGCCACCGGGGAGGCCCTAGATTCTTTAATTATTATATGGTCATTGTTTTAAAACAAGGAAAATACAGAAACATAAAATTTATATCACCTAAAATCTATTATTCAGAGATAATAACAGGCAGTACTTTGTTCTCTTTTCTTGTAGGGTGTTTTTGTGGTGGTGGTTTTCAAATATATGTATCTCATCCCACAACTGAGATCAATATACACGCAACTTGAGTACCTGCGCCTTTCACTTTACGCATGCGCGGTAGCAATCTGGGCGCACCACTTTGAATGGCTACATAGAACATAGTCCACAGGGATGCTGAAAGGTAAGACACATATCCCCCCATGGTTGGACATGTAGAGCTTCCACACGAGAGAAACGCTACTTGGGGAGCCCTCTTTAGACTGTGAGTTGCCTGAGGCTAAATTCCTTAAGGACAGTGTAGTAAATTCCTTAAGGACAGTGTAGTAAATTCCTTAAGGACAGTGTAGTTCTCTTGGCTACTGGCAGGCCCTGGAATGGCGCCCCTCCCCCACCACTGCCTTCTGTCCTTCTGTAAAGGGACGAGAAAAGACAGAGTGGGGTGACAATCACAGAGCCACCGTTAGCTGGACTGAATGTGATCTGAATCAGGTCGCTTGGGCATCTTTCAGCTCCTGCATAAAGGAGAACTCAGCACGTGGGCCTACAGACACCAGGTGGTGATCCTATCCAGGGCAGCTGAGGTGTAGAGAGAGCTTCTGTCCTTGCCACCAAGGAGAGCATTTGCTCCCATCAGGGCATGGCCGCAAGGATTAAAGAGAGAACTATTACCACGGAACGCTTTACAACCATCACCTTGTCTGCTTCTCATGACGCCCCAGGAGGTAAGCATTAATGTCCTCCCCAGGGATGAAGAAACAGGAAAGATGAGGTAAGTCACTTGCTGGGGTTGTGGCAGAGTTAGGTTTTCAAGACACATCCCTCTGTAGCCACTGCCCTGACCCCTCCACAACCTGGAGGGTGTGATGGGAAGTGTCTATCAGGTGCAAAACAAATGCTCACTAAGTGCTTGGGTGTTTCTGTGGTGGTGGTGGTGGTTGTTTCAATTTTTCCCTTTATCTTCTGCACAAAATAGAGAATCAACTCAAAGCACATTTTGTGTGCATGCCATGAGCTGATTCCTGACTGACTCATAGGGCACAGAGTCGCCTCTTGATCATCACTGGCTCAAATTATACTGGCTCTTCATAATCAGTTGTGGGATCAACATCTCTAGTGGAATACAGGCACACTTCTCAGAACAGAGGTGAAGAGGTCAAGGTGATTTGAATGAACAAAGAGGAAAATATTTTGCTATCTTTTGAAACAGGAAACTTGTTTCTTTCTACGCAGCTATCTCTGTGTTGGGCAGAGTGCAGAGGATGGGCTGTCCGGGTGTAGCCCAGTTCTACCCTAGCTGGTTGCCACTGTATATACAGGGCCTGTGAGAAAACAGTTTCTCAGATGTTTTTTTGCCATGACCTTCCAGCACAGGAGGCCTAGTAGAGAACACATAGCCTTAGATGCAGTCTGAACGTGCTTGATGTGTAGTTTGCATGAGTTAACTTATGTAACCTTGCAAGGTATAAACTTGGCCTAGGCCAGCTTTGTCTATAAATCATATAAAAACTAATTGGGTTCCTGGTGGTGGAGTGGGGGGTGACTGGGTACTGTGACTAACTGGTTGCCAACTGCCTCGGGAGCCTAGGGGGGCTGCAGCCACTGACTATTGCCACTGCCATTGCCGTGGCTATTGCTGCTGTTGCTGCCAGGGCCAGGAGGCCCCGAGGCTGCCCAAGGCGGGTTGAGGGGCCACCCAGGGACCACAGATGCTGTAAATGTGCCTGCTGCCTGCATCTTGTCTCCTGTTGCCTGGTTGATGCCTGTTCCTGTCTCCTGTTGTCAGGGACTTCTCTCTGAACCTGGGCAAGCTTCAAGCTGATGCCCAATGGTATACAAGTCAGTAGCCACCTTCCTAACCTTAAAAGAGACAAATGCAAACATTAAAAATGGCTTTAAAAATGGCCAGAACTTCTTAAACGAGATTGTAAGCTTGCATGGTTCAAAAGGGTAAGATAAAGGCTGTGATTCACTTTTTTTAAAAAAAAAGAACAGACTTTTAAAAAAAGGCTGCTAGAGATTTTTATCATTATCCTCATTATGACATCACATGGACCTCTCTTTCCTGGACCTGGGAAGGAGACTGGTCACCCAGATCTCTGCCAAACAAGGAGCATCAGCAGCGGTGAAGGAAGGCCAGAACTAATAGGCAATCTTTTGGCTCACACAGCTGCAGCCACTGCTAGCCTCTGGGACCTAGATCTCCAGCTTTGGGAGATGACCCACACCAAGTACAGCCCTTAGGAAGACTGTGGAGAATGAGTGTTCTGCTTCTGCCTTAAGGAGGGGGTACTGTATGTCACCCTCGCTTCCTGTAGGCAGAAGGGAGCACCAAACCCAATACTGACATTCCTAATTTTACTCTTGGAGACTTTGACATGTAAGCACAAGAGTTCTGTGCACCATCAGTTGCCTGTCTCTGAAACTGGAAGACTGACTTATAGGATGTTGCTGGTGATGCTCAGGACTCATAGGTTAATCAGTGGTAGAAATAACAAATATTTCAAATTGTTGGGCCATACAGTCTACATTGGTTTTGGAATGAATTTTGGTAATACTGTATTATATTGATTCTAAGATTAAAAAAAATTTGGGGGGGGTTTAAAGTCTGTCATTAATGACGTCTTATAATACATCATCCCTAGTGGTACATAAAGCAGTGGTGCATTTTCCAATCGTGACATATTTGATGATACACAGTTTGTGTGAATTTTAATGGAACTGACAGCCTGGAAATTCACATCATTTTGATGTGAATTTGAATTGGTGAATTTGGTTTCAATTTGAAGCCAAATAAAAAATGCGTGAAGATCTAATTGTTTCCATCTTGCTCCATCACAGATTAATGAGGTGCTGAAAACATGTCTCCCTTTGTGCTCTATCTCAGCAACTCTCAAACCTGGCTGGGCTTGAGATGTGTCCTTCTTTTATCTCTTTTGCATGACCACGCCCATCTATGACAGCACTGCCACTTGTAGCTTCACTGATGTTGAGAGTGACTGGGCAGAACATGGGGGACAAAATGGGGGGGCATATCTTACTGTCCTTCACTTCTCAGGCACTCAGACTTATAGTGGGTTTTAAAAATATTGATGCCTGGTCTTGCCCCACAAGCTTCTGATTTAGTGGTCTTGGGGTGCAAGCTCGATGTAAGGAAGTGTTGAAACTCCACAGGTTACTTGAATGCACTGTAAGTTGGAGAAACATTGCTCTTATCTTAAACCATCACTTTGCAATTGCTCTGGCCAGACATGTGGGAACCATGCTAATCTCTCCTCTCCATGGACTACTTATATTTCTCCCATCCCCCCTTTTTTTCCCTCTGTCTGAGAGGAAATCCCATTCTTTCTGCTCTAGAGCCTTTTTTTAAAAAGATATTTATTTATTTATTTATACAAGAACAAGGGTATAGGCCAGATTCGCGGGAGGGTGAGAGGATTCACCAGAGACAGAGTGGGGAACAGAACAGGCAGACTGACCGAAATACACTGCTGAGGGGAGCAGCGGGTAAGACAGGAGAGGGCTGTCTTGCCATGTGGGACCCTGGCTGGCTGGCCGGCCAGGATTGAACCGGCCCTGCAGAGGCTGCAGACGGCTTCACAGCACTGTGCTCAACTGCCTGCGCCACCAGGGGAGGCCCTGCTCTAGATCCTTGCCTCATCTCTCTCTAGCCTTCTGGGGTCCTTTTTTTCTCTTTCCCTCAAATCTGTAACCACACTCCCTGCCCAATGGATTTCTGAAATCTTAACCTAATTTCATATCTTCTGGCTAAAACCAGCCTCCTTTGCAGAGTGCAAAAGCCTCTTCCTGACCTGGGGCTACACACTTTCCCAGCCCTGTTGGCAGATCTCTCCATAGACACCCAACCCTCGTGGGAAGCTGAATGACTCCAGGTTCCTGGAATGATCACTTTCTCTGTCCCTTCATGTCTCAGCACCCATGATCCTCTGCCTCGCTTGCTCCTCATTTACTCTTCCAGCAAAGGCTTTCCTTGCAATCCTTTCTCCTAGTGGTCTATGTCCCAGTAAGGTGTGCCCTTTGCTCAGGTCTGCATTACCACACATATCTATGACAGCACTGGCCACTCGTAGTGTTGTTGATGATGTTGAAAGTGACTGGGCAGGATGTGGGAGACAGGGTGGAGGGCACATCTTACTGTCCTGCATTTCTCTGGGACTCAAAACAGAGTGTGGTTCTGTGTTAGTGACTGCAGGGACTATGTAGTATGTGCTCAGAAAATACCCTTGTTTAAAATACTCCAAGAACAGGGCAGTGAGTAGAGAAAACAAGATTGGCAAAATGTTAATAGTGGGAGTGGATGATGGAACCATGGGGATTCAATATACTATTCTCTCTACCTTTGACATTTTCCATAATAAAATGTAAGTCTTATTTCATAATGAAATAAAAGCTTTTACTTAAAAGGCTGATTTGAAAAAGAAGAGAATTAGAGCTTCCGCTTCCTTGTGCGTCTGAGAGGTGCTCTCAGTCTCTTTGGGCTCTCAGAGGAGACTTTAGTACAATTTGTGGTGATCAATAAGAGTTCCTGACAAATGAGTGAAACTTACAATTTATAACCACACTAATTTCCTTACCTTCTTTATTTCCTTTTTTATTGTGTTTCTTCAACCATTCAATGTTTTTTCTGATGGCTTCCAAATAGGCTTCTGTTTTTCCTAGAAAAGACAAGAGAACCTCTATCAAATGCTCATAAAGTTTGCTTTGGCAGCACATATACTAAAATGCTCATAAAATATTATTGTTTTTCTTTAAAGATCGCTCTTGTTTAAGGGCCTCCCTGGTGGCGCAGCGTTTGAGCGCTGGGTTGCAAAGCTGCCCACAGCCTCTGCAGCGCCGGTTCAATCCCTGGCCGTTTCCTGGCCACCACCAGAGGAGGGTCCCTCATGGCGCGCAGACCTCTCCTGCCGCCCGCTGCTCCCCTCAGCAGTGTACTTCGGTCCTTCTGCCTGCTCTGCTCCCCGCTCTGGCTCTAGTGAATTCTCTCACCCTCCTGCGCTTCTGACTGTACCCAGTACTTGTATAAATAAATAAATAAATAAATAAATAAATAAATAAATAAATAAATAAATAAATAAATCTATCTTTAAAAAAAAAAAGATCACTCTTGTTTAAAGCCATAAACTAACACTGGACTGACAGAGCACTTGTGAGGTGATGTCCCTACGGAGGTGGTGTATGTATTTGCAGCGGGGAGAGAGTGTGGGAGGAAAGTTAAGGAGAATGGGTGAGGATAAGACTCCAGGAGACAGGAGCTGGCAGGAAAGTGTCCAGGGGCCAATATCCCCACCCATAAACCACTAGTCTTAGGTCCTACCAGAGAAAGAGTCTTTTTTCAGCTTACTGGATAGATGTGTCCCTACAATTCTTAGACCGGATCATTTCTGACTAGGGATTTTTCTTCTATACCAAGGAGCATTATCAGATCAAGAACTGAATCAAAGTGACAGATTCAGTCAAATTTCAGAAATATTGCTGGTCTGGTTTCAGACAGCTTCAATTAAGCAAATGTTGCAAGAAAAGTGTATCCTACATTACTTTTTGTTTCCCAGTACACAAAAAAGTTATGTTTATATTAAACTGTAGTCTATTAAGTGTGCAATAACATTATGTCTGAAAAAACAATGCATATACCTTAACTTAAAAATAATTTATTGGGTCTCCTTGGTGGCACAAGGGGTTAAGTCTCAGCACTATGAAGCTATGCCAGCCACTGCAGCATGAGTTAGATCCCCAGCCAGGGAGCTACCCAGATGGCACAGCACACCTGTCCTGTCTCACCCGCTGTACCCCTCAGCAGTGTATTTCAGTCAGTCTACCTGTTCTGCTCCCCACTCTGTCTCTGGTGAATCCTCTCACCTCCTGCACCTCTGGCCTATACCCCAGCTCTTGTATGCATAAATAAATAAAATAAATTTTTAATAATAATAATAATAAATGCTAGCCAGCATCTGAATCTTTAGCAACTTGTAGTCTTTCCACTGGTGGAGTCTTATTTTATTTTTAACTGTGGGCATATATTAGATTAATAAAAATATTAAAAGTAAAGATCGTGGATTTTTAAGTCCTTAAAACATCTTTTTCATTTTGTATATTTTCACACATCATACAAGTGTGGTTTTTTTTTTAAATTTATTTATTTATACAAGAACTAGGGTACAGGCCGGAGGCGCGGGAGGGTGAGAGAATTCACCAGAGACAGAATGGGAGCAGAACAGGCAGATCTACTGAAATACACTGCTGAGGGGAGCAGCGGGTGAAACAGGAGAGGTCTAACGTGCCATGTGGGTATCTCCCTGGCTGGCCAGAATCAAACCCGCACTGCAGAAGCTGCGGATGGCTTCATAGCACTGTGCTCAACCCAATGCACCAGCGGGAAGGCCCACAAGTGTTTTTTTAATCAGAAAGAAATATCCATTTTATTACTTTAAATTTTTCCTCATGAGATGCCATTACTTTATCAGTGTCTTTTTTAAAAATTATTTTTTAAAGATTGATTTATTTATTCATACAAGAACTGGGATACAGGCCAGAGGTGGGGGGCGGTGAGAGGATTCACCAGAGACAGAATGGGGAGCAGAACAGGTGGATTGACTGAAATACTCTGCTGAGGGGAATAGTGGGAGAGGCAGGAGAGGTCTGCTGTGCCATGTGGGTCAGCTCTGTGGCCACGGATCAAACTTAGGCCATTGTGGTGGGCTGGTGGCTGGTGATAGCTTGATAGTGCTGAGACTTAACCCCTGTGCCACCAGGGAGGCTCTGTATGTCTTTTTGGAGAAGTATCTATTTAGCTCAAAGAGTCTTATTTAAAGATTAAATAAATAAATAAAATAAATAAATAAAAATAAAAATTCAGTAAAGTACAGTAAAATGATGTATGTCTGTACTTTAATGATAATACATCACATAAGTCATGTTAAGTAGGTCCAAATTAGTGGCATTGCTTAAGCCACTAAATAAATCTTCAGCTCAGTTTGGGAAGGAGTGTGTAAAAATTCAGAAAAGATAACCAGGCCTCATTTCACAGTTTGGATGGTGAAGTTTAGAACTCATCCTAGTAAAGCTCCCTGGAAAGTTAACATTCCCTGATGGGCCTCAAGTGTGGCCAGAGAATACCTATTCTGTGATGCCCTTTTGGCAAATTGTTGTCTGCAAATGGGAATTACCATCAACATAGAGATCAGGAAATTAACCTTCAAGAGCTCAGTGACTTGGCTGAGGACACTCAGGAAATAATGAAGTTGTAATTTTAATTCCGATCTTTCCAAGTTTTGGCTAACCTGTACTATCTGAAAGATAAGCTCTGTTTGTAGACAAGTCACTGATAAGACAGCAACCTTGTACTGTTTCAAGGAAATCAACCCTTTCTTTAACTAGGTGAGTTCCCTACTACTGCTCAAGGTGTCTGGACCAAGAACCAGGTGGTTTGGAATGTACTGGATGGCCTAAGAGAGGAGGTCTTCAAACACAGGGCCTCTGCAGAATCAAAAGGTGCCAAAGCTCAGTTGAAGACCACCCACCCACTCTGGCCCTCCTTTGAGCCCTGCTACCTACAGTCACCTGTCTAGACCTCTTGTTAAGTTATCTGCACAGTGGACTTAGTATGTGCTACTACAGGCTATGCTTTGTACTTCAAATTACATTATCTCTTTTACTTTTCAAAACAACCTTTTGAGGCAGTCTTTTCTCATTCTCATTTTATCTATCTATCTATCTATCTATCTATCTATCTATCTATCTATCTATTTTTTTAATACAAGCACTGGGTACAGTCAGAAGCACGGGAGGGTGAGAGAATTCACCAGAGTCAGAGTGGGGAGCAGAGCAGGCAGAAGGACAGAAGTACACTGCTGAGGGGAGCAGCGGGCAACAGGAGAGGTCTGCGCGCCATGTGGGACCCTCCTCCGGTGGCCTGGGAGCAGCTGGGGATCGAACTGGCGCTGCAGAGGCTGTGGGCAGGCAGCTTTGTAACCCAGCGCTCAACCGCTGCGCCACCAGGGAGAACCGTCATTTTATTTATTTTACTTTTTTTTGCTTTGTGGACTACAGTATATGTTCTTTTTTTTTTTTTTTTTTTTTACAATGTTTGCTTTCTTTTCTCAGGTGTAGTCCCCATAGAATTTCCACCACCCTCTTTTTGATCCCTCTCCCTCCCTCTCTCCTCATTCCCATTTTATAGATGAAGAAACTGAATCATAGGAGATATAATAACATGCCCCAAGATGACATGGCTACTAAGTAGTAGAACGCAACTTGAACTTGGGCACCTCTGATTGCAGTCCATGGACAACAACCTTGCCCTAAGATTGGTCAATGTTCTAATTTCTACCACTGCATTACCTAAGTGACTTCTAGGGCATCTTTCTTTTCAATTGTATGCCCATTCTTGCCTCACCACTGGGGTGCTGTGTTATTTGAGAAGCACAGAGAAGTTTTTGTGCAAAAAGGGGTAAGTGGAAAAGAAGAGATTCACAAATTTTAGCCCCTATTAACTTTAATAGCCTGTATAGAAAAGGCTTATATTTCAGTGCTTTGTTTTTAAGAATGTTAGTATGTGCAAAACCAATGTTCCCATTGGCTGATATTATAACATTATAGCACAGTGATTATAGATTTTCATTTTCATTGTTGCTTACTGAGTTTTGTAACAAAGAGTGTTCTTTGTTTTAAATTAATTCAATGAGGAAAGACATTTTGAATGAGAAAAGAAATCTTAGTGTAGACTATTTCTTTTTTTTTTTCATTTATTATATTTTATTTTTGCATTCAAGAACTAGGGTATAGGCCACAGGTACGGGGGCGGGGGTGAGAGGATTCACCAGAGAGAGTGGGGAGCATAACAGGTGGATCTACTGAAATACACTGCTGAGGGGAGGAGTTGAGTGAGACAGGAGAGGTCTGCTGTGCCATGTGGGTTGCTCCCTTGCCAGGGATTGAATTCATGCCTTAGTGGTTGGTGATAGCTTGATAGCACTGTGACTTTAACCCCTGCACCACTAGGGAGGCCCACGAAGCAATTTTTTTTAAAAGTATAAATGGTATAGTTTTCTATCTTTTTAAAATAAAAATGAATTATTTTTTAAAATTTGAGCTTCAATGGATTATGAATTGAATGAGTTATATCAGAAACAATTTAAAACATAAACGTGCTAAATATGCTATAGGTATATATTTGTCAGTCTTCACAGAGCTGTATGAAATAAACATTGCTACTCCCATTTTACTCATGAAGAAACAAGGGCTCAGAGAAGTTGTTTGACATGCCCAAGGGGACACAACTGAGCAAGGGTCAGATCCTGGTCTTGAACTAAAATGTATCTGGAGCCTCTAATGAGCAGACTGGCCAAAAAAAATAAAACAGTGGCTCTTAAATTTGCCTCACATTAGAATCACTTAGGGGAGGTTTAAAAAAATCCTGATACCCAGTATCTGGGGCCTCCCTGGTGGTGCAAGGGGTTGAGAAGCAGCACTGTGAAGCTGCCCATAGCCACAACAGCATGAGTTCAATCCCCAGTCAGCCAGGGAGCTACCCACATGGCACAGCAGACCTCTCCTGGCTCGCCCGCTGCTCCCCTCAGCAATGTATTTCAGTCAGTCTGCCTGTTCTGTTCCCCACTCTGTGTCTGGTGAGTCCTCTCACCCCCCACACCTCTGGCCTATACTCCAGTTCTTGTATGCATAAAAAATAAATCTTAAAAAAAAAACCAGAATATATGGAGGTAGGAATCAAGCATCATGTTTATTTAATGATCCTGAGCTGATTCCCATGTTTGGAAAAGTTTAGGAATCACACCCATTGGTATTGGGGCCTCCAGAATTTACTGGAACACTGGTAATGAGGGGAGCAAAATCAGGTGTTCCTCTGTCATCGGAGAGAAACAGCTTGTCTCTATTGACATTTTCTTTTCTCAGGAGCTGTAAAACAAATCTTTTTTATTTACACAGTTTGCACTGAACACCCAGGAGAGTCCTCTGTGGAAAACTGGGCTATTTTTTTCAGATTTGTTTCAGCTTCCTGTGGAAAAAAATAGCTCATGGTTGAGGTAATATGGCACAAGCCTTAAAACATATGCTTCAGCAGATGGGAAAAGGGCCAGAGTCAAGATGCAGCCCTACTTTTTTGGCTGTTCTGCTTTTTAGCCCGGTAAAAGAAATGTCTTTTTTTATACATGAGTTTGTCCTGACCCTAATACGCTATCCTGATCCACCACCCTTAAAAACAACTGTAGCATGCAGTATAGTTAGTCAAATAAATACTGGCTATACTAAAAATATTTGCCTTTAAAAAGAGTGTTTATAAAAATAAAGTATGATATTATACTTAATATTCTGTTCAGTAAAGATTACATGATAACAGTGTCGAACTGCAGAAAGCAGAGCAACTGATAAGGTATTGTGGGAGCCAACACGGGCCCCAGAGCCATTCTATTCAAGAATTTCTGCACAATCATGGCATTTTACAAGCCTATAAGTAATGTAGCATGGGACACTCGGACCACCATTGCATGGGAGTCAAGGTCCAGCTCTGCCACTCTGGCTGTGAGATCTTGGGTGTGTCACTTTATCTTCTGAGTTTGGTTACTTATTGTAAATTAAGGGGTAAACTCTAAAAGGAAGATTTGTGGGCTGGCCTTGGAAAAACTGTGTTGATGATATGTCTCTGATGCCTGCACTTAGTTCCTGGCATGCTTCCTGTCCTGATTCACAGGGTTGAAAAATGGACTTACTAATTTTGGACATTTTGAACAGAATGCAGTGGAGCTTGAAAAAAGGCATGAATTTTATCCTGTTATGCTGTTTTAAGAATAAAAGCATCCACATGAATTAGTCCACTTATTGTCAATTAATTAACTAAATAAGCTACCTTCTCCTTTTTGGCTTCTGTAAAAATGTGAAAATAATAGGATGTTTAGGTGATAAGATCACCTCTTAACTGAGTTCAATTATCTGGCCCTAAACTTGACAAATGACAGCACTGGAATGAGTTTATGGATATTATAATGTTTTTCCCATCTCTTGGATGAGTTTTAAAAAAGATTTTCAATGACTCATCAAGCAGAAGTGAATGAGTAAACATCTAACTGGCAAAAAGAGCCACTCTTAGATAATGGAATAAAGTTTTAAAGTACATTGGTTTCCGGTGAGCAATTTACTTAAAAAATTAAGCAATTTTATGGATCTGGTTGAAACTAGAATAAATTCAAGTTCATTGGCATATCCATAAATGTAGGAATAATTATCAAATCATTCAAATAACTGTACCAGCTGGAAATTAATCTTTTAAAATATTATTCTTTTTAAAAAAGATTTATTTTATTTATTTATGCATACAAAAACTGGGGTACAGGCTAGAGGTGTGGGAGGTGAGAGGATTTACCAGAGACAGAGTAGGGAGCAGAACAGGCTGATGTACTGAAATACACTGCCATGTGGGTTAGCTCCCTGGCTGGGGATCGAACTCATGCTGCAGTAGCTGACAATAGCTTCATACTGCTGAGACTTAGCCCTTTGTGCCACCAGGGAGGCCCTTAAAATATTATTCTTAATGTGAGTCCCTGTAGAAGCAAGAGTGTCTAACTAAAATACATTCAAATGTGAATATGTCATTTTCATCATTTATAATTAAATTAAATTCTTTTACAATAACCCTGAAATGCGATGCATTTAAACCTGCTTTGTAAGTTGAAGAGTGATATAAATGAAGGGTATTTATTATAATAATTATTATTGTTATTATTAGTATTCCTATTTATGTTCCTCACAGGATGTAGGGTATGCTTGGCTTGGTTAATATATATTTACTGTGGTTATCATATTATCTCACATTGCAAGGCCAAAACAGGCTCCCTACAGATATTCCTGCCAATGTGCCCTGTTTATAATTATTTCCTTAAGTTGGAAATAGTTGGACCATTACCTCATTCCCTTGCTCTGCTTGTACAGTACTCCAACTTTCCCTCCCAAAGGGAGAATGTTCTACATACTCCTGACACATCAGTAAGAGAGATAAGCATGCACGTTTGTGGCTTGTGTGTTTGCCTGCATGTGGGTTAAGAACTATTCTCAGGTCACTTTTAAGTCTGATGGATCTTCAAAGGCAGGCACTGGCTCTTAAATTCCTTCTGTCTCTACTTCCTGAGTACAGTGACAGACATGACATTGGAATAAATATTTATTTGTGAATAAATGTCTCAGGAAACCCAGCTAACCCTGCTTTTACCTACATGATGTTTTTATTTTTCTGCCCTATGCAATATTTATTTTCTCCCTGAATTTTGTAACAGAGAAACAAAATAACTTCTGAAAAAATGCAAACAAAGCAGTTGCGATTACAAGAAATGTTGGCTCTTGGCTTAAGTTCAATTTGGTGTTTTCTAAACTGTATTTGAGTCAGTTTTCTTTATCTCATATAATGTGGTCAGTGGCTTCATGAGTAAGTTAAATATGTAAATAAGGGAGGTCAGGGCTAACTTTAGCCCCAAATCTGATCTTTTCCTGATGTTTCAGGAGTGACATTGAATGGATGGAGTTTTACTCTCCTTTCTCCCCACTATTATCTTAAGACAAATCCTTATGAGAAAAAAAATCTAACCTCATCATTAGTCTCCAGATACATCTTATATAGGCAGTAGTGTTGACCAAGATCAGCTCTATCATACTCCTTTTTTATATAATGTTGTTCTAAAAAAAGCTAAAAGGTCTGTGAGCACCTGTTTGTAGGGATATTTGCACAGTGATAGAAGGTATTATCTTAAGCACTTAAGATAATAAGTGCATGATGCCTCTCTAGAAGATGGCCTGCTGTGTTCTGGGAAAACGCTATCATTACGTACACTGGGTTGCATCCAGAAGAGACAATTGATATACTGGATTTCTGTTGGCGTGAGCTGTAGGGCTATGACTGCTCAGTTCCTGGCTATGACTGCTCTGTTCCTTAGGCCATGGGACCACTCTTTTCCTGATTGGTTTTATTTTAAGTTTACTTTTCATTATCTACCTCACATCCATTAGGATTGCTATTATAATAAAAAAAAATAATGAAATGAATGTATTGGAGAGGATGTGGAGAAATTGGAACCCTTCCACACTCTTGGTGGGAATGTGAATAGGTAAAGATGCTACTGAAAGTAGCATGGTGGTTCCTTAAAAAATAAAAAATGAATTACTACATGATCCAGAAATCCCATTTTAAGTATTACCACCTCCCCACAATTGAATTCAGAATCTCAAGGAGTTATTTGTACACTTATGTTCATAGCACCATTATTCAGAGTACCCAAAAATGGAAGCAACCCCAATGTCCAAACAAATGAATAGATCAACAAAATGTGGCAGATACATATAATGGAATATTATTCAGTCTTATAAAGGAAAGAAATCCTGTCACAGGCTACAACATAGATGGACAATAGGATAGAGTAAAAATTGAACCCCAATAATGTATAAGAATAAAGATGAAAGCACAAACTTTATAATTATTAGGCTAGTTTAAATGAGTGCTCTTTTGTTCTTTAAGGCATTTAGGTTATTTAAGGAAATTTGATATATTGGATTTATGATTTTTAATCAAGTCTTGAAACTATTTGTCAGGTTGCAATCACCATAAATGATTATGAAAATTTGCTTTGTTAAATCTATAAAATTTGATGACCTTTTTGAGTAAATAGTATGACTAGGGGATTGTCAATTATTTTAAAGAAATACTGTTTAATAAATTCGTAAGGTCATAAATAGAGCATTAAACAATGCATGAATGGTTGTAAGCATTTCTACCCAACCACAAAAGCCCACTGGACACTAAAGATCAACAAAAGATGAAACCATTTGTTAGTCCACGGGACTTAAGGTCATTAGACACAATTGCTATTTGAATAATAGTACCATGTGCTAAATCTTGTCTATATAGATGGTGTTAATTTCTCAGCTTCTGAGGACTGGCTATTTGGATCACCCTTCTAGGTGTGGTAAAAGTCTTTGCTTCTCCAGTTTCATTGCCAACCTCCAGCTATCTGTTCCATACCTTTTGGCTCATCTGTCTTTGCTCTTGGATTGGAACTATCAACTTTTGTGGAATCCTTCAAGGTTCCATATTCCTTTTCCATCTTTGCTGCTTCTTCCTTGGTACTGTCTGTTTCTTCATGGCTCTTCTCTGAAGGTGCTGTAATCAGATGGAGCACTGTTATAGCTCTATTTCACTTAATTAATTCCAAACATATGTTAAATTTTATTGAGAAGCTACAGTTTGAGGTCAGATCTTTTTTTTTTAACTGAAAAGGGTATTAGTGATTATATAATCCAACTCCTCCATTTCACAGAAGAGGAAACCAAGCCCCAGAAAGGGGATGGATGTCCCCTAGATCTCTCATCTAATTAGCGGAAGAGTCAGACCAGCCCTCTAACTTTCCAGATCTGTTTTAGTATTCTTTCCTTTCCACCATAAAATGTCATTACAGCATTGATTATTTTCCTTGCTTCAATCAAAATAAGCAAACAAGTGGGATATGTAGGTCCCAAAGTAAATTTGAATCTTGATTCTGAATGAAAATAACTCTGCAGTTGTCTAATCTCTCCTCAATGTTGTGTTTTTGAAGAACAGTCTTTTAATCAGAGTAGCACCTAAGAATTTTGGGTTTATGGCAGACACTTCTCTCCTCTGCCTCTTCATGCTCCCTTTACCCTGGTGACCCCAATGGTCCCTTACCTCTAGCTCCCCCAATGCAAAGAAGAGAACTGGACCCTTGTTGCCAAGAATGAATGGATAATGCTTACTTCTGGTTTTAAAATAGCTGTATTTCCTCCTAGCAACCCTATACTGAATTAGAATATTTCAAATCTTGAAGCAGGCAACCCCTTAAACATAATTATAGTACATCTCTGTGGTCAATAAAGTAAGAAACTTCAATCTAAAAAGCTTTTTCCCCCCTCAATAAAAGGCTTATACTATAAAAATAGGAAAGAAAAAAGAAATCAGTTGTTTCATTATGCAAAATACCCACTATAGTATTATTATATATATGCCTAATTTTATTTCATAGTTGCAGTACAGTTCTGTTCCTGATTTTAGTGATTAACATCATTATGGAAGAGTGTTTCCAAGTTATTAAAAGCTGATTGAAAACATCATTTTAAAAGTATGTATATTATGCTGTCAAATATATGAACATAATTTCTGCAATGGAATCTATGATCTTTTCCTTTTGCTCTTCCTTCCCCACTGAAAGGAGGCTCCTTGGCACAGCTCAGGGCTGTGGTACTTGCTGTGCTGGGTAGAGAATGGGTGGAGGTGCAAAAGCAGAGACTGAGAGAAGTGATAGAGCCTGTATCATACTACATCAGGGCATAGACCATCATCCCAGGGAGAGAAGATCTAGGAGGAGAGAACAAGTTATGGGACAGTAGGGAGTGGACAGATGACTAGTACAGGAGTCTGGAAAAGCAGTGATTTGGGGAGAGAAAAAGATACCTGAAGGAGAACTGAAGGAAGGATTACTCAGTTTTGTGATGTAGCGCTTTGTGCCCCAAGAAACCTTAGTAAACACCTACATTTCTTTCCAGTGCTTCTTGGGATCAAATTTTCTGTGCTACAAAATTAGCCAAGGTTATAGTTACTTATTCTATGGTTAGATTTCAGACTATAACTTTTTGAAATCTGCAATTCTGTATCACTATTTACCATTCAAAGGGTTATTGTGCTAAGAGGTAGGGGAAAAAAATACCTGGGAAAAGCTTGCTTTTATTGTCAGTAACATTTTTTTCTAGCTTATTCTTGGTCTGAAGAGCAATCGTTTCATCCAAGTTTTCTGGAAGGAAGAGAGGAAGAAATAGAACTTTGTTTCCTGAAAGATGATTATCAAACTTGCACTAAAAATGTTTAAATCTCACCAGAAAGTATCCCAATCATAATTCCACTTTATTAACTGTTAGCAAGAATTGTGACATGAATTTTATTTCTATAAATCATAAGCACTCAGGGTGACAGGCATTCTATTTGAGATTGTCAAATTCAGCATCCTACTCAGTTAATTGCTAATCCCTTATGCATTTCTGTAGCTACTGCTAAAACACATGCAGGGTTGGGGCCTGTGATGTGGTCTGATATAATCAACCAGATTATAACTAACTACACCCTGATTTTCCTTTGGAGATCCTGACCCAGCCCATCCTCAGCACACTTGACCCCCTTGGTAGCTGAAAAACCCAGGCCTGGCACCCAAAGGCTATCATTACTGGTTAAGGAAGGAGCATATTCTCCAGCCAGGCCAATGAGATTCACTACTGGGAATCCTGGGGCAAAGAGGCTCTTTTACTGCTAGGATTGCTATATAGTGAGAATGTGCGATTGGGTCATCCCAATCATCTTGTTCCAAGGCCTGTCTGGAATGAATCAACTTAAGAAAATCAGAGCTGTGAGATGGGAAGAGAGGGATTCCTCACACTATTGGTGGACTAGACAATCCTGAAGCCAGAATACTACCATCTCTGGCCTTTTGAGTTATAGGAGCTAATACTTTTCATTTAAGCTAAACAGCTAGATTTCTGTCAACAAGAGCTCTCATTAATTCATGTGTAACAGTACTATTGTTAGTCTTTTAAAAACATTTTTTATTGAGGTAAAACACTGTATAAGTTTAAGGTGTGCAATGTACCAACACAGCATTAGCTACCACCTCCATTATGTTAGGTGCTTTTAAGGGTGATCTACTCATATCACCCTGAAATCTGTTTCCACGTCTTTGTTTTAATTTTGCTTTTTGGAGTTACATCATATAGTTGTTACTAGACAGGAGTTTAGACTGTGACCACTTCAAGGTAGACAATGAATTAGCATCCCCACTGTTTTTATTCCATTAGTCAAGTAGCCACATATTCATCTCAATAAAAGGGCAGGGACTTCTTTGCTATTTGCAAACAAGCATTTCCTTGTAATTAGCTTAAAAAGATTCCATTATTGTTTTGTATTATTCCCCCCCCCCCCCCCCCCGCCAAATAAACTTCCCTTTCACTGTATCCCATTTCTTGTTTGCAAAGAATATCAGTATATTCTATCATGAGAAGCATCCTGTTTTCTTCTTTGAAATAATACCCATGGCAGCAAACTTTGTGGTCACTGCATATAGTTGGGAGAAGAACAGAAAGGTGGGGGGACTGGTTACTTCTTGTCACTCTCTGAGAAGGAAGGAGAGGAGGTCAGTCAATCCTCTCTCACCTACCCATGCTGCCCCTGACTCACACAGTCTGAGTGTGATTGTCCATGGCAGTAGAAGTCAAAAACCAATTGCTTAAACAGAAAAATTCTTTAAGAAATAATTTTCTTATTGTTTTCTCATTTACACACATATGAGAAAATAAAGAGAAAATAAAGTATACAGAAAAAAATAACAGATGTCCAGATGATGTTTCAGTATATTCCCTCTCTGCTTTCTTTTTATAGATATACCCATTTTTAACACCAAAATTGAGCTCATCTTCTATAACAGCTCTAAGCACTCAACAGTATATCATTAATATTCCTCCCATCACTACTCTTTATAAACAATTACATGTATATATGTATACATTTAATTATTAAAAACACAAACATTTAAAAATAACCTTTAAATAATCCATCATAATAAATAGGTAATTTATTTTAGATAGTTTCCTCTTGTGGAGTATATAGGTTATATCCATTGTTTTTTCTTGAATGCATGAACAAATTTTTTTTAATAAGTAAATCTTTAAAAAAAAAAGATTAAAAAATGCTCTTTTATAATAAGAAAAAAAGTATAATTCTTTTCATGTAGGAAAAATAGAATTTATACAGAATAATTCTGGATTATTCTTCCCTATGAGATATTCTCTTCTGTTTAATTCTCCCTCCACCACCAAAGATCAGAGTAAGGGTCTGTGAGGTCATCTTGCCCAAAGATTATCAGGGGTGAATGGCATTTGTTGATTAATTAAACCAATCAGGAAAACAAGACTTCTTCTTTTTCAAAAACAACCTACATCTAGAATCAAAGAATGTCTAAACATATATAAAATTCAAGGAATCAGGGGTTGGCAAATATATTCTGGTAAATGCCTGATGGTAAATATTTTTGACTTTGTAGGCCAGATGGTCTCTGTAACAACTACTACTAAACTCTGCTGTTGTAACACAAAAGCAACTCTAGACAACACTAAATCAAATGAGCATGGCTGTGTGCCAGTGAGACTTCATTTATGGACACTGAAACTTGCATTTTATGCAAAAAATTTTTTCTCATGTTACAAAATATTAGTCTTGGGGGCCTCCCTGGTGGGTTGGGAGTTAACTCTCAGCGCTGTCACCTTTATTGCATGAATTCCATCTTCTGTGAGGAATCTAACACACATATGGGGCAGCAGACCTCTCCTGTCTTGCCTGCTGCTCCTCTCAGCAGTGCATTTCAATAGATCTGCCTGTTCTGCTCCCCCCTCTGTCTCTGGTAAATCCTCTCACCCCCTCCCCCACCCTCTGGCCTACACCCCAGCACTTATATGCGTAAATAAATAAATAAAAGAATTAAAACAAAACAAAACTCTAGCTTTTTAAAAATATTTTTAACCATTTATAAACATAAAAGCCATTCTTAGTTTGTGTGCTTTACAAAAATAGGCTGTAATAAATTTATCATAGATAACAAGATCCCTTATCATAGATAACAAGATCCTTCAGTATTTACTGAGTAGGGATTCCTTCAGCATGACAGAGCTGGGACCAGGAAGCAGAACTTCTGAGGCCTAAACCCATGCTCTGTCCTTCTGACCATGTGGACCTCTCCAGTTAAAATCAAAACTCATTTAGTTTTGACCATCCAGACGTAATTAAAAATAAATATTTAATTTTAATTAAATCATGGAGATGATTAGAGAAAGTAGTAAGACAAAACATAATAAATGTGAAATATCTGTGCTTGAGCTATAATCATAAAGATAAAGACTTGAAAACTTCAGGTTAATTTTATTTGTTCATTATCAAGCTGGGAATTCTAATTACTCAGATGATTCAGGCTATTTTGGCATAAATTGTCATTATTAGTGAGGTAATTATTTTCAATCCCTAATTCACATTGGACAATGAAAATGACCACAATGAAAACAAAACAGAATTCTCACCAAGGTAGGAAACACCTTCTTCTGGAGATATTGTGCCGTACTTGACCATCATCTTCACAAAGTCAATCAGCGTTTTCATGATAGTAATCAGTGTTTCTTTCTCTTTTGCCTCTTTTTCTATATAAAAGGACAAAATATTTTTAAAAACAAGTTAAGCATAGCTTCATCTTTCATTGTGAACTTAGCAAGTATGACTTCTTACTGAACTATTTCTTACAACACTTATAGCCAAAAGCACATACATTCAATTTACAAAGAGCCTAAGACTTAATTGGGAATACAAAACAGTGTACAGATATACTGAATTTTTTTAGAAATGGGCAATTATAACTTCTCCAACAAGATTTAATTGAATCTAATATATTTTATTAATAGGATAAATGATAAAGATACAGTTTGCAACCTGAGATAATATGAAGTGAAAAGGAAAGTTAGAAGATTGGTAATCCAAATACTTCTCTACTGTACATTTTTGAAGGTAGAAGAGCTGTTCTCATTAATCAAACTTGATATTTGGAAACAAGAACACACATCTATATTTTTTAATATAAGGTTTTTTTAAACAGTAGTATATATTGATTTGTAAACTCTAATTCATTTGGAAAAAAACATGCATATAGTAAAAAGATTCCAATGATACAGAATAGTAAAGACAATATTCTCTTCTTTCCTCAACTCCTATTCCCTCTAGGTAATAGTTTTTTGGGAATTCTTCATTCTTGGTGGAACAAGGCTGATGATGCCATAATAATTCACTAGATGCAAAAACTCTAAAATCAGAAAAAATCTATTTCCATTTTTGAGGAAAAGAAAAACTGTGATGATAGAGAAAAATCCATTTTCCCTATTCTTTTAGCTGCCATGAAGATATTCTTTAAGTACTTCTAGCCTTTTCATCCTCCCCACAGAGTTGGTAGGCAATAACAATCAGTCTACATTTCTTACTGATGGGGATTTGGAATCTTTCTTCTTCTGCTGCCTGGGAACAGTGGAAGGCAAGAATCTGAGCCAAATGCCTGTTCAGATCCAAGACTCAAGCAGACTCAGACAATCCCTGGGTTTGACTGTTATAAAAGCAAGGCTGAGGAATAGGGAGTGAGCAAGCTTATTGTTGGAGTTCACACTCACTGGCATTCTACAACTCAGTCTTCGTCAGTATCAGAGCTATTTTGTTTTAGTACTTGCTTCATTATTTCTCAGTTGTTTCAGATTTGGGTAAGAAAGATGGAAACTATCAGAAACTTCTCTGTAAGTAATCAAATTAAAAATTTGTAAAAATATAGGCAATAAAGAATCAGATGAAAGAAACTGAAAGACAAACTAACAACATTCTATGTAGTGAAATTTTTTAAAGATTTTATTTATTTATTTATACATACAAGGACTGGGGTGTAGGCCAAATGTGCAGGGGTGAGTGAGACGATTCACTAGAGACAGAGTTGGGGAGCAGAACAGGCAGATGTACTGAAATACATGGCTGAAGGGAGCAGCGGGTAAGACAGTAGAGGTCTGCTATGCCGTATGTGTATCAGTTCCCTGGCCGGGTATCAAACTCAGGCTGTCACAGTGGGCAGTCTTGGTGGTAGCTCTGAGAATTAACCCTTAAGCCACCAGGGAGGCCCTATATTAAGTGGAATCTTAAAAATACCACACAAGGGCCTCCCTGGTGGCGCAAAGGGTTAAGTCGCAGCACTATGAAGCTATCTGCAGCCACTGCAGCAAGTGTTTGGTACCCAGCCTGGGAGCTAACCCACATGCCACAGCAGACCTCTCCAGTCTTGTCCGCTGCTCCCCTCAGCAGTGTATTTCTGTAGATCCACCTGTTCTATTTCTCACTCTGTGGTGAATCTTCTTACCCCCTGCACCTCTGGCCTGAACCTCAGCTCTTATATATATAAAATAAATAAATCTTTAAAAAAAATACCACATAACTCACAAGATTGGCAGAGAGAAGTAGAAGAGATATAGGGGAGATCTTAGAAAAGGACTGGAAAATAATAACTTTAGCTGTCAAATTATTTGCTCAACTTCATGTCCATTTAGGTGTTTGGTATCGTGTTGCTACGGTTCACTGATGAGTGAGTCACGAGGATGACAGAGGTTCTGAGCTGGGCATTAGCCAACCAAAGGGGAAAGTTGGCTCTGAATCCTCAGATGAACAAGCTCTACAACCACCAACACAGAGGCCAGTGTCATATGGGCAGTGCCTGGAATTAAAGGACAAAGGATCTTCTCTAGAAATGAAAGCTCTTGCTAGAGTCAGGTCTTGGGGAAACAATTTACAGTGACAGAAATCTTTACTACAAATTAAATCTGGGACTTAATCTTTGAATAAGGAGAGGAAGTCACAAAAGTAGTACAGGACATCTATCTAAACAATAACACAGTCCCTGGTAGCTCAGGGGTTAAAGACAGCCACTGCAGCCGGAGTTCGATCCCCGCCTGGCCAGGGAGCAACCCACATGGCACAGCAGACCTCTCCTTCCTCTCTTGCTGCTCCCCTCAGCAGTGTATTTCACTGCCTGTTATGCTCCCCACTCTTTCTGGTGAATCTTCTCACCCCCGCCCCCCAGCCCCGCACCTCTGGCTTCCACCCCAGTTCTTGTATGCATAAATAAATGAATCTTTAAAAGAAAAAAATATTACCACCACAACAGAAAATTTGCCCATGATTATCATCTTGGAAAGTTAGCCAAAAATAAGCATGAGCTGCAATCCTGAGTTAACTTATTTTGGTGCACAAATAATAGAAAAAGTACAAGGCACGATTAAAGACTTTATTTTTTGATAGCAAATCATTGCCTAAATGTGTTTTTGGCTTCCATCTTCTTCTAGTTCAATGTTTAATTCACTTTAACTCAGTTGAAGACTGAAGTTGAAAATGTCTAAAAATTCAGAATTGTTTGAAAAATGATAAATTATGTTCCACAGAAATGATAACTATATTCCACACTGTTCCTAGTTACAGAGGAAGATGAATAAATCTTTAGGTATTTGCAATAAGAGTTGAGGGTGAACTGGATCAGGTCAGGGACACTGTCTGATTCATTTCCACATCTGCGCAAGGTTTGCTCCAATACCCCGAGCACAGCACATGTTCAATAACTTTGTTGAACAAATACATAAACCCACTGTTAGCAAGAAAATTAAATTATTCAGAAACTCCACCCCTCATCATTATCCCTTCCTAAATATTCCATGGCTAGTCCATTTCTTTTGAACAAATCAATGTGAACTGTTTTCCCCGAAGTCAGGATACATGTCATTGAGGATTGCATTTGAAAACTGAAAACAGGAAGAAAAAAAACCCGCCCACACATTTCCTGGAATTACTGTTTCTGTTTCACATGGTCAGAAAGCAGAGTGTTTACCTGAATCAATACTTTTCAGCAGTGCATAGAAATTTGGGAAATATTGGAGTTCCTCAAAATTGTCTTCATTGTAGGTTTTAGTTCTCCTTTCTAAACCATTCGTCAAGGTCACTGTGTTAGATACTGTTTCATCATTTTCTCCATTGGTAAAACCATCTTGAATTGCTGCCATTGGAGTCTGGGGAGGGGGGCAGGAAATCAATAAAAAAGTAAACATTTTGCCAGCTTGATTCTGGCATCTGTGGTGCTCTAGAATGAGAAGTTCAAGAATACCTCTTCCTTCACAAGCTCCTCCCAGATCAAACACTTTTTAGGCATATGGGCTTGTAGTCACATGGGAAGATCTGAACAGCCATACTTCGGGGATTTCTGGGTAATATTTTAGGGACTGTTTGGAGGATGCACACACACACACACACCCCCCACACACAAAAAACCACCCTCTCAGCTCTAATCTGTGTCCAGTGCTCCTCATCTTCATTAATGATCCATTATCCATTTATTGGGCTAAACAGAAATCTACAAGCTTTTCTTGCCTCTGTCTCTTCATTTCCTCCCATCCAATCCATCAGCAGCCTTTTTGGCCCTTACTTTCCAAATTTATTCCATATTTGTACATTGCTCTCTTTTTTTAAGATTTATTTTTTATTTTGTTTATGCATACAAGAGTTGGGGTATAGGCCCAGAGGGGTATAGGTGCGGGGGGTGGGGGGCAGGTTAGAGGATTCACCAGAGTCAGAGTGGGGAGCAGAACAGGAAGACATACTGAAATACACTACTGGGGGGAGCAGCGGGGGAGACAGGAGAGGTGTGCTGTGCCCTGTGCTCCTTGGAAGGGGATGTAATTCCTGCAGCAGTGGTTGGCGATAGCTAGATAGCACTGAGACTTAACCCCTTGCGCCAGCAGGGAGGCCATTTCTTTCTTCTTCTTTTCTTTTTTTCAAGATTTATTTATTTATTTGTAGAAGAACCAGAGGTGTGGGGGTGGGGGAGAGGATTCACTAGAGACGGAGTGGGAAGCAGCACGGGTGAATATACTGAAATACACTCTAAGGGGAGCAGCAGGTGAGACAGGGGAGGCCTGCATTTCTCTCTTTACTATACCACTCTAGTCCAAGTTGCCTTCATCTTTCACCTTCAAACCAGTACACCACTTACCCCCAATCTATTCCCAGAATTGCATTTTCCACTGTAATCAGCTACCTTATTAAAGCTGATCATGTAAGTTCTTTGTTTAAAATCTTTTTCTTCAGTGTTTTTCCATTGCTCTAAAATAAAGATCAGACTCCACATATGGCTTATAAGCTCCTGTGTGGTCTGCCCTGGGTTCAACTCCCCAGCCTCATTTCTCATTGCTGTATGTGCCAGCCCCACTGTGCTTATTTCATTTGCTTGCATAATCCACACCTCCTTCTCTACATGCTGCCTCTCATGCTCACGAGATAATTCCTGTTCAGTCTTCCGTTTTTGGCTCAAATCACTTCCTCAGAAAATCCTACCCTGAGTTTCCTTATTTGTGAGCTTTCAAAGCACCACATTTCTTTCTTCAGAACACTTAGTGTAATTGTAATTAAAATACATGACTATTTGAAGGCCATCTACCTCTTCCATTAGACCTTAAGCTTTATGAGAGCGAGGATTATGTCTTTTAAAATGAGTATTGTATCCCCAGCTCTTGGTGCATAGTTGATACCTCAATAAATATTTATTGAAAGAATTTTAATTTGCATTTCATTCACACTGTGTGTTTAGAGAACATAAATGAATAGGTCAAGCATATGGACATTTTAGAGATAGATTTTTAAAAAGTGCATAATGGAAATGATCATGAAAATAGTTATGTCCATTTCTAGTCAGACTAATGAACTTGAATGAAAGTCAATAAGAGTCTGATAAATTTAAAAGTTTTTTTTTTAATAATGGGTGTATCATCAAAGGTTATTTAAAAAGATAGAAGCTGGCAGAGATTGAAAGCAGGGAGAACAAAGAAGAGTTTTTGGCTATTTATTAAAAAAAAATCCATGGGGCCTCTCTGGTGGTATAGGGGTTAACTCTCAGCACTATCAAGCTATGGCCAGCTACTGTAGCATGAATTCCATCCATGGCCAGGGAGCTAACCCACATGGTGCAGCAGACCTCTCCTGTCATGCTGCTCCCCTCAGCAGTGTATCTTAGTAGATCCACCTGTTCTGCTCGCCACTCCCACCCCCAACACCTCTGGCCTATACCCCAATTCTTGTATGCATAAATAAATGAAATAAATCTTTTTTAAAAATCCAAACCCAATTTCTGTTTTCTAGCTTCCTATAAAATAGCTTCCTATGTATGGGATAGGACGTTGGAAGGGATGAGGAGTCATGGGGTCTGGGTGTTCTGGGGAAGGTAATCAACGGAGTGGTGAGGAGTTTAATATCTCCCTATGATCAGCTCCATCTAGAGTTTTATGTATTTATTTTTTAAAGATGTATTTATTTGTGCATACAAAGAACTGGGGTACAGGCCAGAGGTACAGGGGATGAGAGGATTCATCAGAGACAGAGTGGGGAAGAGAACAGGCCGATTGACTGAAATACACTGCTGAGGGGAGCAGTGGATGAGACGGGAGAGGTCTGCTGCACCATGTGGGCAGCTCCCTGGCCAGCTGGGGATCGAACTGATACCATGGAGGCTGTGGATAGCTTCACGGTGCTGTGCTCAACCCCTTGCGCCACTAGGGAGGCCCTCCATCTAGAGTTTTAAAAGGAATTCAAGAAGGAAAGAAAGATCTCAGTAGCTTGGTTGATGCCAAAGAAAAGATGAAGAGAGACAGGCTCCAGCAAAGGGAAGGAAGGATGAATGACTAGCCAAGTAAAAAATGAACCTCTGAACCACTGAAAAGAGGAAGAAGCAGATGGAAGAGCACAGGGGAGAACAGACAGCAGCACCAGGCAACTAGGATGGGGGAATATAAAAGCTGGTGTGGCCCAGTATCAAATCAAACCCATGTTTCTTTTTTTTAGGACTCTGGGGCAGATGATGATAGCCACTGTGAGTAGCAGCTGGACAGGACACCAAGATGGCTGTGAAAGATCTGGTTCTAGATCACTGGGATTATACAAATATTTGTTATACAAAATAACCATCTGACATAATTTTATGTAATATTTTACTTTGGGGTATGAGATGTAACCTTTACTATATGTATCTTTAAATATTTTTCAAAGAATAGTTCATTTATAATTTTTTAACTTACCAATATTTCCCAAATACATGTTTTAAGTGGGCTAAAAATGTCTTATACCGCTAATATTCTTTGGCACCTAACACAGTATTAATTATAGACAAGTCCACATACACTCGTGCACATGTACATACATGCATATAATTCATAAATACATACCACTTTCTCTGATATTTTTCCAACCTGACTTTCAGTTCTGCTTGTAGGTTTATTGGGTTCTTCCTCATAATTGTTGGCTTCCTTTGAGATCAATTTTTGTAAGACCTCTGCTACTTCATCTTCCAGTGTGTGTGCTTGGCTTTCTGTGATCTATTAGAAAGAGTCAAAGCATATATGACTTTTTCCAATTTTGGGGGATGGTAAAAATCCTAGACTAACTTCTGTAATTGAACACATACTTCTAGAAGTTGAGAGAATCTTCTAATCCCTCTCCCTGGACAATGCTTTTTTATGCCTTCTAGTATATGCTGACTATAAGAGTGACTTCCAGCACTTTGGGTTCACCATCCACATCAGGCTAGTGGTTGGAACCCCTGGCAATTCAGTTTGAGAAACACCTTAAGAACTGTTTATCCCTCACCTCTAGGTCATGGACAAGTTATCTTTGAAATCCCACAAAATTAGCCCCCCGCTAAAATCTGCTAGGATTGAATTAAGTCTGAGGAATCAAACTGAGGCAGAGCCAAATTGGGTTGCTTAGAATTTCCCAAATATTACACACCTTTGCTCATGTAATATCCTTCTCTTTGCACATGTGTCTTTTACTTGTGCTGATAAATCCTAGCCATCTTTTTAAACTCACTTCAGATACCTTCTCTTCTGAAGCTTTTCCTTACTGCCCCAATGAATATAACCCACTATCTAAACTGCTCTTATGGCATCTGAACTGCTTTTATGGTTCTTAGGCAGCTTGCATTATAGGCATGCATGTATGCATCCAGTTACTCTGATAGACTCTTAAGTTTTTAGGGGAAAAGAATAGTGTCTTGTCCAAAGTAGATGCATTATAAACATTTGACTATTTGAATCAAATGTGGCTAGGGTTCTTAGCATATTCCAAACTGTACTAAGAATTTGGTTTATTCTTATGCTACAACTTACTAGGCCAAGATTCAGTAGTTTAGAAACAATCTTGTCAAACACTCCTCTGTCATTTTCCTCGTAAATCCTGGTAGCAATTTTCTGGACAATGTCTTCAGCAGTTAGGGGGGTCCCATCCAGTTGATGAAGGCCATCTGGATCATCTAGACAGAGCAATCATACTTTCACATCATGGTGATCATAGACTTATTTCATGGATCACATTTATAATCTGTCCTTATTTTTTGTAGAGTCAGATATTTATTCATGGTGGTGCTTGGTCCACATAACTCTTGATTTGAAATAAAAATTCAACTTCCAGTTAATAATAATAAAGGAAATCCTGAAAGTTTCTTATGTGACTATAAGAGTAGGAACTGAAGACAACACAAAATGTCCATTCTGTATATACATAATATATACAAATACATACAAATGTATACACTATAATACAAACAATATTATGCCTTTTCTGTCTATAGTATGCTATATAATCATATAACCTTCTGTGCATTATATGATTTGATTTCCATTTCTACATAAGGCGTAGATTGTTAATAACCTTTCAAGTACTCTCTTTGCCAGTAAACCACGGGACGAAGGATGGGGGTACCTATCTTTTATCTCACACCCAGCATGAGAATGAATACTGAATATTTTATGATTTACCTGTAATAAATATTTATCTCTAACTGACCATGTGTCAGAGGGCCTTTATATAAGGCAGCTTAATGTGACAAGTCCCTTTCTCCAGAGAATAGTAAATTCATTCTATATGCCTGCAATTTAAAATTTTAAATGTGACAACAGATTTTCACAAAGTAATATGTAAATCTTTGCAGAGAAGCTTGCAAATATGTCTCCTTGGCTTTCCTAGGAATATATTTGGCAGGACTACTTGAGACTAAAGCGAGGGCTTATCCTGAGGGAAAGAGAGGAGGCAATAGGATTGGGGGCAAGGAATTACACTGTATCTGAGGAGAACTCCAGGTATCAACTGGTCTTTTTGAATGTATACCACATTGAGCAGTTACTAATATGTGCAAGTTTGCAAGGCGCTTAGCTTTCCCTGTCATCTCTAGGGAGATTGGAAAGATCAAAATTTTAGCCCTATGCAGCAGACCTCTCCTGTCTCTCCCGCTGCTCCCCCAGCAGTGTATTTCAGTCAGTTTGTTCTATTCCCCACTCTGTCTCTGGTGAATCCTCTCACCCCCTGCACCTCTGGCCTGCACTCCAGTTCTTGTATGCATAAAAAAAATAATAATATACCATTATTATTATGGAGCATGGGCTTATAACTAAAATAAAGGAACTGTAATTATCTTTTAGAGGAAATAGACACTGAATCCCTGAACAAGTTCCATCTTGATAATTCTGGTCATATTCACTCAAAGAAAAGAGAACCTAGTATTTCTATTCTGATTCTGTCCCTTTCATCCATGGTTTCTAGGTTTCCAAACAAAGAATTTCTTCCTGTTTCTCTCCATGGCTTTTCTTCCAGACTCTAGGAAGATGGAAATAAATACAGCCTCAAGGAGAATATTTTCCTTTTGCTTGGAAAGAAGCTTAGGAAAATGAGTAGGGTGATTATATGGAGAACTGTTAAATTCTCTGACAGTATATTTTTGCTGAGGTTTTGGCCAACCTGTGATTCCTTTGAGCTCTTCCAGTTCTATGTTACCAGAGTGACTAATGAGCACAAAAGCCCTTGACAAGACCCCCACAAAATCAGTTTCCCTTCTGACTGAAAATCTGGTTCATTGTCCTTTCACTTTTTTTTTTTTTCTTTAGGAGCAAAGACTATCATTTAGTTCTGAATTTTCCATTTCTGGCTGTAAGTCGAACTCTTGGGAATATATGAAGCAAAAACTGCCTGGGTCTATGCAGAGGTGGAAGAATTTATTTCCCTTCCCACTTATCCCTCAGGCTCTGAAAAAGGAAGAATATTGTTTGCTTGCTAGAGCTGGAAAATAACTGTGATGACCGTTTTCAGTTCATTTACTTCACAACAGGGAGAACATTAGCAGCACTGAAAAAAGAAAAAAAAAAAACAGCCTCTCTCCTCTGCTGCACTGCTGTATTTTTTTTCTATTATTTTAAATTTTTTTCCACCACCATTCTATGTGTCCCCTTGTTCCCTTTCCCTCCTTTCTCCTTCCAATGCTCAAAGCCCTCAGGATATTTATTGATGCCCACTAGATTTTGAAAGTATTTTACATTATTGAATTTTCTGCTATGTAACTGTTCAGCACATTTTCTTTATCATTCTGACTCTAATTCCCTCCATTTTGTTGAAAATTGCTGTGCTATATTGAGCTAGAAACCTGGGCCTCCCCTACTAGAGTTTTGTTAGATGGGCTTAATGGTTGAATGGTAGGTTATTGTTCCTGACCTCCTATTAGTTGCCCCTGCTCCTCTAAAATGGACAGAATGACTCTGAATGACGACTTTACTCTCATTGGAGTATTTCACCCTCCTAAACAGACCTTCAGAGGGAAGCCAAACCTGGCTTCAACATTTAAAACTTTAAAAAAGCAGCTACAACATTTGAAATGGATGTGAAAGAGCCATATCCCAAGTCATCATCTGCCCATTATGTTTTAGATTATCAACATCTAATGCCAAATCTGACATTCATTTGTTCAACACAACACATTTTTATTAATATGAGCCAAAATAATAAGAATTAATAAGTCTTAATATGGGCCAGAACTGGAAATTGAATGATAAATAGTTTAGGCAAAGTCCATAACTACACAAAGCTTATTGTCTAGTTTGTAGATTGATGCACAGTAACTGCTTAATGGATATTCATTGGTGAATGCACACAGGAGCCCTATAGTTATTACTTCATGAAAGAAACTTGGAGAAATTCTGAATCACACAAATTAGAAACACTGTGCCCTATAGCACATACCCCTTTGGAGGGTTCCAAAAGGCGTGACTATGTCTGGGGTAGCACGCCGAAGTCAGGTTTCGTTACTCTCCTTTCTGGGATTTAAGTCTGCATACCTCTGAGGTTTTACTCACTTTGGTGGTCCCAGGATTTCAAGGGTAAGAGATGAACCAGTAATTCACTTATAAATCATTCTCTCCCAGAACTTTCTCTAACTTCAAGTGAACTTAAAATGACTCCTAGAGCCTAGGACTAAAGCCAGAGCCATCAGTATTAGCATTCAGTACTTTTCAACTCATTTGGGATGGTAATAAAATATTGACTAATTTGAATACAAGTTGCTCAAGTTAGTGGTTGGATTAGAAATAGGGCTATGCCTCTGCCTGCATGTACAACCAGATTGACCAAAAAAACTCAGTCTAACGAACATTAGACTTTTAAAAATTTATTAAATTAAGTAGTCAGTTCACTGAAAGTGGTTTAATCTATTTTGCATGTAAGTTATGCCCAATTTGGAGTCTATTTCTAGTCTAAATATTTTAAGTTAAAAGATAAAATTCAGGGCCTCGCCGGTGGCGCAGTGGTTGAGCGCTGGGTTGCGAAGCTGCCAGCAGCCTCTGCAGCGCCTGTTCAATCCCTGGCTGCTCCCTGGCCACCAGAGGAGGGTCCCACATGGCGTGCAGACCTCTCCTGCAGTCTGCTGCTCCCCTCAGCAGTGTACTTCGGTCCTTCTGCCTACTCTGCTCCCCGCTCTGGCTCTGGTGAGTTCTCTCACCCTCCCGCACTTCTGACTGTACCCAGTGCTTGTATAAATAAATAAGTAAATCTTAAAAAAATAAATAAATAAAAATAAATAAAAGATAAAATTCAAGGAACCCCCCCCAAATTTTGTTAGTATACAATATGAAATGTGTCAAAATATAAACCATCTCCCCAGTCCTATGCATGTCAAACACATCTCCTTAGGCTAGTAGAGCCCATGAAAATTAATTGGTCGTTTTTTTCCTGGCAGAGATAAATGGCATAATTTTCGTGGGGTAATGGAACAACATAAAGGCATGTAAGAAAATGTGTAGTCCCTCTTAAGCACTGGTCCTCAGAATGGAAGACACTTTCTTTTCCTTCATGCCTAGGGACATCAGTTTATTTAAGCCTTTATGTACTCTTTGTTCATTCATTTATCAATTCATGCAATGAATTCATGAGCATCCAGATTTTGGGGCTACAATGTCTCTGTTCTTGTGGCATTCTCAGTTTTGTTTATGTGAAAGACATAAATCATAAGTTGTCATACTTAGGTATATAAATTTACAAATCGCATAAAGGATTGGGGAAGGATTTGGCTTTTATCCCAAGAGTAAAGCGAATCTATTTCTGGGTATTGTGCAAAAAAAAAAAAAAAAAACATGTTATATTTGTGTGTTGAAAAGATCCCTTTGGATACCACATGAAAAATAAGCTGTAGAAAAGCAAAGCTGGAAGACTCATTACAAGATTTTGCTATAGTTCAAGTGAGACATGATTGGAGCTTGGAAAAGGATGGTGGTGCCATACACAAAAATCAACTCAAAATGGATTAAAGAACTAGACATAAGACCTGAAGCCATAAAATATATAGAAGGAAATATAGGCGAAACACTACGTGATTTGCACATCAAAGACATCTTTACAGACACATCACCCAAAGCAGTGATAGTGAAGGCAAAGATAAACAGCTGGGACTACATCAAATTAAAGAGCTTCTGCACAGCAAAAGAGACAATAACAAAAACAAAGAGAAACCCCACCAACTGGGAGAACATTTTTGCACACAACACTAATGATAAAGGACTGATCACAAAAATCTGCAAAGAGCTGATGAGACTCAACAACAACAAAGAAAATTATCCAGTCAAAAAATGGGCAGAAGAGCTAAAAAGAAACTTCTCTGAAGAGGAAATGCAAATGGCCAACAGGCATATGAAAAAATGTTCAACATCACTTGTCATCAGGGAAATGCAAATCAAAACTACCATGAGATACCATCTTACACCAGTGAGAATGGCACATATTAAAAAAACTAGCAACAACAAATGTTGGCGAGGGTGTGGAGAAAAAGGAACTCTTCTGCACTGTTGGTGGGAGTGCAAACTGGTCCAACCACTGTGGAGAGCTGTGTGGAGATTTCTGGACCTACTAAACATAGAGCTTCCATATGATCCAGCAATTCCACTCCTAGGTATTTACCCAAAGGACACAGAAACATCAATTCCAAAGAACACCTGCACCCCTATGTTTATAGCAGCACTGTTTACAATAGCTAAGCTTTGGAAACAACCCAAATGCCCAAAAATAGATGACTGGATCAAGAAGAAGTGGTACATATATACCATGGAATATTACTCAGCATTCAAAAAAGATAAACACATGCAATTTGCAGCAACATGGATGGCGCTGGAAGGGATCATGCTCAGCGAAATAAGCCAGAAAGAAAAAGAAAAATACCGGATGGTCTCACTCATAGCAGGAATCTAGAAAACTTAAATAAGGGACCAGGAAAATGAATAACTATAAGAAAGTGAAAATCAAAATTAACAAAAAACTATGAACCAGAGACACTTTTAGGGGGGCGGGGGCGGGAGGGGAGGGATTGGGGTCAGAATGGGGGGGGGGCTGCAATTGTATGGGGAATATAAAAATACAATTTATTATTTAAAAAAAAAAAAAGAGAAGGGAACCCATTAAATAATCTCTAAGTTCACATAAAAAAAAAAAAAGGATGGTGGTGATTGAGAATAGAGAAAAAATTAAAATAAATATAGGAGTAACATTGATAAGAATTTGAGAGATAAATAGAAAGAGAGAGAGTTTGATTCTCAGATATTTGGCTTGAAAAACGGGATGAGAAAGAGCACTGTAAGAGGGCTGGCTTATAAAATGAACAGAGATCAAATGTTTTTTGTTTTTTTTGAGATCAAGTGTTTAATCTTGGATGTGTGAAGTTAAAATTGGTTTTGAGACTTCCAAGAGAAGATGTTCAGTAGGTAGACAGGTATAATCTAGGGCTGTAGCTCAGAGAGTCTGAGGTAGTGATATCTGACATCAGGATATGGAGGGTAACTGAAGCCATGGAAAGGTTAGAATGATCTAGGGGGAAAGTATGTAGGTAGGAAGAGAATACTGAAAAGGAAGTAATGATATTTTACCTTTTGGGGGGAATTTTATTGATTTAATTATTTGAGAATTAGGATACTTTGCAATAATAGTGAAAATATGAAAAGTTAAGATGAATTCAATAACATAAAATATAGGTAATTGATATATTTTTTCAAATATCAGCAAAGAAGCCTTTAAAGAGAAAATAAAATCTGGGAGTCTGTGGAGCTGGGACTTCACACATTTTAAATTATTTACTGATTTGAACTTTATCTCAGTTTTGAACCTAATTAATAACAGATTATGAGTGTATAAGAGGTATATTCAAAATACAGGGCTTTCTTTTAACCCATAGTCAGAAACTCCAAATTAGAATACAATTGTTAGCAAGATTTTCCCTCCTGTTTCCTTACCTTGAAATTTATGATCCAGGCCACTCTTAGTAGAATCATAGTCATCAATCAGTCTTCGATTCTTGGTTGAATCAACATCTTCCACATTCAATTTATTGTCATATGAGGAGCTTCTTATAGATTGTCTTTCTTTCTCAATCTGCTCCTTTTCTGTTATTGCTTTTAATAGGTTCAGGTTATCAACAAAGGAATAATTGCTTTCACCTGGCTTGTTTTCTGGAAGAAAAGTCCCCAAGTCCAACATATACATTTAGTTATGATTCTCATAGCCTACCTTATTTAAATTAACACCAGTATAATTTCTTTTTACCTGGAGTGTATGTTTTTTTAATCTTGTCTACTTCTGCTTCAGCAATCTGTGAAACAAACAGGATAGAGACCTGATTAAATCATTGTCCCACTACTTACCAAATATGACAGTTTAATGATTTCAATCTCCAGATTTAGTTTTCTGGTTTGTTAAATGTAGACTATTTCTACCTTTAAGCATTATTGTAAGGATTAAATAAGATGAAGTATAGAGGCTTTATAATATTAATTCCTTTCTATAATATTGGTGAAAGAGAAATCTCTGGCAAATGAAGCAATCTTATAATAGGTTGGATATGATGTTGAGCTTACTGAGTTATTATACAGTCACCTCTATATATTATACAAAACTCTTTATAACTGTAAGGACATAGAAATTAGCAAAATTATATTTCCTATTCTAATTTGACAACTTACTATTAAAGTCCTGTAGGTTGTGAATTCAAAATGGTAAAAATGTCACAGCACAATTACCTTTAATAAGAGTAACAAAGGTAAAATGAAATAGCATTTATAATTTTACTTTTGACCTACCTGTTCATTCAAAGGTCTTTCTGCACTTAATTCTCTATTATGTAAAGGTTTGTCTAGAATAAATGCACACAAACATAAATTTAATTGTGCATTGGAAAGACATAACATCTTTTATTAAATAAAATCTTAAAAAAAAAAGAAAAAATATAAAGAGAAATAATTTTGGTGACTATGAAACAAAAAAATATTAACAAAGATTATAATGATTATACAATAAAAAGGATTATCAACATTGCTTTGCTTATTATTCTGGTGCATTTCCTGAATTAATAGAATTACACATTTTTTTCCTGACCAGAAATCTAACATATAGTTCTAATACTTGTCTTAGCTGTTCCCCACTACACAGAGCATAGTTTGGCTTGGCATTATTACATTAAAATCTCTTTTATCATACAGTTCACGTTATGAATAAAATATTCATATACTAAGAAAGGTTGTAAGACAACTAGAAGAAAGAAAAAAACCCAACTACTTATTAGCAGGAAAAGCCGTCTTTTTAAGATAAGATCTTTCAAAACAACCCGTGTTATTGCTCTATCATTTAAACAGTGAGGGAGAATCTGTCGTTCGTCTCCAAATTCAAACTGATTTGTCGATATGATTCGATCAGAAAATGACTCAAGGTGATTTACAGTTCACCAGGCGTTTACCTTTTTGTGGCGAAATAAAAGGTAAATGGGAAGAAAAGTGTCTGCGTACCTTGGCTGCCTCCAGGTTTGGGAAAAGCTTGAAGTGGGCTGCTGTGAAGCACCAGCACCAGAATCCAAGCACCGGTCCAAAGGAACCGCATTATTTCTCTCTCGGCTTAGAAACAGCCTGGCGCCGGGCTCCCGGAGCTGCAGCTTTTGTTATGAATGAAAAGGAGGAGTAAAAAACAGGAAGAGCTGAGAGGGCGGGTGCGGTGGAGGAGAATGGCAGAGAATTTGCCTTCGGAGCTTCGCGCGCTCGGGAGCCGAGGGGATGAGAAAAGGCTCCGGGCACCCGCGACTCAGGTCTTCAGGTGGGGGAGAGCGCTGTCCGCTCCGTGGGTGCTGAAGTTCCTGTGACGCGGAGCCGGCCGGGTCTGCTAGGGCGTAGCCTTACTCTAGCGCCCTCCTTAAGAGGAAGTGAGGAAGGAGACGCATGCTCCCTGTTAGCCAAAGGAGGGAAAGGATGGCGTCAGCGACTCCAAAGCTACTCCAATCCCCCGGGAATGAAAGGGGGAGGGGCAGCAGACCGAGCAGCTTATTTTCTGTGCCGCAGTCCTGCGCTCAGGGTCACCTGGATTGTTGTAAACTTTGACGTCATTGTTGTAACCTCCCAAGTAAACGTTATCTCAAGGACCTAATGCCTTCTCTGCTCGTGCACCTGTCAAGGAGAAATAGATAATCTTGTGGGAAGAGTTCTGCTTTGGGATTGTTCTTCTATGTCTGCTCCAGGCTCCCTTCTTTTCATTCCACCTTCTGTGTCCAAAAGGTAGATATAATTCCTATATCCTTAGAAAAGTCCCACCCTTTGTAATTTATGTAGACATACCAAGTATTTCTTAATGCTTTTATTTGTGTCTCAGCTTCATAGAGATTTCTTTGTGGGGCATTTCTTTTTTCTTTATTGGCTGCTTTGTAGCTATCACGTAGGTCTAAAAGTTACGCTGTTAAATAATTATTTTAAACAATTGACCAGGACTTGGGCACTGGTCCAGAGCTCCAAACCAGAAGCAGAGAGGAATGGGGGCGATGGGCTGGATGGTATGCCTTCAACATCACCAAAACCCAGAAATTAGGATCTTAAGCTTCTTCACTGGTCAAACCCAGGGCTTGACAAACTCTCAGGTGTCTTCTATAGAGTTTTTTGAAGTGGGAAATTCAAGGAACATTCTTTCAGATAGCTGCAACACAAAAGGGCCAGTTTTATTCTAAAATTTCACCTTCTCCACAAGAAGCAAATGCACCCTCTTAACCACAAAAAAAAAAAAAAAAAAAAAAAAAAAAAAAGCCTCCCTGGTGGCGCAGAAGTTTGGGATGCAGCTTATGGGGCTGTCCACAGTCTCTGCTGCATGAGTTTGATCCCTGGCTGGCCAGGGAGCAACCAACCCAAATGGCGCAGCAGACCTCTCCTGACTCGCCCGCTGCTCCCCTCAGCAGTGTGCTTTGGTCAGTCTCCCTGTTCTTTTCCCCACTGTGTCTCTGGTGAATCCTCTTACCCCCCACACCTCTGGCCTCTGCCCTAGCTCTTGCATGCATGCATAAATAAATCTTTTTTTTTTTTTAAAAAGGGAGAAAAGAAAAACTGTATTTTTGTAAATTTTTTCCCCAGGATACAATTAGGATTAAGGGCCTTGACTATCCCAAAGATCTTTCCAGAGGGGCATAGCATTTTTCATCACAAATAGATCAGGGAGGTGCTTTCTATGCTCTGAGAAAATTCTCAGAAGCCTAAGATTATTGAAAAAAAGAAGCTACCAAAAGACTTTAAATGTTGAATAAACCAACACTAATGTGAGCAGGGTGCTGAGTAAGTGCTTTAGTCTCTGAATTTTAAACAGAACTTGGATCCTTTCCTTTGGATTGTGGCATGCTGGGAACTAGTCTAAATAATGACTGAAAGGAGGATTCAGTATAATCAGGCCTTTGATGTCTGCACCCTGCTTTTTCAAGGAGCAAGTTAGTTATTCAAGTACCTCAAAACAAACAAACAAACAAAACCTTCCAAACAAATCTCTCTGGGGTTTTTGAGTTTGGAAGTCACTCAAATACCCACTTTAAGAATCCAAGGAGTGCTTTTATTCCAATAGCTCCTTCAAAACAAGTAGTTATCTTTTGGCAGTAACGAAATAACATTATTATCCCAATATACTGCATTAAAAAATTGTCACACTTTAAAAATTCGATCTCTGTAAAGGATACATCTTCTTTGTGTCATCTTTTTTGAAACAGAGAGAGCAGGCTCTGTTTACCTCACACTGTTACTGTGGAGATCAAATGGGTACATGTTTCAATCAAGTCTTCTTTTTTTTTTTTTGTGGGACCCTCGCCTGCGGCTGGGGAACAAACCAGTGCTGCAGAGGCTGCGAGGCTTCAGGTAACCTCACCGCCCAGCACTCAACCGCTGCGCCACCAGGGGAGGTCCTCGATCCAGTCATTTTGATGCCAGAAATATTTTGACACTGTGGTAAAATAAATCATGAAATGTCTTCAGCATTTAAGAAACATTACCCGGGGGCCTCCCTGATGGCGCAAGGGGTTAAGATGTAGCATATGAAGCTACCTGCAGCCTCTGCAGCATGAGTTCGGTTCCCAGCCAGGGAGGTGACCCACATGGAGCAGCCGACCTCTCCTGTCTTGCCCACTGCTCCCCTCAGCAGTGTATTTTAGTCAATCTGCCTGTTCGGCTCCCCACTCTGTCTCTGGTGAATCCTCTCACCCCCCACACCTCTGGCCTGTACCCCAGTTCTTGGATGCATAAATAAATAAATCTTTTAAAAAAAAAGAAACATGACCCAATATTATGTGAGATAGCCATTCACAAATTCAGACACAATTGCTGACCTAATTCTTCAGCCTCACTCTGTTCTTTGTTCTCTTCCTTACTCATCTCTTCTCTCATATATCTTTGCAGCTGGGAGGGGCTCAAGATGGAATGGAAGTAAGGGATGGTTACTAAACACATAGTATCATTTGCCTAAAATAAAACAGCATTTGACTTTTCTCTGCCATTTAGGCTCAAAGTGACTATAGTAAGTGGACACTAAATCTAGGAATGTTATGTTTGTTATGTTTGAGATCAAATTATCTGTGGAGCACTGAGTAAACTGGCAGGCAGGAACTAGATAACATTTCTCAGTCTTATGGATATTTCTGCTGGACAGTATATGTCTAGAAAAAAAGTATTCCTAAGTTTCATTTATGCTTTCATTTAATAGATGTTTATTAAGTGCTTGACATTTACTAGATATTGAGATACCTTCTGTATACAAAGATAAAGAAGATATTATCTCTGTTAGTATTGGAACCTAACCGATAGAAAGTACTGTGATTATAACAATAACTACAACTACTTACTGAAAAAAGTATATGTACTGCACATTGATATCATTTAAATATAAGTGTACAAAGAAGCACAGTATATTATGGGTCGCTTATTGTACGTGTAGTGCTCAGGTGGGATGTAAAAAATAGATTGTTGGGGGAACAGTATGTCCTGAATGAACTATACCAGCTGATGAGCTGATGTTTTATGAACTCTGCCCCTACTTACATGCTAAAGAGATCCCAGGGGCTGAGATACAGCTCATATCATGCCATGACACTTGACTTTATGAAGGGGAGAGTGCTGGAAACTTAGGGTGGAGTTAAGTAGTCATGCTTGTTATAAAACTGGACACTTGGACCTGGAGAGGAACTTGCTTTTGCCTGCCTTCAGCATGCACCTGGGGTCCCAGGTCAGGTAGCTTTACCAGCAAGACATATGTACCAATTAATCTCTATCTCTCTGTCACTCTCTGTGCTCCCCTTATTTTTCATTTCCATTGCAAATAAACATTTTACTAATCTTTCTGTTTGCCTGCCTTTTGGTCTTGTTATGTATTTTTTTAAATGTCATATTCACATTATAGCTTTTTAAAAAAGATATTTAAAATTTATTTATGCATACAAGAACTGATGTGTGGCCAGAGGTACAGTGGGTGAGAGGATTCACCAGAGACAGAGTGGGGAGCAGAATAGGCAGACTAACTGAAATACGCTGCTGAAGGGGGAGCAGTGGGCGAGACAGGAGAGGTCTGCTGTGCCATGTGGGTTAACTCCCTGGCCAGGGATCTGGCTGGCAATAGCTTGATGGGGCCTAGACTTAACCCCTTGTGCCACCAGGGAGGACCTTGTTCTTTTTTGAGAGCATGGGTGAGGACTCAACCCAGGCCATTCCATTTGCTTTTGTGATTGTCCTGTAACAGAATGGTCAGGACATTTTTCAAAGAGAATGTGTCTCTCTTCTTAAAAATAAACATATTAAAATATTTGATTATTGTAAGACTACTATAAACATCAAATGATATAAAAAATATATTTGCAAGAAAAGTGTTGTTGACACCAATCAGTTGCTCATGAGCTGAGATACATACAATCAACAGTTAACATGTCAGTGCTTGTGTATGTGACAACCTATACATGGATTGATGGTTGTGTGCTCATTCACTGATAGGGTAAATGCCGATCAAACTAAGCCTTTAGATAGTATATTTAAAATATGTTTTAGATATTGTAGAAAAATGTATGTTTACTATTGTGTATTTTTTAAGAAAATTTCAAACAAACAAAGTAAAGAAAATATTGGCATGAACTCCCATTAATTCATTATTCAATCTCAGTAATCATTAATTCATAACCACTCTTTTTAGTTTATTTTCCCAACCACTTTGCACCACCAACAGTTTATTTACTCACAAAACTTCCAGACTTCATATCACCCATGTCAGTATGTTTACCTAAAAGATAAGGATTCCTTTTTCCCCAACATAATTGTAATACCTTTATTATACTTCACAATAATAATATTACCTTAATACCATCAAATTCCAGTCAGAGTTCAAATTTCCCCCTTTGCCTCATAAATATTTTTTCAGTTGGTTTGATTGGCTAGGATTCAAATAAGCCCATGAATTCCATTTTGTCAGCATGTGAGAAATACATAAAAGTTTAAGACTGGAAGTGGAAATTTACAAGGTTTTCTCTGAAGGGAGAAAGTGTTAGGGGGAAAGAATGTCATCTGTGACAATATCCCAGCATCCATATATTTAATATTCATCACCATGGAAATGGTGGCAAAAAGTGAAAGGGGGGAATTGTTAGGGGGAAAGGATGTCCTGAGCTAATTCCATGCAGGCTTTGTGGACTCCACCCCTACTCCAGACCAAAGCCATCAAGACATTGGCAAAGACAACTCCTGTCACCACCAAAGGGAAGGTTGCTTGGACCTGAGGGTGGGGTTAAGCAGCCAGGTTTGGTATGAAACTGTAACAGGGTGGTCCCCAAGAAAGGGGGAGGTTCCAGGTTCCCTGCCCCACCCAAGGGAGGGTGGAGCTGAGCAGGGAGAGGAGAAGCTGCAGAAGAGACTGAGGAAGGAAGCAGGATGGAGCCAGGAGACCTGGAGGAGGCGCGTGGAGCCTAGAGACATGTGAAGAAACTGTGCTTGTCTTTTGGTCGTGGACTGGGTGACACAGATGTGGGTGAGACCCGTGGGGAGGAGACAGTGGCAGCTTTTATCTTGATTTTGATTTTGCTCATTTCCTTCCAGGCTTTTCTGGTTGTTTTGTTAGGGGGAAAGGATGTTCTGAGCTAAACCCATACAGGCTTTGTGGACCCCACCCCCACTCCAGACCAAAGTCATCAAGACATTGGAAAAGACAAATCCTGTCACCACCAAAGGGAAGGTGGCTGGGACCTGAGGGTGGAGTTAAACAGCCAGGTTGGGTATAAAAACCAAACATGTGGGCCTTGGGGCTCGCTCTGTCGCTCGCCTCCTGGCTTCATGGCTCCTGGCTTGCGGCCAGCTCTCAGAGTGCCATTAGGAATTCCTGATTGGCGGATTGGATAGGATGCATTTAAAACTTTGTCTCCCACTTTTCTCCCTGAGTTGTACATTTCCTCATTTCCTCTTTCCTTGTGAATAAACCTTTTATTAACCTTTCACGCGTGCCTGCAGTAGAGCATTGATAAGTCCTTTTAAGCGCGCGGGTGAGGACCCACAGTTAGGCACCCGTTTTGTATCGGGGCTGCCCTCTAACAGTTTCTGACCCTTTTTTGTGGGTCCCCACTAGAAGATGCTTTAGACTTATGGCAGGCTTTGGGGCCTTGCTTTGGGCCAATCCCATTTGGACGGCGTTTTACCCACGAGGGGCCAGGTAACTTTGGGTGCTTGATTTAGAAACTAGATTCTTTGCCTTTCCTGTATTGTTTCCTAATTGTATTAAAGTTCCTTCCCATTAAAGTCTCATGTTTTGTGTTAATGCGGCGGATGGCAGAACCCTATATAAAATAGGCAGGTTTGCGGGGTTTGGGCTGCCCCTCTCCCTGCCCTGTAACAGATTTGGCACCCAATGTGATTTAGAACAGAGCCATCCGTGGTTAGTCAGCCCCATGGGGAAACTGGGCTTCCCTATGGCACTGGCTACCATAAGTGCAAATGTGATTTTTGGTTTCTCTGGTATGTTTTTTTCATATGTAGATTTGCTGTTGAAAAACTGGCTTAGGCTTTGTGAAGATCTGTGTGTCTGTATGTAATTTCTTTGTAGTGACTTGCTAAGACATTTGATTTTGTGGAAATTGTTCTGTGCAACAGTTTTACTCAAAAGATTAGGCAGTACATTGGACCATGTGGCCAGATTAAAGATGGCGTCTGAGGCCACTTGGCGGGGCTCTTGTAAAATTCAGAGGTTCTTGTTGCTAGGACTTTGGAACTTTTTTTTCTTTCTTTTTGTAATCTCTGCTGTCTCATTAGCATTTCTAAAGGCAATAATGGTTCTTCAGTGATATGTTGCTTTGTCTTTGTCTACTTCCTGACCTCTGCCTGATGGATTTTGCAAGCCAATTGTGGAGCAGTGGTGTTTAAATTAGCAAATGTATGCCTGGGTGTTAAGGAAAGAGTAGCCTTAAGCAGTAACTGGTGGTTGCTGGTAGCCTTGATGGATTCTTGAAGAGAACTTGAATTTTTGCAAAGTCTGGATCAGAAAAATTAAAAACATTTTGTCTGAGTATGAAAGGATTTGCTGCTGTGAATTTTGTCTACACAATTTGTTTTGGGCATGTTTGCCATTTTGAATCCTGGATTTGTTCAATTGCTGGTGTAAGACAAGATTCTAAGTTTCTGCTTCCTACTGAGGAAGGTCTGTTGTGGAAAGCACTCTTTAGGGTGCATCATGTAACTGTATACCAGGTTTTCATACCTGTGTTGTTGCTGTCCCTCCCTAGTGTGGGGGAGGTGTAATCTGTGCTTAGATGTTGAATCTGCTCTTTCAGCTTCTGTCCCAGAGGAGTGGCTAACAGAAGTAAGGAGATGACTCCTTTTAATTGAAAGTTAATTACTGATATTTTGATTTTGCTTTTTCAGGTTCTATTCCAGGAAACCCAAGGAGTGCCTGCTTGGTGGCTAACAAGAGATGACTCTTTTTACTTAAAAGTTAACTGTTACTTTTGCTCTTTCAGTTGCTGTACAGAATACCCCAGGATTAACGTCTAATAAAAAGTCTTCAACACTGAAAACCCTAACGTGATAAACAAGGTCATGTAACTCTTGTGATTAATAAAACTTTTCCCTCCTATTTCCAAAGTCTTAGGTTTGTAGGATGACAACTGGAAACTGTTTTCTGCCAGCAACACTCCACATTTTTTTGGACTTTGACCTTTTTTTCTGAGCCAATGGAGTAAAACTGCAGTTACATACAATATTCCACATGGCATAACTAAAAAAACTGTCTTTGTCTATATGTTGTATGTCTGTATGTCCTTCTGTCTGTTTTGGCCTCGAGAGGTTGAAAAATTGGTATACATGGTGCCCACAGATGTTGAAAAAAAAAAAATCCCCAGTTATGAGAAAAACACAAAGGTTATGGTTTCATTGTCAACATTGTACTACTGAACTAAGCCGGTGCCTTCATAGAGATTGAACATTGTTGTTTCTGTTATTTTTCTGATATTTATGGCAAAGCTTCTCAGAAATCTAAATTCATGCACAAATTTGGTAGCCTGTCATTTGGCTGATGCAAGGAAATTTTGTGGAACCTCAGCAGAGCTCCTGAGACACTCCACAAAGTTTCTCCTTTTCCTCCTGGGAAAGGCGTTACATGAATCTGTTCTATTTGTGGCTTACCCAATGAAGTAAAATGGAAGGGAAGCATTCTCACTTGGGAAAATGGTAAAACTTTGGTATGTACAGAAATATTAACACTGGTTTTCAAAAATGTGTATAAAACCTCTCAGTACCTAATGATATGTATGTAAATTGTCAATGGTGTTTGTCGCCTTGTAATATTGTATACTTCGATTGTTTAATATCTACAGAAATTGTTTCTGGAAATATAGGGAGAAAAGGTCTCAACAGATTCCTATTGATGGAACTGTTGGGAGTAAAACTTTCCTACTAAGGACTGAATAGACCTGGAAATACGCCTGATATTTACTAAGTTTTTTTTTTAACATAATACTGGTAATTTTTTTTGCATTTTGTTCTGAATCCACAAAGTTTTCTTGTTTTGGTGACCAGGATTTACAGCAAGGTTGCAATTTTTTTTTCCAGCAAAGCTAACCTGTGTTTGCATTTTCTCTCCCCTTGATACCAACACAGCATAAAAATAGTGGTAGTAATTTTTTTTTTGCTACTTATCTCAGTCTGTTTTTGCATAACTTTCATAGGATTTTGTTTGCTTAAACTAAAAAATTGGATATGAATTTGATTGTGTGGCTTTGAATGCAGTTCTTCCAGAAAGTTGACGCAGAGCTGAACCAAGAAGAGGAGAACCTGTTTGCTTTGTTCGTAGGGTTCCAGAGACCTCCAAAGAAGGTGAGGAAGCTTGCCTCCATTGGCAGGACTCGACAACCAGGCCAACAAAAAAGCCCTGGTACCCTCGAGAAGAGGAAAGCCCAAGTGGAGTCTGATGAGACCAACTTTGTTCCTGATGCCTACATGGACCGGATGCCAACTGTTCGCTCTGATCCTATATGGAGTATTTCAACAAAGCGAGATAAAATTGCTGTTCAGTTATTCTGCCCTGTGATTTTATGCAAAAATTGGTAAAATGGTTTAAAAGTAGATTTAGTTTGCGAACTTTTGCTATGCTGTTGAAACAATTTGGGATCAAATTTGAGAGAACTTTTTTTTTTTACATAAGTTCAACCAATTTTAAGATTTTTTCCCCCTGTGATTTTGATATATTTGCTGTCTTGTTTAGCTAATGCTTCAGATTTTTTTTTTTTCTTTTGGCTAGGATAATGGACTATTTTCCAGTAATGGAAAACTGTCATACAGGACATTCATGGACAATGATGCTGACTAATTGTTCCTTCTCCTACACACATTGTAACCCTGAAAAAGGACTTCTCCTAAGACTACACCCTGAGATCTGTGCCACCATAGATATGCGGAATAAAAATTAAAAGGGGGGATTGTAACCGGGTGGTCCCCAGGAAAGGGGGAGGTTCCAGGTTCCCTGCCCCACCCAAGGGAGGGTGGAGCTGAGCAGGGAGAGAAGAGGCTGCAGAGGAGACTGAGGAAGGAAGCAGGATGGAGCCAGGAGACCTGGAGGAGGCGCGTGGAGCCTAGAGACACGTGAAGAAACTGTGCTTGCCTTTTGGCCGTGGACTGGGTGACACAGATGTGGGTGAGACGCATGGGGAGGTGACAATGGCAGCTTTTAACTTGATGTTGATTTTGCTCTTTTCCTTCCGGGCTTGTCTGGTTGTTTCTGGCCCTTTTTTGTGGGTCCCCACTGGAAGATGCTTTGGACTTAGGGCAGGCTTTGGAGCCTTGCTCTGGGCCGATCCCATTTGGATGGAGTTTTACCCACGAGGGGACGGGTAACTTTGGGTGCTTGATTTAGAAACTAGATTCTTTGTCTTTCCTGTATTGTTTCCTAATTATATTAAAGTTCCTTCCCATTGAAGTCTCATGTTTTGTGTTAATGTGGCGGATGGCAGAACCCTATAGAAAATAGGCAGGTTTGCGGAGTTTGGGCTGCCCCTCTCCCTGCCCTATAACAAAACCAGACACGTGGGCCTTGGGGGGCTCATCCTCTCGCTCGCCTCCTGGCTTCACGGCTCCTGGCTTGTGGCCAGCTCTCAGAGTGCCATTTGGGATTCCAGATCGGCGGATCGGGTGGGACGCATTTAAAACTTTGTCTCCCACTTTTCTCCCTGAGTTGTACATTTCCTCGTTTCCCTTCCCTTGTAAATAAACCTTTTATTAACCTTTTGCGTGTGCCTGCAGTAGAGTATTGATAAGTCCTTTTAAGCGCTTGGGTGAGGACCCAGTCAGGCAACCCGTTTTGTAGCGGGGCGCTGCCCTATAACAAAAGAAGGGAAGAGAGCAGTCACTCTTTTACCTTAGGACCTTTATTCTTGTTCTGTGTTCCCAGAACGCATTTCCTCCAGATATTCCCAGGGCCAAATTCCTTATATACATTGTATTTTTGCAAACAAGTTCGCTTCTTAGGCGCTGCTGCTGTCTTGGTTTGGATTCCCTGGGAAGCGGACTCTGAAATGGAGACTTGCATGCAGGAAGTTTATAAGGGTGTGCTCTAGAATCAATACCTATGGAAAAGTAGTCATGGGGAGGAGTAGGAGTTGAAGTAACATTACAGAAGTTGAACTAAATGCTGTCTCAATGGAAACTTTAGCCATCCCACAAGGTGTTTTAAAAATGAATTAGGGGGCCTCCCTGGCAGCCTAGGAGTTAAGTCTCAGTGCTCTCAACACTATGGCCTGAGGGGTGGTGCCTGGTGATTCTTTTACAATGACCATCACTCTCCATATCCCCATCTCCAGGCAGTGCCTCAGGATTTTTTACTTTTCTATGTAGCTTGTTTAACAACTATGTTAATTATTTTTACCCCTATCTCCAGCTCCTGGCCTCTGGTGAGCCAACTTCTGATCTTGTGATACCTCCTTTTCAACTTTTCTATTTTTATCCTCCATCACCAATATTCACCACACATACCCTAACCTCCTTATTTCAAGTTGCAAACTTTCACCCAAACTTTCCCTCCCCTGCTCTTATCATTTAACATACCATAAAATTATTGATTTTATTTATTATCTCTCTCTCCCAATTAGACTGATTTTTGTGGACAGGGATTTTTGTCTATCTATATGATGGAGGTTAAGAGTAATGAGACACAGGGCAAGCTAGGGTTATTAGGCAGTTTCAGGGACAGTGCAGGAGGGGACCTCTGAAGAATTTAGGGAGGCTTCAGAGATAAGGACAACCAAGGGAATGTAACCAATTCCACTGGGAAAAACAAACATCCTAGGACCAGACAATATTGTTATCGATGGTCCTGGTTTTCTTCAGGTGATAAAGATAAAGTGTAGAGATGCTCACCTGGAAGACTAGGCCATAAAGATAAAGTGTAGAGATGCCCATCCAGAAGACTGGGCCATAAAGATAAAGATGTAACAAAAGGGGAAAGACAAACCTGTTAGATAAGGAGTGTGAAGATCCCCCACTCAGTAGCAAATTAAGTGAGACAGCCAAGAACTGACCACACAAAGAGACTGGTGGAGCTTTAGAATAATGAGGGAAAGAAGGTCTATATTCCCTGAGACATGACTCCACTTGGGCTTCCTTGCCCCTCCCAGGCCTGGTTCCCTGGCCTGGGAGTCCCACTTTATTTCTGCTCTTTTTCTCCTCAATGAACTTTTTCTTTCTCTAAACAAACCTGCCTCTTCTCGCTTGCTTGCCTGAGCGTCTGCGAAGTTCCTGCTGCGGCTTCGTGAGACACCAACCCGTGGGGGTCTAGCGGCTGGGGCTCTGCGCTGCTCCTGCAGCCTGGGCTCCGTTCCTGGCTGGGAGACTAGGCCTGACAATTCTGGTATCAGTAGGACATTTAGGAAGGCAGCATCACAAGACCAGAAATTGGAAGTGGAGTTAAACCAGCTATAGAAATGAAAAATCCTTAGGCACAGGCTGCTATAGAAAAAGTGGACCACCATAGAAAGTATCTGGAGGCACAGACTAGGGGTGGGAGATTGAGGGCCATTATAGAGAATCAGTGGTCTTTACAAACCAACCTAGTCACACCCTAGACTTAATTTTAACAATAGATAACAATTCCACAAAGGAATTAGCCTTAGTACTAATACTGTTACAGGGCAGGGAGAGTTGCACCCCAGACCCCCCCAAAACCTGCCTGCTCTAAATGGGTTCTGCCATCCGCCACATCAACACAAAACATAATGAGACTTTAATGGGAAGGAACTTTAATACAATTAGGAAACAATACAGGAAAGGCAAAGAATCTAGTTTCTAAATGAAGCACCCAAAGTTACCCGTCCCCTCGTGGGTAAAACTCCATCCAAATGGGATTGGCCCAGAGCAAGGCCCCAAAGCCTGACACAAGTCTAAAGCATCTTCCAGTGGGGACCCACAGAAAAGGGTCAGAAACAACCAGACAAGCCCGGAAGGAAGAGAGCAAAATCAAGATAAAAGCTGCCATTGTCACCTCCCCACGGGTCTCACCCACATGTGTCAGCCAGTCCACGTCCATAAGACAAGAGCAGTTTCTTCACGTGTCTCTAGGCTCCATGTGCCTCCTCCAGGTCTCCTTTTGGCTCCATCCTGCTTCTTTCCTCAGTCTCCTCTGCAGCCTCTTCTCTCCCTGCTCAGCTCCACCCTCTCTTGGGTGGGGCAGGGAACCTGGAAACTCCCCCTTTCCTGGGGCCCACCCTGTTACAATACTAATTATGTAAGTACAATTTTTGCACTGGCAAAATGCAGTTCTTGCTGCCTACATGCGTGTGTACAAGTGTCTTTTTCTCCTTTCCTTTCTTTTAATAAACCTAACTTTTTGGATATAACCAAATGCCTTTATCTCTGCAAACTCACCACATTCCACTGAAAGGGAAACTCTGATGAAACATTTCTCAGAGGTAACCCAAGGACCCCCCCCCTCAACCCAAAATCTCATCAAAACTGTTACAGGACAGGGAGAGGGCTACCCCAAAACCACCAAACCTGTTCGATCCAAATAGGTTCTGCCACCTGCCGATTCAAAACATACTCTGGTGTGTAAGCCCTTCAATGGAAAGAACTTTAATACAATGAGTGTGCAATACAGAAAAGGGGAAGACTATAGTTTCCAAATCAAGCACCTGAAGTTATCCATCCCCTCGGGTAAATGCCCAGCCAAACAGAGTTGGCCCCAAGCAGGACCCTCTGAGGCCCAAAAGCCTGCCACAAGTCTAAGGCAACTCCTGGTCAGGATAGGAAAGGGTTAGAAACAACCAGAAAAGTCTGAGAAGAAAAGAGCAAAATCAAAATCAAGATCAACGCTGCCATTGTTACCCTCCCCGCAGGTCTCACTCACATCTGCTTCAACCAGTCTAGGACTGAAAAGCAAATTCAGCTTCTTCACGTGTCTCTCTGCTCCACATGCCTCCTCCAGGTCTCCTTGTTCTCCATCCTTTTTCCTACCGTAGTCTCCTCCCCAGCTTCTCTCCTCCCTGCTCAGCTCCACCTTCCCTTGGGTGGGGCAGGGAACCTGGAACCTCCCCTTTTTCTGGGGACCACTCTGTTGCAAAACAACATCATGTATACTTTTTTATTGCTGTATTTCCAGCATCTAGAATATTGTCTGCACATACATAGTAAGTGTTCAACAAGTACTGATGTCTGGATTATGCACACACACACACAAAGCCCATATAGCTATCAACAAAGATATAAAACAATAATTCATTAAAAATAAAATTTAAGGGCCTCCCCGGTGGCGCAGTAGTTGAGCGCTGGTCTGTGAAGCTGCCCGCAGCCTCTGCAGCGCTGGTTAGATCCCCGGCTGCTCCCCGGCCACAGGCGAGGGACCCCACATGGCCCTCAGACCTCTCCTGCCGCCCGCTGCTCCCCTCAGCAGTGTCCTCAGTCTGTCTGCCTGTTCTGCTCCCTGCTCTGATTCTGGTGAATTCTCTCACCCTCCCGCGCTTCCGACTGTGCCCAGTGCTTGTATAAATAAGTAAATAAATCTTTTAAAAAAGAAAATAAATAAAATTTAAAATTAATATCGACAGGGGAAAAATTATAAAAAAGAAAGTTGGACATTATTTAAAAATACTGAATGTGGTTAATGAGCACATGGAGATTCAATATATAATCCTTTCTAATTTTGTATGTTTAAAATTTGTCCACTTAAAAACTCTAAAAAAAGTTTGAGTTTATTTCTCACTAGTGGAGCGAGTAATGAGACTATTTTTCTTTCCTCTTCTTTCTCCCAAAGGTATTCTGAAATACAATTAAACATCTTCCTCAGTGGAACAGAAAATCAATACCTCTGCTCTAGTGCTCTAAAATCCATCCTTAAGGTATCCCCATGGACATGCTGCTGCCTTGGGGACCCCAAGTCACTTAACTGCCAAAGCCCCTGCAGGGCTAATGGTGCAATTTCAGTTTTGTTCTCTTAGGATGTCAATACTTTATGGCCAAGGCAGAGGTTTGCCTATTTTGTTGATTTTTTTCAAAGAACTATTTTTTTTTTAAGATTTATTTATTTATTTATACAAGCACTGGGTACAGTCAGAAGCACAGGAGGGTGAGAGAATTCACCAGAGCCAGAGCAGGGAGCAGAGCAGGCAGAAGGACCGAAGTACACTGCTGAGGGGAGCAGTGGGCGGCAGGAGAGGTCTGTGGGACCCTCCTCTGGTGGCCGGGGAGCAGCCGGGGATCGAACAGGCGCTGCAGAGGCTGCGGGCAGCTTCGCAACCCAGCGCTCAACCGCTGCGCCACCGGGGAGGTCCCCAAAGAACTATTTTTTTATTTCACTGATATTTTGAATTGTCTTTGATTTCTATTTCCTTTATTTCAGCTCTTATTTTTGTTAAGGGCCTCCCTGGTGGCCTAGAGGTTAAGTCTCAGGGCTGTCACTGCTATGGCTTGTCTTCACTCCCCCACCAGGCAGCTTACCCACATGGCACAGCAGACCTCTCTTGTCTCACCCACTGTTCCCCTTAGCAATGTATTTCAGTCAGTCCATCTATTCTGCAGCCCACTCTGTCTCTGGTGAATCCTCTCACCCCATGCAACTCTGGCCTGTGCCCCAGTTCTTCTATGCCAAAAAAAAAAAAACTAATTTTTGTTAGGTAATTAATTTAATCCCTGATAACAGCCCAGGTTGATATGATTAAAGGTGACTCTCTTAGGTTGCATGTTATCAAATTTTAATGTATGTAAAAATCACATTTTTTTTAAGATTTATTTATTTATGCTTACAGGAACTGGGTGCTTGATTTGGAAACTATTCAATATATTCTTTGTCTTTTTCTTATCTTCACTTTATTGCACACTAATTTTATTCAAGTTTCTTTCCATTAAAGGTCTTATATACTAGAGTATGTTTTGTCCTAACGTGGCAGATGGCAGAACCTACCTAGAGCAGGCAGATTTGGGGGTTCTGGGGTTCCCCTCACCCTGCCTGGTAGCAGTGGGTATCTGAAGTGAGGTTTCCAGCATGTTGCTGGATATATGAGTCTTGCGTTCAAGGGAGAGGACTTGGCTAGAGTGTAAATTTGGAAAATGATTGCATATGGATGGTATTTAAAGACTTAAAACTGAATGAAATCATCATCTTAGTGAAGTCTGAAACGAGAAGAGGTCTAATTTCAGCTTTGGGGCCCTGAAGTTCTAGGAAGTGAAATAAGTAAGAATCAAATAAAGAGATTCAGAAGAAGCAGCCAAAATGATAGCAAGATGGTCAAGCAAGTGATTTGTTCTGGAAACCAAGTGGAGAAAGTATTCCAAGGAAGAGAGTTATAAACTGAGACAGATGTTGAGAGTCACATAAGATGAGGTCAGAGAAAATAATGTGAGATTTAGTAGCACGGAGGGCTTTGTGACCTTGAGAACAGTCTTAAGGTAAATGCTGGTGAAGTCGTGTTTTGGAGATGTTGGATTTGGAGAGAGGGGTCTATTGGGTACACTCTGAGAAAAGTTTCACTAGAGCTCCCCTTTCAGCTCCATCAGCAAGTTAGTTTCCCAGGCGAGTTTCTCCATGACACAGAGATGCTAGATCCAAAAAAGCAAATTTATTATGAAAAAGGAGAGAAGGAAAAGGACTCTTGCATAGATGCAAGCACTGCCCTGAAAGGGACAGGTTTGCTAGAAGTGAGGCCTGCATGGTCGCAGGAGGGCAGCCTTGTGAGGAGTGCTAGCTGCCTCTGCAGAGGGAGGTCAGTGAAGAGAAGCAAGAGCATGGTATAGGTCACCGGCTGGCAGGCAGACTGCTGCCCTGCGTAGGGTGAGTTGGCCGCAAGGAGCTCCTGCATAGGCACAGGCGGGCAGAAGGGCTGCAGCTCCTGCTGTGCAAAAGGAAAAGATTTTTGAAAAGAAGCACCAATATAGTCACAGGTGGTCGAAGAACTGCTGCCCCGTGCCAGTGCAGAGATTGCATTGCTATAGTCGTCGTCTTCTCTTTGGAGGGGCTCATTCCTTTGTGGAGTGCTTATTGTTGATTTTGGTTAACTATGTAGAATTTGAAAGGGACCGGGGAGATTCTACTGTGGCCCTCAACCTCCAAATCTTTATGTCTGGTCTGCACCCCATGATGCTCTAACAGCAGGCTGACACTTTGCTTTGTCTGTGCCTTGGCACCTAAGGATTTTTAGTTTCTATAGCTAGATTAATGGTTATGTTAATCCCTCCCCTCTCCAACCCCCACCTGCCAGCTCCCGGCATAGTGTGAGCCAGGTTTCTGGTCTTGTGGCTCCTCCTTTCCAACATTTCTATTCCCATCCTCCACCACTGGGGTGAAACCTGCCTGGACCGGATCCCGAGGGAATGGGGCAGGAGACATTGGAAACAGTAAGCATTGACACATCTTCCAAAGAGTTTAAAGGGAGAGAGGAGAAGAGTGGGAAAGGGAGAGTTTGTTTTTTTTGTTTAAGATGGTAGAAATTCGGGCCTCCCCGGTGGCGCAGTGGTTGAGCTCTGGGCTGCGAAGCTGCCCGCAGCCTCCGCAGCGCCAGTTCGATCCCTGGCCGCCGGCGAGGGTCCCACATGGCGTGCAGACCTCTCCTGCGGCCCACTGGTCCCCTTCGCAGTGTACTTTGTCAGTCTGTCTGTTCTGTTCCCTGCTCTGACTCTGAATTCTCTCCCGCGCTTCTAACTGTACCCAGTGCTTGTATAAACAAACAAACAAACAAATAAATAAATCTTTAAAAAAATGGTAGAAATTCTATATATTTATGTGTTGATAGGAATAATCCCGCAGAAGGCAAAAAAATATCGATGTAATGACAGAGAGGGAAGAATTACTGGATTCTAGTTTTGAACAGATGAGAGGGTTAACTAGACCACAAGCTGCCAGGCTGGGTATTGTGATCACTTTGTCTATAGGAACTGGAGGAACACTGAAAGTTTGAGTGTAGGTGTAGGTAGATGCAGGTGGTAGATGATTTGTGGAAACCCTCTTGTGGTGGTTTAAGTCTTTTCACTGAGTAGGAAGCAAAGACATCAACTGAGAAGTGAAATAATGTTGTCATAAACAATTTAGTACATGCCTTTGAAGCATATTTGTATGCCTTTCTGTTGGAAATACACCTAAGAGTAGAAATGTTGGGTTATGTGGGATGCAAATGGAACCAAATAAAATTTTTAGGATTATTTTTTCCCTGATTTTTGAAAATAGAAAATACAAAATGCTTAAAAAATAATGATCTGTAACTGCCTGTCCTAGAAATGAGTATTACCAATGTTTATATTTTATTTCAATATATTAATTTCTAAATGTGATTAATTCTGGCAGGAAAGCAAATTTTATGTATACTTTGATTACAACTATAAAAATATCTTCAGATGAGAAAGGACTAGAATATAATAGTATTACTAGCATTAATGAAAATATTGTGATTTCTTTTATCTTTCTAAAAATTTTTGAAATCTGGTATTTGTAATGAGAAAAGTTAACATTATAAAGTTAAAAACAAGTTATTTGAAGTAACCCACAAAGAAAACTTCCAGAATTACCACACAACTGAACTGACCTAGTAGTATTTTCCAAAGTGATCCTACCTTTTTCCATTCATGCGGCATTGGATATCACCTTATAGGATTGGGTTTACAAGAAGGTACTCTTGAAATAACAGAAGGAAGTACTTGGTTCCTTTTGGGTATTTGATCCAATATTTAGGACATACTGCCACCACGTGGATGCTAGGATGTAGTTTGGGTTCATTGATTTGAGCACAGCCTTCTTGTAAACTCCAATTCTATACCGAAAGTAAGAATAAGCCAGACCATGAATGTGTATGAATCTCTGGAGAAACTTTGGGAGCTTGGCTTAAACCAGGCAGGTTAATGCTGATGGTTACACATGTGTGTGTGAACCAAGAAGGGAGATGAAATCCCAACTAGCAGGACTGAACAATTTCTGCACACTGAGTAATGTCCCTCAGTTCCAATTTTAGAATGTATCCTATGAAAATAATAATGGATGTGCAAAGATTAACCTTATATTTATCATGTTTTTTATATCAACAGAAATAAGAATGTAAACATCCAGTGATAAGAATTAAATGAATAAGCAATACTCTGACCATTAAATGAATAAGCAATACTCTAAAAAAATGAATAAGCAATAAATCTTGTGTTATGACAAAGAATGATGATTATGATATATTTTTAGTGAAGAATGCATATCACAAGGTAGTATTCAACACATACAGCTGACAGACTATAAGGGTATAAATCAAAATGTTAATAGCAATAAAAATGAACACATATTCAGCGCTTACTATGTACAGGCAGATTAAAATATATGGCTTGAACCCACTTAATATCCTCTTCTAAAACTTAGTCTAGGGCCTCCCCTGGTGGTGCAGCGGTTGAGCACTGGGTTGCGAAGCTGCCTGCAGCCTCTGCAGCGCCGGTTCGATTCCCGACTGCCGGTCGAGGGTCCCACATGGCGCTCAGACCTCTCCTGCCACCCGCTGCTCCCCTCAGCAGTGTACTTCAGTCCTTCTGCCTGCTCTGCTCCCCGCTCTGGCTCTGGTGAATTCTCTCACCCTCCCGCGCTTCTGACTGTACCAGGTGCTTGTATAAATAAATAAATAAATCTTAAAAAAAAAAAGAAACCATTTAAAAAAAAATAAAACTTAGTCTATCACATGTTTCCTGCTTCTTCCATTTTCAGCCTTTCTTGTACCCTGGACCTCCTTGGCAGTCTAGTCAAGCATATGGACTCCAGAAGGATATTTAAAAATACTTAATATAAAACACATTGCATTCAATAGGGAACAATTTACCTTTAAATATAATCATTAAAATATCTAAAAAGCACTTTTGTGACACAACTGTATATGAAGATACTTCTTTATTAATATATTAATTAAGATATAATAGGAGTTGTAATAATTGCTAAGTGGAAATATTAATACATATTTCAGGATAATTACAACAACTGTGATCTAAATAAAAATATTTGATCTCCATTGATAAAAATTCACTTTTTTTGGTCTATATTAATAACGGAAATAAATGTTAAATTGCAGCTAAAGTTTAGTGAAAATACATATTTTCTTTATCCTTGGGGTATAGGTTCAGAACCGCCCTTCAATCTGTTGCCCAGTGGGCTGTCAGATCATGTCATTCCCTTTCCAAATCCCTTAAGTGACTTCCCACCTCTATTAAAATCTTTAGTCTGAGATCTGGCCTGCAGTTTCCTTTCTGATCTCATTTCCTATCACTTCCTACCAGTCTCCCTTTGCTCCCTGCCCTCCATGCAGTTCTCTGAACACAAGCCAACCACAGTCTTGGCCTTTGTCCTTGCCATTCTTTCTGCCAGTGTGTTGTTCTTCCCTTATATGCTGTCAGGGCTTTCTCTTTTATATCAGGGGTCAATAAATATTTCCAATAAGGGCCACATAAAAAGTATTTTAGGCTTTGCAGGCCCTATGGTCTCTTTAGTCTACTAATAGTGCAAAAGCAACCATAGACATGCATGTGTGCAATAGAACTTTATTTTGGAACACTAAAATTTGAGTTGCATTTAATTTTTTACATCACAAAATATTACTCTTCCTTCAAAAAATGTAATCATTTACAAATTTAAAAACCATTCTTAGTTCTTGAGATATACAAAGACAGGCAACCACTGACATCTGGCATACAGTCCATAGTTTGTCGTCTATCTAAACTCAGGTCTCTGTTCAAATGCTGCTTCTCTGGAAAGGTCTTCTTTGGCTACTCTATCTCAAATAGCTTAACCCTCCTCTTGTTTCTTACTACTTTATTTTTCTTCATTGAACTGCTTTGGACCTAGTAACTCTTTTTATTTTCTTGTTTCCTGTTTCCTCCCAGAATGTGCACAGGATGAGGGAAGGCCTTCATCATTTCTTTTTTTTTTTTTTTAAAGTGATGGTATGTTACTTTTTTTTTTTTTTTTAAAGATTTATTTATTTATTGTTACAAGCACTGGGTACAGTCAGAAGCGCGGGAGGGTGAGAGAATTCACCAGAGCCAGAGCAGGGAGCAGAGCAGGCAGAAGGACCGAAGTACACTGCTGAGGGGAGCGGCGGGCGGCAGGAGAGGTCTGCGCGCCATGTGGGACCCTCCTCCGGTGGCCGGGGAGCAGCCGGGGATCGAACGGGCATTGCAGAGGCTGTGGGCAGCTTCGCAACCCAGCGCTCAACCGCTGCGCCACCGGGGAGGCCCGGCCTTCATCATTTCTTTGCGGCTATTCCCCAACCAGTATGGCAATGCTGAATATATGTTCATTTTTATTGCTAGTAACATTTTGATGTATACCCTTATTGTCTGTCAGCTGTATGTGTTGAATACTACCTTGTGATCTGCATTCTTCACTAAAAACGAATGAGTAATGTAGTGCCATTCATCTCTCTGTGAATTTCTTATTAGAATTAGAATTTCTTTTAAATTTGGTGACCAGAGTTGAAAAGTATTCTCTCGATATAGTCTGAATCAATGCAATTAAAAATACAATACAATTAATGTAAAATATGAATATAATTAATGAGGTCATTTTTTTTTTTTATAAATTTTATTGTTATATTCCCCATACAATTGCAGCCCCCCCATTCTGACCCCAGTCCCTCCCCTCCCACCCCTGCCCCCCTAAAAGTGTCTCTGGTTCATAGTTTTTTGTTGATTTTGATTTTCACTTTCTTATAGTTATTCATTTTCCTGGTCTCTTATTTAAGTTTTCTAGATTCCTGCTATGAGTGAGACCATCCGGTATTTTTCTTTTTCTTTTTGGCTTATTTCGCTGAGCATGATCCCTTCCAGCGCCATCCATGTTGCTGCAAATTGCATGTGTTTATCTTTTTTGAATGCTGAGTAATATTCCATGGTATATATGTACCACATCTTCTTGATCCAGTCATCTATTTTTGGGCATTTGGGTTGTTTCCAAAGCTTAGCTATTGTAAACAGTGCTGCTATAAACATAGGGGTGCAGGTGTTCTTTGGAATTGATGTTTCTGTGTCCTTTGGGTAAATACCTAGGAGTGGAATTGCTGGATCATATGGAAGCTCTATGTTTAGTAGGTCCAGAAATCTCCACACAGCTTTCCACAGTGGTTGGACCAGTTTGCACTCCCACCAACAGTGCAGAAGAGTTCCTTTTTCTCCACACCCTCGCCAACATTTGTTGTTGCTAGTTTTTTTAATATGTGCCATTCTCACTGGTGTAAGATGGTATCTCATGGTAGTTTTGATTTGCATTTCCCTGATGACAAGTGATGTTGAACATTTTTTCATGTGCCTGTTGGCCATTTGCAATTCCTCTTCAGAGAAGTTTCTTTTTAGCTCTTCTGCCCATTTTTTGACTGGATTATTTTCTTTGTTGTTGTTGAGTCTCATCAGCTCTTTGCAGATTTTTGTGATCAGTCCTTTATCATTAGTGTTGGGTGCAAAAATGTTCTCCCAGTTGGTGGGGTTTCTCTTTGTTTTTGTTATTGTCTCTTTTGCTGTGCAGAAGCTCTTTAATTTGATGTAGTCCCAGCTGTTTATCTTCGCCTTCACTATCACTGCTTTGGGTGATGTGTCTGTAAAGATATCTTTGATGTGCAAATCACGTAGTGTTTCGCCTATATTTCCTTCTATATATTTTATGGTTTCAGGTCTTATGTCTAATTCTTTAATCCATTTTGAGTTGATTTTTGTATATGGTGTGAGGTAGTGGTCAAGCTTCATTCTTTTGCATGTAGCGACCCAGTTTTCCCAGCACCATTTATTGAACAAACTTTCTTTGCTCCAATGCATAGTCTTTGCTCCTTTGTCAAAGATTAGTTGACCATAAATCTGTGGGTTTATTTCTGGATTTTCTATTCGATTCCATTGGTCTGTATGTCTGTTCTTGTTCCAATACCATGCAGTTTTGATGATTATGGCTTTGTAGTATAGTTTGAAGTCTGGGAGTGTGATGCCTCCATTCCCTTCTTTTTTTTTCAGGAGAGCTTTGGCTATTCAGGGTTTTTTGTGATTCCATATGAATTTCATCAATAATTGTTCTATTTCTTTGAAGAATGACATTGAAATTTTGATTGGAATAGCATTGAATCTGTATATTGCTTTTGGAAGGATGGCCATTTTAATAATGTTTATTCTTCCAATCCATGAGCAGGGGATATCTCTCCATTTCTTTGTGTCTTCTTCTATTTCTTTTAACAGTGTTTTATAGTTTTCTTTGTATAGGTCCTTTACCTCTTTTGTTAGATTTATTCCCAAATATTTGATTTTTTTTGTTTCAATAACGAAAGGGATGGTTTTTTTGATTTCTTCTTCTTCAGATTTATTGTTTGTGTATAGGAAGGCTACTGACTTTTGCGTGTTGATTTTGTATCCTGCCACTTTACTGAACTGATTGATGAGTTGAATTAGCTTTTCTGTGGAGTTTTTGGGGTTCTCTATGTATAATATCATATCGTCTGCAAATAGTGATAGTTTGACTTCTTCTTTTCCTATTTGGATTCCTTGGATGTCTTTCTCTTGTCTTATTGCCCTGGCTAGGACTTCCAGTATTATATTGAAAAGCAGTGGTGAGAGTGGACATCCTTGTCTTGTTCCAGATCTTAATGGAATTGCTTTCAGCTTTTCACCATTGACAATGATACTGGCTGTTGGCTTGTCATAGATGGCCTTTATGATGTTAAGGTATGTTCCTTGTATCCCAAGAATTTCAAGGGCTTTTATCATGAATGCGTGTTGCACTTTGTCAAAAGCTTTCTCAGCATCTATTGATATTATCATATGGTTTTTATATTTCTTTTTGTTGATGTGTTGGATAACGTTGATTGATTTTCGGATGTTAAACCATCCTTGTGTCCCTGGAATGAATCCTACTTGGTCATGGTGAATTATCTTATGGATACATTGTTGGATTCTGATAGCTAAAATTTTATTGAGGATTTTTGCATCAGTGTTCATTAGGGAGATTGGCCTGTAGTTTTCCTTTTTTGTGTTGTCCTTGTTCGGTTTTGGTATTAGTATAATGTTGGCTTCATAGAACGTGTTTGGTATTGTCCCTTCCTTCTCAATTTTTTGGAAGAGTTTGTGAAGGATAGGCACTAATTCGTCTCTGAATGTTTGGTAGAATTCATTTGTAAATCCATCAGGTCCTGGGCTTTTGTTTTTGGGGAGGTTTTTGATTACCATTTCAATTTCGCTAATTATAATTGGTCTGTTTAGGTGTTCTATTTCTTCTTTATCTAGCTTTGGGTGATTGTAGAGTTGTAGGAATTTGTCCATCTCCTCTAGATTGTTAAACTTGTTTCCATATAACTGTTCATAGTAGTTACTGATTATTCTTTTGATTTCTGCTGTGTCCGTTGTGATTTCTCCTCTTTCATTGATGATCCTGTTTATTTGTGCTTTCTCCCTTTTTTCCTTTGTGAGCCTGGCTAGGGGTTTGTCTATTTTATTGATTTTTTCAAAGAACCAGCTCTTGGTTTCATTGATCTTTTGGATTGTTTTTTTAGTTTCAATTTCATTTATTTCTGCTTTGGTTTTTATTATTTCTTTTCTTCTACTGGTTTTGGGGTTTTTTTGTGTGTTCTTTTTCTAGATCTTTGAGCTTCGAGATTAGGTTGTTTCTTTGAGTTCTTTCTTGTTTCTTGATGTGAGCTTCTATTGCTATATATTTTCCTCTTATTACTGCTTTTGCTGCATCCCATACATTTAGGATATTGGTGTCCTCCTTGTCGTTCAATTCAAAAAATTTTTTAATTTCTTCTTTCATCTCCTCATTAGTCCAGTGGTCTTCCAGTAGTGTGGTTTTTAATCTCCATGAGGTAGGAAAGTTCCTTGCCTTCTTTTTATGGTTTATTTCTAGTTTGATGCCTTCATGGTCAGAAAAGATGGTTGATATGATTTCAATCTTGGTGTATCTGTTGATGTTTGTCTTGTGCCCCAGTATGTGATCAATCCTGGAGAATGACCCGTGTGCGCTTGAGAAAAATGTGTACTCCGTTTTTTTGGGGTTTAGTGTTCTATAGATGTCTGTTAAGCCCAATTGCTCTAGGTCCTTATTTAGAGCTTTGGTTTCTTTACTTATTTTTTGTCTTGTTGATCTATCCATTGTTGATAGTGGTGTGTTGAAGTCTCCCACTACGTATGTGTTTTCTCTGATGTCTGTTTTCAGAGAGGACAATAGTTGTCTGATATATTTTGGTGCTCCTTCGTTTGGTGAGTATATGTTAATGAGTGTTATTTCTTCTTGAAGTATTGTCCCCTTGATCATAATGTAGTGACCTGATTGGGGTCTCTTTTTATCTTTTTGAGTTTGAAATCTGTTTTATCTGATATAAGTATAGCTGTTCCTGCTTTCTTTTTTGGTCCATTTGCTTGTAAGATTGTTTTCCATCCTTTAACTTTGAGCCTATTTTTATCTTTTGTAGCTAAATGTGTTTCCTGGAGACAGCAAAAGGTTGGGTTTTGTTTCTTAATCCAGGCTGCAACTCTGTGTCTTTTTATTGAAGAGTTTAGTCCATTTACATTTAGAGTTAATATTGATATGTTAACATCTGTATTTGCCATTGTGTTTGTCTTTCCTTTGATTTTATTTATTTATTCTTTTAATAACTTTTTTTTTTTTTGGCCTTCTTTCATTGTTATTCGTCCCTCTGAGGTTCTGGCTTTAGGACTCCTTGTAGTATTTTTTGGAGTGGGGGTTTAGTTGCTATGAAATTCCGGAGTTTCTGTTTGTCTGGGAAAGTCCATATTCTTTCTTCAAAGAGGAAGGAGAGCTTTGCGGGATAGAGTATTCTTGGTTGGCATCTGTTTTCTTGGAGTCTGTTGACTATGTCCCTCCACTCTCTCCTTGCCCGTAGTGTTTCTTCGGAGAAGTCTGATGTCAGCCTGATTGGCTTTCCTTTGAATGTTATCTGTTTCTTCCCTCTTGCCAGCTTCATTATTTTTTCCTTGTCCTGGATTCTTGGGAGCTTTACTATTATGTGTCTTGCTGTATTTTTCCTTTCGTCGTGGAAGTTTGGTGTTCTTCTTGCTTCTTGTATATCAATTTTCAGCTCCTCCTTCACATTTGGGAAGTTCTCTTCAATTATCTCTTTGAATATTTTCTCTGTTCCTACTTCTCTCTCCTCTCCTTCTGGTATTCCTATAACTCTTATATTTCCTTTCCTCATGGAGTCAGATAGTTCCCGAAGTCTTTCTTCATTCTTTTTCCTTCGTACTTCTCTTTCCTTTTCTGTTTTGGTTCTTTTTATTTCTGTGTCTTCAAGAGTACTTATTCGTTCTTCCATTTCATCAATTCTGCTTTCATTGCTTTTCCCAGAATTCTTTAGTTCTTCCATTAATTCTTTGATCTCCTGCATTTCTTTTACTTCCCTCTTTAGGGACTCAATTTCATTCTTCTGATCGTTGATTATTTTTCCCTTATCATTGTTTTCCTTTATGACTTCTGTCAGTTTTTTAATCACGGCAATTTTAAATTCTCTTTCTGGAAGGCTCAGAAGTTCTTCCAAGTTACTGTCGTTGCAATCTGGGGGCTGGTTTTCTTTTTGTGGTGTGCTTTTTCTCTGGAGAGTTGCTAGGTTGCGTGTGGTTCTTCTCCTCCCTACTGTCTGTTTTCTAATTTGCCGTATGCGTTGGGACACTGTGTTGTTGGGACTGGCCAGCATCTTGGGTGGGCTTCTCTGCTCCCCTCTGGTTCCTCCAGGAGTCATCTGTCAGTTTCAAGCAGTCTTTACTGGAGAAAGGTCCCTGTTCTAAAATGCCGATGTGGGGACACACTCCCCTGTGCGCCTGGTCTGCCCCGGCGGTGGGTTCCTGCTCCCCCTCTGGGCTTGGACTGCAGGCCAGAGGGGGTCTGGCGTGGGCAAACTTCCCCCGCTCACCTCTGGCTCCTGAGGAAGCCTTCTGCAGGTAGTCTTTACTGAAGAAATGTCCCTATTCTATAATGGTGATGTGGGACACACTCCCTGCGCGTCCAGTCTCAGGCACACTCTTCTGCGCGCTTGGTCTGCCCCGGCTGTGGGTGCTCGCTCTCCCTGTGGGCTCAGACTACTGTTCGGAAGGGGCCTGGCGTGGGCTAACTCCCCAGCTGGCCACTAGCTCCTTCAGGAGCCTGTGCTGGCTTCAAGTCGCTAGGTGGTGCCAGAGATCTCTCCTGGAGCCCTTGGGGAGCTGATTTTCCACCCCGTGGGACAGGGAGCAGAGCGGGGATGGTAGGGTACACCTCAACGGCTTTGGGGTGCTGTGTCTGCCTTGTGCCCCACCGTCGTGGGGAACCCACGCCCCTAATTTCGTGCCCCGGGTCTCAGTTCCAAAGCCCTCAGTTCCAGGACTCGGGCTGTAGCCCAGATCAGTGGCGCGGGAATGGCGCCTTTTGAATCCCGCTCCCGTGCCTGGGCCTGGTTCCTGCTCACTCAGGGAGGGCCTCCGCGCGTCTCCCCGCAAGCCTCGGTCGCAGGCGCGGGCACCTGGGCAGCTGCGATCCGATCTGGATCCGCGTTTGCTTTTCAACCGCACTGCTTTTCAGCGCGATCCGCGCTGCTTTCCGCGCAATCCTGACCGTGATCCGCGCCTGCTTTTCCAGCGCGCCGCTTTCCGCGCAGGCTTACCGGGCGGCCGGGGCTGTGTGCTGGGGCTGGTCTCCTCCTGGGCGGGGTCTCTCTTCAATGGCGCCCGGAGCCGTTCGCTCACCGCCACGGCGGATCCTGCGGGGGTTCTCCACAGCTCCCGTTCACGGGGTGTGGTGGCTGCAATAGTTCCTTTCCACTCACAGTCCCGCTTGCTGCGTCGTTTGTTTTTGTTGGCCGTTTTGGTTTGTTGTTTTCCTCCTCTCTGCTGGTCGGAGAGTGCCGCCTCTGTGGGCGGGGGAGGGGAGCAGGGTTCTGCGCTTCCTCCCTTCTGGTCCTCTTTTATGGCCACTTTCTTCTTCGGGTAGTTTGCTGGAGTCGTCCGTTTATCTTCCGTGTCCCGGTTCTCACTGGGACCTGCCGCTTTTCCTCCTTATTAACTTTTTTTTAATGGGAGATCTTACTCGCAGCGTCTCCTCGCAGCCATGTTGCTCCGCCCCTAATGAGGTCATTTTTATAAAACTATTCAAATGGATGTTTTGGCAAATAAGATTTCTCCAAAACTATCTTATGGTTTATGTGTCTTGGACTTACATAGAATTCTCTATTATTTATATTGTTGCTTTGGTTTGTGCTTTACTCTGCTCATATTATTATTATTTTTTAAAGATTTATTTTATTTATTTGTGCATACAAGAGCTGGGGTGTAGACCAGAGGTGCAGGGGGCGAGAGACTTCACCAGAGACAGAATGGGGAGCAGAACAGGCAGATCTACTGAAGTACATTGCTGAGGGGAGCAGCAGGTGAGACAGGAGGGGTCTGCTGCACCAAGTGGGTTAACTCCCTGGCCGGGGATCGAACTTGTGCTGCAGTGGCTGCCCATAGCTTTATAATGCTGAGACTTAACCCCTTCCACCGCTAGGGAGGCCCCCTAATCTGCTTATATTATTTTGAATTTTGATTCCATTAGCTCCTGTATCAGCTATCCTGCCCATCTGAAGATTTAACAACCCTTCCTCTTTCAGAATAGGCTGAGGGGAAGCTGACTCTACATGAGTCTTCCAGGTGTTGGGAGCACCATTGCCTCTCAATTGTGGGATAAATATTGTGGGTGATCCATTAAGCCAGGTAAGAGGGAAGCCCTCTCCTCAAGAACTGAGAGTGGATAGAAAGGAGCCTGTCAGATAGTTCAACTAAAAACCAACAGCTGAAATAGTCCAAGCATGTTCTTAAAGAGGGACATGCCTATAGTTACTACGCTTAAAGAGAGGATGTGTCTGTCGATCATAGGGCCTGAAATCAGCTATAGAGACACATGTTGAAGGAGATTCCCTAAGAAAAATATTGGTCTATTCATCTAGTCTTTTTTTTTTTTTTAGATTTATTTATTTTTATACAAGAGCTGGGGTACAGGCCAGAGGTGCGGAAGGATGAGAGGATTCACCAGAGGCAGAACAGGGAGCAGAACAGGCAGACTGATGAAATACACTGCTGAGGGGAGCGACAGGAGAGGTCTGCTGTGCCATGTGGGATTCTTGCCGGCTGGCCCGGATTGAACCAGCACTGCAGACCAGGATCGAACCCGCACTGCAGAGGCTGTGGACAGCTTCAGAGCGCAGCCCTCAACCTGCTGTGCCACCGGGAAGGCCCTATTCATCTAGTCTTATTCAGGCCTCCTGATAGAATGTCTCTGTCAAAATGTTGGACGTTTGAATCATCTAGCAAACTCCCTTTGTTCTGATTTTACGCTTAAGCAGATACTTTCTGGATTCAACTTCCCACATAATGAACCAACAGGGAGAGAATAGGCTGATTAGACTGACCCTACCATCTGGACCACCAGCCTATTACATTTTTCACTGCAGATGAATAAAATTATATTTTGTTCAAAAAAATATATGTCCATAATATATGTTCCAACAAAATATATGTTCATCAACAAAATATATAACTGCTATTATTCATATCGTGGAATACTGTTTAGAAGTAAAAATGAACAAACTTGATGTATGCAACAATATGATTGAATTTCAAATATAATGTGGAGCATACAAAGTCAGATATCAGGGGCCTCCCTGGTGGCCTAGGGGTTAAGTTTCAGCACTATCAACCACTGCCACCTAAGTTTGATCTGGTCAGGGAGCTGACCCACATGACGCAACAGACCTCTTCTGACTTGCCTGCTGTTCCCCTCAACAGTGTATTTCAGTAGATCCACCTGTTCTGCTACCCACTCTGTCTCTGGTGAATCCTCTCACCCTCGTACCTCTGGCCTACACCCCAGTTCTTCTGCACAAAAATAAATACATAAATAAATATTTTTTTAAAAATCAGATACAAAAGAATCATATTGTATAATTCCATGTGTGCAAAGTTTGAAGAACAATAAAAATAATCCACAGTGGTAAAAATCACAATATCATTGCCTCTGGATGATGGAGGTGTTGACTGGAAGAGAAATGAAATTTCCTGGGATGATGGATATGATCTATATCTTAATCTGATTAGTGGTTAAATCAGTATATACATTTGCTAAAATTCACCCAACTGTGCATTAAAGATGAGTTTTTTTTTCTATATGTAAAATACATTCAATATAGTATTGCTAACACTTTTTTAAAGTCTTTGGTGATAATCATTAATTTTTTTTTAATTGTGCTTTTTTTAAAAAAAGATTTATTTTATTTATTTATGCATATCAGAGCTGGGGTGTAGGACAGAGATGTATGGGGTGTGGGGTGAGGGGGGGAATGAGAGGATTCACCAGAGACAGAGTGAGGGGCAAACAGGCAGATCTACTGGATACACTGCTGAGGGGAGCAGCGGGCAGGACAGGAGAGGTCTGCTGCGCCATGTGGGTTGCTCCCTGGCAGGCCGGGGATAGAACTCATGCTGCAGAGGCTGTGGATTGCCCCATAATACAGTGTTTAACCCCTTGTGCCACCAGGGAGGCCCCTGTGCTTTTTTTTTTTTTTAGCTGAGGTAACATTAATTTACTAAATTGTAAATGATTTAGGGATATAGGTTTATATCTCTTCAACAATCATTGTCTTAAGGATTTTATATGCATGAAGTGATTGAATTTCTGAGCTGGCCAGGCTAAAGGTCAGAAATTCAACAATGGTGAATTTACCAAAGGATCTACTATTTTGCAGAGGTCAGTTGATATCTGGTCAGTAGCTATATTTTGGTACAATAATCCAGCAGGGATTTTGTTAAATGTCTCACTGAAATAAAGTAAAAGTTGTCTCTGGCATTAGTTATGCTACTGAAAATAGACATTTACTGAATATGCAATGATTTGTCCTTAGTAAACCCTTGCTGGCTCCTGATAAATTATTTCAAAAAATTGCTACACAATTTGTTTCATTATCTATTAAAGACTTTTTCATATGTATTAATTTGTTTGTTTTTGGTATCCTCACTATTCCCTTTAAAAAATTAAGATACCATTTGCATGAATTAAACCTGGCATCTCTCACTAAGAAACATGTTTGAGTTACAAAATGTATTTTTTATGGAGTTAGAAATGTCTTAGAGAAGTTCCATAAGAATCCAAAGATCTTTGTTTTGAGGGAAGCAATCTAGAACCAGGATCACGTAATTTTACTTCCAAGTGAGACAGACCTGGTTTGACTCCAAACTCATAGTTGTGTTAAACTCTCTAAACCCATTTTTTCTAAATTGTAAAAGAGAATTGCTATTGTTATTACATGGAAATATTTTTGTAAAGCACTTTACACAGTACCTGGCATCCTGATCATGATTGTCTGTGAAATAGTCCCTTGTGATTTGGTTTCCCAGGACAATCAATATCCTGTGAACCATTGTAGAATGCTTTGTAGGCCAAAAGCCTGATTTCTTTCTGCCAACTTTGTGATTGAATCAGAAGGAGTTATTCACACACCAAATTCACAAGAAACTGCCTGCTTATTTATTCATTCATAATCAAAAAAATAGTCAGGTCAGTATATTCTTTTCTTTTTTTAAATAAATTTTTTATTTTTTACATCATTGTTCATTTTTAAACAATATTTGCTTCCCCCCACCCCCTCAGGTGTAGTCCCCATAGTTTCCTTCCCCAAGGCACCCGTGCACCATCACCTCAGTCCCCTGTGCTCCTCCCTCCCTCCTCTCATCCCTCTCCCTCCTCCTCCCCTGCAGGATGTCTCTGATTTATAATTGTCCATTTTTGCTTTGTTGTGTTTTGTACTGTTATTATTTTTTGACCATATCAGTATATTCTTTCCTTTGATACATAATAGGAACACCAAATTATCTACAAGGATATTTTAATGAGTAAGGGATCTTTGTTCCTTCCACTGAATACACCCATTTCCCCTAGTCACCTAAAGGTTGTAGCTTTAGATGTAGCAATAGAGCTGCACTCCCCAGAAACCATTCCTCAGGCACCAATTTAGACCTTAGTGCTTAGTCTAAATGACCTTCGAGATAGTTGACTTTACTTATTACATTTTCATTTTTACGATTTCATTTTTTTAAAGATTTATTTATTTATGCATACAAACTGGGGCATAGGCCAGAGGTGTGGGGGGTGAGAGGATTCACCAGAGACACAATGGAGAACAAAAAAGGTGAATCTGCTGAAATACACTGCTGAGGGGAGCAGTGGGCAAGACAGGAGAGAGAGGTCTGCTGCGCCATGTGGGTTAGCTCCCTGGCCTGGGATTGAACTCATGCTGCAGTAGCTGGTGGTAGCTTAATAGTGCTGAGACTCCAACCCCTGTGCCACTAGGGAGGCGCTGTGTGTTGGTATTAATGTTAAAAAAAAAAAGTTCCAATTATTTTATACATATAGTGCTAGCAAATAGGTGATAATGGTAATACTTTTTTGATTAACTATAGTTTGTTAGATGTGGAACACAAACACATTGTATTTAATTCTTATAATAATGATATTTTTAGAAGTGTAGTTTTATTCTCACTATTCAGATGAAAACACTGAAGATCTGAGAAGAAAGTGGTCCTGGGCTAGTGAGTAGTTGGCAGAGGCACCCTCTGAACATAAATACTTATGATTGTAAAACCTATGTTCTTCCTTCCACACTGTATCAATGAAAAGGTCTTGTCACATTTTTAAGATTCAGTGGTTCTTCTATATCTAAGTCTGTCTTAAATCACAGAATTGTGGAAATGAGTGACATTTCTATTTCTGGTATTGACTACAAATCTGCAGTGTGAAGCAAAAAGTTATATTCTGTTAGTCATTTGTTTAAGGTGGTAACTGATTTTTGAGTTTCTCTAAGCCCCATTTATTAGCATCTCCATGTCAGCCTGAGCAGAGCTGAGTCAAGAACTAGCAAGAACTTGTGATTTTTACAAATCCTGAGAGAAAGAAACAAGGGAGTTTCACTGCTTCAGCCTAAAATGTGGTGTGCTTATTTAGTTTTTTGTGTAGAAGAACTGGGGTGTAGGCCATAGGTGTGGGGGTTGAGAGGATTCATCAGAGACAGAGTGGGGAGTAGAAAAGGCAGATTTGCTGAAATACACTGCTGAGGAGAGCAGGAGGCAAGAAAGGAGAGGTCTAGTGCGCTACATGTGGGTTAGCTCCCTGGCCAGGATTGAACTCAGCCTGTGTGAAGCTCAGACTCTGGTAGTTTTGGCGCCACCTGACTCCAGGTCCAGTGAGGGCAGAAGTGATATAGTCCTAGGGGCTAACAGAGGTCCTGAGTCGAGTAAGGAGCTCAAATAAAGTTTGTTGAATGAATGGGAGAATAAATAAAAAGTGCTTATACATAGATGACTGGATCAAGATGTGGTACATATATACCATGGAATATTATTCAGCATTCAAAAAAGATAAACACATGCAATTTGCAGCAACATGGATGGCGCTGGAAGGAATCATGCTCAGCGAAATAAGCCAAAAAGAAAAAGAAAAATACCGGATGGTCTCACTCATAGCAGGAATCTAGAAAACTTAAATAAGGGACCAGGAAAATGAATAACTATAAGAGAGTGAAAATCAAAATCAACAAAAAACTATGAACCAGAGACACTTTTTGGGGGGTGGGGTGGGGGGTGGGAGGGGAGGGATTGGGGTCAGAATGGGGGGGTTGCAATTGTATGGGGAATATAAAAATAAAATTTATTATTAAAAAAAAGGTACTTATACAGTGACAACACAGACAATGATCATTGGCAAAGCAGAATCAAGGGATTCCCTATTTTAAAATGTATTTTTTGAAGTATCAGCAAAATGAACTCATTACCACAGTGGCATAGAGTGGTCTCTTGACTACTCAGCAGGCCATCCCTCGCTTTGGTAACTACTTGAAACTATTGTTCAGTCCTTATCCCTTATCTCAGAGCTGCTAGACTAGCCTTCTTTTCCCACAACCACCATCTGTCCACAGGATGGGATATTTTATCTTCTGAGGCCTTGGAAAGATAAGTGAGTTCTAAAATATTTGCGACATTTTCACTAACTCAATTTATATAATGTACCCCCAATACAGTTAATCACTACTTGGCTTAATAAACATTTCTTGAGTTCCTACTGTGTTCTAGGCACTTTGCCAGGCCTTAGGAATTAAAAAAAAAATTCTAAAAATATGATTTAGTATTAGGAAAAATTCTAACAGACTAACAAAAAAATAAAGGTTTAAACAGACAGACACTTGGAGCCTCCCTGGTGGTACAAGAGGTTAAGAGGTAACCTATGAAGCTATCCGCAGCCAGTGCAGCACAAGTTTGATCCCCGGCCAGGGAGCTACCCACATGGTGCAGCAGACCTCTCCTGGCTCACCCGCTGCTCCCCTCAGCAGTGTATTTCAGTCAGTCTGCCTGTTCTGTTCCCCACTCTGTCTCTGGTGAGTCCTCTCACCCCCCACACCTCTGGCCTGTACCCCAGTTCTTGTATGCATAAATAAATATTTAAAATAAAATGGCAATGGAATAACCTTATTTCAGTTATCTATTGTATAGAAACTACTCTGTGACTTGTTTAAAGACATGCTCATGTTGAAATACATCCAAGAAGGCATGAGTGACATCACTGAGCCTAGAAGAGAATGGATCAGGTATCCGTCGGTTCGGGATTGCAGGCCCACGGTTTTAACTGCAGCTTTCACAAACGTGTCTGCAGACGGCTTATCCAAAGTCGGCTTTCGGATTTTAGCCAGTTTCGTAGCTACGCAGAATGGCAGGACACTCTGCACAAAGATGCCCTTGCTCTTATACTCCTCGTGGAGGCGCTGCGAGAAGAAATCTACAAAAGCCTTAGTTGCAGAGTAGATGGTGAGCTGCGGAACTGGGTACATGCCGCTCACAGAGGAGATGTTCAGAATCGCCCCTTTAGATCTTCCAGCCATGCCGGGCAGCACCAATCGTGTCATCCTGCAAACAGAAAGAACATTAATGTTTATCAGTTTCTTGATGGTATTGTTCAGGTCTGGAATTTCCAAAAAGTATTCAGGATACTCATATGACATGCCCACATTGTTCACTAAAACACCAATTTGAAGGCCTGCCAAGCTTGTTTTAATTTTGTCATAAATATCTTCTGAGGTAAAGTCAACAGCAATGGTCTTTGTGTCCACCTTAAATTTTTCTCTTATTTTACTGGAAACCTGGTTCAGTTTATCTTGTGATCTGCTGATAAGGACAATCTTCATGCCACACTTTGCTAACTGTTCTGCATATGATTTGCCAATTCCATCAGTGCTACCTGTGACAACTGCCCATTCGCCCAGCTTGGGTCCGACCCCAGGCTCGTGATCCAAAATCCAGAGCCGAAGGGCCATCAAGAGAGAGCACGAGATGCGCAGGGCCAGGTAAGCCTCGGTGCCTGCTCCCACCCAGTACAGAAAGCCGGCGGCAGGGAGAACGTGCTCCATGGCTTTCCACCAGGCCTCACTAGCAACGTGAATTGGAGGGAAAAAAAAAAAATGAATAAATCCAGGAAGAGGCGCTGGCCATGACGGTGAGGGCGACACTAATATGCGCTGCTCCTACACCTCTTTTTGACTTTTGTTTTGAATGATAGCTATTTTTTAAGAAAAAATTCCAGCAATTGCTATATATTTTCTTTTTTTTTTTTAAGGGCCTCCCTGGTGGTGCAGCGGTTGAGCGCTGGGCTGCGAAGCTGCCTGCAGCCTCCGCAGCGTCAGTTCGATCCCCGGCCGGCCGCCAGGTGAGGGTCCCACATGGCGCACAGACCTCTCCTGCCGCCCGCTGCTCCCCTCAGCAGTGTACTTCGGTCCCTCTGCCTGCTCTGCTCTCCGCTCTGGCTCTGGTGAATTCTCTCACTCTCCCGCGCTTCTGACTGTACCCAGTGCGTGTATAAATAAAAAAATTAAAAAAAAAAGATTTATTTATTTATGCATACAAGAGCTGGGGTACAGGCCAGAGATGTGGGGGGGTGAGAGAATTCACCAGAGACAGAGTAGGGAACAGAACAGGCAGACTGATGGAAACACACTGCTGAGGGGAGCAATGGGCGAGTCAGGAGAGGTCTGCTGCACCATGTGGATCACCTCCTTGGCTGGGGATTGAACTTGTGCTGCAGTGCCTGTGAATAGCTTCATAAGTTGCATCTTAACCTCTTGCACTACCACAGAGGCCCCTGTACTGAATTTTTAAGAGTAGAAATTAAACAGGCAAGGGGAAGTGGTGGGGATGGTGGTAAGGGAGTTTCTAGAAAGGGGAAGTATTATGTTTCCATAGATTTGAAAGATCAAAGAATTACTAGCACTTCAGCATGGTTGCAGCACATATTAGAGGTCCAAGAATATTGAAAGATGAACTTGGAGCGATAAGTCATGTCGTATCTGGTCTATTCTATATAATCATTTAAATGACAAAACAATCTTTTAAAAGCATTTCTCACTTAAAGGAGTTTATGACACCCCTAAACAGTAATATTTAAGGAAACCAGTTATATTTGTAGAGCATCTCACTTTTCACATGTATAATCGTAAATAGGGACCTGCAAAGATATGACCCTGTGTCTGCAAACCTTCCAGTATGACCATTTTTCTTAGATTCTAGCAACAGAAAGAGTTCAACTGAAATTAAACTTACCTTTTTGCTTGTTTTTAAAATTTGCAAAGATTTCCCCTGCGGCTCCCCGCCTCCCCTCCCCGCCCCCGGACCCAAAGGCCCTTAAAAAAGTCTCTGTGTTCAATGCATCCATTCCAAAATGTTTTGGCAATGTGACTTTCCTTTTCCTCCCATTAAAAGATAGGATTTATTTTCCTAGTTCTTGAATCTGTGCTAACTTGCATTGAACAAGGAATGCGGTAGAAATGACTCTGAAGGCCCTTCCTGGTATCGCAAGGGGTTAATCAACGCACTATGAAGCAATCCTCAGCCTCTGCAGCAGGAGTTCGAGCCCCAGCCACCAGGGAGCAACCCACATGGCTCAGCAGACCTCTCCTGTCTCGCCCGCTGCTCTGCTCAGCAGTGTATTTCAGTCAGTCTGCCTGTTGTATTCCCCGCTCTGTCTCTGGTGAATCCTCTTAACCTCCCGCACCTCTGGCCTGTTACCCTGGTTCTTGTATAAATAAATAAATCCTAAAAAAAAAAAAAAGTTAAAAAAAAAAGAAGTGACTCTGTGTGTGATCTTCTAGAATAGAACTGAGACTGCTGTGACCACCAGTCTAGCCTATGGGGGCTAAGAGGTCACATGGAAGGGAAGCAAGTCTTTCCAGCCAACCGCTTGCATCGACTGCCAGCCATGAGGTCATCTTGGACCTTCTATCCCAAGTGGAACTCTTCAGCTGAATGTGACTCATGAGTGAGTCTAAGCCAGACAAGCAAAGAACTTACTAGCAATCCACAGAGCATAAGAAATAATACATCATTGTTGTAAGCCACTAAGTCACAGAGTAGTTTCTATACAATAGATAACTGAAATAAGGTTATTCCATTGCTATTTTCTTTTAAATATTTATTTATGCATACAAGAGCTGGGGTACAGGCCAGAGGTGTGGGGGGTGAGAGGATTCACCAGAGACAGAGAGGGAAGCAGAACAGGCAAAATGACTGAAAAACACTGCTGAGGGGAGCAGCGGGCGAGTCAGGAGAGGTCTGCTGCTCCATGCGGGTTGCTCCCTGGCCGCCAGATATCGAACTTGTGCCACAGAGGCTGCGGATTGCTTCATAGTGTGGTGCTTAACCCCTTGAGCCACCAGGGAGGCCCTCCATTGCTTTTTTAGATTAAAATATACGGCTACTATAGCTTATGACTCAAGAGTAATAAAGGCATAGCTATTACATTAATTTTAGGCTTAGCATAATAGAATTTGCCACATAAGCTGGCAATAGGGAGTCAGGACTTTCATTGCTGTCAATGGAAAATAGCAGCTGAAGGTGTTAGACATCTATGAGAAAATTGTAAGGTCTCTACAACTAGAGGGAATACTTACAAACAAAAATATAGACTCACTTGGGAAATTCAGTATTTAAAATATCTAGGCAGGTATCTCTCCTGCCTGCCTTTCTTTTTCTCCTTTTCCTAAAAAGTATGGCTTTTTAAAATGGAAAAAAATCCCTAACATATAGATAGATGGATAGATAGATAAGATAGATGACCAGTAAAGACCTGATAACAATATACCAATGGTTTACATTACAGCACGCTAGAGTTTTGAGTAGAGATTTCTTTTACCAGGTATGGGTAAGAACGACACAAATGATGCCCCTCATTGCTTGAAGATAAAATCCTTGAGTTCTGTGGTGTGGTAGTGAGCTTTTAAGATGGCCCCTATAATTCTCACTTCCTGCTATTCACTCTCTTGGGAAATATTCTCCCACACTAAACTATGATTGACCTGTGTATCCAGTAAGATGTGGTGAAAGTGATGGTGTGTGACTTCTGAGGCTGTTGCAAAAGACATTTCAGTTTTCACCTTGGTCTCTCTCTTGGATCACTTGCTCATGGGAGAAGCTAACTGCTATTTCTTTTCTCTCTCTCTCTCTCTCTCTCTCTCTCTCTCTCTGTGTGTGTGTGTGTGTGTGTGTGTGTGTGTAGAAGAACTGGGATGTGGGCCAGAGATGTGGGGAGTGAGAGAATTCACTAGAGACAGAATGGGGGAGCAGTACAGGTAGATGTACTGAAATACACTGCTGAGCAGAGCAGCAGGTGAGACAGGAAAGGTCTGCTGCGCCATATGTGAGTTAGTTCCCTGGCTGGGGATTGACTCAGGCTGTAGTAGTGAGAATGGTGAGACTTAACCCCCAGGCCACCATGGTGGCCCCCAGTTGCTATTTTTTGATGACACTCACACAGTCCCATGGAGAGGCCACATAATGAGAAGCCGAGGGCTCCAGCCAACCACCCAGATCAACTTACCAGCTATGGGAGTACGCCATCTTGGAAGAAGCCCCTTATCTCAGTCAACCCTTTAAATGACTTTAGCCCTGGCTAAGACTTGTTTTTAGATCATGTTATTAAGGTTACAGTTTGTTTAGCATAAAATCCACCAATTTTAAGTGCCATTCAATTATTTCTAGTAAATTTACTGAATTATGCAACCATTACCACAATCTAATTTTAGCATGTTTCTATTATGCCAATAGGAACCCCATGCTCATTAGCAGTTACTTCCCATTCTACCATGAACCAAGGCAACCACTAATCTATTCTCTGTGCTTATAAATTTGCTTTTTTCAGAAAACTTAATCTAAGTGAAATCATAATAATATGTGATGTCTTGTGTCTGGGTTCTTTCATTCTCTATAGAGCTGACATTTTCATTGCAATCAGAAACTCCAGCTATAGCACTATTGAATTCTTAATACAAAGTAACTGTGAGATAATGAATGTTTATTGTTGGTTTTAGTCACTAAGTTTTGGGGTAATTTGTTACTGGTAATGGATAACTAGTGTACATGGGTATGTAATTATGGCTAAGAAATTAAGTCCCTCCTACATACAATGTCCTATTAAACCCAAATCCCATGCAGCATTTGTTACTGTTAAACTTTGTGACTATGAAATTATAACTTACATTGAAATTATTGGCATGTTTTGTTAATGATACAAAAACTGGTAATTTTTCTACTTCTTTTTTTTTTAAAGATTTATTTATGCATACAAGAACTGGGGTACAGGCTAGAGGTGTGGGGGGTGAGAGGATTCACCAGAGACAGAGTAGGGATCAGAACAGGCAGATTGACTGAAATACACTACTGAGGGGAGCAGTGGGCGAGTCAGGAGAGGTCTGTGTGCCATGTGGGTTTCTCTCTGGTCGGGGATTGAACTTGTACTGCAGTGGCTGCAGATAGCTTCATAGGTTGTGTTTTAACCTCTTGTGCCACCAGGGAGGCCCAACTTTTCTACTTTTAAAAAAGAATGTCATTACCAAATTTAAAAAACAGACAACAAATACAACACCTTAGGTCCACACAAAAGGATGGATGAACAAGGAGAAAATGAAATTGTGGACATCAAAATGTGTTCCAGCTATCCTAGTGGGAGGGTTACGAAGGACACTATTCATGTGGAATGAGTTAGGGTTGATTGGCTTGGACAACAAAAGGCTGGGTTGTAATTCCAGGAGACTTAACTAGCAAGTCACAACCTTGACATATCACTATCAAAAATAACTTAAAGGATTCACGAGGGGAGAAAGGAACAGGTGAGTGCAGGCTTCAATTTCACATTCACACCAAAAGGAAGAAGGATGTTTACAATTTCACAGCTGTGTGAATGGGTCAAAACTTCATGGAATTTTGTAAAACAAGAGCCATCTGAAGAAATTTTTTTAAGATTTATTTTATTTATTTATGCATACAAGAGCTGGGGTGTAGGCCAGAGGTGCAGGGAGTGAGAGGACTCACTAGAGATAGAGTGGGAGCAGAATAGGCGGATCCACTGAAATACACTGCTGAGGGGAGCAGCAGGTGAGACAGGAGAGGTCTGCTGCGTCATGTGGGTCATCTCTGCTAATAGCTTCATAGTGCTGAGAAATAACCCCTTGTGCCACCAGGGAGGCTCCCGAAGAATGTTTTAAAAAATATGGACTAATAATGCTCTTAGCAGCCTGGATTTGCTATTTGACGATGATTTAGACTCTGTTTCTAGTGCAGCGAAGGTTGAAGATTTAAAAGATCATCTAGAATCCAGTAGTAGAAAAGTTTTCTAAGACCTGAAAACATATCTCCAGGTTTTGAGAGTGAGGATTAAAATCTTTATGACACTTCTAAACAATGATCATTTCTTGCTATGTAGCTATTAGTCACTGAAACATTAGCTTCCAAAACACATGTTCAAATTTTCTTCTGGTGTTCAATGTGTATTAATATTTAGTAAAATATTTTCCTTTATATATGAACATGATGTTGGAATTTCTTCAAATTTATTATTTTACTATAAGTTTTATCTCAGTTTTTACTGAAATGTTTGTCTAAATGTATTAATCCTTCTTGTAAAGGAATATATTTAAAGTTATTGTATTTATTTTGTTTATTGTTTATTTTATATTGTTTAAATTTATTTTATATTGTTTTATTTTGATTTTACTGATACATGTGGTACTATAGGAATTCTTTGAAATTGTGGCATGCTTTTTATTTGCTAGTACCAAGATTCAGCACTGGTATTTGCTTTCATTACATTTCACCATAGTATGGGGCTTCATTTACAGATAATTTTTTGTTGTTTAGTTGTTTGCTATATTGTCACTATTTTAAAAGCTGTGTGGCTTGGTATATTTGTGTTTGATAGTACATTATTAAACATGCAGATCCTGTGATTTCTTAGAACTCATTATACTATACATAGTATTCCGTTTACACTAACATACAATACTTCCTGCCACAAGGCCGCTGTAAGATCATTTAAAATTTCCACAAACACACAAAATGCAAGTATAATGTAAGGTACTTTTCTACTCCCTTTTTTTTTTTTCCTTACCAAATTGGGAACTCCTATTCACATTCAAATCTTATATGTCAGCAAATAAAGTATTATATATGATTCAGACACTGGGAAAATAGATATTGATTCTACCTTGAAAAACAGACACACAAATTCTTATAATGCTATAGGTTTATTTTTTAAAAAAAGATTTTTTTTAATGTATACAAGAACTGGGGCAAGGGCCAGAGGTGTGGAGGGTGAGAGGATTCACCAGAGTCAGAGTGGGGAACAGAACAGGCAGACTGATCAAAGTACACTGCTGAAGGGAACAGCAGGCGAGTCAGGAGAGGTCTGCTGCGCCATGTGGGTAGCTCCCTGGCCGGTCAGGGATTGAACTAGTGCTGAAGTGGTTGCAGAGAGCTTCATAGGTTGCATCTTAACCCCTTGTGCCACCAGGGAGGCCCATAATGCAATAGGTTTATGTACATTCCAAGAAGAGGAAACTGAAGGTGGGTAGGAAGGCTTTTCTGAATAACTAACTTATAAAAAAAAATTTTTTTAAAAGATTATTTATTTATACATACAAGCACTGGGTACAGTCAGAAGCACAGGAGGGTGAGAGAATTCACCAGAGCCAGAGCGGGGAGCAGAGCAGGCAGAAGGACCGAAATACACTGCTGAGGGGAGCAGTGGGCTGCAGGAGAGGTCTGCGCGCCATGTGGGACCCTCCTCCAGTGGCTGGGGAGCAGCTGGGGATCGAACCAGCGCTGCAGAGGCTGTGGGCAGCTTCACCACCCAGTGCTCAACCGCTGCGCCACCGGGGAGGCCCTGAATAGGTAATTTTTAAACTAAATTGTGGTTTGTCCATCAACAAGTGGAGAAAAGTCATTTTTTTTTTTAAAGATTTATTTGTGCATACAAGAACTGGGGTACAGGCCAGAGGTGCGGGTGGGGGGTGAGAGGATTCACTAGGGACAGAGTGGGGAGCAGACAGCAGATGTACTGAAATACACTGCAGAGAGGAGCAGTGGATGAGACAGGAGAGGTCTGTTGCACCCTGACTGGGGATCGAACTAGTGCTGCAGTGGCTGCCCATAGCGTCATATGCTGAGACTTAAGCCCTTGTGCCTCCAGGGAGGCCCAGAAAAGGAATTTCTGATAGAATAAGAGCATGAACTTAAGACTAGGAGGCATAAAAATATGTTCTGTAGGGCTGGGGCTTAGTGGGTGTGAGTGAACAGCTTGAGATAAGACAGGAAGATTAGGCAGAAGCCAGAGAGAACGGGTTTGTCAGCCAAGTAAAGGAGTTTAGACTTTACCCTGCAGGGAGTGGAGATTTTAAACTGAGGAATTTTTCTTTTAAAAATGTGTCTGTCTGTAGTGACAGTGTGGTGGATGGACGGGAGAGCAGAGATGGAAGGCAGTCAGACCAGCTAGGAGTCTTATTCTGCTAATTAAATGAGAAATAATGAAATCTGAAATGAAGGTAAATGACAGTGGGAATGAGGGGCAAAGGAACTCGGGTGTGTAGTCTGGTTGACTGGGCAGCAGTTACACAACTAAAGGAAAAGGAAAATGCCTTAGATAATTGCGCCTATTTTTGACTCCTCCTCCTTTCTGCTGAACAGATTACTAACTTTTGCTTGGCCTTTGCCTCCAATCTTCCCCACCCTTACTAATTGTCTTTCACAGTGCTACAGTCAGCTACGTAAGCATCTCTGATTGCATAAATTTCTGCTCAGGAATATTTGAAGGAGCCCCCACTGCATGCAAAATGAGATTTAAACTTCTTAGTGGAGCATTGAAGACTCTTCATGTACAGGCAGGTCACATTCTGTCACTTTACACCTCCTGCTACTTTTTCTACTTGAATACAGCCTTTTTTGTCCATTTCGACCTGCCAAAATCCCATCCGTTGTTTATGTCGGCATCTCTGCAACATTTACCCACCCCCTTAGTCACAAGAATTCTTCCTTTTCTGTGGTGCACAGACATTTGTGTCTCAGTCATCACACTTGGAGTTCTGCCTGATTTTATAGTTATGTTTTGGTTTTCCTTCTAATTTCTTTTTCCCAGTAACCTAAGCACAGTATAGGCTCAGAAACTTGTGATGACCTGGAGCAGGGATCTGCTCCCGTATCAACCACTCAAAGTTTAGCAGACAGTCTGGAGAAATCAGGCGATTCTGTGAATCTATGACATCACCCTTGAAAAAAACCCTAAAGGAGGCACCCATCTGTGGAGGGCCCTTTAGCAGTCTAGAACAACGGTGACCAAAGGGGGGAGCAAAACAATCTGTAGCCAGACCAGCAAGCCTTCGTCAAACACTTGCAAGATGCTTTTACTGTTTATAGGAAAAAAAGAATACTTTACGCACTATACCTTAAAAAAACCTGAGGAATCTAAGATTTCCCGGGGGTGGAATTTGCCAGGGCCAGGTGTCCTCCTGAGGTCACTTGCACTGACCATCACACTGAGGACTCGGAAATAGATTAAACCCTCAGCCAAACAGACTGGCAGCCTCTCCCCAGAGCTGAACGCGGCTCGGCTCTTGGCTCGGGGCCGCCTCCGCCCCGCCCGCGTCCCCGTCCCCGTCCCGGTCCCCACCCCCAGAGGCTGCAGCCGGGAGGCTCCGAGGGATCTCCCGCACGTCTGCGCGCGCAATCCCCGTTCCAGGGTCCGCGCAGCGCGCGCTATTGCCCTGGAAACTGCTGCGCGCGCGCGCGCACGCGCCCAGGCGGGGAGGAGGAAGGACCGAGCGCAGAGTGTAGCCCCAGGAGGAGGGCTCTACCCTCCCCCTCGACCGTTGCTCCCCGGCTGGTGGGCGCGCGCGCCGCGCGTCTCCCTCGGGCGGAGCGTCCCCACGGCACGCGCCCAGCTCGCGCGCTCCCCTGGCACCCTCGCGCCTCGCACGCGCCCTCGCCCGCCTCCCGCATTTGTGCGCCGGTGCGGCAGGCAGGGGGAGCATCCGGGCCTCTCCGCAGCTCAGCGGCGGGCCCGGCGGCCGCGGAGCTCCCGGGCGCAGGGGCGCGGCGGGAGGGGCCGGCGGAGCGGAGCGGGGCGCGGAGCCGGAGCCGCCGCGGGGGTGGGGACCGGAGGGAAGCGCAGGGGGAAGCGAGCTCTCGAGGCCACCGCGGGGCTGGGCGCGGGGCTCGGCGCGCCGCGCGCGTTCCCCTGGCCAGCCCGGGCTCCGGAGATGCATCTGCACCAGGTCCTCACCGGGGCTGTCAACCCTGGAGACAACTGCTACTCCGTGGGCAGCGTCGGGGATGTCCCCTTCACGGTGAGCGGCGGCCGGGGCGCGATGAGATCCAGACGCGGGGCCTGGACCCCCGGTGGCCGGTCCTTCCCGGGAGGCTTGGAGGGGCTGGTGGGCCCCACCTGCGTCCCCTGGGCAGCTCAGTTTGGGGAGGATGGCGTGGGGCTGAGTGCCCCGGCGGGGGTGGGGGTTACCCTCAGGGGACGGGATTAGGAATCCACCGCGCCGCCCGGCCCCCAGGGGCGGCCAGATGGACTCGAAGGTCCCCCTCCCGGGGCGGTGGAGGGGGGCGGCTGCGGCTGCTGACATCCCAGCGCGTCCGTTTCGCACCTGCTCTCGGTGCTGGGGACGCGTGCTGGGCTCGCTGGAGCGCGGAGGCGATGCGGCGCCCGACTCCCCCGGCCGCTGGGCTAGGCGGCCAGGCACCCCCGAAGCCTGGGGTGTGGAGCCCGATCCGACCCTCTGTGTCTCCTGATAGGCAGAATCGTAACGCTGCCAGAAAATAGAAAAATTCATTCTGCGTCCCCGACAAATTTGGAATGGAAGGGTTAGAGGGACAGCAGGTTGGAAAGCTCGTGTTTATCATGCTTTCACAGTTGGGTAACCCCCCTCAGGTGATTTTTCAATCCGTTTGCAAGCCCGATTGGTTGTTTTTTAAACTTAAGGGTATGTGGAAAATTTGACGTTTTCCTTGTTTATGCGAGAGGTGTGTATGTAAACAGTAACGTGTTAAAATGTTTTTTAAAAATCTGGTAGATAATATAGATGTATTTTTCAACGAGATTGGACCCATCAGAGAATGGGGTGTTGGTGTAGCTGATTCAAAGCAAGCCCTAGAGCTTCTTTTACCCGTAGACTCCCATGTATTAACAGGAGGTGGTGTGCTGTTTCATTATTATTATTTTTTTGCTACTGAATTTGTATATCGTCTTCCTTAGAAACTGTATGCAGTGAACCTGGTATTAAAAATACACATTGTTATTCATAACCATTCTGCTTGATAAAATTGGAAGTAGCAGAATGGTATGCTTTTTAGACAAGAGAAGCACTTTGATCTGATGTCTGCTTTCCAACAGCATGTTTTTAAAACTGCAGAAATAAAGAAAGCTCCAGCAAAACTGCAGAATCATTATGTAGCACAGTGCATTCTGGAGCAGAATTTATCATTGTGATACATTAAAAATAACCCTGTAAAATTGCTTTTTGGCCATTTTAATTTTTAAATGTAATCAACTTGGCTTTGTTCCAGTTGAGAACAAGTCCTTTTAAAATAGAATTTGCCTAATATTATTACACCTATCCTCCTCAGTGGTGTTATCTGGTTTTGTGTACATGTGACCTAAGAGAATCATAAAGAATAGAGCTTAGACTTCAAATATGTAGACAATATTTGGACCATAAAGAAGAAATTTTTCTGATCTGCACTTGTGTAGCTGGGATGGAAGTTCCCCAGTGTTGGAAGAAGAGTCTTCCTCCTTGAAGAAATCAATCCGGAACCTTGGATTATGTGGTATTTCCATACCATGTGGTGACAGTGTTCTGTTTCCATCTAAAGTGGAGTGGTCACTCACTGCGAGACCGGTATATAGGGCTAAACAGCATATGCATCTGGAAAAACCAATGCAAGAATTGTTAGTGCTGCACAAGTGTGGTTATGCTGTTGGCCACGTATGACCAGGTCCTTGGAATTATTTTCCCATCTTTTCCCACCTCCCCAATTCAACCTGTTGCCAGGACTAGCTGACTCTCCGCAGTGTCAATCAGCTTTTCCCCTTTTGATGACCTTAGTTACCATTTTATTCTAGAAATTTTTTTGGTATTAATATGAAAGCTTCCAAATTGATTTCCTTGACACTGGTTTGATCACTAAGTTTATCCTCTACACAGTTAGTTGCCTGGATAATTTTCTTCTATTACCATTTTACTTGAGGCTTAACAGTGTGTATTTGGGTTATGAAATTTAAACTTGTCAGATAGTCTTCTTCCATTGTTCCTTTTCTATTTCATTATATGTATGCTTCTACTTGGCCCCTCTGCTATAGACATGCTAACCTTTTTTTTCAGCCACCCTTTTGCAACCAGAGAATCCTTTTCACCTTCCCAAATATGACTCAAAATTTACCTATATAGGAGCCTGCTAGTGACACTGATTTTTTTGGCCCTATGGTATTTACAAACCTATCTCGCATACCATCGCATTGTAATATCTTAGTTTTGAATGCACTGAGCCAGTTATAATTTTGCTGTGAATTAAAAATGAACTTTTGAACTCTGAAAAACAAATTTGCTTGAAAAAAGAATGAGAGCATGCAGTTTCAAGTATTCTAGAATGAACTAGTAAATATTTGAATGCTTATGTTAGCTTAGTATAAAAAAAAGGTAAAGCTCTTTTACATAAAGCTCTGTGCCATTTAATTTGTATAGCGATCAGATGAAAAAACTTTAGTTGTAAGTCACATGACTAAAACAATCTCCCGGGCTCCAGCCAAGACTGAAATGGAGGTCTTATGACTTGTCTGTATTATGTTTCTTTCTTCTCAGAGTGCTTGCTTGAAGGGGTGTGTGTGTGTGTGTGTGTGTGTGTGTGTGTGTGTGTGTGTGTGTGTGTGTGTGTGTAAGGGTTAGGCATGGCCTGTGTAGAAGGAGAGATCACTTTGCAGCTAGTTTAATGGTTCTTAACCAATGGTATGTTTTAGGATAACCTGAGGACAATTTAAAATTAGGGTAAGTCATTTATTTTGGAGTCTATAAACTGAAAGTTTTGGAAAAGAAATTGTTGTAAAATAATTTTGAAGGACCCATGACATTGTAGTTGAGAAGCAGTGAGTTATGTATTTTGGACTGTTTATAGTGAATGTTGTTAGCAGTGGGGCTGTGAATGACTGTCACCATGGCCCAATCTGTGCTATGGTGACATGGTGGTGCTGTTTCTAATGGACAATCTTAGTGGTATGTGTAGTTTTAGTGGTAATGTGATCTCTGGGGATTTTCACTTGCGTTTTGGCAGTCAGCAGCAGTTGTTTTTTTTTAAAAAAACAAACATTCAGTAGTAATTTTGTAACTATAGTTGTAATATCAGCTTTTAAAATATTGCCTTTTGATCATTCTGTTCTTTTCACTGTAAGATCTAAGTTCTGGAAATACTGTTTTCCTTCAATAAGTGAGGTTCCAGACAGTCTGAGGTGAACTACCACTGATGAGCTTTGTTGTACTTTATTTTTTTAAGTATTTATTTAGTAGAACTGGGTGTAGGCCAGAGATGCAGGGGGTGAGAAGATTCATCTGACAAGGGTAGGGAGCAGAACACGTGGATTCACTGAAAGACACTGCTGAGGGGAGCAGGGACTAAGACAGGAGAGATCTGCTGCACCATGTGGGTCAGCTCCCTGGCCAGGCGTTGAACTCATGCCTAAGCAGTGATAGTGCTGAGACTTAACCCATAGGCCACCAGGGAGGCCCTGTTGTACTGTATTTTAACTTTAAGTCATGTCCACTATCTTGTTACAAGTAAGTCAGTGTAACACATACTGTAAATTTTTTCGTATTTATTACTTTCCTGAAAAATAGTCCTAATTTTTTTGACTTTTCTGTAAACATTAAAATATTAAAAAATGATTATTAGTATATATATTTTCATTATTTGGTCATAAGTGTTGCTCACTGTATTTTCAGGCATTTAGGGACAGTTGATATTATCCTAGTTGGGTATGAATTCAACACATTGATCAAAATTTATTAAAATTAGTCGTCTCTAGCCTCAGGGAGTTTATTATATATACTGGTATAAATTAAAAATGATGTGGCTAATTATAGTGTAAGGCATATGAAAGAGATTACATGTAGTTGGGAAGACAAGAAGAGATATCATGGAAGATTGATATTTGTAAAGACAGAGAGAGGTCTTAGGGCTTTGTTAATGGCAAGAATGACAAAAGCCAAGGAATGGTGTAATATGAAGGAAGAATTATTGGGTGACTATTCTCTTAACAAGTGATTAAAAAGAAACAGGACTTATCAAAAACAAATATCTTTAGAATGTTGAAAAATGTAATTTGCAAATGTTATCCATAGCTTTTTAGATAGACATAATTACATTCTTAGATTTTTTGACTTTTGTTCTTGTTTTTTCTTAAATATTGGTGATGAATGAAAAAAAATCATTTAAAACATAGAAGATCGGGCCTCCTTGGTGGCGCACGGGGTTAGTCTCAGCACTATGAAGCTATCACCAGCCCCTGCAGCACGAGGTGGATCCCCAGCCAGGGAGCTAACCGACATGGCACAGCAGACCTCTCCTGTCGTGCCCGCTGCTCCCCTCAGCAGTGTATTTCAATCTGCCTATTTTGCTCCCACTGTCTCTAGTGAATCCTCTCACCACCCCTCACCCCCACCTTTGGCCTACACCCCAGCTCATATATGCATAAATAAATCTTAAAAAATTTTTAGAAGATAATGTTATATGACCTCTTTTTCTGGCATTTATATACATTTTAACACTACTAGGATTATTCTAGTCCTACAGTTGTGGCAACACTAAACATTGAAAATGATAAGCCTGTTTATATGTTCACCAAGTGCTTGTTGAACACATTAGGTGTAGGAGACTATGGAGATTAAAAAAATATTTCAGGGAATTTATTACAGAGGTACAGGAACCCGGTAATTTTCTAGGAGGGTTAGTTGAGACATGTGCAGCTTATGGTATAGTGAAACACTTAAATTCTTGTGGAAATTCAGGAGGAGTAAGAGGCTACTTTTGGCCAGGGGAATTGGGAGTTGGACTGAAAAATGGTTCCGTGCTGGCCGGATATCAATGGATGTAACATCTCTTACACCTGCTGAGACTAAAAGGAAAGACAGAAGTCAAGAATGTAGAATATACTTGTTTTCCCAGAAAGTTGGCTTAGTTATTCTTGGAGTATAGCTTCTTGTTTTTTTTTTTTTTAAATAGAGGCATTATTTATTTATTTATTTATTTTATTTATTTATACAAGCACTGGGTACAGTCAGAAGCGCTGGAGGGTGAGAGAATTCACCAGAGCCAGAGCGGGGAGCAGAGCAGGCAGAAGGACCGAAGTACACTGCTGAGGGGAGCAGCGGGCGGCAGGAGAGGTCTGCGCGCCATGTGGGACCCTCCTCCGGTGGCCGGGGAGCAGCCGGGGATCGAACCGGCACTGCAGAGGCTGCGGGCAGCTTCGCAACCCAGCGCTCAACCGCTGCGCCACCGGGGAGGCCCAGCTTCTTGTTTATTTAATGTATAACTTGCAAAATGTGTGGGTTAGTTTGTCTCACTCTATAGGTGAATATGAGGTTGTAGAAGTTCCTATGGTACCTGTGCAGATTGCTTATAGTGACAAAAGTTCTAGCAGCTACTGAGAAACTGGTAGTCACATTTAATGTCTCCTCAGAAATGGGACTCCAGAGCTCTCTCTTGGCTAAATCTTTTAAACCTTTTAAAGGTTTTCAGCTGTGAAATGTAGGTTTCTTAAGTTAGGTGGTCTTTAAGTATTTGGAACTTGAATAACATTGTATGTATTTCTCTAAAGCAAAATGGACAAAAGAGAAAATGCACCAGGAACAAAGTGATGATGGTGAAGGTATAGGTCAGGAGTCTGTATTATATGTGCTTCCACTTGTGTGTACCAGTCTGTTGATCAGACTTCACAGTCAGGGACCCTGACCTTCTTTCTGTCTTAGGGGTTATGCTGTTTAGAGCTTTAGAAAGTAGTGGGCCCATAGTGGAGAACGAGGCTCTTACTGTGCTTGTATCCTTTTCTGGTAGACGGAAGGTACCTGGAACTCTAACATGAAGTGTAGAGTGGGAGACCGGGCCACTGTGGTGATGTTCAGGCCCTCTGCCCTCTAATTGTATTTACTGTCTCATTTTCTTAACATTTGGTTATTTAAAAGATGATTTTAGAAATTACAGTCAGTATCTTAACTTGGATCTCAGGAAAATTTTAAAACAAATCAGAGTCTCATTATTTAATCTCCAAAAAGAGCACAGGATTTTGGGTTATAACCACAATGCACCGTGCAAAAACAAGTCATGCCTGACCAATTTAATTTTTTTCTATGATACAAAGCAAAGGAGTAGTTTAAGGGGAATAGTAATATAGAATATTTGCTTTTTTAAAAAAGATTTGTTTATTTACGCATACGAGAACTCGGGTCCAGGCCAAGAGGTGTGGGGGGTGAGAGCATGCACCAGAGACAGAGCGGGGAACAGAACAGGCAGACTGACTGAAATGCACTGCTGAGGGGAGCAGTGGGCGAGACAGGAGAGGTCTGCTGTGCCATGTGGGTAGCACCTTGGCGGGTCGGGATCTAACTTGTGCTGCAGAGACTGCGGATAGCTTCACAGTGCTGTGTTTAACCCCCTGTGCCATCCAGGGAGGCCCTATAGAATATTTGTAATTCAGATTTAGTAAGCCTCTTCTAGCTTGTGGGTTATTTTTAAAAGTAATTTTGGAAGCCAAATATTTTTTACAAGCTTTAAGGTTTTCAATCTTTGAATTTGTAGAATTCTTTTGCATTATAATTTATGATATAACAAGATAGAACTGTTATCAGGAAGCAGGTGCAATTTACATAGGCGTTATGACTGCATTTTCTTTTTCTTAGAGATAGCTCATGTAGTTTTGGGACTTTATGTATGAAATCAATCGCCTGTATTTTTTATTTTCAAACCTCCTCATTTCATGATCGATAAGGGCTCTCTTCCCCTCCCCCACCCTAAAACTGTTATAATATGATAGTTATCTTATATCCATCTGATAGTGAAGTCAGTAGGTATTACATTGTCACTGAATATAGCTAGACACCATTAAACACTGTATGTGATAATTCAATGAGATGCTTAGAAAGGCGTAAATAATATCCTCTTATATTATCATTGGAGATAAGTTTTTTTTTTTTTTTTTTTTTTTTTTAGGGTCACTACATCTAAGAATCGAGTCCTCTCAGGAATAATATTTAATTTAATTTATTAAGTCATCATACTTTCCTCCTGTGATTTTAGCAGTGACCCAGGAAACATCACACCACATGGGCATTTAGACAAGGGGGCACAAAAAACACAACGTTTTGGCTTAGATTCAGTTCAAGGATATGTTTAAGTATGGTAGCTGTAGTTCAAGAATGAAATGCCAACATTTTCCTCAGAGTAATGACTTTGGTTTGTGATATGCTAACGACTTCCTCTTGTGTTCTCTGGCCTTGACTGTACTTTCAGTTAGGGGTATCTAATCAGAAGGAGATATTTATTGCTTATAGATTTATTTTATTTATTTATGCACACAAGAACTGGGGTCTATGCCAGTGGTGTGGGGGTGGGGAGGTGATTCACCAGAGACAGAGTGGGGAGCAGAACAGGCAGATCTACTGAAATACACTGCTGAGGGGAGCAGTGGGCGAGACAGGAGAGGTCTGCTGTGCCATGTGGGTTAGCTCCCTGACAGGAGATTGGGACTCATACCGCAGTGGCTGGCTACAGCTTGGTCGTGCTGAGACTTCAACCCCTGCACCCAGGGAGGCCCAGAAGGAGCTATTTAAATTATTACTATGTGCTATACCTATAGCCTCACTACACAAATCAATGAAACAGAATTGAGAACCCAGAAATAAACCCACATATATGCAGGCAACTAATTTACCACAGAGGAGCCAAGAACATACAATGCAGCAAGCAAAGTCTCTTCAGTAAAGCATATTGTGAAATCCTGAAGCCACATGCAAAAGAATGAAACTAGACCAGTATCTGACACCACACACAAAAATTAATTTAAAATGGATTAAAGACTTGAATGTGAGACCTAAAACCATAAAATACAGAGAAGAAAATATAGGTGATATGCTCCTTGACATTGACCTTAGAGATCTCCTTGGGGTTTTGACTCTAGCAACAAAGGAGAAAAAAGGAAAATAAACAAATAGGATTACATCAGACTAAAAACTCTGCAGAGTGAAAGAAACTTTCATCACAGTGAAAAGGCATTCTTTAGAATGGGAGAAGATATTTGCAAATCATACATTATACAATATATAGATAACTCATAAAACTCAGCAACAGCAACAAAACAATGTGATTACAAAATGTGCAGAGATTCTGAAGACATACTTTTCCATGGAAGACATACAGATGTCAGTATTTTCAGAAAGGGCCAGTTCCTCCATTGATACTGGTGGTTTTAAAGTGGGAGTGATTTCACTCGAGGGAGCATTTGACATTTAAGGGAGGAAGTAAAAATACCAACATTAAGAGGAACTTAGAAGATGCTGATTCCAGCTTTCATAGACAAGTTTGAAGAATTCAAGTGTCTACCGGGAGTAGATTCCATCTCAAGAAATCATTTTCTTTGCTCTTCCATAAGAGGAAACTCATCTGGGCCTCCCCAGTGGCGCAGCGGTTGAGCACTGAGTTGCGAAGCTGCCCGCAGCCTCTGCAGCGCCGGCTCCATCCCCGGCTGCCAGGTGAGGGTCCCACATGGCGCGCAGACCTCTCCTGCTGCCCTGCTGCTCCCCTCAGCAGTGTACTTCGGTCCTTCTGCCTGCTCTGCTCCCCGCTCTGGCTCTGGTGAATTCTCTCGCCCTCCTGGGCTTCTGACTATACCCAGTGCTTGTATAAATAAATAAATAAATAAATAAATAAATAAATAAATAAATCTTTTTAAAAAAAGAAGCAATTCATCTGTTACAGTTGTATCATGAGATTGCAGAAATTGAGTCACATCTTCAGGCTCCACTTCATTTCCATTTTTCTTGCTATTTCTACCACATCTGTAGTTATTTCCTCCACTGAGGTTTTGAACCCTTCAGAGAATTAAGGTCTTCCAAACCAGAGATCCCCCCCGCGACTTCCTCCCCTAGGGGGCTCTGGTGCTTGTCTCCAGAGCACTTCTTGCAGGGAATGCAAGTGGCAGTGGGTAGTGGGCATTTTGCCACCAGGGACCTCAGGCTGCAGGCAGAGGCCAGCAGTCATGGTGGATGGCAGTGGTCCCTTGTAGGGTAAATAAAAAGTATCAGGCTTTTCTGCCCTCCCACCATTAGGATTGGTGATGGATCCTTGGGGTCCTGAATGCATGCCTGATGGGCACCTGGAGTAGGGTGTGGGCATATGTAGATGGGATTCACCTGAACTGAGACTGGGCCTATAGGGGCGGCATCACGGGGACGCCAGCACAAGATAACCACGAGAGAAGCAGAACGTGAGAGAACGCCGGAGAGCCCAGAAAGAGTGAAGACTTGCTGGGTGCTGGGAGGCCTGCCAGCCTCCCAGCCCCCCGGCACCCCTGCCTGCCGTGTACCTGGTAAATCCCAATAAAAGCCTGCAAAAGCCGGGCCTCCCCTGGAGGCGCAACAGTTGAGCACTGGGCTGCGAGGCTGCCCGCAGCCTCTGCAGTGCCGGTTTGTTCCCTGGCCACTGGCGAGGGTCCACACACACACAAAAAAAAAAGCCTGCAAAAGCCACCGAGGGCTCCAGGACTCTTCTCCTTACCCTATCTGCTCAAATCATAGAGAACCTGCTCCGTGTCCTCCTGCCTTTACATCCCCCTAGCATGCTGCCCCAGGGCATGTAGCCCCTGGTTCAAGGCTGCAGGAGGAGCATGGGGTCCCACAGGGCCAGCTCCAATGCTGGGGCTCCTTCCAGCTGCAGGCAGTAGAGAGGCCCATGGATTTGGTGCCTGGATCAGAGAATGGGCCCATCAGGTGTGAGCTATGAGCTGATTGGTGCTGCCGTCCAATCAGCATAGGATTGGAAAAGGTCCAACCACACTTGTAGATGGGAGACCCTGCAAGAGCATGTAAGGCAGGGCAGGCGACAGCTGGAGACTTAGACTCTCACTGTGCTTAAGAACTCTGACTCACAGTTCCTGGCTGGCCTCAGAAGAGAGATGCTTGGACTTTCAGACTCTCATTGACTTGGTTCCTGACCTCTGAAGAAGAAAAGAGCATCCAGTAGCCGACCTCTGAAGGAAGAAGTGAAGCTGAAAGTTTTGTAGAGAAGCCAGAGAGCTTCTCAGAGGTCAGGCTGGCCGAACCTGCCTCTGGCATCACCTGGAAGGAGCACCAAAAACCCCGGGCCTGGTGTCTGGGAGAGCTGTTTGTTGTTGGCATGGGCCGGCAGCTTGCAAAGAGCTGTAACACTGGTGTTTCTTACACTGGAACTCCTGGTGACTGATGCAGACCGGTACTGCTGGCCACTGCTGCCCAGCACCATTGACGGTGGCCAGCAGTCTATGTCCACGTCACCTCTGACAGCTGTTAACTGCTCCTGACTGTCCACCTCCCGCTGCTGCTGCCTCCTTGTTGTCTGGGCCATCTGGACCTTGAGACTGTGGCTGTGGGCTGCGGTGGCATCTCAGCGGCCCCGCCTGCGAGTACCCCCAGCTGCAGTGAGTTGGGGCCCGGCCCCGCTGCTTGCTGGTGAGCCACGAGCCTCAGGCCCTCGCTGACGGGACAGCGCCATCTTGAAGGAGCCGCCTTTTGTTTGGGATGTGTGGACACTGTGGACGCTCTCTGGGGTGAGATACTCGGCTACCTGTGGCCTTGAGAACTCTTGCTTCCCGTGTTTGTTAAATAAGCCCCTTTGTTATTCCCTGAGCCTGAGGGGTCCTGCAGTTGTATGCATGGGGGAAGAGCCCACAGACAGTGACCTGTTGTAGGGGTCAGGAATGGACATGGTGCAGGTTTTCTGATCCCATGCAGACCGGGTAAAGGAGGAGTCAGAGTCCTCAGTGGTTTTTTGCAGGTCTTTTATTGGGGTTACCAGGTACACAGCAGGCAGGGGTGCTGGGGGGCCGGGAGGCTGGCATGTCTCCCAGCCCCCAGCAAGTCTTCACTCTATCTGGGCTTGCCGGCCTTCTCTGCTTCTCTTCTCGGCTTCTGCTGCTTCTCGGCTTCTTGGCTTCTGCTGGCGTCCCCGTGACGCCGCCCTTAAAAGCCCAGTCTCAGCCCAGGTAAATCCCATCTACCTATGCCCACACCCTACTCCAGGTGCCCGCCATCAGGCATGCATTCAGGACCGCAAGGATCCATCATCTGTCCTGATGGCGGGAGGGCAGAAAAGCCTGACATTTTCCCTTACCCTACACCTGTCCTCTCCCAGCTGTAGCACCCTGCTGTAGCACTTATCAGAGTTACTTCTTGATCCATGGATTGCAGAATGGATGTGTGTAGGGTGAGTGAATTGGTCAGGCTTTTATGCTGCTAGCCTGTGTGGCTACCACTTGCAGCCCTGAATGCAGGCAGTGCTTGGGAGTGTAGGTGCGGGCACATAGGCCTGATTGTGGACACCTGGAGTGTGGTGTGGGCATGCGTAAGTGGGCACACCTGAGCCTGGAGGCTGAGCCTATAAGAACAGAGTCACACAGGGGGTGGCGAGGGCAGGACAGCTGCGGTGGAATGGCTACGAGAGGACGAGTGACTACAGAGAGGCAGAACCACGGAAGATGCCAGAGAGAGCCCAAAGAGCAAGCCCAGAGAGTAAAGATTAGCCCCCCCGCCTGTCCCTGCGCCTGGTTGCTGGCACTGCAGTGTGGTAGCAGGCATGAAAACAATGTCAGTCTCCTTGTCGATCTCCATCAGGATGCTTGGGTGACCAGGTGTGTTGTCAGTGAGCAGTAATATTTTGAATGGAATGTTTTCTGTGCTGTAGGTCTCAACAGTGGGCTTAAAAATACAGAGTAAACCATGTGGTAAACAGATGTGCTCAAGTCCAGCTTTTGTTCCATTTATAGGGCACAGTAGACTTAGCATACTTCTTAGGACCCTAGATTTTCAGAATTGTAAATAAGATGGATTTCAGCTGAAAGTCATCAGCTGCGTTAGCCCCTAACAAGAGAGTCAGCCTGTCCTTTGAAGCTTTGAAGTCAGACATTGACTAATATAAGGCTGTTTTGTCTATATTGAGAAAATTTTTTTAAGTTGTATATTGAGAATTTGTTGTTTAGTATAGACTCCTTCATTAATGACCTTGACTAGAACTTCTGTAATAAGTAACTTGCTGCAGCTTCTGCCCCAGCACTTGTTGCTTCACCTTCAAACCCCTGCCTCTCTCAGCTTTAACAGAATTGAGAAGATTGAGGGCTTTGCACTGGATTAGACTTTGGCTTAAGGGTATGTTCTGACTGGTTTATTCAGAATACTGAAACTTTCTCCACATCACAATAAGATGGTGTTGCTTTTTTTATCATTCACATGCTCATTGGAGTAACTTTTTAATTTCCTTTAAGAACTTTTTCTTTGCATTCATAACTTGGCTAATTGCTGCAAGGGGTGTATCTTGTGACCTATTTCAGCTTCTGATATGCTGTCCTAAGTTTAATCATTTCTAGTTTTTTATTTAAAGTGAGAGACTTGTGACACTTTCACTCAAATACTTACAGGCCATTGTCACGTTATTCATTGACCTAATTTCCTGTATTGTGTGTCAGGGAATTTGAGGCCTGAGGAGTTTGAGAGAGAGGGTAATGGCTGGTCAGTTGACCAGTCAAAATACTATATTTATTGATGAAATTTGCTGTGTTATATGACCACGGTTTGTGGTGCCCCGGATCATTGATTCTGGATCCCATGGTCGGTGTAATAATGAAAAAGTTTATAATATTGTAAGAGTTACCAAAATATGACAGACATGAAGTGACTGCATTCTGTTGGAAAAATGGTGCCAATAAATTTGCGAGTTGCCACAAAACTTCAATTTGTAGAAAAAAACAATATATCTGTGAAGCACAATAAAGGAGGTATGTTTAAAAAGAAATCTCTAAATATGCTTTCTGTAGTCTTTCTGATCTGATATTAGTATAGCTTTATCAGCATTCTTTCATTTATCATTTGCTAAATTTCTGATCTGTCTTCTAAATATCCCATAGTTGAATTTTTAAAATCCAGCTTGACAATTTTTGTATTAACTAGAAATTTAATTTATTTTAATGTAATTACTGGTTTGTTTGTGGTTAAATGTGCCCTCTTACTATTTGACCCGGTTTCATCCTTACCTTTTCTTTAAAATTTATTTATTTGTTTATTTTTTAAGATTTACTTTTATTTATTTATACAAGCACTGGGTACAGTCAGAAGCACAGGAGGGTGAGAGAATTCACCAGAGCCAGAGCGGGGAGCAGAGCAGGCAGAAGGACCGAAGTACACTGCTGAGGGGAACAGCGGGCGGCAGGAGAGGTCTGCGCGCCATGTGGGACCCTCCTCCGGTGGCCGGGGAGCAGCCGGGGATCGAACCAGCGCTGCAGAGGCTGCGGGCAGCTTCGCAACCCAGTGCTCAACCGCTGCGCCACTGGGGAGGCCCTCGTCCTTACCTTTTTTGAAATGAGTATTCTTTTTCATTCCATTTTTTTCTCTTTAGTATTCCTAAAGTTACCTGCTCAGTCTCTACCCTACAAATGATAACATGCATTCTTAATTTATAGTTTAACTTACCAGTCTGTTGAGGTTTTATAGGCCTTCTAGACAATTTATTATTTTTAACCTTCCTGCTTATTATTTATCCTTCTGTGAAACCTGTTCATATTTATAAACCCTGTTAGACATCATTACTATTTTCCATATCAATGCTTATTTAGTTTTACTTACGTATTTGTTCATTTCTGTTTACTCTTTCCTGCATCTCTCATATTCCATTTGGGATCATCTTTCTTACTAGAAAAACTCCTTTAGAATTTTCTTTGGTGTGGATTTGTTGGTGTTGTGACGTCATCTTTTGTTTCTCTGAAAATGTCTTTATTTCATTTGTGAAAGACATTTTGCTTAACCAAGGATGGCAGTATTTTCTTTTCAATACCTTGACGTTATCACTCTTCACTCTTTACTGTTTCTGTTGAGAATTCAATGTTGCCAGCCTATTGCTTATTTGAAAGTGGTGTTTTTTATCCTCTAGCTGTTAAGATTCTTTTCCTTGTCTTTCCTTTCCTATTCTGTTTGGGACTTCTGAGACTTTTTAAATCTGTGAATTGATGTATTTCACTAAATCTGAAAAAAATTTTAGCTGCGATCATTTAAAATATTGCTTCTACCCCCCCACCCACTTTATGAGACTAATAACATATCAAATATTATATTAGACCCTCTCACTTTATTTCTCTCTCACCCCTCTCTTCCATACATATATTTATATCCTTTCCTGAAGCTTTCTGGATTTGTTTTCCTAATCCCGAGCTAGTCTTCTCTTCAGTCATGTCTAATTTGCTTTATTGTACTTACTGCATTGGCTAATAATAGAGTTTTTGCTTTACTTTATTTTTGTAGATGTTATTTGGTAATGTTGAGAAAGTTTCCTTTATTTTTTTTGCTGAAAGTTTTTTTTTTTTTTTATCATAATGGGATCTTGAATATTGTCTGCTTGCTTTTTTCTTCATGGTTTTTTTAAAAAAAGATTTTATTTATTTTTGTGTAAAAGAACTGAGGTGAGAGGATTCACCAGAGACAGAGTGGGGAGCAGAACAGGCAGATCTATTGAAACACACTGCTGAGGGGAGCAGTGGGCGAGACAGGAGAGGTCTGCTGCATCATGTGTGGGTAGCTTTCTGGTGGGGGATCAAACTCAGGCCTCTGTGGTGGGCCTTGGCAGTGGTAGTGCTGAGACTTACCCCTAGGACACCAGGGAGGCCCTTTCTTTATGGTTGGATGTGGTCATGTGGTTGTCCTGTTTTAGACTGCTAATATAGTAGATTACATTGATGTTTGCAATTTGGATTAGCCTAATATTGGTGTAAGCCTCACTTGTTTTGGCTGGTGTGTGTTACTCTCTTTATATTTGACTGGATTGTGCTTGAGCGCTTTTGCATCTATATTAAGAATATTCTTCTAAATCTCCTCCCCTCCCCCTCCCCACTCCCCGGCCCTTATTTTATTGTTTTTTGTTTGGTTCAGATATTATAATGCTGGTTTCATAAAAAGAATTTTGAAATATTCCTTTTCTATTTTCTGTCAAGGAGCATGTAGAAATTGTTGTCATTCTGTAAATATTAATAGACTGTGCCAGTGAAACCATCTGGCCTGGAGTTTTCTTTTTCAGAAGGTCTTTAGCTACCCACTTGTTGTCTTTGATAGTCCCAGGACTGTTAAGGCAATTATTTTTCCTTAATTATTTTTCCTGAGTGTGTTTTTGTAGTTTAAGGTTTTGAAGGAATTAGTCTCTTTCATCCATTTCTTTGTCATGTTTATGCAGAGTTGTTTCTGTATTTCATTGTTATCTCTTCGATGTCTGCAGGATTACTACTGATATTTCCAATTTTTTTCTTGGTATTGTCATTTGTGCCTTTTTCTTTGTCAGCTTTCATAGAAGCTTAGGTATTTAATTGATCCTTTCAAGAACCAGATTTTGAATTCAGTCATATATCTTCTCTGTTAATTTCTAATCTTTATTATTTCCCAACTTCTGTATACTTTGAATTTGTTTTGCTTTTCTTTTTCTTTTTTTCTTTTTAAAATATTTATTTATTTATGCATACAAGAACTGGGGTGTAAGCCAGAGGTGTGAGAGGTGAGAGGATTCACCAGAGACAGAGTGGGGAGCAGAACAGACAGACTGACTGAAATACACAGCTGAGGGGAGCAGTGGGCGAGACAGGAGAGGTCTGCTGTGCCATGTGTGTTGCTCCCTGGACAGGCGGGAACTGAACTCTTGCTGCAGTGGCTGGCAATAGCTTGATAGCGCTGTCTTTAACCCCTGAGCTACCAGGGAGGCTCTGCTTTTCTTTTTCTAATTGAGAGTGTTTTACTGTTTTGAGAGTATTATTTTGAATGTTTACCTGAACTTTTTGAGAATTTTCCTCTAGGACCTTAAGATCTATGATAATGTCAACATCTGTGTTTATTATCTTTTCCTGTGTGAATTGAGATGGTCTTTGTTACTTGTGTGCCAAGTAATCTTGGATTGTAACCTGGCCTTTTTAAAACATTTTCTAAAACTCTGTGTTTTCTGTAAATCCTATAGAGAATACTCATTTTTTTTTTTTTTAAGCAGGTAGTTAACTGGTTTGGGTTTTCATTTTTATTCTTTTTGAAGATTTATTTATGCATACAAGAACTGGGGTACAGACCAGAGGTGTGGGAGGTGAGAGGCTTCACCAGAGACAGAGAGGGAGCAGAACAGGCAGATCTATTGAAATATGCTGCTGAGGGGAGCAACGGGTAAGACAGGAGAGGTCTGCACTATGTGGGTAACTCCCTGGCTGGGGGTCAAACTCGTGCTGCATTGGCTGCGGACAGCTTCATCATGCTGAGACTTAACCCCTTGTCCCACCAGGGAGGCCCCTGGTTTGGGTTTTTAGGCCAAAAGTTTTGACTAGTTCTCTATGGGTTGTAGTTTCAATATGGAAGCCTTTGCAGTGCTATATGGATATATCCTGTGTATATGCTGCCAATATGGGACCTGGGTGGTGGTCTCTCCTATAGTGCAGTTCCCAAAAGTTGCTCTGTTGTTTCAGGTATGGTCTGTACATGTGCTATCTGGCGGTAGGGGCTGGGTGTCCTGGAATTTATAAACAGGTGTATTGGGTTGCTCTTCTGAGCTCTTGCCTTTCTGTGATTTCTCTGTTCCTTCTGGTTTACTGGGGCTTCCCTTTGTGCTTCTCTGGCTGGAAAGCTGAGACTTTGGTTACCCTCCTCTGTGTTACCTGTGACTGTACAAAAATGAACTACAGGTAAAGGAGAGATCTAAATGTAAAAAGACTATGAAGATTTTATTTATTTGTGATTGAGGTAACATTGGCTTGCAATGTTGTTTATAATTAGAGAAATAGAATCTCCCATTCAGGTGTTACTACCCCACACCCCACCTGGAGTTCATTTTTGTTTGTAGATGAAATAAGGGTCGTTTTATTTCTTTCCTATCTAGATAACAAGATTTCCTAGCATCATTGATTAAAAAGATCAAAGTTACCTTTGTCTTCTACCATGTGCCGTTGCGTGCCCTCCTCATTCTGTTCTCTTCCTTCCCCTTGCAGCTCTGCTAGCCTCAGTTTTACAGTCATAGTTCTAGGATTTGTTATTGGTTTGGCTTTATTTGACCCTTTGCTTTGTTTCTCTATATTCCACAATTTAAGTGACACCATCTGATGTTTGTCTTTCTCCTTCTGAATGACTATGTATTTTGCTTAGCACAATCCCCTGTAGTTCCATCCATGTTGTTGCAGATGACAATAGTTTATCTTTTTTTAGTAGAGCAGCAGTGTTCCATTGGCTGCATACATCACATTTTCCTGATGCACTCATCTGGTTTTGGGCACTTAGGTTGTTTCCCTAGGTTGGCCATTGCAAATAATGCTGCAAATGAATATAGGAATGCATATATCCCTTTGAATTAGTGTTTTTATATTATTTGTGTAGACACTAGGAGGGGAATTGCTGGGTCATATGGTAGATCTATTTTACTATTTTGAGAATCATCCATACTATAGTTCATAGGGGCTGGATCAGTTATATTCCTGCCAAAAGTGTAGGAGTATTCACAATAAAGATTTTATTTCATAGGGGCTGGATCAGTTATATTCCTGCCAAAAGTGTAGGAGTATTCACAATAAAGATTTTATTTATTTATTTAAAAGATTTATTTATTTATTTTTACAAGGCATTGGGTACAGTCAGAAGCGCGGGAGGATGAGAGAATTCACCAGAGCCAGAGCAGGGAACAGAACAGGCAGACTGACGAAATACACTGCTGAGGGGAGCAGCGGGCGGCAGGAGAGGTCTGCGCGCCATGTGGGACCCTCACCTGACGGCCTGGGATCAACCAGCACTGCAGAGGCTGTGGGCAGCTTTGTAGCCCAGCGCTCAACCACTGTGCCACCAGGGGAGACCCCACAATAAAGATTTTAGAGGGCAGTATAGAAAATGTGTTCATGATCTTTAGGTTGCAAAAGGTCTCTTAGACAAGATGTCAAGTATATCACAGTTACAGATAAATTTATTTTGTATGATGTGAGACAGATTTCTCACTGAAGTAGAGAGTTAAAATATGGAAAATGGGAAGGTTAGAATGAGTTCTGTGGTGAATATAATTAGATTAGAGGCATCGCTGTGACCTTATAAATAATGTGTGTACATATATATGTATATTGATGTCTTTATAGTGTGTGTATATGTTTGTATATATATTTATATTTGGAGAGAGAGAAGTGATACATGTATAGAGATGTACAGATTAATGGGGAATATGCATCTATGAGGTAGCATTGCTTTAGAGCTTTTCAGTGGAGAGTTGAAAATGTGTATGTGTGTGTACACATACTTATGTTTCCTAGTCTGTCAACTGAGAAGGTCCAGAAGCAATGCTGTCTGAATAGTAGTAAATTGGCATCTAGATCTTGGTTTTTAAACACTATTCTCTACTGAAAGAAAACAAAATTCCTTGGAGAAATAGCTGATTCTAGGGAAAACACAAGATGAACCTGGAATGTCTTGTATCAGAAAGTAAGAGAATGCTGAGAAGATGTCAAGAGAACACGAGATGGTTTGAAGGGTTCCTGCTGGCCCAATATGAGACAATTTGAGCATATTAAGTAATGGTAATGTAGTATAACCCTTTGGATGTTAAGTATCCATCACCCTTACAAATATAAAAAATGCAAATATAAATAAGGAAAATTCCGATAGAGGAAAACCAATTAATAAGTAATAAAATGATAGAATTAAAAAATTACTACTTGCAACCATCATAGAATAACTGACTAGAAAGAATTGTCACTGGTTACAAAAATGGTAAAATTTGATAAGTAACAAAATAATTTACATAATCTAAAAATATTTCACAGGATACTTATTAATTACAAAGGAAAATATAACTTTATAGAGGAGGAACCTGGTAGATAACTTCATCAATTGCTCAAATAGCATCACCAGAGATAGGACAGACTGACAAATGTGCCCCTTGATAAAATGCAATGAAAGGAATGTGGCCACATTTCTATGATATTCCTACCGAAAATGTGTAACTTGAATTTAATCATTAGGAAACATCAGACAAACCCACATTTTGAGATATTATGCAAAATTACTGGCACATATTTTTCAAAACTGTTAGTTATAAAAGAAAAAAAAAGGAACTCTGCAAGATTAAAGAAGTCTAAGGGAACATTATACCTAAATATATCATCTGGGATTTTATTTCACTGTAAAGAAATGTAAATAAGCTCTATAGATTATAGTATTAATTTACTGATTTTGATTATACTGTGGTTGTATATACAAGATAATTTTTTAAAAAAAATTTATGTGTACAAGAACTGGGGTGTAAGCTAAGGGTGCGGGGGTGGAGTAGGTGAGAGGATTCACCAGAGACAGAGTGGGGAGCAGAACGGGCAGATCTACTGAAATACACTGCTAAGGGGAGCAGCAGGTGAGACAGGAGAGGTCTGCTGTGCCATGTGTGGGTTAGCTCTCTGGCTGGGGATCAAACTCAGGCTGCAGTGGTGATAGCGCTGAGACTTAACCTCTACTCCACCAGGGAGGCCCAAAATAATATTTTAAAATTTTATTTAATTTATTTATTTTGTGGGACCCTCGCTGGTGGCCGGGAATCGAACTGGCGCTGCAGAGGCTATGGGCAGCCTCGCAGCCCAGCGCTCAACCGCTGCGCCACCAGGGGAGGCCCCCAAAATAATTTTTTAAAGGAAGTGCAAACTATTAAGGAATAAACAGAAATCACATCAGCAACTCACTCTGAAATGGTTCAGGAAAAAAATAGGTATAATAAAGGATAAAGGAAATATGAGTAAAATGTTGACATTTGGGGAATCTGGATAAAGGGTATACAGGAATTCTTTATAACTATTCCTATAACTTTTTGTAAGCTTGAAATTACATCAAAATAAAATTAAAAGAAAATCGACTATACCCATAAAAATAGGTAAATTAGACAACTTTAAAATTAAACATTTTTGTTCCTTAGAGATAAAAGTGAAAAGACGACACAGAGTTTGAGAAGATACTTGCAACACATGTATTTGTCCAAGTACTGGTATCCAGTATATAAAAATGTCTACAAATCAATAAGAAAATGACTGAAAACTTACTAGAAAGTAAACTAATGGTACATGTCTGCTGGAAAATATCATGCGTTATGGTTATCTAGGAAGAGTAAAAATCCTTTTTAGTGAATGAGCAGTAATCCTATCTGTGTATAGTAGCAGTTGCTTATACTTATAGTAGCAAGTGTGCTTACATGTTTTTTAAGATTTTTTTTTTTAAATTTATGCATACAAGAGCTGGGGTGTAGGCCAGAGGTGCAGGGGGGTGGTGGTGAGAAGATTCAGCAGAGACAGAGTGGGGAACAGAACAGGCAGACTGACTGAAACACTGCTGAGGGGAGCAGCAGGTGAGACAGGAGAGGTCTGCTGTGCTATGTGGGTAGCTTCCTGGCCAGGGATTGAACTTGTGCTGCAGTGGCTACCTGTAGCTTCATAGTGCTGAGACTTAACCCCTTGTGCCACCAGGGAGGCCTTATACTTAGAGGGGAAAAAAAGAGCATGAGCATTTGAACACCTGTTTCTAATTCGACAAATGTAATCTTGTGAAATTAATGAACTTGCATGTTTATACAATGATAATATCTTCTAAATTTGCTGCAACGTTTAAACTCAATAACACATTTATTGAGTTTATTCTGTCTTCTGTAATGTTTTGTGACATTCTCTCATGGCAGTTGTCATTTAGTTTTCATTGGTGCTTCATTGGTCTGCTCTCTGCTAGATTGACTGGAACCACATCTTGTGGTTTTGTATTCCCAGTTTCTGGCCCAGGCTTGGGGCGTTGTGCATAGTTGTGTTTCTTGAATGAATGATGTGGGCTAAGTACTATGTGAGACCACTTGCTATTTTAATTTTGCAATTATCCCAAAAGTATTGTTTCCTCCATTTTTCCACAAGGAAATGCTCAGTGAGAGTCACTTGCACTCTCACAGAATGGCAGAACCAAAATTGAAAGCCCTGTGTGTGTGAATCCATGCTAGAGAAGCTCTGTGCTCTTTCTGTCAATCCATTTTCCTAATATAATGCTATGAAATTGTTGTTGAAGGGTAAGATCAGTTTTGTCATTTTAATAATGTGATGTATTAAGGATTAGATGATAGAAACATGTCATCTGCCTATACTGAAATTATTTTTTAGTTTAGCCTTCCTGAATGCATGCTATAGCAAGTCTGCTGTATCTGTAAGAATGTAAGTAGTATTTCCTCCTGTGAGTTACTTTTTCCCTATATTGCCCCCATTTTAAATTGTCTTTTCTTTTGGTGAACTTTTTGGTATTTGTAAATACGTGAAGATGGTTTAGAGTGGTTACAGCAAGATTTTGGCAATGTTGGACATTTTAAAACCAGATGAAGTAATGTTTGTCTTCCTATCTGGTCTTTATTTTCATTTCCCATTTTCATTAGCAACTACATGTTGACCTCTTCAGGGCAAGGGTCTCTGTCTTAGATGTCATCACATGTCAGTGCTAGCTGCTGGGTAGCTGTGTTTAGTAGGATATGACCATATTGCTTAAGGGTGTAGAAATAGTGGAGAAAAAAAACACCTCAAAGTTTTATGTTTATGTTACTTTCAGTATGACTTTTTCAGTTCAGAAATAGATTGTTAGCTTATTTGTAATATTTAATGTAAAGTTGAGTTTGGAAGGAAAAAGATGACCGCAGTTTTTGGCCCCCTCTGTCATAAAATTCACAAAGTTGCACAACGGGGCTAACACAAACCAAGAAGGGCCTCCTGGTGGCCTAGAGGTTAAGTCAGCGATATCACCACCGTGGCCAATCCCGGGCCAGGGAGTTAACCCACGTATTGCGCAGCAGACCTCTGCTTTGCTCTCTGCTCCCCTTCGTCTGTTTAAGTAGAACTGCCCGTCCTGCTCCCCACTGTCTCTGGTGAATCCTCTCACCTTCTGCACCTCTGGCCTACACCCCAGTTCTTCTACAAAATGTATAAATAAATATTAAAAAAATACACCAAGAAATGTGGCAATAAAAGAAATATGTGATTTTACTCATGATAGTTATTTTGAGTCAGGAAATTGCCCCAGGAACTTAATTTTGTGTCACTTTTTATTTGTAGACCATTAGTTACATTTATTCAACATTTTATATGATTCAGTTTAATATTTTTTAATTTAACTTTTTGTGTGTGTGAAACCACTTCGGTTTGATTTCCTTTTTTCCTCATGTCTAATAAGATTGAAGGGAGGGGGCAGGCAGGCTGTGTCGTGGTTTCAATGTAGACAGTTGAGTTACTTTAGTCCTTTTCTTAGTGCATGTAATTCTGCCTCCGGTTGTTCATGTCTATTTAACTAGCTCTTAAAGCCATGTGGAATTGTGTGTGGAAAATGTGTCTGATTTCTGTGTTGATCTTTCTTAACCCAGGGAACACAATCGCAACCTTGCGTGCTGTACTACTTTCAGATGGAGGTTTTATTCTGTAGTGTTTTATTGTGATGAGCTTTGAACAGAAACTAAACAGAATGTTTTATGGCCTTCAGGGACAGAGGCTGAAGTCTTAAAGTGGAAGAACTCTTCTGTTAGTAGCAGTTGTTTAATTCATGGAGTGTTGTCACCCTATTTTTAATTAAAAATTTTATATTTTTAAAAACTTTATTGAGGTAACATTGGTTTTCAACACTGTATAGGATCACACCTCTTTAGATTCATGTCATCAGCTACTCCCACCACCACCTAGGCACCCATAGTCTTCTATATCACCCTATTTTTAAAAATGTGACTTTTAATTTTCTTATTTGGAAATCGACGTTCTTAATATTTTTCTATTTAACTATTGAAAAATGTGTCAAAGTATACAATGGTAAAATCTAAGATAAATTTTTATATAACAGTAAATAAAAAGTTACTTATCTTACAGAGTATAAAACTTTTCTTTTTAGGCTTATGGATCAGGCTGTGATATTGTTATTTTGGCAAGTGACTTTGAATGTGTGCAGATCATTCCTGGTGCTAAGCATGGAAACATCCAAGTCAGCTGTGTGGAGTGTTCTAACCAACATGGAAGAGTAAGGGCTTTAATTACTTTTCAAATGTCATCTTTTAATGTATTTAACAACCTCAAAATATTCTTATCCTTTTATGCCAGTAATGTGTATAATTCGTATTACTATACCTTGCTAGATGACTATTGATAGGAGTGGGTTAAGGGATAGGTTGAAGTTGTATTCAAGCTGTAAGGCACCACTAGGCTGACAATGTGGTGATTGTTCTACAGGCATAGATCTATAGTCCTGCAGTCCTGTGTATACTGATATTCTCCCAGTTGATAATTGAGAAGCTATTGATCTAGTAGCAGGGAAGTAAATTTTTATCTTTTCTACCTAACTTCCCTTATCACTACCAAATTATAATATCAACTTTTTATCAGGAGATTTAGCAAGATGTCAGTGTCTGATGTATTGTTTGTCATATAATTAGGACTTTGTAGAATTTCTGGTAAGTTCAATGAAAGTTTATTTGTTGAAAGAATCTTAAAGTTTGTTCATTCAGACCTTAAAACAGAATTTATTTTTTAATTATTTCAAATTTCATCATACGTACCTCTTCCCCCAAATTTCAAACATACTAACTTAAATTTTGGTTTTATGTCAAATAAGCCTAGTACATTGGCTATACTCTAGTAATTCAGTAAGACCAGTATTATACAGCAGAGTTGAATGTCTCTACAAAAATATAAAAATATTTTTGCTGTAATATAATTTAAACAATGTTAATATTCTAGAAATTTTCTTCACTGATTTATAATAATTTTTATCAAGAATATGTTGTCAGGATATTCATGTGATAAATAGTAATCATGTAAATTTATGCTTAGTTATAAATTATTATACCATTTCCACTGTCTGACTCTGCTGCTTGTATCAAGCTTTAGTATTTGTAGCAATGTACTACTAAAGGATAACCCAGTTGTAAAATTTATCTAGTAATGAAGCCCTGAATTTCCTGGTATTTGTTTTTTGCTTTTCTGACCACCGCCCTCTCCCCCAACATTGTTCTACTTTCTTTAGGAAACTTAGATTTCAGATTTCTCTTATTAATTTTTCATTGCTCATCTCTCTAGGCTAAGAAAAGTAGCTTTAAACCTGCCCAGAGTTGTATTATAGTTGTCAGCGATGAATTTTAATAAATTATTCTGGTGATAAGATCTTGGAGTTCATAACCATGTTTCTACTTTTCCTTACCTGTTTGAAGGTAAAGAAGGCAATAATTATGACATCTTTGATTTATTGTCTTTTGTCATCTTTTATTCATCTTACGAGGTTGTGGCAATAACTTTAACATTTATGATTGTTGGCAGTTATAATCATTTTTTCACTCATTGACATGTTGAATATGATCAGTCATAACACATTTTGTCTAAATGTTACCTTAAATTTTTTTGAATTAAATTTTATTGATTTGTCATTTGTTCACATAACTAATTTTGGAAAGCACTGCACATGCTTCAGCCACCCTCCACCAAATCCTCCTTGCTGTTACTTCTCTGTCCCCTCTTTGCCTCCTCTCTTGTGTCTTCCTCTCTCCTTTGGTAACCTCCGTATTTCTCACAGTGTCTGAGTTATTTTTGTTGTGTTTTGCCAGTTTATTTTCTTTAGGTATTAATATTCCACAAATGAGTGAAACCATTGGTGATTGTCTTTCACTTTCTGACTTAACTTCACTTAACATTATCACTTCAAGGTTCATCCATTTTGTCCCAAAAAACTACATTTCATCTTTTTTAATAGTTGAGTAGTAACCCATTGAGTATATATCCTACAATTTCTTTATCCAGTCATCTATTAAATACAATTTAGATTGATTACATGTCTTTCATCCAGGCATTTTAAGAAGCTTTTCTCCCAATCATTATAGATCAAAAGCTTCTTTTTGGGAAGAATTTTGGATAGTAACAGCAACAGTGACTTTTTGATATGAGTGCCCGCACAGTGGACCTATTTTGGCTGGTCTTAAAAGACTATGTTTCCAATTTAGTTTTACAAGTTAACTTGGGAATAGAAGTGTCAGAAGGGATGGTTTTGATCTGTTCTCTATAATTGATTTCTTTTTGCCAAGAGGAGGAAGTGGAAATTCGGTTTCTAAGGTATTAATAGAAAGTAGGCTCTGGTGGCTTCTAGGAACAGAAGGATTTATGTGCTTTCCTGTCAGGTAAGTGACCTAGAACAAAGTCCTATAGGCCTTCAGATTCCTAGCTTAAGTTCACTGGAGATGCCTACATCTGCTCTTTATAAATTGAGTGGGTGTCTGTAAAATTTCACCTTAGTCCATTTTCTCTAGTCCTCCTTCTAGATGGTTTTCCTAATTGGTAGTTTTTGTTTGATGGTATAATTAAGGTCACTTTGTTATATTTTTATTACTTGTTTTCTTTGTTTTTCACTACTTTGCATGAATTTTCATATTTTTTTTTCACTTGATTATAAGGTTTTGACAGAGAGATGCACCCCTGAATGTATCTTTATTAATAAAGTTATTTCCATACTAAAAAATTTCTTATAAACCATGATTTCTTTGACTAGATCACCCTTATATTTGATATGTAAAATAAAGCCTGTGGAATTTTTGACAACAGAGAAGAGTTTCTTAAATCCAATACTTTTAACCAGTTCTATTTATGGAAGGGAATGAACCACAAATACTTTATTGGGATTTTAATACATATAATTAGGATATACATTATTGTGAAAAGGAAGTTATCTTCTTTTCTCCTTTCCTAAATATTAATGATTTGTTTGTTTGTTTTTAGGTTGCAGCTTCATATGGTAATGCTGTTTGTATTTTTGAGCCCTTGGGCATAAATTCTCATAAGAGAAATTCTGTAAGTATTAAATCATAGTAGGAAACTTTTAAGTTAACTTTAGAATCATATTGATAGCGATGAAAGTTACTTAGTTGTTGGTACTGAAGATGTTCTGAAGTATCAGTATGAACTTGTGCTGTTTCTTTATGGTAGTATCTTTTACATTCATTATGAATATACCTAGATTTAGAAAATACAGATTTTCTGGCTATTGCTAATTGAGATGTAAAAAGTCAGTTTTCTAGGATCTTGATAACTGAGATTCTTGTTAAATAAGATCTACTATAGTTGAACTGCTATTGTCTCTTGCCTATACTACTCTACTAGTTTCTTATGTATCCATTTTCTCTCCTATTCCCTCTATCTCTAGTCTCAGGAGAGAAGATCATGACACGTCTTTGCTTAAAATGCTGTAATGGTTCCACATTTCTCCCAGATTGAAAGCCTAAGAGCCTTAAAATAAACTGCAGCCTTCTTTCTCCCCAGTACCCATTTCTTACCTCTCAGAACTCATCTCACATAATATTTTTGTCCTCTCCGGTGTTCTCAAGTCCCCCCCACCGGCATATTTTTTGTTCTTCAAACAGTTACCGCCTACCTTAGGGCCTTTTCACTGGTTGTTACAACAATTTTTGTGTGTCATGTTCTTTCTCCAGATAGCTCCAGACCAGCTCTTGCAGATCAGTGATACTTTTTCAATGAGGTTTACCTGACAATTTAAAAAATTGCCACTTGTCTACCACCTTTATCCTAACTCCTTTATCCTTCTATTTTTAACTTTTTCCATAGCACTTGTTTGTTAATTGTTTACTGTTAAGAATATAAACTTCTGAGAGTAGGGAGCTTTGTTTCTTTTATTATTATTTTTTTTTAAATTTCTTTTTTTGTTTATCCAAGTACTTAGAACTGTATCTGGGGCATAATAAGTGCTCCTAAATATTTGTTAAATGAAGGAATTAGGAACTTAGGTAAGCTCACTTACCAGCTGTGTGCTCCAGTATTACATGAGAACCATTTAGAGTCATTAATATTTAATATTCAAAAAACACTGTATGAGTAGAGTTATTAACCCCTTTAAAACTTTCTACATGTATTGGAACTCCAGCATCACCATTTCTCACAAATAGCCAAAATGTCAAAACCATCAATGTGAAATTTGAATGCCATGAGTATATATTTACCAATGATTATAAAACAATTTTTTTATATATTTATGGAAGATCTGGGGTGTAGGCCAGGGATATATGGGGTGAGAGGAGACAGAGCAGGTTGCAGAACAGGTGGATTTACTGAAATACACTGCTGGGCGAGACAGGAGACGTCTGCTGCGCCATATGTAGGTTAGTTACTTGGCCAGGAATCGAACTCAGGCTGCAGTGGTGATAGTGCTGAGACTAACCCCTAGACTACCAGGGAGAACCTGTTTTGTGTGTGTGTGTGTGTGTGTGTGTGTGTGTGTGTGTGTGTGTGTGTGTGTGTAGAAAAGCTGGAGTGTAGGCTAGAGGTGGCACACACGAGCGTCTATGTGTGTGTGTATGTGTGTGAGAATATGAGTATGAGAGCGAGAGAGGAGAGGATTCACCAAAGACAGAATGGGGAGCAGAGCAGGTAGATTTACTGAAATATACTTCTTAGGGGAGCAGCGGTTGAGACAGGAGAGGTCTGCTGCACCGTATGTGGGTTAGCTCCCAGGCTGTAGTGGTGATAGAACTGAGACTTAACTCCAGGGATACCAGGGAAGCCCACTCATGAAATCTTGAACAGATTATTTAATTGCTAAATATTTTTAAATATTGTAAAGAGAAAAAGAATTGCCATTATATTAAATTATTGCTACTTACCAATTAATACATAATTTGCCTAACATGCTAACATGACAGCTTTATATCACACTGCACTTTCATAAAATGAAGTTTTATATTTATGTACTATAAAGAAATATTGAAACTTGTTATTTGGGTATTGTATTTCATGGTAGAGGCCTATAACTTTTAAATCTTAAGTCATTTTTGTACCTTTTAGAATGAAAATACTGAAAAGTTTGGAAATTATTCATATGTAAGACAGGTCAGGTTTGTGGATTTTATATATCAGATAGCTCAATTTTCTTTACTTTCTGGGAAGTATCACTGGCTTTTAGACATTGTGTCCATAATTTGCATTTTTTTCTAATGTGCACTTAAATTGTTCTCATAAACAGTTACTGAGCACCGTGTGTCAGCTATTGCCCTACTGAAAACACAAAGCTTATGATGGCATAGTTTCTGTCCTTGGAGAGTTGCAGTTTAATAGCAGAGTGAGCCACATAGACTAATAGTAATTTAGTGTGACCGGTATTCTGGTGGTAGAGTGGAAAGTGCTATGAGTGCTGCCAGGCTGTCACAAGAGGCTCACAGCAGAGGCAATGAGTTAACGAGGTCTTGATTAAACATTGGAATTTGTGGATGGAGAAAGAGGAAAAGGTATTTAGGTTTCGAATAGACACTGAGATACACTTTCCATAGATGCGAAAGAAGCCTGAGAGAACATGGTTTGTTTGGACATGACAAGCAACTTGATGTGGTAGAATGAATAGTAAGTGGAACCTTTGGAAGTATTAAAAAAATTATTTTGAAAATTACAGTGAAATATTTACATCTTTGTTTCAGATCATAAAATCTTAAAAGTTGAAGAAAATGATAAAGTGGTAGTGGTTGTGTGTATTTTTTAAAAATCTTTTCTTTTTCTTAATGTATTTCAGCAACTCAAGTGTCAGTGGCTTAAGACTGGGCAGTTTTTTTTGAGTTCCGTGACATACAATTTAGCGTGGGACCCTCAAGGTATTTAATTATTATTTTTAGAAATTATGAAACTTAAATATTTGTTTTAACTGTATGATTACAGTATGACAATCTCCGATTATAAGAAAAAAACAGTTTATGAATGAGTGTACTTTTTTCTTCTTGGTATACACTGCTTATTTCTGCTTTTTCCCCCTCTGCCTTTGAATGTTTTATTCTAAGAAACATTATTTGGTTCCTGAGTTAACTTATGCTGCACTGTATTAACATATGCTCTTGTTGTATTAAGAAACAAAATCAGAAATAAAACAGAACCAAGAAATCCCTTGTTTTTTATTTGTCTTCTTTTGTTAATTATTTTTTCAGGAAATCACTGTCTTTAATTTTGAAAGATTTAGAAACCACTAATGATAATGGCTATTGCCTTTTTTATATTCACAATTAATGAGGGTAATTTTTATAATTCCATGTAGAAAAACAAATTTTATTAATTTCTAGTCATTTCTCATATTGTGCAAACATTTATGTTGTGTATGTATCAGAGTTCTTTTACATTTAGTTTGTTATCCTACTTCTGCTTTTTTTTTTTTAAAGATTTACTTGATAGACAGTAGCTCTTTGCCAGTAAGCTTTTGTTTTTCATTATCAAATCTCCCACAAGAACTATTCTTTGAAGTCTCACGGATTCGTAGAACTTCTAGATGGACATACCCCAAGTGTTTTTCATAGACAATATTGCTTGTTTTCCATAGAATAGTTTATAGGCCTAAATAGAAGCCCATATGTGCTTTTGTTTTTTGAGATAATATTTGCTTATTCATGAGAACGTTCTTTAATTTTCAGATAACAGGTTGTTGACCGCAACGGATTCTATTCAGTTGTGGGCTCCTCCAGGAGGTGACATTCTGGAAGAGGAGGAAGAAATTGATAATAAAATTCCTCCTGTGTTAAATGATTGGAAGTGCATCTGGCAGTGCAAGTTAGTGTATAACTTTGTTGTTCTGTTTATTAATTTAAAAAATGCCTTTTAAAACATGTCGCCTGTCACAGTGACTTTATTTTTTGGTGATGCCATTGCATTTAAAACCCTAGAAATGGGATTTTTTTTTTCTAACCAAAATGCCATATAACATCATCCTTCAATCTGTGCTATAGTTGATGATTTTGAAAAAATAGGACAAAATATTTTCATGGTAATAACCTCAGGACTCTGGTTGTCAGGATTGACACATAGAAATTACTCACTGATGGCTGAGAGGAGAGGGATGGGGAAGGGGAAGGTGTGGTAAAAGTTACCAGCCACTCTTTCATGTGAAAGGATGACTGTATCATTAACAATGTGGATTATGTGAGGGGGATCAATTAGCCAGGCGAGATAATGAGCTCAGTTTTTATATACTTACAATGTTGGTGGAGATACCTTGTAAATGTTAGTTGCATTCTTCTTTGTGTCCTCACACTTTAATCAATTTGTATTTTTAGACAGGGAAAGTACTGTATTTTTAGAGAAGTAAAAAGCATTCTTGTTATGTTATAAAAATCTTATTTTGACCATTTATATATACAATGTTCCATATTTTTAAAATGCTATTAATTTTTTTTTTTTTTTAAGAACCTCGGTATCTGTACAGCTGATGGAATGGTCCCCTGATGGTGAATATTTTGCTACTGCTGGAAAGGTAAGGACCAAAACATAATGAAAATAAACAAAGCAATTAGAAGTATTCCTTATTGATTCTCATTTCAAGTTTTCATGCCTGTAAAATTTGGGTAATCCTGTTCTGCAAAGGTGGCCTGAGGAATTGTGATAGTATTTGTAAAAGATCTGGTATATTCTCCAGAGGTAGTAGGTATTAGGAAGTAATGGCTATAGTTATTTTTATTTGACCTCAGTTCATTTATATTTTTAAAAATTGATTTTTTTTATGTTTAGAATTAGCATATGTACATAATTAAAAAAATAAAACTACTACTAGATTTACAATAAAAAGAAGCACTTCCTTCTCCCCTCTCCCTTCTATTAATTTCTAAGTCCTGGAGGCTGTTTTCAAACTGCTTATCTTTATTTTATTTATTTACTTATTTTTACATCATTGTTCATTTTTAAACAATATTTGCTTCCCCCACCCCCTCAGGTGTAGTCCCCATAGAGTTTCCTTCCCCAAGGCACCCGTGCACCATCACCTCAGTCCCCTGTGCTCCTCCCTCCCTCTCTCCCTCTGATCCCTCTCCCTCCTCCTCCCCTGCAGGGTGTCTCTGATTTATAATTGTCTGTTTTTGCTTTGTACTGTTACTTTTGAAGATTTATTTATGTATACAAGAACTGGGGTGCAGGCCAGAGGTGCAGGAGGTGAGAGGATTCACCAGAGACAGAGTAGGGAGCAGGAAAGGCAGACTGACTGAAATACACTGCTGAGGGGAGCAGCGGGCGAGACAGGAGAGGTCTGCTGCACCATGTGGGTAGCTTCCTGACTGGGGATCAAACTTGTGCTGCAGAGGCTGCTGATAACTTCATAGTGCTATGCTTAACCCCTTGTGCCACCAGGGAGGCCCCCAACCTGCATATTTAGGTTTTTCCTATTCATGTTTCTAAATAACTTGCCTATGCTCCCATATCTTGATTCTTTTTTTTTTTTCTCCTGGTTCAGTTTTTTATGTCATTTCTTGCCTTCCTACTGTTCCCAGCACCGTCTCTACTCCAGCACATACATGTAGTCACTCCCCTAGCTCCCATTTTTCGTGATTAGATGTCTCATAATGTTTAGGTAAATCAGTATGTTCATGTCACTAAGATTGTATAAAATATTGTTCATAGAAAAGTTATTTTGAAGTTAATAATTACTTTCATTATTTGCTTAGTAGACCTAACTTACACCCCAAACCTCTGACAGACTTTGAACCATCTTTTGGTATAATCCGACATAGGAGGTATCTTGGAAATATGTGTTCTCTTTGCTCCAGTCTGCTCAGTTGCTCTCCACGTCTAAAACAGCACACTCTCATGTTTGCCTTTTCATTTGCCGACATTAAGAGATTCTCTTTGGCTCTTTCCTTTGTTAAATTCTGTTTTTAAGCATCCTATATCTTTTCTTATTCTGATGGTGATATCCCCTGGTAGGTTCCTGAGGAAAGATGATTGGGAAAAAAAACATTTCAAGGCCTTGGGAGTTTGAACATTTATTTCTTCTGCTTTTATGCTTGATTTGGCTGGGCATAGAATGGGGCTGAAAATATTTTTCCCTCATAATTTTTTTTTTTTAAATTTATTTGTTTATACCAGCACTGGGCACAGTCAGAAGCGCGGGAGGGTGAGAAAATCCACCAGAGCCAGAGCGGGGAGCAGAGCAGGCAGAAGGACCGAGGTACACTGCTGAGGGGAGCAGCGGGCGGCAGGAGAGGTCTGCGCGCCATGTGGGACCCTCCTCTGGTGGCCGGGGAGCAGCCGGGGATCGAACCGGCGCTGCAGAGGCTGCGGTCAGCTTTGCAACCCAGCGCTCAACCGCTGCGCCACCGGGGAGGCCCTCCCTCATAATTTTTTAAGTCCTAGTTCTGTTGCCTTTTAGCTTACATTGTTGCCGCTGAAGAACTACAGTGCCCTTAAGACTGCGTCACCCCCCATCTCTACCTCCTGAGGTTTTAAGAATCTTTTCATTTATCCCTGATACTAGAAATTTCATGATGATGTGGTATGGGTCAGCCATCCATAAATATTTTAGTAGATCTCTCTAAGGATAAAGTTTTTTTATGTAAGCTAATTTGTTGGGCCTGCTCAATCTGAAAACCCTTGTCCTACATTTCAGGGAGATTATTTCATATTTGGTGTTATTTCCTTCCCTTCATGCTTTTTTTTTTTTTCTTTCTCTTTTTCTGAATAGTCCTTACTCATATATGGATCTTTCTATGCTGGTCCTATAATTTACTGCCCAACCCCTGACCCACTTCTTATTTTCTATCTCTGTCTTTTTGTTTAAATCCTGGGAAATTTTTTAAGCTTTAACTTTGAAATAATATTTTCCTCCTGTGACATTTGAAATTTCCACGAGATCTTTCTTATTCTGTGACTCTTTCTTTTCAAGTTATAAAATATTTCATAAGTATAAAAGAACATTTATGTAATTTATTTATAAAATAAAATGTTAAATACAGGCACCCACCACCTCACTTGAGATGAAGAAAATAAAATGAATGGATTCCTTATCCTCCTGCTTGTGTCTCCTTCTTACCTTCCCACTCACTTAGCATCCTGAATTTTGTTTTATTTCATTGCCTTTTAAAAAAAGCTTTACATGTGGCCTCCCTGGTGGCACAAGGGGTTAAGTCTCAGCACTATCATGCTATTGCCAGCCACTGCAGCACTGAGTTTGATCCCCGGCCAGGGAGCTGACCCACATGGCACAACAGACCTCTCCTGTCTCTCCCGCTGCTCCCCTTAGCAGTGTATTTCAGTCACTCTGCCTGTTCTACTCCCCATTCTATCTCTGGTGAATCCTCTCAACCCCTGCACTTCTGGCCTGTATGCCAATTCTTGCATGCATAAACAAATACAATAAATCTGAAAGAAATTTTCACATATATAAATTCTTAGATAATGTTTAGTATTGCATAATTTTTAACTTTTAAAAACAATACCATATAGTTACTGAAATTCAGCTTCAGGATATTAAAAAGTAAAATTTCTGATAATAGCCATTTATGTACTTTTTAGTTATGGTTAGGAACAGAAATTTACATTTAAAAGTCACAAGTTAAAGTTAATTGTATTTGGTTGTTATAGGGAATTTAACTTCCATGTCATGCTTTACAACACAAGGGTAAGTTTTCTAAGAACACCAAGATTCACCCAAGGCTTTTTGAGTTAGTTACTAGTTGTTGAACAGTCAACTGTTTTGTGGTTGAATAATTACTTGCTCGACACAGAAGTGGTTGTCCAGCAGTCGATGACATAGACAGGAAGACTACAATCATGTAGTTTAGTAGTGGATCTAATAACTAGCAATTTCAAGGAAGTGAGAGGTATAAAAAATTGTGAGATATCTGGAGCCACTTTCTTCTAACATTAAAACATCTGTGATTTTTGTTAGTCACATGTACTGCTAACACTACTTTGGTTTTTGCTTTTATTTTTAACTGAAATGTAGCATTTCCTTTAATTAGCAGTTATGAAAATAGGGAAATAATTGTTTTTTCATACTGAAGTTCATAGTAACACTAGGTCTTACTTTCTTTGGTTTCTTTTACTTTTGTTTATCTAGGACCTGTAGTAGTTTTCTTATTTGTACTTTGCTAGATTCTTTTTTTTTTTTTTTTTTTTAATAGAGGCATGTTTTATTTATTTATTTGTTTGTTTGTTTCGTTTATACATGCACTGGGTACAGTCAGAAGCACAGGAGGGTGAGAGAATTCACTAGAGCCAGAGCGGGGAGCAGAGCAGGCAGAAGGACCGAAGTACACTGCTGAGGGGAGCAGCGGGCGGCAGGAGAGGTCTGCGCGCCATGTGGGACCCTCCTCTGGTGGCCGGGGAGCAGCCGGGGATCGAACCGGCGCCGCAGAGGCTGCGGGCAGCTTCGCAACCCAGCACTCAACCGCTGCGCCACCGGGGAGGCCCTTTGCTAGATTCTTTAAATAAAGTATTTTTGAATCTTAGCAAGTACCTTTCTGCATAATTTTTCTTTTTTACTCTTTTACTATGATGAATACATGGACATATTTTTAAGTATTTATGGAATAACCAAACTTGATTGTAATGTATAATCTTTGCTGATTATGATTTGCTAATATTTTGTTTGGGATTTATGAGATCTATGAATGAGATTGACAATTTTTCATTTTTTGTAATATCCTTGACAAATTTTGATAATAATTCACTGCTTATCTCATAAAATGGGTTGGAAAGCTCCCTTTATTTACTTTATGAAAGAGTTTGGAAGGTGCTTATAATTTTATTCTCAAATATTTGCTGGTGAAGTCATTTGGACCAAGAGGTTTTTTTTTGGGTGTGGTTCACATTTTTAAATAAAGGATTATTCAGAATTTCTATTTCTTTTTTGCGTTAGTATTAGTAAGTTATATTTGTTTAGACCTTGACAGTTTTATCTGAATACTCAAATTTAGTGATATAGTTATACAAGACATTTTCTTTTTATTTTTTAAAAAAGATACTTATTTTTGCATAGAAGAACTGGAGTGCAGGCCAGAGGAGCAGGGGTAGTGGCAAGAGGACTCACCAGAGACCTAGCAGGGAGCAGAACAGGTGGATCTACTGAAATACACTGCTAGGGTAGCAGCAGGCGAGACAGGAGAGGTCTGCTGTGCCACGTGGGTTAGCTGGCCAAGGATTGAATCCAGGCTGAACCCAGGCTGTTGCAGTGGGCCTTTGCAGTGATAGTGCTGAGGCTTAACCCCTAGGTCACCAGGGAGGCCCATTTTATCTCTTTAATCTATAATACATTTGATTTCTTTTTCTTCTTTTATATTGGGTATTTATACCTTCTCTTTTTCTTGATTCACCTCGCTAATGGTTTATCAATTCTGTGTCTTTTCAAAGAATTAACTTTTGGTTTTATAGACCTATATATTGTACATTTGTTTTCTGTTTTATTAATTTTGTTTAGTTTATTTTTTCCAACTTTTTAAGTTGGATACGTTTGTTTAGCTTCTTTGTAATATATACATTTAACACTATAAAATTTCCTATAAGCTTAGCTTATCCCACAGTTTCTAAAAATTTCCCTTAAGTTTTATTATTCTAAACATAAATTTTCCAGTTTTTATTGGTATTCATTCTTCAATCTATGGGTTGTTCAGAAACTGGATTTGGGTCAGGTTGAATTATTTTGGGGCTGGGGGTAGATGGTACAGGAGTTTTATACTGGTGGTGACAACTTTTATCTTGCTTTATTAAGGAAAGTTTACAAGCAATTTGCACTTAGAAGAATAACTACTAGTGCTGTTATGAAAGAAGTTACTAATTATTGAGAGTTAGGTACCAGAAGCCATGCCTTCACAAAGCCTGTGGGGCAGAAAGTAGTCTTCATGTTCTACAGAAGAGGAAACTGCAGCTTGAGAATGTTTCTGAGAATACAGGGTATTCAGAAGATAGAGTGGGGTTTTACCCCTGGTGTTTTGGATATCAAAGCTCCATAGTCAACTAGTTGGGTATTTCACTGAGAAAATATTGCTGTTGCATTTGTAGGAATTCTTTGAGCCTGGCTCAGTTGAGTGTACGTTCTTGCAGAAAAAAAATTTTTTTTTAAAAGATCTCAACCCAGGTTTCCTTTTTTTTTTTTTGAAGATTGATTTATTTATGCATACATGATCTGGGGTGTAGGCCAGAGGTACAGGGGGCGTGTATGATTGTCACCAGAGACAAGAAAGGGGAGCAGAGCAGGCAGATCTACGAAATATGCTGCTGAGGGGAACAGCGGGTGAGAGAGGAGAGGTCTACTGAGCCATATGTGGGTTAGCTACCTGGCCGGGGATTGAACTCATGTTGCAATGGCAGGTGATAGCTTGATAGCACTGGGTCTGTAACCCCTGCACCACCAGGGTCAATAACCCTACTGTGAATTCTTGCCTGAGAAAAGAGATGCAATCAGAAGAGAACTTTGGTAATCATTCACCACCTACCTGTATTGGTCCATCTCCCTACATCTGTGCCTATATTTCTGCCTTCTTTTTTGTTGCTTTGGATGAACTGTGTGCTTTTATGCAAAACCATTTCTTTCCCTTGTGTACTCAATCCCATTTGTTCTTGCTGACTCGGGGACATCACTCTTGGAGTTGTCTCCTCTCGTCTTACTCATTTTCCCCTTCTCTACTGAGTCATCATATTAGCATATGTTGTAGACTAAATGTCTCCCTTACCCCCAGGGGTTCATATGTTGAAATCCCAGCTTCCAATGTTAAGGTGTTTGGAGAAGAGTCCTTTGGGAGGTAATTGAGGCTAGATGAGGTTGTGAGAGTAACCCTCATGATAGGAATAGTGCTCTTATAAGAAGAGATAGCAGACAGCTTGCTCACCACCACATGAAGATACAGCAGAAGGTATAGGGTAGCCTTCTGCTACCCAGGAGGAGTGCTGTCCTCAGAACCTGATGGTGCTAGTGCCCTGATTTCAGACTTCCAGCTTCCAGAACTGTGAGAAAATAAATTTCTCTAAGTCACCCAGTCCATGGCATTTGTTAGGGCAGGCTAGGCTAGCTAGCACAGCATCAGATATCAAATATGCTGTGAAGTTGTGCCTATTCTAAAACAGACAATATTAATAAAAACCTTCTTAACCTTTACCCTTCCTTTCGTTTTTTTTTTTTTAATTTTAAAAAAGATTTATTTATACATACAAGAACTAGGGTACAGGCCAGAGGTGCAGGGGGTGAGAGGATTCACCAGAGACAGAGTAGGGAACAGAACAGGCAGATTGACTGAAATACACTGCTGAGGGGAGCAGCAGGCGAGACAGGAGAGGTCTGCTGTGCCATGTGGGTCACCTCCCTGGCCGGGGATTGAACTTGTGCTGCAGTGGCCATGGATAGCTTCATAGTGCTGTGTCTTAACCCCTTGCGCCATCAGGGAGGCCCTCCCTTCCTGATTTAGAGCACCATAAAGAGGTTGCTTATAGTTGCCTCCATGTTCTTCTCATTTTCCATTGTGCCTACTCACCACCACCACTCTAAAACTGTCTCCAGCGAGTTCCTGTTACTCAACCTTGTGGTTATTCTTACTTAACATATTAGCATGACTTAACACAGTTGGTTACTTACTCCATCATGAACACTTTCATGAGTTTGCTTCTAGGACACAGCAAACTCTCTTGATTTTCTTTTCTCTCTCTGACTTCTCTGTTTGCTAGTGTCACTGTATCTCTCCTACTTTTAACTATCAGAGTACCCCAGGACTTATATCGGGGTGGACCTTGCCTCTGACCATACTCATTCCTTGGTGAATTATTATAAGCTAGTTCATTCATTTATAATGAAACAAACCTAACATTTAATATTTCTGGATAGAATGTAGAAATGCAGGAAGAATTTTTATAATGTCCAAAAAGCAAGACTAATAAAGGGAAAAGTATTAGCAGAATCATGGAAAAGTAGTTTAAAAAATTTTATAATTTTGCCTTTGACCTCTAAAATTAAGCTATTACCCTTAAAACTTTGATCTTTCAAAGCTAGTATTCTATTGTTTCTAAACTTGACCATGGGAAAACCTGCCATCTCCAGATTTTTTTCTTAGTCATATTTCTTAGGGTTACAATACACCCATGAATCAATAGTAGTTAGTCTTTCTGTTGATTTAATAAATCCATAGTAGATGAAGGAATGATGACTCAGTATAGGTCCAATTTATGATTAGAAAGCTGGATTCATGCAGGAATGCAGCGTTATAATTTTCCATTAGTCATTGATCTGACATCAGTGTGGACATTGTCTTACATGCTGTGTATCATTTGAAGCATGTTTTTCTACCACTTTCTTTTTTTTTTAATTTTGTTCATTTTATTTAGTTTTTTTATATACCTTTTACATCATTCTTCATTTTTGTACAACGTATGCTTTCTCATCTCGGTTATAGTCCCCGTGAAATTCCCACCACCAATTCACCTGTGTACCATCACCATAGTCCCTTGTGCTCTTCCTACCCCTGTTTTGATGCTATTCTCCACGCCCCTCTCCCCTGCATAAAATGTCTTTGGTTTATAGTTGCTTGTTGATTTTGATATTTATTATAATTACTTTTTTTTCCCCCCATCCCTTATTTGCATCCTCTACATTCTTCCTGAAAGTGAAATCTGTGGGTCTGCTACTCCTAGGCAGCCTATTCGGCCACCATTTTGTCATCTAAACAAGGTCAAAGTGGTCCGGCCAGTTAGGAACAGGAGCCCAACCCTTCAGCCCTTCAAATCAAACAAGAGCACAAAGCTGGATCACACTGGGAAGGTTATGCATCGGTCCTCAGCCCCCTGGGCATTCTGGACATACCTTGATCCCTAATCATCTACACCCTTCCCCTTTCTTTAATCTCCTTAATCTCTTTACAATCAATTACATGTGTCAATAAAAGGGCCAGGATCTTGCAATATGTAGCCTGCTTCACGACTCCCGTTTGTCAGTGTGGTGGTGTCCCACGCAACAGAAATCATCCAGTAATTTTTTTCTTTCTGGCTTATTTCATTGAGCATGATCCCTTCCAGCTCCATCCATGTTGCTGTGAATGGCATGAGTTTATCTTTTTTGATTGCTGAGTAATATTCCATTGTGTATATGTACCATATCTTCTTGATCCAGTCATATATTTTTTGGGCATTTGGGTTGTTTCCACAGCTTACCTATTGTAAATAGTGCTGCAGTAAACATAGGGGTGCAGGTGTCCTTTTGAATTAATGTTTCTGTGTCCTTTGGGTAGATTCTTAGGAGTTGAATTGCTGGATCATATGGAAGCTCCATTTTTAGCATTTGGAGTAACCTTCAAACAGCTCTCCCACCAGCAGTTGGACTGTTTGCACTCCCACCAGCAGTGCAGGAGAATTCCTTTTTCTCCACATCCTCGCCAACAATTGTTGTTGCTAGTTTTTATTAATATGCCATTCTCACTGTTGTAAGATGGTATCTCATTGTGGTTTTGATTCGCATTTCCCTGATTACGAGTGATGCTGAACATTTTTTCATATGCCTGTCAGCATTTCCTCTTTGGAGGAACTATTATACCTTTAAATAACAACCTTTGCATGTTTGGCAAATATTATTTGCCGTGCAACATATATGTCCCTGTTTTATGTGCTGGCAGTCTCATGTGAAGGAGACAGGAAGACATAGTTCCTGTTCTCATGAATGTAACTTCTAATGAAAGGAGACAGAAAAAACACCAGGTGCTATTCAGAAAATAGTAAGTGCTATTCAGAAAATCAGGACAGAATGATGTAGTATGACCTGGCATCTATTGGAGTGGATGATCTTTAGAGAATACTTGTCTGGGAAATAGTTTTAAGCTGAGGTCTGAATAATATGACAGCCAACTGTGTAAAGTTCAGAGGAAAGAATATTTTGGGTTAAGGGAACACTAAGTGCAGAAACTCAGAGATATGAGTCAGCAGGGCTTGTTAAAGAACAGCAGAAAGCTAGCTCAAGGTGTGAGATGTATCCAGGTTAACAAGTCAAAAAGGAAAAGGCAGTCAGCTCAGGTGACCACCTCCGGCACCTCTGGCCTATACCCCTTGAACTGAAGAATATTGTATTTTTTTAATCTGAGGTAAGAGTATTACTTATTAAAGAGCTTTTTTTTCTTCCCATAGGACATATGTGATTAAATCTTCAGCTCAGTTACTGTTTTTTTTTCCCTAGTTTACTTGCTAGATATTTGCTTATCTCTTTATGTTCATAAATTCTGTATCTAAGCACTTTTCAATAATAATTGGTTATTTTGTATAATTTGAAAGTGATTTAAAAATGTTTTTCTTCAAGAACATTTTCTTTTAATAGAGGAATACCCTTTTGAGTAAAAAACTGGACCTTCAAAGGGCTAGGATGAGAAGAATTTTTGACTAGAGTGATATGGGCAGGAAGGGAAGGCAAAAGCTGTGTTGTATTCCCGGAAGTATTTTCTGCTTATGAGAGCACCTCTCTGTTCCTATATCCAGTGTTTTTTTTTTTTTTTTTTAAGGTTTGGCTTATCAAACATTTTCTCCCTTTAAAATGGTTATATTTTTACTTTTAAAGCATAATATGTATATTATTTCACAGAGAAAGTAATAATCTTCTGCCAAATAGCCCTAACCCTAAGTAAAAAATATTGCCACTATTTTGTATTTAATATATATTCTTTGAGTTTCCGGTGATTTTGTAAACAACACAGAAGTATATGTGCATGAAGATGCATATTCCTATGAGATCATTTTTTTTTTATTTGAGATCATAGTCTTTAAGCTGATTTTTCACTTACAATATCATATTGCTATATTAATATATCTGTTCTTTTTAAAAGTGACATAATTTCCTATTATATGAATGAATGTTCAGTAACTTAACCGGATAACTGTTAGTGGACATTAAGTGACTCTGATTCCTTTCTAATACTATTCAAAAATGTCTTTGTACATGAATTTTGTGCTGTTACTTCCTTATTATTTATTGAGGTATAGTGAACATAAAATGCATATTTTATGTGTACAGGTCAGTCCATTTGGCAAATATATAGGTCCATGTGATCACATTGAACTTGAAGTTAGAGAACATTTCCCTCATCTCAGAGGTTTCCTTTGACCTCTTCCCAATTAATCCTCAGTCAGCCCTAGTTACATGTAGCTACTGATTTGTTTTCTATTACTATCACAGTGATTGATATTCAAATATTAAACTCACTTTGCTGGGATAACCTCTGCTTGTTCGTGATTTTTTTTTTTTTTTAAGATTTTATTTATTTATTTATTTATTTATTTATACAAGCACTGGGTACAGTCAGAAGTGCAGGAGAGTGAGAGAATTCACCAGAGCCAGAGCGGGGAACAGAACAGGAAGACTGATGAAACACACTGCTGAGGGGAGCAGTGGGCGAGGCAGGAGAGGTCTGTGTGCCATGTGGGCCAGCTCCCTGGCTGGGGATTGAACTCGTGCTGCAGTGGCTGCAGATAGCTTCATAGTGCAGACACTTTACTCCTTGTGCCGTCAGGGAGGCCCCCTAGTGTGGGATTTCTTGACAATGGTAATTTGTATTTTCTCTCTAAATATTTTTATCTCTAGATAGAGGATTATGTAAGTTTTACGATCTTTTCAAAAAACAGTATTCTGATCCATTGAGTTTTCTCTCTGTATTTTTTCACTGATTTCCATTCTTTTATCTATTTATTGTGGGTTCACTTTGCTGTTTTTTTCTTATGGATTCAGGTGGAAGTGTAGAACATTGATTATAGACTTTTGTGATATAAGCATTTAAAGGTGTACATTTCTTCCTAAACACTAATGTATTTGGAGCACCCAATTTGATGTTTTGCTTTTACTTTCATTCAGTGCAATATATTTTAAAAATTCTTTTACAATGTAGAAGTATTTTGTTGCTCAATATATGGGATTTTCTAGCTCTTTCTATTTATAATTTAACTGTACTTTTTGAATTTAGGCAGTGGCTCTTGGAAGTGGGGCTACTTCATTTGATGGGGAGGCTGGTAGGACTAGGAGAAATTTCTAGAATGCCACCTGCTTGTGGGGTTTTTATGGAGTTCTTTATTGACTCCTAAGGGACTCTGAGGTATTCTAGGGTTTTTTTATGGTACATCGTCTGAGACAACTGCCATGGAGTATATGGTAAATTTGGTTCGGTGAAAATTACGCTGAGGTGAGGAAGATGCTTGTTAAGTGCATTGTTACTAGCAACTAGTACATTGTTAACTATCTGTCTCAGAGTAAGCACTCAAAGAGATTTATGAAATAATTCAAATATCCAAATAAATGAGATACTAGTGGAAACATACATTGTGTTCATTAAATTGAGTTGAAATGAAAATATGGGGGGAAAAACCCAGTAGTTTGTCTCCTATGGATGAAAATATTTGAACTTGTGCACTTTTTGGTATATGTTTTTTCTTTTTTTTTAACATTTATCATTAAAAAAATTTTTTTAGACAATATTTGCTTCTCCCCACCCCCTCCGGTGTAGTCCCCATAGAGTTTCCTTTACTAATGCACCCGTGCACCATCACCTCAGTCCCCTGTGCTCTTCCCTCCCTCCCTTCCTGTGATCCCTCTCCCTCCTCCTCCCCTGCAGGATGTCTCTGGTTTGTAATTGTCTGTTTTTGCTTTGTTGTGTTTTGTACTGTTATTATTTTTTTAATACTGATGTCTTATTTGATTCCCCTATATTCCTGCTATAAGTGAAACCATCCAATATTTTTCTTTTTTCTTCTGGCTTATTTCACTGAGCATAATTTCTTCTAGCTCCATCTACATTGCTGTGAATGGCATGAATTTTCCTTTTTTGATTGCTGAATACTATTCCATTGTGTATATATACCACATCTTGATCCAGTCATCTATTTTTGGGCATTTGGGTTGTTTCTAGGTTTTACCTATTGTAAATAGTGCTGCAATAAACATAAGGGTACAGGTGTTCTTTTGAATCAGTGTTTTTGTGTCCTTTGGGTAGATCCCTAGGAGTGGAACTGCCGGATTATATGGTAGCTCCATTTTTAGTAGACTAAGGAACCTCCAGACAACTTTCCACAGTGTTGGACCAGTTTGTACTCGCACCAGCAGTGTAGGAGAGTTCCTTTTTCACCACATCCTTGCCAACATTCGTTGTTGCTTGTTTTTTTGATATGTGCCATTCTTATTGGTGTAAGGTGGTATTTCAGTGTGGTTTTGATTTACATTTCGCTGATAAGGGATGTTGAACATTTTTTCATATCCCTGTTGGCCATTTGCATTTCCTCTTTGGAGAAATGTCTTTTGAGCTGCCCATTTCTTGACTGGATTGTTTATTTTGTTTTTGTTGAGCCCTGTGATTTCTTTGTATATCTTTGTGATCAGTCCCTTATCCATTGAATGGAGTGCAAAGATTTTTTTCCCAATCAGTGGGGTGTCTCTTTGTTTTGGTTCATGTCTCTTTGGCTTTTTTGGTACATGTTTTTCTTGTTTCTTAGAGAATGAGTTTTTTGCATAAGTGAGAACATTGACTATTTCCCCATTGAGGAAAAAAGCACTCCGAAATAGGTTCTGTTAATAATAGTTGTTTCGGTCTTTAACATAATTGTTAGAATTAAGTAAAATGATGAATTGTTACACATGTAAGTGTGGGCATAGTCCCTAATAACTACCTAAATGGCTTTTCATCATTTAGAGTAGGGATCAGAAAACATTTCATGAGTTAAGAATGATCTTACATTTTTTTTTTTTTAATAGAGGCATGCTTTATTTATTTGTTTGCTGGTTTGTTTGTTTGTTTTGTTTATACATGCACTGGGTACAGTCAGAAGCACGGGAGGGTGAGAGAATTCACCAGAGCCAGAGCGGGGAGCAGAGCAGGCAGAAGGACTGAAGTACACTGCTGAGGGGAGCAGCGGGCGGCAGGAGAGGTCTGCGCGCCATGTGGGACCCTCCTCTGGTGGCCAGGGAGCAGCCGGGGATCGAACCGGCGCCGCAGAGGCCGCGGGCAGCTTCGCAACCCAGCGCTCAACCGCTGCGCCACCAGGGAGGCCCTGATCTTACATTTTTAAAGGGTTTAAGGAAAAAACCAAAAGAATCTTTGTCAGAGGATCTGTGGTTGGACATACATCCCAGTTTACTTACTCTCTGACCCTTTATGGGGGGGAAATGTTCATTGATTCCTTACTTAGAGTAAGAAGCAATTCATATTTGAAAAGGATTTGTTTTACCATCACGGATATCTTCAAATAGGAAAGGATGATAACAGTGATGACATGGCATCTTTCTTATCCAAAGGGCTGGCATCTGTTTTCTTTACAGTGGCCCAGGTGTATTTAAATAGGGAATTTGGCATCAGTCTCATTTCAAAACCAACATTGCACAGAGAGATTGATAATGAGCAAATGGTTCATTTATTTTTCAAGAATAATATCTGAGCAATAAATGTCATTTTAGATCTGGTCATAAATTTTCATATGTAATTTAATTTTTTTTTTTTAAAGATTTACTTATTTATTTATACAAGCACTGGGTACAGTCAGAAGCGCGGGAGGGTGAGAGAATTCACCAGAGTCAGAGCAGAGAGCAGAGCAGGCAGAAGGACCGAAGTACACTGCTGGGGGGAGCAGCGGGTGGCAGGAGAGGTCTGCGTGCCATGTGGGACCCTAGCCGGGGGCTGGGGATCGAACCAACGGTGCAGAGGCTGCGGGCAGCTTTGCAGCCCAGCGCTCAACCGCTGCGCCACCAAGGAGGCCTATAATTTAATTTTTAAACTTTCTTCAAGCCACTTAAATTTTGAATTGTGTGTATACAAATCAATTTTATGTTAACCTATATATTTTTGCAGGACGATTGTCTTTTGAAAGTATGGTATCCTATGACGGGTTGGAAATCTTCAATTATACCTCAGGATCATCATGAAGTGAAAAAGAGAGAGGCATCTGCTCAATTTTCCTTTGTTTACTTGGCACATCCCCGAGCAGTGACTGGTTTTTCATGGCGTAAAACTAGCAAGTATATGCCCAGGTTAGACAAATGTATCATGTAACTACATGTATGTAAATATGTTTATAAAAATAATGAGAACAAAAGTCCTTTTACTGCATTGATATGGTAGCAGTTGAAAGCAGAGATTCTTAGTCTACTACCTGAATTCAGTATGGCTGTTGTTACCAGCTCAGTGAGTATTTGACTAAATTTCTTATGCCCTCTGTACCACATCTTTTCTCTGTAGAATGGGGTAATAATAGTACCTCACTCAGAGAGTTGTTGAGACTAAAGTGTTTTAGTGCTTGTGGATGCTTAGTACAGTCCTTGGTACATATTCTGTTCTTAGGCAATGTTAGCCGCTGTCATTACTAGCAGCAGCATCAGAAGATTCTAGGAAAATGTTTGCAAATCACAGGAAGAGCACATATTTGGGGGAAGGAAATACAGCATAGTAATGAACTGTCAATAATACATATGTGATTAAGTATATAATAGTAAAGTGGCCAGGTTTTTCTTAGCGCTATTAACAGAATCTTCTCAAGGATTTTTTAATTATGTTTTCCTCATTGTTATAGTATCTTTTTTTTTAATTTTTTTTTAAAAGGTTTATTTATTTATATAAGCACTGGGTATAATCAGAAGCACGGGAGGGTGAGAGGATTCACCAGAGCGGAGAGTAGAACAGGCAGACTGACGAAGTACACTGCTGAGGGGAGCAGCGGGCGGCAGGAGAAGTCTGCGTGCCATGTGGGACCCTCGCCCAGCCGCCAGGGATCCAACTGGTGCTGCAGAGGCTGTGGACAGCTTCGCAACCCAGCGCTCAACCGCTGCGCCACCGGGGAGGCCCTGTTTTAGTATCTTTTAAAAGTATACAGAAGATTTAAATAAATTATAAAACAGCTCATACAAATGGTTCTTGTATTATAGTTCTAATTCTTTTTTTAAGATGTATTTATTTATGCATACAAGTGCTGGGGTACAGGCCAGAGATGAGTGGGGGAGGGAGTGAGAAGATTCACTAGAAATAGAGTGGGGAACAGAACAGTCAGACTGACTGAAACACACTGCTGAGGGGAGCAGCAGGTGAGACAGGAGAGGTCTGCTTCACCATGTGGGTTTCTCTATGGGCGGCCAGGGATCGAACATGTGCTGCAGAGGCTGCGGATTGCTTCATAGTATGGTGCTTAACCCCTCGCGCCACCAGGGAGGCCTCTAATTTATTCTTGAGGGAGGGCTATTTTATTTGCTAAATACATTAAGAGGAACGTCCCTGGTGGTGCAGGCGGTTGAGCGCCGCACTGTGAAGCTGTCTGCAGCCTCTACAGTGCGGGTTCAATCCCGGGCTGGCCAGCAAGAATCCCACATGGCGCGGCAGACCTCTCCTGTCTCGCCCGCTGCTCCCCTCAGCAGTGTATTTCAGTCAGTCTGCCTGTTCTGTACTCCGCTCTGCCTCTGGTGAATCCTCTCACCCTCCTGCACATCTGGCCTGTACCCCAGTTCTTGTATAAATAAATAAATTTTTTAAAAAAATTAAAAAAATAAATGCATCAAGAACTGTTTACATCTGATGGGGAATATAGCGCGCATTGTAGAGCTGCTCAGTAAGTGACAGTATGGGGAATTTATGCATTTGGGGATACAGTTGATCTACCTAAGATATTACATCTGTAGAAAACATTTACAAAACATTTTACTTTTGACTGAAAGTCTGTGAAAACATTGAAAGGGTAAATGATTTTTTGTTCTTTCATATTAGGCTTCAGCTGCTTGATTCTGTGACATATTTGCTTAATTTAATGGGAATTGATGTATAGTTTTATTACAGTTTTATTATAGTTTTATTATAGTTTTATTACAGTTTTATTACAAAAATTTGTTTACCTACTGGGAACTCTTTCAGTTTATAGGAAGGGTGATGCAAAATGATGTAACTAATACCATAAAGACACTTGGTTTGATTACATTTAATGATTTATTGTGGTCATTTTGTGTTTGTAATGATTAAATTTTCTTTATTTTGTTTAGAAGATATCAATTTTTCTCCAGTCTAGTTTCCATATATAATTTGACATTAATTTGTTTCCTTTGTCAAGACCATGTCCTAGTTTTTATGATGATCACAATATTACTATATGTGATCTCAGGCCTTATGATAGATTACTCTTTCTCCATACAGTGTGATTTCTAAAGTAGTTGGAAGCATACTATATCATCTAGCTTAAATGTTTAAGGAATGATTTTAATGAATTAAGGTGAGGAACAGGTAGGTTGTTCCTATTTTATGGTAACTGCTTTGCAGGTAAGAGCAAGTAACAAATGGGGTTTGCTGAGAGTGTGAAATAGTGGAAATTCATTACATTACTGGAAAAATAACTTCACATTGATCATACTTTTATACTAGTCATCCTTATGTGGAAGAACAAATATTAGTAGCCTTTAATTAATTCATGGCTTTGATGTTCATGGTAGTCTATTTCTCCTTGTCATTAGAGGTTCTGTCTGTAATGTGTTGTTAACTTCATGCCACGATGGTGTCTGTCGGCTCTGGGCAGAGACTTTATTACCAGAAGACTGTCTATTGGGTGAGCAGATTTGTGAAACTACCACTTCCAGCATTGCCAGCGGCCTTGCTCATGCTGGAAGACACAAAGACAGAATACAGCATGCTCTTGAGGTACTATATTAGTTAAGATGGTAAATTACTTTTGAAGATATATGAGTTTGTTGGGACATCATAAGTTCAAATGCATATAGTGCACATGGTACATGTAATGATGAAATTAATAGCAAAGAATTCCCTTATTTCATGCTTGTAAGACTTCTAATTTTATCTCTTAAAAACCAAATACAAATGATCTCAGACATTATTGTAGGTGAACACTATCATTTTAATACTTTCACTTTGCGTGTCAAATGTGAAAATATATAGAAGCAGCTTTGATTAGAAAACATGTAAAGGTTCTTGAAATTAGTTGTAATTAAAAATACTTTGCTTTTTCTTGGAGGGTTAAATTTTATTTTTATTGTTCCTTTAAAAATGATTATTTTGATCCTTAAGAATAAAGATGTTGTTAAAGTATTAAACACAAATGAATAATTGTAACTGCTTTAATTCCATGGTGTACTATTTTGAAAGTGAGATAATTTTTCCGAAATAATTTATATGTAAAGTGAAAGTGCTTTCTAGAAGTTAAATTATTTATAGTATATGTAAACAGTTGTCTGTTATGATTAGCAAATAAAATGAGATCAGAAATTTATTATAGTGAATCTAGATTACTAATATTCTTTTTATTACACACAGAATATGTACTTATTCTTAAATTAGACTTGTTTAAAAAAGTGATTTATTATCACCTTTTCCAGTAATGTGTGTTTGTGCATTTTTCTTAGTTTCCAACATTGAAATCCTATTATGCAATAGTATTTTAAAACTTGGTATTTGAAGTTAATGTGTTATAAACATCTTCATACATTACTAATTATTAATGTAATTTTACATTATATATTTATATGTACAGTTCAATGTACATATACCAAAATGGCTTTGCTTTTTCAGCAAGCAGAAATACTACTTGGGGTTGATCGGTTAAAGTTACTGTCTTCAAAAGTTTTATATAATGTAGACCTGCTTTGATGCTGTCTGATTGGGCACTATTTATAATTCCATCTAGTACTGGGATATCCCAAAAAGACAAAACTGTAGACTCTTAATCTTAATGCCGATTTCTGTAGGTAAAATTAGTAAGTATTTTTGAGTGAATACTTTTTGCCTTGAACAATAAAATTTGCAAGAACTACGGAGAATGTGATCATCATTATCCTACTGTAATTACGAACATTTCTTTTTAAAATGGTGAAGTTTTACAGAGAGAAAAATCATAAAATACTTTGATTTCCAGAGTTGGATTTAGTAAATATTTGTGTATTTCAGACAATACACCATTTGAAAAATTTAAGAAAAGGACAAAGGAGGTCTTCTGTTCTTGTAACTCACACTGAATTAATGCCTGACCAGACAGCAACACATGAAGTTCAAAGACACATTTCCCATCATGCAAATGCACTGTGTCATTTTCATATTGCAGCGAGCATCAATCCTGCCACAGGTAAAAAGAAAGTAAAGTTTTACTTCTTATAAATATGCCAAAAAAGATAATTAAAGAGAAAAGTGGGACTTTCCCGCCTCCTCCCCTGCAGGATGTCTCTGATTTATAATTGTCCGGTTTTGCTTTGTTGTGTTTTGTATTGTTATTATTTTTTTACACTGATGTCTTATTTGGTTCCCCTATATTCCTGCTATAAGTGAAACCATCCGATATTTTTCTTTTTCCTTCTGACTTATTTCACTGAGCATAATTCCTTCTAGCTCCATCTACGTTGCTGTGAATGGCATGAATTTTATCTTTTTTGATTGCTGAATGGTATTCCATTGTGTATATATACCACATCGTGTTGATCCAGTCATCTGTTTTTGGGCATTTGGGTTGTTTCCAGGTTTTACCTGTTGTAAATAGTGCTGCAATAAACATAGGTGTACAGGTGTTCTTTTGAATCAGTGTTTTTGTGTCCTTTGGGTAGATCCCTAGGAGTGGAATTGCTGGGTCATATGGTGCAACCATTAACTTTAATGTTTATCTTTGGAACTCAGGTCACACATTCCCTTGATTTCTCAGTTGTCATAAAGTGTCTTGTCATATTAAACTAGAATGTTTAATTTGCAAATCCTGTTTTATATGATATGTTTAATTTTTTATCAGAAAACCAGAACTGTTTTCCAGGAATTGGATAAAGAGAACAACTTGTCCCTTTAACATTCAAGTTTATTAATAGAACACTATTAGACTATCCTGTGCACTTTATCTTTAGATTTTCACCAGTTTATGCAGAGCCCAATGCCATTTTCACTTTTGCCTTCTGATAAATGAGTTATTTATAACATTGTTGAGACTAAGGATACTGAGTTTTATGAGTTGTACAATATTACATGAATTAATCTATACTGTAAATTATAGTACCCTAAGTGAGAAATGTCATACTTTCAAGTTTGCCTGCCTTCTGTGTTCTTTTGTGGCATAAGTTTCTCCTAACATTTTAGGGGTTTCAAATACTTGAATATTCAACTCGGAAAAATAATGTACTAAATTGTTATATCCTCTATTTTTGATTCTAAACACTGTTACATTCTCTATTTTGATTCAATAGTTGTTAAAATTTTACCACATTTTTTCACTTTATATATACACGTTTGAAAGTATTTGGGTGGATATATGTATGTCTGTGACATGTGTTTCTCATGCATTTTTCTTAATCTTTCAAAGTACATAGCACATCCTATGGCACACCCACCTTTACATTCTTGAGCAAGTATTTCCTAAGAATAAGAAAATTCTCTCATATAATCATAATAGCATTATTGTATCAAAGAAAATTTAAAAAATTCCAGAATCTCTAATACCCAGTTCATATTTATGTTTTTTCATTTTTCTCAAAAACGTTTTTTATAGTTGCTTTTCAATTTTATCTTGCTATTTCCCTGTCTTCATGCCGAAATTCAATGAATACTACTTCATTTGGTGTATTTAGCTTTAAAGACAGTAATTTAATTCCATGTAAGTCTATGCCATTATTTTTTAATATTTACACTTAGCATTAAATCCAGTTAAAATTTTACAAATCTTGCTAGAGTTATGTTGACTTGTTTAGTGCCTTTTCTCTGTAATTGTGAAATTAGTCTTTGCACACATTTGTGATATTTTTTAGGACATTAAAAATTCATACTGAAATCTTACCTCTTTTGTTTTCACAGATATTCCAAATGCCTTAGTTGGCACTGTGTTTAACATTGATGAAGGAAACGGGGGCTTTGTAGTTCATTGGTTAAACAACAAGGAATTCCATTTCACATCATCTACTGAAATATTTATGCAGCAGTTACGAAAACTTTCTGAAAAGCAAGTGGATCATGAAAGTGATTATGTAGAGAGAGAAGATGAGGAATATTCACAGGAGGAAAGAGAGAGGGGTTTACATATGAAACTAGATCACGGTTAGTATTTTGTGTTTAGATTTTTCTTTTTTTTTGTGGTACCACATTTAGTTTGTAATCCATCCTATTTTTCTATTCATTCCACAAATATTACTGACATTCTACTATGGACTATCTACCATGTAACTCTATATGTTTGCTCTGTTTTACTACCTTGGAAACTGTATCTTTTTGGGGGGAACAGATTTTTCTAATGGTAGTAATGATAACTGAGTGAAATTTTGATTGTAAGTAAGAAATACAGTAATTTCTGGTTCAGACCAGAAAATTATTTCACTCTTTGTTATTCTTGATTATAAATTGAAAAAGGGATTTACAGTTTCTAAAGATAATATCCTATTTATAGTCTGATATGTAAATGCATTTACTAGTAGTATATACTGGTAAATTAGTATGTATTGATAAGTTTATTTTCTGATGCAGATTTATCCTTGGATAGAGAATCTGAGGCAGGTACAGGATCATCAGAACATGAAGATGGAGAAAGAGATGGAAGTCCTAAAGCCTATTCACGACCTAGTATATCTATGCCACTGCCTACAGTCTTACTTGATCGCAAGATTGAAATGCTGCTTACTGAATGGAATAAGAATCCTGACATGCTTTTTACTATACATCCTGTAGATGGTACCTTTTTAGTGTGGCACGTAAAGTATTTGGATGAATATAATCCTGGAATATTTAGACAAGTCCAGGTATATATGACTGTTGAAGCAATTAATACAATTATTTGGGAATAAAAAAGAAATAGATGCTCTGCCAATTTGGCAGGTTTTCAGAATTAAAGATTTTGGTTTTGATAAGTAACTGTAAAGAGTACTTATTCTTGCTAATAGAGGGGAAATAATGACCACAAATTTTGCAAACCTGATTCAAAGCAAAATGAAATTGACTTTGAAATGAAATACTGAATATTTGAATAATTTTTTTTCAAATTCACATTATTTTGAATAAAACCCAAAAAACAGCCCAAAAAATATGACTCAGGATAATACTTCCTTCCCTCAGTTATATCAACTAAATCTAGCTACCATTGCCTGTTATTGTTCCGAATTTTATTTAGGTTTGTGGTTGTGGTCATTTAGATGTGCACGCAAGGCACTTGAAACTTTTTTTTTTGCCTTTTATGCCATAAGTAAGATATAGTATTATATAAATAGATGTGCGGCATTAGACCACAAAGAGATTCAAAGTGATATTTTTTGCTAGGAAACAGATTTGGCATTTTGAAAATGAAAGTATTTTTGGAACATTTTCTGAGACGAGGTGAACTACTTACACTGAATCATATGTTTGTGTCTTTCAGGTTTCTTTTTCTTCTAGGATTCCTGTGGCATTTCCATCTGGTGATGCAAGCTCTCTTAGTAAAAATATCATGATGTATGCTTGTATAAATGCAATGAAGGATACTCACCACACACTGTTAAATCAAGAGATGATGGCTGTAGGCAGTCCTCATGGATCAGAACCACACTCTAGATCACACAGTACAAATATGAACATTTTAGCTCCTACAGTAATGATGGTCTCAAAACACATAGATGGTTCTTTAAATCAGTGGGCAGTCACCTTTGCTGATAAATCTGCTTTTACCACTGTTCTAACTGTATCTCACAAATTTAGATATTGCGGTCATCGATTTCACCTCAATGATCTAGCATGTCATTCAGTTTTACCACTTTTGTTGACATCATCTCATCATAATGCTCTGTTGACTCCTGAATCAGATTGTCAGTGGGACTCAGACAATAAACTAAGTAGATTAATGGATCCCGGGAGACATCAAAAAGGTTCCTCGAAGCAACCTCTAAGAAATGCTGCAACACGTACATTTCATGACCCAAATGCAATCTACAGTGAACTTATTCTGTGGCGTGTAGACCCAATAGGGCCTTTGTCATACACTGGAGGAGTATCAGAATTGGCTCGAATTAACTCTTTGCATACTTCAGCCTTCTCGAATGTTGCCTGGCTTCCAACTCTTATTCCCAGTTATTGTCTTGGTAAGTGTTCCTTTTAGTTGTGAAGTTAATACAAACTTTAAAAACCACGAAAATGGTTATAAATGTTACTATTAGTAGTATGTATTGTATATATGTATTAGGAGTATTTTTAATGACTATTCAGAATGTGGTACCATCCTTATGTTGAGAATTTGTAAAAACTTTTTTTTACTATTTTCCCTTATTTATATTTTCTATTTTCAAATATCTTGCTTCTATTGAATATATTTAATATTCATTGATTACATCTGTTTAATTGTGATTCTGGACCATAGTTTTACCTAAAAGTATGAATATTTGTTTCTCATACTTCAGCCAATAATAAAATAAACTGTTATAATTCAAAGTATTTGTTTTTCAGGAACATACTGCAATTCTGCAAGTGCTTGCTTTGTTGCTTCTGATGGCAAAAATTTGAGACTCTATCAAGCTGTGGTAGATGCACGAAAATTATTAGATGAGCTTTCAGATCCAGAATCTTCAGTAAGTATTTACGAATCTTTATTGGGGTATCGAAGGTGATAAGGAATTCGCTTTTTACTTTGTCTAGTGCCTTTAGTTGTTAATTGGTGTTTATAGTGAAGACTCTATGTGACAAACTTGTCTTTGTTTCCAGGGTACATGAATCAAAATTTCAGTATAAATATGTATACATATGCATTACATGTATAGATATGTATGTACATATGTATGTGTATATATATGTGTGTATATATATTTTTTTCCCTAAAATACTGTTATTCTTCACATTCTCTGGTTTGGTTAATCTTTCTTTGCCCGAACAAAATTTTTAGGAATCTTCAAGTTCTCTGTTCAAGTTGGAAAATTCATACTTTCTCAGGTTGAGTCACCGTTTAAAAAATTTCTGTGGTTAGAATGAAGATACATCAGTGGGAGGCAATTATCACATTCTGGTAGTTATCTGAACTGGAATTCAGATATGAGTTTATATGCAGATTTGAGTAGTGAAATTTCCACTTATCTACGAAACATGCCTTTCTATAAAACAAATGTCCTAATAAAAATGTTTCCAGTATTAAAAATCAAAGATTTTTTAATGTTTTCTCTGTGCTTCTAGATGTATAGCAGATACAGAGTGTAAGTTTCAGTGTCTGCATTTAAGGAGCTTTTAACTTAGTCATAGAAATTATTAAGAAAAGGTTAAATAACAATTTAAGACATTTTAAGAGGTGTCTGAGGGTGGTATGTAATTAATTGCCAAACAGATGGCACTAGAAGGATTTCATAATTCAGAGGAGAGAGAGATCAGATTAGGATAGGTTTAGCAGTCTTCAAAAACAATGTTTGTTCTTGATGAATTAATAAGATTTAGACGACAATCCTTTGTCTTTGCCTCAGTGAGAAAATGGCCTGAAAATAAGTGTGGACATAGGAAAGTAAATGTATAAATAAGATTTGTTCAGAAACAGTGATAAAATTGGTTGGTTTGGCTAGAGAAAGTCTAGAAAAATAGCATCTTAAAATTACAGAGTTGGAAGATACTTTAAAGGTCACCTAGTCTAACCAGCCATCTGATGCCTTTATTCCCCTCTGTCACATTCCTGCCAATTTGTCATCTGGCAAACAAGGAGGGATACTCAAGTCTAAAGCCTATTCATTCTGTTTTCACATTTGCCTATTATATTGAAATTAAATTTGTATTCCTTAAGTTTTACTTATTGGCCCTAGTTCCATGTAAAGTAAGTCCCAGATTCCTTGCACAAGAGAGCACCTCAGATGTTTGAAGACAGCTATTTTGTAACTCTTGAACTGTTTTTGCTTAGGCTAAATCTCCTGCCTATAAATTTCTGTTGTACATTTGACCATCATTGCTTTCTTAGGTTTCAGTTTGTTCATTCTCTGGGCATTGTTGGATCACTAGACATAGCAGTTTTGTGGCCTATAAATTTCTGTTTTACATTTGATCATCATTGCTTTCTTAAGTTTCATTGCATCATAGCATTCTTAAGATGCTATTCATACTCTGGGCATCATCGGGTCACTAAAATCGTAGGTTTGTGGCCTCAGTAGATGCTACTGTGATGTTTTGGCAGTCACACCACTTTCTATATTGAACTGACAAATATCCAAAGACTTTTTTTTTTTTTTTTGCCATCAGTCATTTTGTATGTGTGCATTTGCATTTGGGGACCAAATGTAGGCCTATATTTCCTATTATATTTCATTTTACTGTGTTTAACATACAACTTTTCACTATCTTTTTGAATTGAGATTCTTTTTTTTTTTTTTTTTTGTTATTGCTTTCTGACTCATAGGACTGGTCTGTTTGATGAATGTTGTTTCTGCATCTTCATTTAAGTCAATTACTAAAATGTTAAAATAGGACAAGAGGGAAGAAAGATACTACCAGTAACCATTTGAAATCTTTCTGAATTTTTATTGTCTGTAATATTTTATCACCTTGACCCAAGGATTTTCATAAGGCAGCTTGTTGTGTACTTTGCTGAAATAAAACATAATCTGTCAAATCTTCTGAGTCAGAAAAGGAAGTCAGATTTGTATGAGATGATTATATTAATGTGTAGTTGATTGAATGCATGTACTCTGAAATCTCTGGAGAGCTAAAACTTTGTATTAAGTAGTACAGAAGTATAATAAATTGTACCTATTTTGTGCAAACTCTAACTTAAAGACATGTTGGTTTCCTTTTTTGAAAACTAACATTTGCCTATGACATTTCCCATGATTTCTCAGAAAACATTCTCTGGTTTATTGATTTCATTTACAAAATTTCAATAAGCTGGGCATTATTTTCCAGAAAATATAATTTCATTTAGAGCAGTCAGACATAGTTTTAGAATTCCCCTTACCAGTGTACTTTTGGTCTTCTAATTCCCCTTACCAGTGTACTTTTTTCAAACCTTTTCATTTTCATTAATTTTTTTTAATTTATAGAGTAATACTATTATGTACAGATGTCAAAATATAATGCTGTATGCCTGAAACATATAATTTTACAAACCAATATTAAGTCAATTTTTTTAAATAAAGTAGTATTTATTTTTAGAAATGATGAATACTGGTTTGTTCTACATTTGCAAGCCAAATTCTTGAAATACAAGACCAGAAACAAAGTAGGAATTAGGAAGTTCATTATTCTCTGGATCTTTAGTAACATTAAACCATCAGCCCCTGTTAATGAGCTTATCTTTTCCTTTACCTCTGGACACTGTACTCGCTACTTCATTTCTAATACTGGTATTTCGTGTCTTCCCTCATTTTCCTTTCAGTCTTGCTAGAAGTCTAGTTTTATTGCTCTTTTATTATTATTTTTTAATGAATGTTGAGGGATTGTGGTGATTTTTTTTAATTGGTCTTTTAAAAAAAACAGCTCTGTTTCATTGGATTCTTTGGTTTTGTTTTCATTTTGAGTAATTTCTGACTTGATATTTATTATCTTTTCCCTTAGGTTGTTCCTTTTCCAGATTTTGTGAGATAGGATCTTAGATTATTGATTTGAATCTTTTCTCATTTTCTGATGTATGCATTTAGTGCTATAAATTTCCCTTTCAGCACTGTTTTGGCATATTGATAAGTTGGCATTTTCATTTTCATTTTAATATATTTTTTCACTATATTTTTAAAATTTTCTTAAGAATTTCTGTTAGACTCATGAGTTGTTGAGAAGTGTATTTTATTTCCAAGTATTTAGAGATTTGCCTATTTTCATTCTGTTACTAATTTCTAACTTAATTTCATTGTGGTGGAGATTATTTTAATCCTCTTAAATTTATTAAAGTTTGTTTTATGGTCTGTCTTAATATAAATTCTATGATACTTGAAAATAATGTGTATTCTTTTGTTGTGTGGGGTGTTTTATATAATTTGTCAGTTGGATCCTGTTTTGATTGTCGGTGGTGTTGAGTTCTAGATTTTTGTTAATTTTCTGGTCATTTCTCTGATTGTGAGAAGGGCATTTAAGTCTCCAACTGTGAGTGTGAATAGGTCCACTTCTCCTTTCAGTTATATTTATTTTAGGTTTTGTTTCACATAGATTGCAGCCCTCTTTGTGTGTGTGTGTGTATTTTTTTTTTTATCTGAAATAAAGATGTTGGCAGGGGTATGCTCTTCTGAAAATTCTAGGGGAGGATCCTGCCTTCAAAGTATAAGGCAGATGAAGGTAGAGAGTGGTTGAGATGCAAATAAAGAATAACTAGCAAAATCCACTTTTTGTGCCCCCTAATTGTTCTTTGCATAGATGGACGAATTTTTATCTCCAGCATAGGCGGAACAGATTCCCATTTGGCACTGTATCATTGTGTAATGATGCCAATTAAATAATCTCAGTTGGAACCAAAATTATAGTTGTTACTCCATCATTTGTCAAAGCAGGAAAATTTCCTGATTTTTTGTTTAACATAAAAGGAAAGTTGTCATAGCCCCCGCTTTTACAGATAGTCACAAAACTTAAACTGGTTAATCCTAGCTGCCTCCTCCCATCACCAAGTCCTACATTCCCTTACACTTTGGTCAGCACCTTCAATGCTTTTTTTTTTTTCTTTTTAAATACAGCATAGTAATCCAAACATTCCTGCAAATTCAAGTCATTTTGAGGGCTATTCTTTACCATTTTCCATCAACTTTTTTTTAAATAGGTTATGGGAGTGCCTGATATTTATTTGGTTCCAGACACAGCCTTTCTTTGACTGATTTTGTAGTAAGAAACAAGGATTAATCACCCTGACCAGTCACCTTTTTCTGCGTATTTGTCAAATACCATGAGTTCAAAATAGCCGTCAGTTTCAGCTTCCACTATAGTGGAACTCTTAGAGTCTTCCTTGATGGTAACATTTGTTTCTTGACAACTAATGCTCAGACATGTTGAACCCAAGGTTGTAGGGGGCAGGAATGAAAAATTCTATAGATGGGATTCTTAGGTGTAATAGGGAGAGGGTTACTCCTGCCTCTCTCCTTTAGTTCAGACTTGAGTATGAAAAAATGCCATCTTTCTGATCTTTAGTTTAAGATATACATACTGCAGCATGGAGGACAGCACCCCAGCCATATAGGGTATTAGCTCCCAGCTGGTGCCCTATCTTGAGTAAACATTTTACTATTCTGTTGAGGCAACTGCTTCCAGCTGAAGAGCAACTTAGGAAGCCCAAGTAAGTTCCATGGTCTGGAATTAGGGTAAATGGGGCACTCATCTTGAGTAAATACCTTAAGGGAATGCCCAAAACTAGTAATAAAGGTAAGTAATGTTTTAATTAAGATAAATGCAAGAAATTAGAAGGAACAAATTGCCAAAATTTTAAATAAATACAGCATCCATCAGTGCATGATGAGGCATAATGGAAGCAAAAGGAAGAATGAATGCCTTATAACATGTTTCTGCATTTTTTCAAATGGGTAATTTCCCCCCAGAATATTAAAGTAGGTGAAAAGTATTGAAAATAAGTCTGTTGACATTCTCAAATAATTTTAAACTTAAATATTTGTATTTATTCCAAGAAAAGAATTTATTATAATTTTATTTTAATGAAAATAAACCCTCTTAATATCAAAATTTACTTTTTTGCTTATCTAATTTTTAGTTGAGAGTTCAGTTGTAATTAATGAAGCAAAGTAAGTTTGAAGATATATTTGATAAATACAAAACTTTAGCAAGAGATATGAATATACTTCCTGAATATGAAAGTAAATGAAAAAAAGAAATTAAAAAATGTGAATTACTAAATGTGATTTTTTTTTAAGATTTATTTATTTATGCATACAAGAGCTGGGGTACAGGCCAGAGGTGCAGGGGTTGAAAGGATTCACCAGAGACAGAGTGGGGAGCAGAACAGGCAGATCGACTGAAATACACTGCTGAGGGGAACAGCAGGTGAGACAGGCGAGGTCTGCTGCGCCATGTGGGTAGCTCCCTGGCCAGCTGGGAATCAAACCCATACTGCAGTGGCTGTGGACAGCTTCACAGTGCTGTACTCAACCCGCTGCACCACCAGTGAGGCCCAATGTGATATTAATTATAACTTTCAAAAGTACATATCCAAAAGGAAGGAGATTATGAACATCTGTATTAGTTTTCTACTCTTTTAATAAATTACCACAGATTTGGTGACTGTTAGTGGCAGGAAGGGCACAGAGCAGGTTCTCTATTACCCAAGCAGATGGGTAAAGGAGTCCTAATAGCCCTCGGTGGCTTTTCAGGCTTTTATTGGGATTTTACCGGGTACACAGCGTGCCGGAGGGGCCAGGAGGCTGGCAGGCCTCCTAGCCCCCAGCAAATCTTCACTCTTTCTGGGCTCTCCAGCCTTCTCTCGTGGCCTCTGCCTCTTTTGCTCTTGTTCTTTTGGCTCTTTTGTTCTACTGTGACACTGCCCTTATAAGCCCAGTCTGTCAGCCCAGGTGTGCCCACCATGCATGCCACGCCCTACTCCAGGTGCCCACGATCAAGCATGCACGTAGGACCGCAGGGATCCATCATTAATGTTAATGGCGGGAGGGTAGAAAAGCCTGGTACTTTTTTACCTTACCCTACAGTGACTCAAAACAACACTCAGAGCACTCAGAAGTTCTAAAACCAAAGTACTGGTAGCACCATATTCCCTCTGCGGGAATGTAAGGGCAGGACTGGACCACTGAGCAGGTTCTCTGATCCCATGCAGACCGGGTAATGGAGGAGTCAGAGTCCTCAGTGGTTTTGCAGGTTTTTATTGGGGTTCAGCGGGTATGTGGCAGGCAGGGGTGCTGGGGGGCCGGGAGGCTGGCAGTCCTCCCAGCCCCCAGCAAATCTTCACTCTATCTGGGCTCTCTGGTGTTCTCTGCTTCTGCTTTGGGCTTCTTCTCTTTCGGCTTCTTGGCTTCTATTAGCGTCCCTGTGATGCCGCCCTTAAAAAGCAGTCTTAGCGCAGGTGTACCCACTTCAGGTGCCGCCATCAGGCATGCATTCAGGATCACAGGGTTCCCTCATCTATCCTGATGGCGGGAGGGCAGAAAAGCCTGATATTTTTCCTTACCCTACAGGGAATATCTATTTTTCTTGTCTTTTCAGCTTCTAGAGAGGCGCCCTACCTCACTTATGGTCTCTCACTCCTTTTTGAAGCTAGCAGCATTTTGAAATCTCTTTTCTCTGGCTTCTGCTTTCATTGTGTGACATCTCTTTTCTTTGAATCTAACTATACTTCCTCTTTTTCATAAGGACCTTTGTGACTATATTGGGCCTACTACCCCCAAAATAATCTCCCGATTTCAAGATCTTTAATCACATCTGCAAAACCTCTCTTGCCATGTAAGTTAACATATTCACAGGTGCTGAGAGTTGGGGAGATGATGATTCTTACTATTACAGCAGTTTAACTTCACATTCAAAATGGAGATATGAAAAATGAACTGAAGTGCTTTAGATTTTGAATTTTTAACTGGAGCAAAGTTAAATTCTATGGATAAATGTGGTTTACAAAAAGCAGCTACTGACTTGACTCAAATATTTCATCTGGAATAGTTTTAAGTGGCATACAATGCCAATAATTTGTAATTTGAAAGCAGCATTGTTTGTGGATCCTCTAAACTGATTAAAAAATTTTGCTTAGTACAATCTTACCCAGATTTGGAAATTAACCTGAGAACTTAAAAAAAACACACACAACAAAAACCAGTTATAATTTCATCCTGCAAAAGAAGTATCAGTAAGCTGAAGTTCAATAAAAAATATTTAAGATTGTCACTTAAAAATATTATTACTAACTTTGTGTAAGGGGCAGGACTGGACATGGGGCAGGTTTTCTGATCCAGCAGACTGGGTAAAGGAGGAGTCAGAGTCCTCAGTGGTTTTGCAGGTTTTTATTGGGGTTCAGCAGGTATGTGGCAGGCAGGGGTGCTGGGGGGCCGGGAGGCTGGCAGTCCTCCCAGCCCCCAGCAAATCTTCACTCTATCTGGGCTCTCTGGAATTCTCTGCTTCTGCTTTGGGCTTCTTCTCTTTTGGCTTCTACTGGCTTCCCCGTGACACCGCCCTTAAAAAGCAGTCTTAGCACAGGTGTACCCACTTCAGGTGCCCGCCATCAGGCATGCATTCAGGATCACAGGGTTCCCTCATCTATCCTAATGGCGGGTTGGCAGAAAAGCCTGATTTTTTTTTTCCTTACCCTACACTTTGCTTCTATTAAAGCCAGGAAAATAAAATTAGAATTAACTCTATTTTTCATATAAAAACATTTAAACTGAAAATAATATTGTTAATTTTGTATTTCTGCTTTTTAGTTATTAAGCTTTAACCTTATGGGAAAAAATAGCCATTAACATACATAAAAACATGTCTGTGTGATTTTACTTTTGCCTTAGGCTTCAGTCTGACTCATGAAAACTATTGGATTCTGCATTTAAAATTTTGAGATTTTGAATATTTTTGATTTTTTAAAAATATCATTGATCATTGAATTTCTTGTCACCCCTTTAAATTTTGCTTCCAGGGTAAGTACTTCACTCCATCCTAAATCTCATCCCATCTCTCCAGTAAATGAGTTCCTTGGTTTTAGGTGAGGTTGAGTGCGATCCTCGAGTGTTGAGTGAGACATTTGGTAAATCTGTCAGTTTTAGTGCTGGCTGGAGACTCGTGAGCAGAGAAGACAAATCCTCAGGTGGATTAGGGATCTGTTCCTGCAGAGGGCAATTTGGCTTTGGCTCCGTATTAGAAGCATCTGAGGTCCTTGAGAAAAGCCTGATGATCAGATCGCACCCCATGCCAATAAATCAATCTCTGCTTTGGAACCTAAGCATCAGTGATTGCTAAAGTTCTCTAGGTGACTCAGTGTGCAGCTGAGGTTGTGAATCCTTGATCTACAGCAGTGCCTCTTTGTTATGTGACTATTTTATTAGACCAAATTTCCAAAAGTGAAATTACAGCAGTAATTGTTAAAACTTCAGTGTGCACATGAATCATCCAGAGAGTTTGTTAAAATGTTTATGTATTAGCTTTGGAACCTGAGTGTCCATACATTTATGAAAAGCTTCCAGATGCTATATTTAGTGATGGTCCATTGACCACATTTTCAGTAGCAGTGTTTCATGGTGTGTTAGAGAAGTTCCAGCATTTTACCACCAACTATGGGCCACAGTTGAGTTCAGATGTCAATTAACAGACCCAGCAGATTATTGACACCACTTCCAGGTGTCTGAACTAGCACTTAAAATTCTGGCTCTTGGGTGAATGTACCCGTAACAGTAAGTTCAGCTCTACATTATCATGTATTTTGTTCTTAATCTAATAACCCTATAGTCTGTTCCCATACTTGCTCTCTGGAATCCTGTTCATACAAACTAGGCAGATCTTATATGCTGTTTTCCCAGAGCTGTCCTTGTATTTAATCTGTTACATGGGAGCTAATCCTTCCTAGCCTGGAGGCAGAAGTAGTGGAGGAGAAAGGGTATCTCTTTGTCAGTAACACCTCAGGTGAAATTACTGAAAGGTTTTTTTATGCAGTAAAAGACTGATTTGGAAGGAGGCAAAAGGAAGACCGCTTTTTTTTTTTTTTTTTTTAGCAGAAAGGTTTGGGAATTTTGAGAGTTAGTTCAAGCATCTCATTCCAAGAAACAGAGAAAATCTCATTTCTTCTCAGCCCCTTACCTTCCCTTCAGTCTGGCAGGATTGTGCTCTTGAATGGCATTTCACTATAAACCATACACTTGGGCCACAGACCAGATCATTCACTAAATCTTTCTTAAATCTACGGTTTGAGACATGTTGAAAAATCTAGATGTCTTGCTGTTAAATATTACTTATCAAGCACTACTTTTCTGTTTGATTAACATTAAAAATGTGAATGAATAAGAATGTTGAAGTGTTTCTTTTAACGTATGGATTTCCATTGTCAGTAATATTTAGAGGAGGCTTTAATGTCTGAGATGCTGTATCATGTTTACTGCAGATCCACAAATTGTTGATCATTAACATTTTGTGTTTTATTATTTACAGAAACTTATTGGAGAAGTATTTAATATTGTGAGTCAACAGTCTACTGCTCGACCTGGATGCATTATTGAACTCGATGCTATAACCAACCAAGTAAAGATATTATGAATTGCTGATATTACTGTACTTTATTCCAGAGTGCTTTATATGCATATAGTCAATCTCAGAGTAATTTTCTGGTTTGATATTAAATATAGTCAGCTTATCTTGATTCTCAGTGAAAATCTAATGATTTAGGAATTTTTTTTTCTCCAGTTGAATTGTATCTGTAGCCTAACTTCCTATTTAAAGATCATTTTATTCAGTCAGGGGAGCCATAGGGAAAAGACAGTATAGCTACATAAAGGCTTGATTTGTGGTTTCTCTTTTTATATTATTACTCATTTCAACTTCAACTTCAGAGTATTTGTTGTGCATTTGTGAATGTTAGCTATTTTTAATGAGGTCCATTAAAATGCTGATGAAATTAGGATCAAAGTATATAGTTACATTCTAATCATGGATCTTTTGTGTAGTCAGTGTTCTTCCCTGAAGAAACCTGGGAAAGGAGAAGCCTTCTTCCAATGTGGAGTTTGCAAATCCCATTCTAGCTCTCAGGATATTTGTTCAGAATCATGTTTATGGTCCAATAATAGCACTAGTGTATTCATTCCAAATATAAAAAAATGTTTCTTTGCTGAGGAAGTTACCACTATTTTCAAGTAAGAAAATGAAGTACTAAAAAAAAATATAGTTAGGTAGATCATTATTTTTCTATGGCGCCTTACATATCCTTTTGGGGAAAATGTAGTAATTTTCACCAGTGTAGAGAAATTACCTCATTAGCTCTTGGCAATAGAAATATGGCTTTTATTTTATTTTTTTTTAAAGATTTATTTTATTTTATGCATCTAAGAGCTGGGGCACAGGCCAGAGGTGTGGGGGGTGGGAGGATTCACCAGAGACAGAGTGGGGAACAGAACAGGCAGATTGACTGAAGTACATTGCTGAGGGGAGCAGCATTCGAGTCAGGAGAGGTCTGCTGCTCCATGTGGCTGCTCCCTGGCAGGCCTGGGAATCGAACTCATGCTGCAGTGGCTGCGGATAGCCCCATAGGTGGTTACGTCTTAACCCCTTGCGCCACCAGGGAGGCCCTTGAAATAAGGCTTTTAGACTCAAATTACTAATGCTTCCTAGGAAATCTTAAACCGATGACATCCATTTTCTACTCCATAGGGATTTGGGTGAAGAGTGTATTAGATTCATTCCCATAGATACCTTAATCTTTAATGGCAGCATCTTAAATTCATCCCCCACTTTAGCTCTTTCTCTACTCTTTACTTTGTGATGTCAGTATAGTCCACTCTCTAACATCTGCTTTTCACTTGATACTTGCTCAAGATTTTTTCCCCTCACAGTTGTGACTATCTTTTACACAAGGGCTGGTAACTATACCTACTGATTAATGACTTAGGCTTTTTTATCCATGACAGAGTTTTAAAACTTATTCTAGGTTTTCACCCATTGTCCTGTATGTTTTTAATACCCATGAAATCATCACCTTTTCCTCTCACTTTCTCTTTTTCTCTGGGGAGAGTGACCTTTTATACTACTATATTAACATTAATGCCTATCCTTCTAGACTTCCCTTCCTTGAAATCTCCTGGATTGTCACCTGATTGTCTTGACACACTTTCATAATAAGATTTTGTTTGGTCTAGCCTTTTCTTTCCTTTTTTAAAATTTTATTAAGTGAAATTAGAGAAAATCAGAGCCAGAGACTTGTGCACCTTACCTAATCAGGCTTTTTTATCCACTCATGAGACCTGATATTTTTGAGCTCAAAGTAGTGCACATCATTGAACTGGGTATTTTTTGGTCTTTATTTCTCACAGTTTGTTTTTGAGGAGCACACTTGTTGATTTGTTTTTATTAGAGTTCCTCAGTTTTGCTATGTAGCATCATTGAAAGTAATTTTTCTCTGCCCAGTCATTCTGAAGACTTTTTTTCTGTTGCTTTTTCCCTTTCTAATGAATCAGTCAGTAAAAAACAGAAACTTCTAGAGAGCTTTATTTTTTCTTCATTAACGTTATTGGGGAGATTGTGGGCAGAAGATAGGGAATAAAGATAAAACTTCATTTTTTTTTTTTTTTACATTTGTAGTGTGGCTCAAATACACAGTTGCTTCATGTGTTTCAAGAAGACTTCATTATAGGCTACAAGCCACATAAAGAGGATATGGAGAAAAAGGAAACAGAAATATTTTTTCAGCCATCACAAGGTAATTTTATTTTTTAAAGATTTACATTTATATAAGAACTATAGTAGGCCAGAGGTACAGAAAGAGGGTGTGTGTGTGTGTGTGTGTGTATTCACTAGAGACAGAGTGGGGAGCAGAACAGGCAGATCTACTGCTGAGCCAGGTATGTTAGCTCCCTCGGGGCGGGGGTTGGGTGATGGTGGTGGTGATGATGATGATGACGATGGTGGTGATGTTGGGGATTGAATTCATGCTGCAGTGGCTGGCAGTAGCTTGATAGTGCTGAGACTTAACCTCTTGTGCCACCAGGGAGGCCCCAATTTTAAAAACTAATCTTGTTTAATACCTTAATCTTAAAAAAAAGTCTCCTAACTTTCTGAGAGTGTAGATTTCTATATAAAAGCTATCACTCTTGTGCTTGGCAAAATCACCCGTTATATCAAAATTGCTTTTTTGTAGGTGAAGAAGGCATATGGGTGAAAATTACATTTTGAAAGACAGTTTCACTAGCAACAAAGATGTTTGTTATTGATGAAGCCCAGTTTGTTTTAAGAGTTATTTTTAATTGTTCAACTGCACCATTAAATTATTTTGATTCATATTAAGTTATTATGGTGTCTTAAGGAAATAATGTTAGTATAGGTTTAAAATAGTTTTCAATAAATTGCTAAAGATTACTAATGAATATAGAATGTAAGATAAGGTGTTGTAAACCAGGAACCTCAGGTATGCTGTGAAATAAAGATAACATCTCAATTTCCCCTCTGAAGTAGAGTCTTTCTTTCTTTTTTTTTTTTTTTTTTGGTGAAAGAATAATTCTCCATAAGACCTTTCAAGGGCAACTCACATGATGTTTAAATATTTTTAGCATAATAGGTTTCCTTTAGAAGTTATAACTTTGTAAGTCATTGTATTTGAACATAAAACATTGGATAGAATACTTCGTGCTTGAAAGTAAGAAAGACATGATCTACTTGAAGAATTTATTCTCTCTGATTGAAACTTAGATTTACCAAGATTTTCAAGATTCTTTCTTATTTGGTTGTAAATTATAAGTACCCAAATGGACATATTTAATTATTCATATTTTATCACAGAATTATGTCTCGACATTTAAGGAAAGAATACATACTGAATTTGTATGGACAAATTCCTTTTCTCTAATAGAATATCAGAATGAGTTCCTGTCTTCTGTGAGACTTTGCTCAAACATCTTTTCATCCCTCAGAGTAATAATTTTCCCCCTATCATGTGTCTTATAAAAATTTTTCTTATGTTATTCTGTTGTTCAATTTTATTCTGCTGTCACTATAGCATAACAGTACTGCTTTATAGATTTGAAATGTGTTTTTCTGTAGTATTTCACCTTTTTCTGAATTTAACTTTTTTTATATGCTTTCCAGCAAACCCAGTTATCATTTATCATGCTCTTTCTAATAGGAAATACATGTCAAACTACTACAAAACATTGCTTACATATATATTAATGTATTTTTCTTCATAGTAGTATTTTTAATTGAAAGACTTGTATTTTAAAAACATTTTTATTTTCCTATTTTGATATATCTGTATTTCACTGAGAAATCAAGCCAGAAGATTTTCCCAGAACCTTTCTTGGTTTCCCTTTATTTTTTGTGCAAAATATGTCAGATGCTTTTCCTGACTTTTCAGCCATTTTCTTAAAGGACTTGATATGTATATTTCTTTTCTTCCCTTCCCTCACCTTATTTTGTACTTTCTAAATTTTAATTAAAAATTACTCTTTTAATTAAAAAAATGCCAATTATAGACAAAAGTTAAGTGAATCTTCCTGTGCTCCTAATTTAGATTGAATGTTCTGTCAGATTTGCTTTATATTTACCTTATTTTTTTTTCTTTTCCTTTTTCCCTGAACTATTTTAAAGTATATCTAGCTCCCATGTTGTTTCATTCCTGTGTACTTCCACATGCATTTCTAAAAGTGACTTTCTTACATTTGTATTTTTATAGTGATAAAATCCTCAGAATTGTGTAATAGCTGGCCCATATTTACTTCAATTGTCTCAAAAATGTCAGGGTTGTTTAATTTGTTTGACTCTGTATCTAAACAAAGTTCACCCATTGCCTCTCATTTGTTTTTTTACTATCAGTTTAAAGGTGATCCTCCTTTATACTCTTCATACAACTAATTTGTTTTAAAGAACAGTATTTTATAGGAATTTTAGACTAGTTAGCTATAATGTCATTTAAACTTTTTCTTGTAAAGTGCAGGTTGTTCTATAGACTCAATTACATCCAGTTTCAATTTCTTAGGTAATACGTGTATCACCTCATAAAGAACATAGTTTTAAGATATCTCATTTCTAATAATGCTAAAAATTTAGAAGATTCAGGTGTGGCTACAAAGTTAACTTCCCTAATCTTTTACTTCATGGTTTCTTCTATTGATATTACATTAATCAATTCAATTGCAAAATTATAATTTCTGATTTTTTAGTTCTCATTTATTTATTAGCTGAAAAGGCATTTGTAGGGCCTCCCCCGTGGCACAGTGGTTGAGCGCTGGGTTGCGAGGCTGCCTGCAGCCTCTGCAGCATCGGTTCGATCCCCAGCTGCTCCCCGGCCACCGGAGGAGGGTCCCACATGGCGCGCAGACCTCTCCTGCCGCCCGCTGCTCCCCTCAGCAGTGTGCTTCTGTCCTTCTGCCTGCTCTGCTCCCCTCTCTGGCTCTGGTGAATTCTCTCACCCTCCCGCGCTTCTGACTGTACCCAGTGCATGTATAAACAAACAAACAAACAAACAAACAAATAAATAAAACATGCCTCTATAAAAAAAAAAATCAAAAAAAGAAAAGAAAAGTTTCCCCGTATCAATTGAAGTTATTTGGCTACTTTGAAATGCAGTTACTTTTAGGAAGGGCAGGGTAAGTGTTTAGTTATTTCTTTTTAATTGACAATTTAGAGGGAAGAATTATGTCCAAGTGACTATTGATGAATTTTTGTTGTTTGACTTTCTTTTGCGTATCATTGTAAACTTATTTTTAAAAACTGTTAATGAAGAAACTATACATACAAACAAGTAATCCTATCACTCATGGATTGTTGTATACTCATTACTGTTTCAATACTTACATTTTCCTATATTAGGTTAGTGAGGGCCATTTCAAGTTAGTCCTGAATCCTTTGAACACAATCTCATTATTCTTGATATTATACTGTCTTTCAGGAACAAGATGCTACACGGCCATCTTGTAGATACCTTTTGCAAGAATAGAGTCATTCGCCAAATTGTCCCTTTTAATGGGGCTTGGTAGTTCAGGTCCACCATTTGAGCTCTAACTGTGCTCATTGCTCATGAGTTGTTATTACGGGTTTTGTTTTTAAGAAAAGATTTTGGTGTTTTGTGTTGATCTCATATTTGTATACGAAAAATGAAATTATCAATTGGGAAGGTAATGTCCGCAAATAATGTATTTTCATTAAAATAAAAACTGAAGTCTCTGCTGTAGTCTGCCCTAACCCCTAAATCTTATAATTTTTTAATGCTGTCTTCATATAGGGAAAGTAAGATAAATATTTTCTTCCTTTTAGTTGCCAATTTTCCAACTAAGGAGTTAGTACCCAGTTACTTTGGGGACATTCTATGGGGCTGCCTAGTCTTGTGCTGTTGTGCTCTTTCTCCCTCACATTTGCTCCTCCCTCTGTCTCTCATTCTTCTTCTTCTCCTTCCATTACTTCCTCCTGTTCCTTTTTGTCCTTCCTTTACTATTTTCCTTATGTACCTTTTTATGGTATTTTTATGAACTCTTGCTTTTTTAAATTGTTAATTTTTTTTTTGATCAATGCATTTTAACAGATTGCTTGTTTATTTTTTGATGCTCAGGTTGTCCCATTTTGACACATAGATATCCCTTCATACTCGCTTATGTGTACTTCTGACATAGCCCTGTTTGTCTTTGATAGCTACTTAATGTGTGGCACAAAAGTTATATAAAACTGTCCCTAAATGTCTAGACTGAGCTCTTTCTCCCAACTTGTGTACATACTGAGTTGTTTTTTTTTTTTTAACATTTATTTGTGCATATAAGAGCTGGGGTACAGGCCAGAGATGCGGGGCGGGGTTGGTGAGAGGATTCACCGGAGACAGAGTGGGGAGCAGAACAGGCAGACTGACAAATACACTGCTGAGGGGAGCAGCGGGCGAGCAGGAGAGGTCTGTTTCGTCATGTGGGTAGCTCCCTGGCTGCCGAGGATCGAACTCGTGCTGCAGAGGCTGCAGACTGCTTCATAGTGCAGTGCTTAACCCCTTGTGCCACCAGGGGGGCCCTGCATACTGACATTTTTAAAAAGTGTTTTTCTTTTAACCCTTTAGAAAAATACTAACTTACATATCCTTTTCCTTTGAAAATAGGATATCGTCCACCACCATTTTCAGAAAAGTTCTTTCTAGTAGTAATTGAAAAGGACACCAATAATAACTCTATTCTTCATATGTGGCACCTTCATCTTAAATCTGTACAGGCATGCTTAGGTGAGTAACTATATCACAAATTTATGCACAGGTCATGTGAAATTTATTTTACTGAATATACTTAGGTTGGTTAATTCTTTAACATGAGAATCCAATAAACTGTAAATTGAATTGCTGAATTGAAGTATGGAATGCCAAACTTTTAATACATGATTGTACATCATTAATGAAATATGTCAAAACAGCACATTAGAGATACTGAAGAAATAAAAGTTTGATAGATTTATTTTCTATTAATATTTGTTGAATGCCTATTATGACTTTTAGATACTGTGCCTCTAAAAATCAGTTTTGCCTTTAGAAATAGTATTGTCATTTTCTGCTGGTTAATGCACACTGCCATCTGTTCTTGGGCATTAATTTGTTTTTCTGAGTTTTCTTGTATGTCTTCATTAATTTTTCTGTGTCTTCTTCCATTTCTTTGAATTTCTCTATCATGACAATTTGAACTCTGTACCTGATAGGAAGAGAGGATATTCTATGTCTTTGTAATTGGATTCTGGAGATTTGTTCTTGGTGGTGAAATATTCCCTTGAGAACTCAAGATGCCCTATATTGTATTTTTCTGCCTGCACATTTTGTTGCTTTCCTATTTCCTATTTTTTTTTTTTCAAGTCTCCTGACAAATGGAACTTCCACTTTTCCTGCAGATGGCATTGTAGGTGTGATTTTTTTTTTTTTTTAATCTTTCTTGCCTTGTCTGTTTCAGTAGCTTGTATGTTGGGGAGAACTGATTTGTATCTGCTGAGTCATTGCTTGAGAGAGGAGCCTGAGGTGTCCAGTCACTGGTGAAAGCTGATGTGTGGTGGCTGCTTTTGTTTGTAGATCACTGATAACCCTCCTCTCTGGGTTTCCAGATACATGCCTGTGCAGTCTACACCCTGTGTAGTTGACAGGATCAGTACTAGTCCCTAAGGGTTGTGGGGAGGGTGGGCGCAGTGTAGCACCCTGTCCTCTGACTGGGAATCCTGCCCATCTGGCAGACACCAGCTCCTCCATGCCTTTTTCTCCTTAGGTAAGGGTGCACTTCCAATAGTCAGCACTCCTCTTTCCGGGACACCAGGCAAATGTGGGAGCATATCTTCAGGGTTTACAGTGCAGGTTCTTGCTCTAGCCACAGTGTCTAGGAGGCTTTCTCCACCCTTTTGTGTTAAGGAGTTGAATCTTCTCACTGTGTCTTCCGGCGTGGTCAGTACTGGTCTCTGATGTCCAAGAGGTGCTCTAATTTTTGCATGGGACCGTTTGGGTCCAGGTACCCTTTGGACTACTTTCAGATTATCCTCCTGCAAATGAAGGAAGGAACCTCCTCTGGTGCCATCTTTCTCCGAAACTTGAATATGGTTCATCCCAGAGACTGCAGAACCTCAGAGCCTATCTCTGCATAGGACCCACACCAAGAATTTATTATTTCTGGTGATTTTATAATTTGGCCAGTTTTATACACATTTAATACAATGAACTAATATATCTCTTATTTGTTCCCTTTGTAATCACTGTCACATAACTGTAAGTAGCAGGTCTGACTGGGCCATGACCTGGTATGAGAACAGCCAAATTTGTCAATAGAACCTGTTACCTAGTGGAGCCTAATCTTGATGCAGCAGGAATCCAAAAGTTCTTTTGAAGGCTTTGGAGTTAATTCTTGGTGTTATGTGTTGTTTGAAAGAAATGCAAGAGTAGAAAGATCCAAAACTAGCTCATCAGGATGAAAATCTTCGCTCACCAGAGAACATAGATTTTTTTGAGAGTGGAATATAGAGCCAGGAATGGTCTGAAGGGTTTAATAGGAGTAGTAACAGATCCTTGTGATAGGACAGAAATTATGTGATGCTATCTGTCCCCACTGCTTTTGAGGGAAATTTCCACTGCCATTACAGGGCTAGAGTTGCTTGCTTTCTAGAGTTTGCAGCAAATGATACGCTGTCTTTAACGTGACAGAAAGCACTTGTCTTTTGGCTCTAACATTTGCAGCAGATTTAGTGTATATTGCCATTCTTAGCTAATACTTGACTTTACCAGTACATTGAAGATTCTGCTAGAGGATGAAATGCTAGACCTAAATTTAGATGGGGAAGGAATATGTTGAGTATCTTCTAAAGTGCCTGATATTGAGAGAGATGTGTTATATATGTGAACTAATTTTTATCCTTAACTGGTGGAATGATAAGTAACTTGACCAAGTCCTCCATCTAGTTTGTCACAAACCAAGTTTCAGAATCAGATCTTTCTGATTCTAAGCCTTTGCTGTTTTCCATGTTCTTATTTTCTTTGTTAGCATAAGCTATACATTAGAAAATTGCATGGCTTTCATGAAGAAAAATGATGTAGATCACCCTTATTTTCAGATGAGGAAATAGCCAGAATTGGTGAAATACCTGGCTTAGGGAAAATACCTAGTTAGTGACAGAGCCAATAATAGTACTTGTGATTTCTGATTACTGATTTAAATTTGTACTTACTCCATTTTACAAAAATGCTTTCATGTTTTTTTATTGAATGGACTCCCATTTTCAAATAGCTCGACATACTAAACATCTACCGGAAGCAAACAGGGATTGGTCATTATCTCTGTTTTCTGGTGCTTCTTGAGGTGCACAAAACATTAGGACATCATCCTTGCCCTTGATAAATGCATATTCTCATGGGGACACACACACATGCGCACACACACACAAATAGAAATAGATTTAATGTAAAGTATCCCTGATGTGTAGCAAAGACACAGATATGTGAATCTGCTTAGAGATCTACACTCCACGCTTAAGACGAAAATGGAAATACTTGGGAAGATCAAGGTTAATATGTCTTACAACTTCAACTAAAAATATCTTAAATTTCTTTCAACCTTTATTTTTTGTATGCATTTGCAATCATCTTGTTTCAATACTTAAGAGACTGGTATTTTTGTATCTTCTTTGCATTTTCTCTAAGTTCATTTCTCAAAATTTGATTCATTATCCATCTGTTAAAGAAACACATTAAGCACAGAGTCTCTGTGGTTAGACCAGGAATCATGTTAACAAGTTCCTCAAGCTCATGATATGTTTTGAAAGTACAAGAAAATGGAACTAGATCACCCAAGATTTTATTCCTTAAATTTGGTGATTCTTCCCTGATGGTATCCCAGTTAATGGAGTTGGTGATGCTAAAAGAGTAAAATTTAAAAAAACTTTATTAAGGTAACAAGCAAAATTCAAAAAATTGGACTTATTTCCAAAGAAACCCTGTTTCTTAAAATAATCTAGCTCATGTATATGGTTATAATAGTAGTACATTTCATAATTTCATAATTTATTTTCAAAGCTAAAGCTTCAGAAGGTGTTTCATCAGAGAGTCTACTTACCGTCCCTGGACAGAAGAATGTAGACTCCTCTCCAGAAACCTCACCTAGCGTGAGCCCCATGCCACATTCTTCATCAATTGCCAATCTTCAAACTGCTAGTAAACTTATTCTGAGTTCTAAACTAGTGTATAGCCAACCTCTTGATCTCCCAGAAGGAGTTGAAGTAATAAGAGCAACACCTTCAGCAGGTAAGGTAGCTTTAAGACCAGGTGGTTATAGCTCAGAGTGGTCTTGAGAGGATAAAATGGTTGAACTCTTCTGAAATATGGCTATCTTAACATTGAGGTATTTACTTTCAAGTAATGATGCATCTGTTTAGAAACATGTCTTTGTTAGAAATAATTTACTATGATAAATATAATCAGCTTGACAGAAAATGAAGTAAATATTTTAATGTGAGGTTTCTTCCCTGTACTGTGATTTCCTGTAATTAGGAATACTATGATAGTAAAATTGCAAAAACCAGAAACAAATATGTTCATTCCAAATCATTGAAGCTTTTTTTTTGTTTGTTTTTTAAAAAGGCCTTTTTATCTACATTGTGCTAATTATGTCTCTAGTACATTTGAATAAGAGTTGGCATATAATTTGGGGGGAAAATGTGGGATATATGACTATAGTTTGACTTGTATAGAATGATACTCACTTTAACATGGTTAAGAAGGTGGTTTTGGAGGATAGGACTGGAAGCTATATTTAAAATGATCTGTCACTGTGGAATTCTAACTGAAGAGTTTCTAGAGTAGTATTTTTGGGGACTGAAATCTGGGGTTCAGCAAATGAATGCAATTGCTAGTGAATGATTTTTTTTTTAAAAGATTTATTTATGAATGATTTTGAATGTGAGGTGCTCTTATCCCTAAGCCAGGTTTGAATGCAGAGTGGGAAAGATCATCTTAAGAGTTTACTTTGGGCTTTTGTGACAGGTGCAGGTCTAAGCCAGTTTTTTGAATCCTTTAACTTACTGCAATGGTTTGGGATATATTCAAATAATGGTTTTTGTAATTTATAATAAATTAGGTTTTGCAGAGGCTTTATAAAATGCTGTCAAATGTCTTATTTGACCATAATATTCTAAGGGAAGCAGAGTAGTAACACATGCTCTGTTACTTAGATGGAATAGGCTCAGATGTTTAAAGTCACTCTCCCACTGTTAAGTTCTTTTTTTTTTAAGTTATCATTTTTTTTTTTAAGATTTATTTGTTTATTTATACAAGCACTGGGTACAGTCAGAAGCGCGGGAGGGTGAGAGAATTCACCAGAGCCAGAGAGGGGAGCAGAGCAGGCAGACAGAAGGACCGAAGTACACTGCTGAGGGGAGCAGCGGGCGGCAGGAGAGGTCTGCGCGCCATGTGGGACCCTCCTCCAGTGGCCGGGGAGCAGCCGGGGGCCGAACCGGCGCGGCAGAGGCCGCGGGCAGCTTTGCAATCCAGTGCTCAACCGCTGTGCCACGGGGGAGGCCCTACAATGACTTCTTATGCATTTATGACATAGATGAAAAAGATATGGAATGAAAGTCCAGTTAGGCATGTTTTGATTCTGACTATCCACTTTTTCTTTTTTAAGGACATCTGAGTTCCTCTTCAATTTATCCAGTGTGCCTTGCCCCTTATTTAGTGGTTACAACTTGTTCTGACAATAAAGTACGCTTCTGGAAATGCAATATGGAAACCAATCTACAATGTAAAAGTTATGAGAAGGAAACCTATCATTGGAGGAGATGGCCCTTGATGAATGATGAAGGAGAAGACAATAGCAGTACAGTGAGCATTGTGGGAAGACCAGTGGCTGTTAGCTGCTCATACACAGGTCGCCTTGCAGTGGCTTACAAACAACCTATTCAACAAAATGGCTTTGTCTCTAAGGAATTTTCCATGCATGTTTGCATATTTGAATGTGAATCTACAGGAGGGTCAGAATGGGTTCTAGAACAAACAATTCATCTTGATGATTTGGTGACTGTTGGGAGTGTACTTGATTCAAGGATCAGCGTTGACAGTAATTTGTTTGTGTATAGCAAATCAGATGCACTTTTGAGCAAGGATAGATATCTCATTCCAAATATTAAGCATTTAGTACATTTGGACTGGGTATCAAAAGAAGATGGTTCGCACATTCTCACAGTAGGAGTCGGTGCTAATATCTTCATGTATGGAAGGCTTTCAGGAATTGTGACTGAGCAAATCAACAGTAAGGATGGCGTAGCTGTCATTACTTTGCCACTAGGTGGTAGCATCAAGCAAGGTGTTAGGTCAAGATGGGTTCTTCTTAGAGCTATAGATTTAGTATCTTCTGTTGATGGTACACCTTCACTACCTGTTTCTCTTTCTTGGGTAAGAGATGGGATATTGGTGGTAGGAATGGACTGTGAAATGCATGTATATGCACAGTGGAAGCATGCTGTCAAATTTGGAGACATCGAAGCTTCTAGTCCGGATGCAGAAGACACAGCACTACAAGATCATTCTGCGTTTAAGTCTAGTATGTTGTCAAGAAAAAGTGTTGTTGAAGGAACAGCTAATGCAGATGATGTTTTTTGTTCACCAACTGTAGTTCAAGATGGTGGCTTATTTGAAGCTGCACATGTGCTTTCCCCCACTCTCCCACAGTATCACCCAACTCAGCTGTTAGAATTGATGGATTTAGGGAAAGTTCGGAGGGCTAAAGCTATTCTTTCTCATTTAGTAAAATGTATTGCTGGTGAAGTTGCGATAGTTAGAGATGCTGAAGCTGGAGAAGGCACTAAGCGACATCTTTCTCGAACCATTAGTGTAAGTGGCAGTACTGCAAAGGACACAGTCACCATAGGAAAGGATGGCACTCGAGATTATACTGAAATAGATTCTATTCCTCCATTACCACTGCATGCATTGCTTGCTGCAGATCAAGATACAACCTACAGAATTTCAGAAGAAAGTAAAAAAATACCACAGAGCTTTGAAGATCATACCAAAAGTCAGCCAGAGGATCAGTATTCAGACCTGTTCCAAATCCAGGATATAACAACAGATGATATTGATTTAGAGCCAGAAAAGAGAGAAAATAAATCAAAAGTAATAAATCTTTCTCAATATGGACCAGCTTACTTTGGCCAAGAACATGCTAGGGTACTTTCAAGTCATCTTATGCACTCAAGTCTACCAGGCCTTACCCGTTTGGAGCAAATGTTTCTTGTAGCTTTGGCAGACACAGTGGCTACTACCAGTACTGAGCTTGATGAAAACAGAGATAAGAGTTACTCAGGTAAATGTTCTCATTAAAAATTTATAAAGTTAATCATTACTAGATCTATTAGAATGACCTATTGCAATATATGAGGTAATGGTGTTGATGATAAATGATGGTTTTAGCAAAGCAAACCAAAAATTATCGATCATTTACTCAGTAAATATCGCGGGGAAGTGAACAATTAAGTGCTTTATGTACCTTATTATATTTAATAACCATATTATATTTGACATATTTAACTGAAGACCTTAGTCCTAAGGAAGATTAGATTAGTTTTCTAAGATCACACAGGTATTAAGTGGCAGAACTGGAGTTCATATGTAAGTAAATCATTGCCTCCAAAGCTGTATTCTTTAACTACTTCGCAAGCTTTCCAAATTTGAGGAAAAAAGACTCTACCTCAAAATCACCTGGAATATATCTCTTCATATAGATTTATATTCTTACTATAGCTCTCCAAAGTTTTCTATCAGTTTAAATAATCTTAGAGAATTTTGCCTCATGCCTATCTTCTAACAATGCTTAATTTAAGAGAAAATTCCAATCATTATGAAGTTGTGTGTAATGAAGCAAGATTCTACCCAGGATAGACTTGAAGTCCTTGTTGCAAGCCACATGAGTTTTTCTTTGGACATTAAGAAAGCAGTTATAACCACAATCCATGAAAAACAGCTTAATATATCTGATACAAAACTTTTATGTCTTCTGTGTAGAGTGTTTTTCTTTCATATTTTTTGCATGACTAACTTGCTTAACCTCTTCAAATTTCTGATGAAGTGTTATCTCATTGATAATAAAGTTCTTCCCTGGACATACTGTATAAAATAGAACCTCTTACTCCAACACTTCCTTTTTCTCCCAATCCTGCTTTATTTCTCTCTATAACATTAATTTTTTCTAGACACATTGCTTGTGTATTGTTTGTGTCTGTCTTCTAAAATGTAAGATTCATGAGAGTTGGAACTTTACCTCACTCACTGCCAAATCCTCAGCTCCTACTATACCTCACATGTTAAGTTTGTGTTTAATATGTTGAAGCCATTAGTGAACGAATGGTTTATGATATAGCTGATGTGAAGTAGAACTGGAACTTGAAGCATCACAATTTTTTTTGACTTTTTTTTTCTTCTAGAAAATATAATTTGATTTGAACTGACAGTCTGAGTTTTTCCTGAGTGGCAATTAATGGACTAGGTGCTATTAATATTTCTGCATTACTTTATTTGACAGTGGCTGTGGTTTTCATTAAATTAGACACACTTTCATACCTCTGTTCAACTTCTAACAAAGTGCAAATTTGTGGAGTCAAATTTCAAATCTTTGATAGTACCATATTTCAGTTGAACTACACAGCCCAGCAAATATTAACTATTTAATAATTTAACAAATGATTTTTTTAAAGATTGATTTATGTGTACAAGAACTGGGGTAGAGGCCAGAGGTGTGGGGGTTGAGAGGATTCACCAGAGACAGTGGGGAGCGGAACAGCAGGTCTACTGAAATACACTGCTGAGGGGAGCAGTGGGCAAGACAGGAGAGGTCTGCTGGGCTGTGTGGGCCACTTCTCTGGGCAGGGATCAAACTCATGCTGCAGTGGCTGTGGATAGCTTCATAGTGCTGTGAGTTTACCCCTTGTGCCACCAGGGAGGCCACTAACAGATGATTTTATTTTAGTTATGTTAATTCCTATTTTTAAATTTCATCTGAACTCATGTAAGAGACATATTTTCAATTGTACCTAATGTACTTTAGTGTATTCTTAATTGGGTATTAAGATTTCATTTCTTTATATTTATTACTATTGTTACCTATACTAGTACTGTTTTTCCTAATCATTTTCATCTGGGAGTTTTAGTATTTTCATGTTTTTTAGTAAAGATGTATTTTTTAATAGATATTAAATGTCCATGAAGGAATATGCTAAAATACATATCTTGTATACATTATTACTGAATTCAGTGTTTAATTTCTAACCTTTTCTTGGTTTGTCACCTGCTATATTCATTTTCCCTTAAACTTACTTTCTGTTTACAGGAAGAGACACATTAGATGAATGTGGTTTAAGATACTTGCTAGCTATGCGGTTGCACACATGCCTTTTGACATCACTACCTCCTTTATACCGAGTACAGCTACTTCATCAAGGTATTTAAATTCTTTGCAAAGTTTTATTTAGTACTGAAATGGTTGGTATGTTCATGTTTGTATATGAGCATTTGGTGAGTCATTGACTGTATACCCATCCCTGGACTACTTTTTTCTATTTGAATTATAACTGTGGTGAAAGTCCTTATAACCTGGTATATAAATATTGATATTTCTGCTTATTTCCTTATGTTAGTTTTCTAGCCATGAAATCATTGAGTCTAAGTCCATGATTTCTTTCTTGTTTTTCCTCTTCTTTACTTTATCTTTAGTTGAGATACTTGGATACCCTCATCAGGTATTACCACTGTAAAGTACATGATTTCTTAACTCTTGACACGTATTGCCACAGTCAGAAAGACTGTGTTCATTTATGTTGAACAGAAGCAATGTGTGTTGATGCCAATCCATTGCCAACATTTAATATTCTCATTGTAAATAGTCTATGCCATTTGGATAAGTTTGAAAAAATGGTATCTCAAGGATACTTTAAATTTTAGTTTTAGATTTAACCAAATGGTACTGAATCACTTAATGCCATTTGTATACATTGCCTAGGGACATGGAAAAGATCTCAGATTTCTGAAGCTTTGTCAAATTCCATTTTCCATTTCACTACAGTTAAAACATTGGAGATGAAAAGTAACTACTGTTGCAGATAATGTTCTGGGAATAGTTTCAGGGAAAAAGTTAAATAGTCAGTATATAGATAGAAAAACTAAGCAGCAGAGAGATAAACTGCAAAGAATGCCCTGCCATTGGTAGGGCAATAAAAATAAGCACTTGCCTTATTCTTTTTCTTCCTAGTGCCTTTCTCAACTACTAGTTAGGCTTCCAGGCACATTCACTGTTCTTGTATTCTTGCTCTCTGACCCTAGTTCCCCTGACATGCTTATGTGTATTTTTGTTTCCTCTTAATCATACCAAAAACATATCAAATTTCATTTAAGAGTATAGAATGTAATATATTTTTATATCCCTTCATATTAATTTATATAAATTTGATGTCAGCAAAGAATGTGTTTTGTATTATGGAATAATTTCTAAAGCAAATTATCAGTTATTTGATGTAATTATTTCTAAAATCATGCAAATATATAAATAGTGATAAAATTAACTTTCCTTCTAGGTTCTGAGAAAATACAAATTGATGTTATTAAATCTTATCCATTTTTCCCTTAAACTTACAGTGGAAGTTAAGGCTTGTTGTGTTGATTTTGTGGTATTTCAACCACAATTTTGTCAATATTAGCAAGGGGGAATTTTAAAAAAGAACAAAAACCAAAAAAATTGTTCTTGTTCTTTTTTGATGTAATTTTGAAGGTTATTCTTTTGTATTTTTAATTTAGGTGTGTCTACTTGCCATTTTGCCTGGGCTTTTCATTCTGAAGCTGAGGAAGAGCTGATAAATATGATTCCAGCAATTCAGAGAGGGGACCCTCAATGGTCTGAGTTAAGAGCTATGGGAATAGGTTGGTGGGTCAGGAATATTAACACTCTTCGAAGATGCATTGAAAAGGTAATATCATTGGATTTTGATGATTAAAAATAGCTCTTTTTTTGAAGGATAAAAGATGTTATATTGTGGGAAAAATCTTTAGTGGGGAATTGTTTGTGTATCTTGAGGTACTGAGAATTTCTTAAGTAAAAATTTTGGAGATCCCCAACACTAGACCTTTATAAAATGTTCTTGCAGTGTACCAATATGTCTATTGTGTGTAAACTGATTTTTGTAATATATTTATGTAATGGAATTATTTTCTGTTTTCAGTTGAAGCGTGTCATAGTTTAAGAAAATCTAAATTTAGAAAGTACTCTTAAGTTCTTGTCAGTTGTATAGATTACATAGAAAAATCATTCTTTTTATATAAAAGATATCTGCATGTCTAGGTTAATACATAATAAACTTCCTTTGCCTACCTAAAATAAAATTCAGTAAAAAGTTTTGAATTATGTGCCACTGAAGAACATGTCTTTAGCAACAAATTAAACATGCTATAAACTTTTTAAGATTTAATTTATTTATGTATCCAAGAATGAGGGTATAGGCCAGAGTGTGGGAGGTGGGTGAGAGGATTCACTAGAGACAGAGTGGAGAGCAGAACAGGTGAATCTACTGAAATACACTGCTGAGGGGAGCAGCGGGTGAGACAGGCGAGGTCTGCTGCACCATGTAGGTTAACTTCCTGGCTGGGGATTGAACTCCTGCTGCAGTGGCTGAGGAAAGCTTCATAGTGCTGAGACTTAACCCCTTGTGCCACCAGGAAAGCCCTATGCTATAAATTTTTTAAAGACAATTCTTTAGGAATCAGTTTTCTGGTAAATTTCCTTTTGAAAAAAATTTGGTAGTGGAAGTTGAAAATTCTTTTCTGTAGTAGCGCTGCAGAAACCAACCATTAGTGAGCATCTGTTGTGTGCCAGATTTGGGCCTGGTTCATAATTTGTATCTTATAATTTGCTCTTCAGCCCTATGTTACCATCTCCACATTCCACTCATAGAACTAAAACTTAGTTAATCAGATCCAAATCCCATCATTTATAAAACTGTGCCCTTCACACTCTTAACAGGATTAGTAAAGTAGAATTGTCATTCATTGGTTACTTTTAGAAATCCTTTGAAATTCTCTGAAGTACAATTAAGGGTACTATCCTTGTGAAGATGAACTTATTTCTCCCAAGAATGCAGAAACCCTTCTTGATTTTATTCCTCTCTAATAGTACTCAAACATTAATGCCAGATTAATGGCAAATTTATTTAAAATTTATGTCCCTGGGCCTCCCCGGTGGCGCAGCGGTTGAGCGCTGGGTTGCGAAGCTGCCTGCAGCCTCTGCAGCGCTGGATCGATCCCCAGCTGCTCCCTGGCCACTGGAGGAGGGTCCCACATGGCACGCAGACCTCTCCTGCCGCCCGCTGCTCCCCTCAGCAGTGTGCTTCGGTCCTTCTGCTTGCTCTGCTCCCTGCTCTGGTGAATTCTGTCATCCTCCCGCGCTTCTGACTATACCCAGTGCTTGTATAAATAAATAAATAAATCTAAATAAATAAATAAATAAATGAAATTTATGTCCCTCAGTTCTACTCCCAAATGTTTTTGGCATGGTCATCTTATCAGTGTTTTGTAGGTGTAGTTCACAATCCTCAGATCACAGTTCGAAATGTGAGTATAAGTGTCAGCTTCCTACTAGTGTAAACAGGCAACACAATATCATTACTTTAGTCTTAAAATGGGCACAAATGTAAGAGGGAATTTGTTCTCACACCAACTAAGAAATGTAGTTTGGTGTATAGGACAAGATTGTTATGGAATATAAATAACATAGTATCCACATTAAAAATTTTATATTCTGGGGTCTCCCTGGTGGCACAAGGGGTTAAGCACTGCACTATGAAGCAATCCACAGCCTCTGCAGCACGAGTGTGAGCCCCAACCTGCCAGGGAGAAACCCACATGGCACAGTAGACCTTTCCTGTCTCGCCCGCTGCTCCCCTCAGCAGTGTATTTTTAGTCAATCTGCCTGTTCTGTTCCCTACTCTGTCTCTGGTGGATCCTCTCACCCCACGCATTTGTGGCCTGTACCCCAGCTCTTGTATGCATAAATAAATAACTCTTTAAAAAAATTTTATTTTCGGAGGCAGTAGAAAAAAATTATGTGAAATGGTTCAGGTGTTGCCTACAAGATCTCTTTAATTTCTTGCCAGGTGTAGTCCCCAAAAATGATGTATAAAAAAAAAAAAAGCAACACTTAAAAGAAAGTGGTGTGCCTTTAATTATTTGTGACATTTACATATGATTTATTTCTGTAAGTAATTTATTAAAATTAAATCAGTGATAATATAAATTTTTTTGCCTTGAGATATATATTATAAATCTGTGAGTATGAACAGAAATTTCTTTGAAATTATTAAACACATTTAAGCAATAGGTTAAATATTTGAAGAGAAAATACTAATTTTAAGGAAAGGAAGAGAAATAAGAGTATTGAGAGTCTAGAATTTTCGTGATGTGATTTTAGGTGCTTTCCCCATCTCTCCCATGCCTCTATTGGCTGTTTCACCAGCAGTCAGTGTGAGCTAAGAAAACATCCACTGTTCTTTTGTTATGCCTCTAAGCTTAGTGGTTTGCAGAAGTTATCTTAGTATCTTTGGGAAATAGGATGTGTTTGGCATGGTATTATGTTCACAATAACATAGTTACATACAATAATGTTACTGGCTTAATGACTTTTTAATTTACACTGAGTTGGCTGATTCTGTATAAATTCTGCAACTGGTTATATGACACAAAGAAAGTTATCAGAGGATTAGGTGCTCATTAACATTTTTCCTCATAGAATTTCTAAGAATTAAAATTTCTAAACCCTTGAAAATGATGGATTTCAACCTTCTGTATTTTAATTACATGCCAGAAATAATTTGTCCTTCAGAGTTATCAGGATTTAATTGAAAATGACCAGAAATGATTTTTTTAAGTATATTTAAAAAAACACCAGAACATTTCTTGCCTGTAGTTTTTTAAATGTGTGTAACTGATATTTATTCACAGATGTCTGTATCAGTATGAGTAGAGAGAGCTTAATTTGTGAAATCACTTATACCATAAAAGTTAGCATTTTAACTTTACAAAACATTAATAAAAGAAATATATTTAATTTTAAGGAAAAAAGTTACCTATCTTGAGTATTCTGCCTTCTTGTGTCCTATGTAAAAGCTTTCAAAATTTTATTTTAATTGAAGTAACATGGTTTCCAACAAGATATAGGCTTCTGGGGTACAGCATTATGTGTCAACATTTGTATATAAATTATAATCACCACCAAAAATCCAATTTCCATCTCCTACCATACAATTGACCCGCTTTACACTTTACCTGATTTATTGCCCCCTCCCCTCTTCCTTTCTGGTGACCACTATTTGTTCTTACAATATTAAAGTTTGTCTTAGTTTTGTTTGTACACTTGCTTTGTTTCATTATTTTCCGCATATGAGTGAAATCATACAGTATTTGTCTTTCTGTGTCTTATTTCACTTAACACAGTGCCAAATAGGTCCATCCATGTTGTGCGAATGTCAAGATTTCATCTTTTGTAAAACAGTTTTATTACTACCTGGGTAGTATTCCTTTTTCCGCCCCTTATTCTGTGACTTCAGGCCATTCACTCATCCCCTTTGTCTCAGTCACCTCAGATGTAAAATGGGGGGTAATTATAGTACATGATTTTGTGATGATTCAATAAGATGAATGAAAGGTGCATAGATTGGTGCCTAATTCATGGTAAGTAGACAGTGAGTGATAATATTTTATGATATTTTAATTATAATTACTGGCATGTGAATGGTTGTCTCTAGGAGCATGTGTTATGAGCCCCTGGAGACTGTGGAATAGAGCCAACTTTTCCTATCTCTGTAGTTTTCTGTCAGGAAATTAGGGAAGTATTAAGTGTTGGTTAATTGGTTGTAATTCTTTTATAAAATAATATAATATTTTACTTACCATTTAGGTTGCCAAAGCTGCTTTTCAAAGGAACAACGATGCCTTGGATGCGGCTTTATTCTACCTTTCAATGAAGAAGAAGGCAGTAGTGTGGGGTCTGTTTAGGTAAGTTGCCTCAACATTTAATATAATTCAGTGAAGTGAAGATTGTGCTGCAAACCAGAAGCCTGATGCCTTTGAAAGTATTAGATTATGAACTTGACAAATCAGCTGACTTCTTTGTGCCTTGATTCCTTTATAAGAAATTGGTAAAATATCATTTCATCTTAACCTTAAGAGTGGAATGTTACTTAAAATTTGGCAAAAGCACTTTAGAAAGTGAACTCTTATTTTCTATTTATGTATATACAGGCATTATAAGCCTTCCTTTTTAAATTTTTTAAATTTTATATATTTTTTACATCATTTTTCATTTTTGCACAATGTGCATTTTCATCTTGGTTATAGTCCCCATACAATTCCCACCCCCCTTGTTTTGATCCTACTCCCTCCTCCCCACCCTGTGGTGTGTTTCTGGTTTATAGTTGCCTGTGGATTTTGATTTTTACTTTATTATAATTAGTCTTTTTCCTGGTTCCTTATTTAAGTTTTCTAAATTCCTGCTATGAGTGACACCATCTGGTATTTTTCTTTTTGGCTTATTTCGCTGAGCATGATCCCTTCCAGCTCCATCCATGTTGCTGCAAATGGCATGAGTTTATCTTTTTTGATAGCTGAGTAATATTCCATTGTGTAACTGTATCACATCTTCTTGATCCAGTCGTCTATTTTTGGGCATTTGGATTGTTTCCCTAGCTTAGCTATTGCAAATAGTGCTGCTGAGACTCAACAAAAACAAAGTAATTGAGTCAAAAAAATGGGCAGAAATACTAAAAAGAAACTTCTCCAAAGAGGAAATGCAAATGGCCAACAGGCAAAAAATGTTCAACATCATTTGTAATCAGGAAAATGCAAATCAAAACTTCAATGAGATACCATCAAAAAAAACCTAGCACATATCAAAAAAAACTAGCAACAACAAATGTTGGCGAGGATGTAGCGAAAAAGGAACTCTCCTGCACTGCTGGTGGGAGTGCAGACTGGTCCAGCCAGTATGGAAAGCTGTGTGGAGATTCCTCAGCCTCCTAAAGATGGAGGTTCCACATGATCCAGCAATTCCACTCCTAGGTATTTACCCAAAGGACACAGAAACATTAATTCAAAAGGGCACCTGCACCCCTATAAGCCTTCCTTTTTATAGACATGCAGAGAAGTGTGTTTATAATTACCTCTCACTGAAGTTATTGTTCATCTTTTAGATCAATGTTTGTGGTTTTTATTTTCTATATTTTGTATAGAATATACATTTTATATTCTGAAAAGGATTGGTTTTGCCACTGATGTTTGTGTTCTGATTCCCAGGTCACAACATGATGAAAAAATGACAACATTTTTCAGCCACAACTTTAATGAAGATAGATGGCGTAAAGCTGCTTTGAAAAATGCTTTCTCTTTACTTGGAAAACAACGCTTTGAACAATCTGCTGCTTTTTTCTTGTTAGCAGGTTCATTGAAAGATGCTATCGAGGTATAATTAAGAAAACATTATACAGAAAACTTGTAAGAGACTGAAAACCTGAAGAGGTTGTAGAGGAGATTATAATTATTGGCATGTTTGTATGGACAGAGGATAACTACCGAGGTTACTTAAATAGCAGCAGTGTGATCAATGAAGTTATAAATAAATTCAGGTGTGAAAAAAATGCAAAATTTTATAGAGACTATTGATTTTCAAAATGAGCATGCACATTTCAAACTATGAATGTTTGAAAAAATGACATACTTTTTATGAGTGTTTTCTTCCTGACCATCTTGTAATTCTGAACCATTTTATATATATATATATATATATATATATATATATATATATATATAGGTCACAACCTCCTCTTGGTGTAGAAGGGCATAAGTAAGTTATTTTTCTTCTATGTGAAAATCACAGATAAGGAACTGAAATTGGAATTTACACTGCTTTGTAATGTTGTTGTCTTAGTGGAAAAAGAATGTGAAGAGGTTTAGCTTTGCATTTTTTAATATTTAATCCTGGCAGCTAATGGTAATTGCAAATGTTTATGATCTACCTCTTAGGATACTCAGTATCATTATGAACAACCCAAACAGGTGAAGGAAAATCAGAATTGGACGTAACACATTATAGGAGAAATAGGAAATACCCCACAAAATGAAAGTATATTTAGAATCAGTCATATTTTCAAAATTATCTCAGGTATATGATTTTTAAAATAACAAATGTTTATAATTTGGAAATTGGAAGTTATTCCTATAATTTCCACAAAAGATATTCAGGCAAAGAAAAGAAACATTGATTGCATTATGCTCATATTACCTGAATGGCCTAAATTTCTCAAGATGAGTAGTTATATTAGAATATAGACTAACAGAGAGTAAAATAGATTATGTACCTTTATGACAGGAATTATCTGCCATGTAAGTAGTAGGTTCTTTTAAATAGTAATAATTATCCCTCGTGGAACTATATTTTGAAATTAAGAGGACCTGTTAAATATAAATTGAATGATCATATATTAATTTAAAAATGAATGTTATTAATTCAAGCTGACCTAAGTTTGAGATGATGTTGATGCACTTTTTTAAAGCTTATTTTATAAATGATCTTTCTAGGCTGGAAGCTACTAAATTCTACTCCTCTTTTTGCTATTCCTTAACCTGTCAAGCAGCCATATAACTTACCTTTGGATCCATTTCTCCCCTGTGACTATATAAATGGTAGATAATTTCAGGATATCAGGGAGCTATTTCATGTTTCTAAATAATTATTATATAAGTATTTTCTAATATTTAACTTTGCAGGTATGTCTGGAGAAAATGGAAGATATTCAGTTAGCTATGGTTATTGCCCGTTTATATGAATCTGAATTTGAGACTTCATCCACTTACATATCCATCCTAAATCAGAAGATCTTGGGTTGCCAAAAGGATGGCTCAGGGTTTGATTGTACGAGATTACATCCTGATCCTTTCCTGCGTAGTCTTGCCTATTGGGTAATGAAAGATTACACCCGAGCCTTGGACACGTTATTGGAGCAAACACCGAAGGAGGATGATGAACATCAAGGTAGGAACGTTTTGCGAGGTGTTTTTTTTTTTCCTTTTAACTGAAGAGTTTATGAACTAATGATCACTTAGAGTAAAGTTGTATAACCTACAGTCATTACCAGATTTACTTTTCAACTTTGGGAGTTATCAAAATTACTTATGTTACTAAAGGATTAGTTGTTTACTATTTATAGGTGATGCTAACATTTTGCTGTTATAATTTTAGTGCCAAGAAGACTCACATTTTTACTCATAGTTATATATAATGAGATATATAAAATAGGATTCATACTTTTATAATTTCATGCATAGTAAATTGAAGCTTACAGAATGTTTCCAGATGATACAGTCTTTCCATATAGACCTATAGCCATTTTTTTCAAGGTAGAAATTTTGAGTGTACACATACTGATTTAGTGTATATACCCTGAAAAAAATTACTTTTTATGTAGAAAACTTTCTTTGCTCTTGGTTATCCTTCCCAAGTGAGGTGTTATTTTTTAACATCTGCATGTTAATGTTACATATTTATCAGCATTGTTTATAATAATTTAGAAAAGGAACATTCTAAGTATTCATCAATAGAATATTGAAGTAAATTTCAATAGTCGTAGTATAGAAGCAATGTGCTATTAAAATATGAGGTAGATTGATAGATTAGTATGTTTATTAAATGAAGAAAGTAAGTGCAGAACAGTGACTGGTTGTCTTTTGCATATATGTCACTCGTCTACAGATGAGACACGTCCGTGTCTGGAACAAATCACAAAAAACTAATTGTCATGCTACCTTTAGGAAATAAGAGTGGGGAGATATAAGTGGTAACATTTCATTTTGTATTCTTTGTAATTATAATTCTCAGGTCTTATATTTTGGTTTCTTATTTTAAAATGCTAATAGTTTATATGGGTAAAGAGATCAGGACTTGTTTTTTATTTTCTTCTTTCATAAGAACAAATATAGTATTTTAGTAATTATTATTAAATATCTTAAAGGAAATAAGACCTTAAGAGTATCTGAGTTACCCAGGTAATTTTAATTAAATGTGCATATTTTTATAGACAGAAGGTTCTATTTCTTAATGTTTTTGATGTTAACTTTAAAAAACTTGTTAATGTGGAAAATTTCAAATATATGTAGAAGAGTGGATAGTATTGTGAAAGTCTATGAATTCATCACTCAGCTTTTTAAAAATTTACACATTTGTACATCATTTTTCATTTTTGTACAATGTATGCATTCTCATTTTGGTTATAGTTCCCATGAAATTCCCACCAGCCATTTACCTGTGCACCATCACTATAGTCCCTTGTGCTCTTCCCTCTCCTGTTTTGATCGTACTCCCTTCTCTCTGCCTGCATAATGTCTCTGGTTTATAGTTGCCTGTTGATTTTGATTTTTACTTTATTACAATTACTTTTTTATCCTTATCCCTTATTTGGATCCTCTACATTCCTCCTAAAAGTGAAACCATCCAGTATTTTCTTTTTCCTTCTGGCTTATTTCACTGAGCATGATCCCTTCCAGCTCCATCCATGTTGCTGCAAATGGCATCAGTTTATCTTTTTTTTTGATTTCTGAGTAATATTCCTTTGTGTGTATATGTACCACATCTTGAACCAGTCATCTATTTTTGGGCATTTGGGTTGTTTCCATAGCTTAGCTATTGTAAATAGTGCTGCAGTAAACATAGCGGTGCAGGTGCTCTTTTGAATTAATGTTTCTGTGTCCTTTGGGTAAATACCTAGGAGTGGAATTGCTGGATCATATGGAAGCTCCATCTTTAGCAGGTTGAGGAATCTCCACACAGCTTTCCATAGTGGTTGGACCAGTTTGCACTCCCACCAGCAGTGCAGGAGAGTTCCTTTTTCTCCACATCCTCACCAACACTTATTGTTGCTAGGTTTTTTTGGATATGTGCTAGTTTTTGTTTTTTTTTTTTGATGGTATCTCATTTTGATTTGCATTTCCCTTATTACAAGTGATGTTGAACATTTTTTCATATGCCTGTTGTCCATTTGTATTTCCTCTTTGGAGAAATTTCTTTTTAGCAATTCTGCCCATTTTTTGACTGGATTATTTGTTTTTGTTGAATCTCGTCAGCTCTTTGTAGATCTTGTGATCAGTCCCTTATCATGAGTGTTGTGTGCAAAAGTTTTCTTTAAAACCCAGCTTTAATAGATGTTAATTTATAACCAACCTTGTGCCTCATATATTCCCATCCTCTTCACCCCTTCCTATTCTTTCTTTTTTTCTTTCAAAGATTTTATCCTTTGTGAGCAGGAATGCTTGTTTAGATTGCAATCTACTATAGCAACTGTAGATCACTGTAAGTTTATTAGTATGTATAATAAAGGGAACATATATTTGCTTCTTTTTCTTTATTTACCAGTTCTCAAAATAGTTGCTTGGTTCCCTGGCATCCTTGGTTCCCTGGCATCACAAAAGTGATCAATTAGCATTTACTTATACTTTTTTATGTTTTAATTTATTTTGAGGCAAGGGTGCATACATTTTAATAGGGGAAGTAAAAGTCTTTATAAATTTAGCTATTATCTTACAGATCCCACTTTGGGAGAGGGATGTAACCATCCCATGATTAACAAGCAGAGGGAATTCCAGCGGAAATAATTACCCCAACCACATGTCCTCTGATCCTGGAATCCCATGCCTGTGCTTCCTGTTGAATGATCTCAACGAGAAGTCAGGAGGCCAGTCCCAAGTAGGGAGCTGAGAAATGGAAGACCAAAGTGGAATATGTCCAACTCACTACCATACCAGATCATCTGAGGATGTGGGTTTATTTTCTTATACAAGAACATATATGTCCTTCAGTTTTCAGGCTTAATACCTAAAGCAGTGCAACTATGTTTCTACATGACTATTTCTTTCCTATTAAAAAGTAAATTTAAAGATTCAGGTTTGTGTAGAGTAAAACCCGCAGGGTCAATTTTTGTGGACACAGAACTTTAAGGAAAGAACATTACAGTGTAGAAAAGGAAACTTTTTTTAAAAAAGTTTATTTTGAACTTACAGATTTAGATAGATCTATGTTTTAACCCATTGCGGTTTATTACTGTAGATACTCACATTATCCCATCTTTAGCCAGTGGGAGATTCTACAAATTCTTCAGTCCTTTCGACATTATTCCTTGATTGTTTCTTTGCTTTTTGGTATTGCAACATGTTTCAGAATCATCTTGTATATTTTCTGACTTGGAACTGGAAATGGCTATTACCCCAAAGAATCCTGGTTCTTTTTATTGAAATAATATATAGAGACAAGGATTTAGAGACTGCCGTCAGGGCAAAGAGATCTTTATTGCTGTTGGTTTGGTCTTTGTTTCTAGGCTATGTCAGTGAATGGAAGTAGGAATTTTTTCCCTAAGAATTCACAAATTCACACTTATATATAGTTTAAATATATATTGTAAGGTTCTTTCTCTTTAGATTACAGATTTCTGTCTTAAAGTGAAAATCTTGGATTCTTATAGCATTAACACATAGTTTTTAGGCTTATAGTAATTTCAGAATATTAATACAAATGTTTTTCATAACCTGATTACTGAGAAAGGGTTAAACTTATTTTTTTTTGCTATTTTTGTTTGTATGGTATATTATACACCAAAGCATGTGTTTAATTTTGCTTTAGTCTTTTTGGTAAATTTTTAAGATTTAATTTACTTTCAAAATTATATAAAATGTTGACATGATTTTGAAGCAAAATATATAAAACCGATGTATTTTCAGAGAAATCTAGCTTCTTTCCTGACCTTCTCTGTTCTCTCCTTATTTAAGGAGTTGATTAAAAAAGAAAGTGTGGTTGTGTTTTCCTTCCATTTGAAAATATAAGCATGTGTGTGTTTGTGTGAGTGTGTGAGTGTGTGTGTGTGTGTGAGAGAGAGAGAGAGATCTTTCTTAGATAAAGATAGTTTACTACATACACTTTTTTTCTTTTAATATAGTCTGGGTAATACTTCATAGCAGTACATAGTGAAATTATTTTTATTTCAGCGGTATAGTTTTACTAATGTGCATTATCATAGTTTAACTTAGGTTAATATTTAATTATCTTTTATTTTGAGGATATGCTAACATTTTATATTTTAATAATAGTACAAGTTAACACAATACCTTATTGTTTCTGTCTGATTTCTATAGTTATCATCAAATCTTGTAACCCAGTGGTGTTTAGTTTCTACAACTACCTTCGAACTCATCCCTTGATTATTCGAAGAAACCTTGCCTCCCCTGAAGGAACTTTGGCAACCTTAGGTCTCAAAACTGAGAAAAACTTTGTTGATAAAATTAACCTTATAGAAAGAAAATTATTCTTTACAACAGCAAATGCTCACTTTAAAGTTGGGTGCCCTGTTTTAGCCTTAGAGGTACTCTCCAAAATTCCCAAAGTTACCATAATATCTGCCTTACCTACAAAGAAAGATAAGCCTGACTTTATTTCTAAAAAGATGGGTGATATACCTTCAGAATCGAAAACTCTGAGTGATGGACAAAGAAGTTCTGGCACTGATTGGTCAAATGCAACTTCATCACAGTTTGACTGGAGTCAGCCAATAGTAAAAGTTGAGGAGGAACCTCTTAACCTTGATTGGGGTGAGGAGCATGATAGTGCCTTAGAAGAAGAGGAGGAAGATGCTGCTGGTTTAGTAATGAAAAGTACAGATGTCAGGAAGGATGAACAAGAAGATCAGAAAACTCCAGACCCTAATATGTTAGTGACACCTCAGGAAGAGGATTATCTTGAAGGTGATATTGAAGTAGACGTGATTGCTGAACAACTGAAATTTCGAGCTTGTTTAAAGATTCTTATGACTGAACTAAGAACATTGGCTACAGGTTATGAGGTAGATGGAGGAAAACTTAGATTTCAACTCTACAACTGGCTTGAAAAGGAAATTGCTGCCTTGCATGAGATATGTAATCATGAATCAGTCATTAAAGAATATGCCAATAAGGCTTATTCCAAAGTAGAGAGTGATCTTCTGGATCAGAATGAAATGGTGGACAAACCAGATATTGGTTCCTATGAGCGCCACCAAATAGAAAGACGAAGATTGCAGGCTAAACGAGAACACGCAGAAAGGCGAAAGTTGTGGTTGCAGAAAAATCAAGATCTCCTGAGAGTGTTTCTTAGTTACTGTAGTCTTCATGGGGCCCAAGGCGGTGGGCTGGCCTCAGTAAGGATGGAACTCAAATTTTTGCTACAAGAATCACAGCAGGTATGAACTTCAGTTTTTCAATCTTGGTAATTTGAATAAGTTACAGAACACTTCCATTTGTAGCTATATAGTAAAGACCATTTTACTATTTAAATATGTTCTGCTCCTTAATCCATAGGAGGCAGATATCAACACCATGAATGGGTCTTTAAGACTAAGGCTTTGATAAGCTTTGACTTAGGCATAAAAATATGAGTGCTCAGCTATGCCATGGTCCTCGTTTTATCTTCTGTGGCCAGCATAGACCCTTGGACAGACTGGGTGCTCATATGAATAAGTGCAGGAACATAACACTTTATTGAAATGTATATTGCTAGTGTATTTATAATATAACTAATCATTGTTTTTTTCCTCCTTCATTTTAACTACTTTGAAAAAATAATCCACTGTCACCCCAGGAAACTACAGTGAAGCAGCTCCAGTCTCCACTACCATTGCCTACCACCTTACCTCTGCTTTCAGCAAGTATCGCTTCAACAAAAACAGTCATAGCTAATCCTGTGTTGTACCTCAATAATCACATCCATGATATACTTTATACTATTGTTCAGATGAAAACACCACCTCATCCCAGTATTGGCGATGTCAAGGTATCGTAAAGTTTATGACTATTTGATCTTATACACACTAAGAAGGGAAATATGTTATACTTACGCTACATAGAGGAAGTATTTTTAAGGGCTCTTATGTACTGTTTTCTTTTTCTTTTTTTCTTATGTACTATTTTCTCACTCCCTATCAATTCAAGACTGTTCAATGAATGTAATTTAAAAGTAAACGTTCTTCTGGAAAAGTTATTCTTAAAGTCAGGCAAATATTTTTTCCAGTAATAAAATTAATTTTCTAGTGTTCTTAACACTTAATATTCCTTTAGCTACGCTATTCCCCTAATTGAACCACTAAGTTAGATATATTTATGATTGTTTGCTTACATGCCAATATATTGTGAAAATATAAATTCAGTGAATATCTTTGAAAGAATCATGATTTATCAGGAATAGTCCCAGAGAAAGTGTCCATGCCGCTGTTTCCCTGATGATTATGTGTGTTGTAGGCTGTGCAGTCTATGGAGCATTCGCGTTTTGGCAGTTACTCCCCAAAATTAAATCTATACCCTAGAGAATTTGACAGGATCTGGAGAATTGATCAGATTCCCACTGTGCTATCCAAAGTGTATTTGTGTTACACTTTGTCCAGTTCGAGTGACTGATGTTATTTCAGGCCCCCAACATTTAAATTTTTTAATCTTTTGTTTGAAAGACATTCAATCTCTGGTAGTACCTTTTCTGAAGAACTGAAGATTAACTGATAGTGTCAGCCTACTGGAGACTTCTGGTCTACAGCATGTATTTCTATATCAGTATTTTAGCAGAGACTACTTATTTTTTAGGGGGCTAATAGAAAAGGCATTAAATGTATATAAATTCTAGGTAAAAATGTTCAGTTCCTAGAAATTTGGATAAGGCTTTCAAAGAGTACAAAAATTTCTGAATTCCCTTCAAATTTTAAGATTTTGGGACAGAAAATACTGATTCAATATGACACTTTAGGGTGATTTTTATCTTATATTGATAATTTTTAAACTTTCTAAATTTAGAATTCTAACACTGTGCCACTTATAACTACTAAGTAAATTATCTACTTTCTGTAAAACCAGCCATTTCACACAATGATTGATACATTTTCTAAGTAGATTTACTGATAGAATCAAGTCTTAATTTTTATCATGAAGCAAGTTTAAATAAAAGTTTTGAAAATGCTATACTTATTTTGGTTCTACTTTTTTTGATTATTATTAGTTAAGCTAATCATTTATAGGCCAAGATAATCCCAGTAATATGAACGCGGCACTCTGTTCATGGCATAGTAAGTGGTGTGCTCATGGTAAGTATTTGAAGATGTTTGTGGATCACTTAGCTTGGTTGTGGACGTACATATAAAGTTGAGTGAGTGTTATTTTAGAAGTTTTGAAAGAGTTTGTAGGCTCATCTAGAATATAGTCTTATTTATGATTTTGGTAGTTTCCTGGCTATTTTCTAAAATATAAGGTTACTTAAAAATTAAGTTGTGTAGAAATGTTAGTACAGAATGTAATTGTGGCTGTTTTGGTTTTAGGTACACACACTTCATTCTCTGGCTGCATCGCTTTCTGCATCAATTTACCAAGCATTATGTGACAGTCACAGCTACAGGTAAAAAACAAAAAACAAAAAACCCTGAAGTAGTATTAATATAGCAAAAACATTAAACTGTTCAAGTTATATTAAGGTTCTGTTTCCTAGGGACTGAAAAATCCTCAAATGTGACGACCGTGTATATTTTAATAGATTAAGAGAATGAATGAGATATAAGATAATTATTTATTTCAGCTATCACCTAGTAATAACAGAAAAATATAGAAATGATAAATAGTAAAAGAAATTATCACCACCTTTTTTATTTTCTAGAAAAGCTCACTGTCCAAAATAATAGTATGAAGTTTCCTATTTTTGTACACATGTACTATTTCAGCATTGTGTTAGCTCCTATTTGTTTAACTGGCTTTCAGTTGAAAGAATACTTTCGAAAGTCTAAAAAGTACATTCCAAAATTGAATTATTAAAATAAATTTAGCTTAACCATTTATGTGTAATAAAGTTTTTGGAACTGTTCCTAATTAGAAGTAACGTTTTGAAATATTCTAAATATCACATTACTTTCATCAGCATAGACTTTGCATTTAATGACTAGAACAGTCGTAGTAAGAAATTTAATTACTTGGAAAGATGAATTATATTTAAATGAATTATATTTAAAATGTAATATATACAAACTGACATTTTTATATTAGGCGTATGTCTAGATTTTTTTTTCTTGAAATTTTAGTGTTTCATGGGAAAGTTTGATGTCATATTCAGGAATTACTCTCAAAATGGTCTATATTGTTTTGAGCCTAATTCGGCCATATTTAAGTAATCCCAAAGACTTGAAAATGTAGGGGAAAAGCTTATTTAGTTAACTGTAGTTCTCTTCATGATCAAAGAAGACTTGTTAGATACTTAGTCACTGGTTAAAATGGTTCCAAATGAAAATTCAAATAAATATTTTTAAAATGTGTATTTTATAGTCCTTAGGCTATGTCTGATTCTCAAGGGAGTGAACTTTGCTTTCTGCTTTTGGATTTTCCCCAACTTCAGAAAGTGTTTAAGAATAGGGAAATAAATATTCAGGGGCATTTGGCTTTAGGATTAAGAATTTCTAAAATATATTTCTAGATTCTTTAGATTTTAGCTTATGTTTCAATTCCGATTTTAAGCTTGTACAACTTTGCACAGTTAAGGAAGGCAACGAAATAGTAACCTGAAACTTTCTAATCTGTCCTAGTGCCAGTAATAATCTTATCTGAGACTTTGTTTAAATAAAAATGAATGCATGTAGAAAAGATACTAAGGTACACTAATTGGTCTCTGGAAAAGAGTTTAAAAGATCAACTTTCATCTGCCCAATATAGTAAAATTTGCTATTATGTTTTGAAAAAAATTAATAAACCTTTGTAATTAATTTTAAGACCTGTCTAAAACAAATTTGCATTAAAACAATGAATTCATCTTTAAGAATTTTGATTCTATTATAATCATCTGTAATGAGTGATATGTACAAAGTGCAATTATTATATATGTTAGGATGATAACTGAATCTATTTGTTTTAGCAGTCAAACAGAAGGAAATCAGTTTACAGGAATAGCTTATCAAGGACTTCTTTTAAGTGATCGTCGAAGACTGAGGACAGAAAGTATTGAAGAACATGCAACGCCAAATTCTTCTCCTGCTCAGTGGCCTGGTAATTTAAGCATTAAAAAAAAAATCTACTTGGCAGTTCCTTTTTTTAAAAGCTACTAACTGGTTTCTGACTGTTGTTCTTTGTGGGTTTGGTGAATGGTTTTTTTGAGGATGTTTTCTACTATGGATTAGGAATTCTTAAGTACTGTAATGTCTGAAGAGTCAGAAAGTTAAGGCTTCAAGAATCAGCTCTGTTGTCTAGCATAAAAAAGCAAAGGTTTAACATCTTAAGGGTGAACACACAATCTTCCTTATCATTAGACACTCTGAATGAGAGACCTAGAGAGCGATTTCACAGAGAGATGTCAGAAAAGGTACCATATCCAGTAAAACTATTTTATTTTTAAAATTTTATTTTTAAATTATGTTGTAATGAAGTACCTTTTCCTTATATTCTTGTTGATTTTTTGACAATACAGGATTTTTCCTTTCAGGTGTGGTCACTGTTGTTCTCCCACCACCGAAGCACCCATGGTGCACTGTGTTCTCCCCCCTCCACCTGTTTCACCTCACCCTTTCCTTCTGCCTTCTCTCCCCCTTCTCCTGGATGTTTTAGATCTATGGTCAGCTTTCAAGATTTGTCTTTGACGCTGTTTGGTTTCTCTATAACCACATATAAGTGAAACAATCCAGTATTTAGGTGTATCTTTCTCCTTCTGATTTACTTTGCTTATGTTGTCCCTTCTCGTTCCATCTGTGATGCTGCAAAGGGCATGAATTTATCTTTTTCGATTGCTAAGTAGTATTCCCTCGTGTATATATACCATGTCTTGATCTTTTCATCTGTTTTGGGGTATTGGGGCATTTAGGTAGTTTCTATATCTTGGCTATTGTAAATAATGACTAGTGTAGCAATAAACATAGGGGTATAGGTTTTCTTTCGAATTAGTGTTTCCGTTTTCTTTGGGTAGATACTTACGAGTGGAATTGTCGGGTCATAAGGCAGATCCATTTTTAGTTTTGCAGAACCTCCACACTGTTTTCCATAGCAGCTGGACCAGTTTGCATTCCCACCAGTAGGAGAGTTCCTTTTCCTCCACACCCTCACCATCACTTACTGTGTCTCGATTTTTTGATATAGGCTGTTCTCAAAGGTGTGAGGTAGTATCTCATTGATTTGCATTTCCCTGATGATAAGTGTGGTTGAGCTTTTTTTCATAAGTCTTTTGGCCATCTGCATGTCTTTTTTGGAGACGTCTATTTAACTCTTTGGCCCATTTTTTGATTGGATTATTTTGTTTTTGTTGAGTTGTATGAGCACTTTGTAGGTCTTAAAATAGCAGTCCCTTGTCAGATGTATGGGGTGCAAATATTTTCTCCCTTTTAGTAGGGTGTTTCTTCATTTGGTTACTGTCTCTTCTGCTGTACAGAAGCTTTTTATTTAATGTATTCCCAGTTGTTTATTTTCTTCTTTGTTTTCCTGATGTTGGAGGCAAATACTCAAAGATTTTTCTGAAATTTATGTCAGGGAATATTTTGCTTTCTTTGTATTTTTTTCTTATATGTATTTTATGGTTTTAGGTCTTACAGGAATGTAGATTTATGGATTTAGGATAGAAGTGACCATTCTACTATGGCACATATGACATGCTGTCTGCCAGTCCTTCTTTCTCTGGTTAACTCTCTTCATTTTTCCATGTCATTACTTCAAAGCTTGTCTGCTCTCTTCAGTACGTTCCCTGGTTTACCATGTCATTTAATTTTTTACTCTGTGTTTTATAGCTCTGAATTTAAATGTTAATGAACATTGTGAAGAATGACTATAGAAAAAAGTAATAAACTCAAAGTGTGTATTTAAAATTGCTTTATGCATCAGGGTCTAGAAACATGTTTTCATTCTAACTTTTTATTTCTAAACTTTACAAAAATTTGCAAAAATAATGAATTTTTGTATAAATTCACCCAAATTCCCCAAATGTTAACTTTTTTTTTTTAAAGATTTATTTATTTATGCCTACAAGAACTGGGGTGTAAACCAGAGGTGCAGGGAAATGAGAGGATTCACCAGAGAGAGTGGGAATCAGAACAGGCAGATGTACTGAAATACACTGCTGAGGGGAGCAGCGGACGAGGCAGGAGAGGTCTGCTGTGCCATGTGGATTGCTCCCGGCCAGCCAGGGATCGAACTCATGCTATAGTGGCTGGCAGTAGCTTGATAGCACTGTCTTTAACCCCTGCGCCACCAGGGAGGCCCCCAAATGTTAACATTTTACCATGCTTGCTTTATCTTCTTTCCTACCTGCTCTCTCTCGCTTACTATGTACGTGCATATACATGCATTTTTCTCCTGAAATATTTGAGAGTAAGTTATAGAAATAATGCCCTCTTACATCTAAATGTGTCAGATGTATTCCTAAAAATAGACATTCTCTTACATAACCATAGCATGATGATCAGATTCAGCATTTTAATATTGTTCCTCTAATCCAAAGATCCTATTCAAATTTCACCAGTTGTCTTCCATTAACGCTTACTTGTAATATCTTAGTTTCCTCTAAAATGAGTAGTTCTTCATTCCTTGTCTTTAATGACTTGAACACTTTTGAATGTAGAATATGGGGTTTTCTTAATTTTAAATTCATTTTGTATTTTGACAGGGATACCACAAAAGAGATGCCGTGCTTCTCAGTGCAAAATATTGAGTCACGTACTGTCAGTACCATTACTGGTATTATTATTACCATTTGGTGGTAATGTGGTTTCCCCTTTGTAAAATTACTTTTTTTTCCTTTAAAACTAATAAGTATCTTTTGAAGGAATAGTATAATTCTGTGTAAAATATACTTTCACCAGCTAATTTTAGCATCCAGGGATGATCTTTCCTGTATCAGACATTATTGTGGGGTTATTAAATGGTAATTACTAATTCTCTCTGCTTCTAATTAGTTGAAATTCTGCTGTAAGGAGGAACTTTCCCTTTTCCCCTTTTTGTTTATTCACTCCTTTATTACATCGGTATAGGTTAATGGAGTCTTATTTAAGTCTATCATTTATAACCCACTTTACATTTTGTTGCTGAAATCGTGAAACTGTATTTTGTCAAATATATTTGCATACTTTTGGTTAAATTGTAAATTGGAATTTTTTTCCTTTTTGAGCTTTGTACTGATAGTTTGATATTATGTACCTTACAGGTGTGAGTTCACTTATTAATCTCTTGAGTTCAGCCCAAGACGAAGACCAGCCAAAATTGAACATTTTGCTTTGTGAAGCTGTCGTTGCAGTTTACTTAAGTTTATTAATACATGCTCTTGCCACAAATTCTTCCAATGAATTATTTCGACTGGCAGCTCACCCATTAAATAATCGAATGTGGGCTGCTGTTTTTGGAGGGGGTGTGAAACTTGTTGTGAAACCTCAAAAACAATCAGAAAATATTTCAGGTAAGATAAATTTGATAACAATATTGTGTATAAATTAAATAACTTTCAATGTAAAGCAAAAGGTTTTTTTAAATGTTTTGAAGTTTTATTTTGAAAATCAATAATGTTCAAAATATGATTGCTTACTCTATGATAGTATCTAAACTCATATTAGAATAAAATATGGTTTTAGTTAACATCTTTTGATAAGCCAGAACATATTTGAAGAGAATAAAAAGGTAGAGAAAAGGCAAAGATAGAAGACAATGTTAAAGAATGAGGTCACGGCAAAAGGATAGTTTCTAATTAAAGAACATTTAAATATATCTTCATAATATTTATAGAGCATGCCAGCAGTTGTCTTCAGATTGAGCTTATGGTCATGTACAATATAGCTGTTCTAGTCATGCACACTGTTTTTTTTTTGTTGTCGTTGTGTTTTAAATTTATTATTTTTAATTGTAATAAAGTTGATTTGTAACACAATAGATTTCAGGGTATAGAGTCACATCTCCTAGTACTTTTTTTTAAATCCCATTTTTTTGTAGGGTCCTTTTCCCCCTTTTGTGTTAGAATATATTTTTCTTTTTTCTTTTGAAAGATATGCTGGTAGTTGATAGTTTAGGAGGGTTTTTTTTTAATTTATTTTTATATTCCCCATACAATTGCAACCCCCTTATTTTGACCCCAATCCCTCCCCGCCCTAGGAGGGTTTTTTTTTTTTTTAAGATTTATTTATGCATGCAAGAACTGGGCTATAGTCCAGAGGTGCAGGATTGGTGAGAAGATTCACCAAAGACAGAGTGGGGAACAGAACAGGCAGATCTACTGAAATACACTGCTGAGGGTAGCAGAGGGTGAGACAGGAGAGGTCTGCTGCACCATGGGATCACCTCCCTGGCTGGGGATTGAATTTGTGTTGCGGTGGCTGGCGATAGCTTGATAGCTCTGTCTTAACACCTGTGCCACCTACTTAGCGCTGAAACATAGAAATCATCTCTGTTCATCTTTAGAAATGGTCCTGTTAATGATAAGGAATCAGAGGTTCAAAGAATTTAAATGTTAGGCACAGGCTCTAACATATGTCCTTATTACCCAAGGTTGAATTAATTGAATAGGTTCCTGTGTCAGTCACAGTAACAGAGATCTCATTACCTCCCATTGCTCCATTCCCGTTATACACAGCTGACGCTTAACTTTTATCTTCCTACCTAGTTGTAGTCCGCTTTAAACTTAAGTTTGTCCCCCAAATCTCTTCTTTCTTTTACTGAATTTTCTATTTTTGGTGATAAAAATAGAAATCGTCTGTGCTTAAACTCTCCAAGTGAGTAGTCATGTCAGCATTTCACTTAACACCTATGATTGCCAGGCAGTGTTAAGAATGAAAAAGACAGATACATCCCTTACCTTCATAAATCTTAACACCTAGTGGAAGTAGACATGCAACAAACAAACAATATTTCAGGTATAATAACTGTGATAAAAATAAAGCAGAGTAAGTTGAAAGAGCAATGAAGGAAGAGGGCATGGGAACAGCTTAGTTAGGATGGTCAGAAGACATACTGCTGGTAAGATAGCATTTGAGCAGAGTACCTAGGAATTCGAGGCTCATTACATGCTGATACCAGCCTTACCAGGCAGCTGGTGCAGTGAGTGCAAGCTCTTGAGGTAGGACTGAGTTTCTCCTTTTTTAGAGGCCAGAATGAGCATCTTGAGCCCAGGGGAGTGTGATCAGAGATCAGGTTATAGTAGTTGCGGGGGGGGGGAAAGGTCATTTAGGGGCTCATAAATCAGGGCTTTACTGTCGTCGTCCTAAAGAAAGGAAAGTTCTGGAGGTTTTTAAGCAGGGAGTGATATAATCTGACTTAGGTTTTCAGACCTATTATCTTTTGGAAGGGGAGCTACTGTAATAGTCCAGTTAAAAGCTAATTGTGAATTACTTTCAAGAAAGAATGGATAAACAAAATGTGGTTTATACACAGTGGGATGTTACTGCACCGTAAGAAGAGATGAAGTGTGTATACACGCTGCTACCAGCACAAACCTCAAATGTATTATGCTAAGTCAAAGAAACCAGACACAAAAGGTCACATATTGTATGTGTCCTTTTATTGATAGATGAAGTATCCAGAATAGGGTAATCCATAGAGACCGAAAGCAGATTGGTGGTTGCAGTAAACTAGAGGCGGAATGGGGAGTGACTGCTCAGTAGGTATAGGATTTCCACGTGGCATGCTGAGACTACTTTGGAACTAGATAAAGATAGTGATTTCACAGTGATGTGACTGTAATAAATACCACTGAGTTGTGTGCACTTTAAAATATGTTCTCAATTAGAAAAACACAGTAGAGGTGGGTTAGCCTAGTTGGTAGTCATGCAGAATGAAAAAGTAATCTTACTCTGAATATAATTTGACATCAATTGCTGATGAATTTATCAATGAACTTTGTTTGTACTATGGAGAAAGATGAGAAAGAATTACCATTTTCTATGATTGCGCTTTTGAAGAGTAGGTTGAATTCTACTTTCTGGCCTACTCATGTCCAATTAATTGTGAATCCTTTTGATATTTCTTTTCGATATTCCTCATAATTAAATGTACCTCTCCGTTTTTAACACACACCATACTAGTTCAGGTTCTTCTTATGTCATCTTCCATCTTCCTCTCTAATGGATGAAGCAAACCATACTTTATCATGTGACTTAGCTAAAGAAGTTTTAGTGAGACTTGCTTCCAGCCTCATAGCCACAGGCTAGTCCTGGCCTAACTTGAGACTGTTGTTGTTATCCCCGTCTCTAATGCCTGTCAGGCAGAAGTAGTTTATTCCTCATTTGTTCAAACCACGTTTGAACATTTGCTTTTCTTTAAACATTGAGCTTCTGACCTTCTTTTAAGTATTCTTTATATCCTACATAATTCTGTGAATTTTTCTTGAACAACATCACCAAAAATAATCATTCAAGTAATTGTTTTACTACTTATTGAATATATAATTTAATGTATACATTTACATAGAATTATTTTAATCCTTCTCTGTATAGCACATGAGCTGCTTATGGCAAGATACACAGGTTAGAGCATAAAAGTATCTCCTTGCCATGATTGGTAGAAAACTGATATAGGTACTAGAAAAGTTTAGGAATACACATGTAACTTAGTCTAGACTAAAACATGGTCAAAGCAGGATGAAAAGAAAGGTGAACTCTGAATTAATAATGAAAATTAAATGATGTCTTTTTTTCTTTTTCTTTTTTTTTTTCAGCACCTCCTACTCCATCTGAAGACATAGATAAGCATCGTAGGAGATTTAACATGCGAATGCTGGTCCCGGGAAGACCTGTAAAAGATGCTACCCCTCCACCTGTGCCTGCAGAAAGACCATCTTACAAGGAAAAATTTATTCCTCCTGAACTTAGTATGTGGGATTATTTCGTTGCAAAGGTAAGGGGCATGGAGAACACAGCTCTAAGTTTGTCAGTTTTATTAACACTTCTGTATGCATCATATGGGAATGATGGGGCAACTTGTGAATTGAATCACCGTAATTTAGACATTTAATCTCTCATCTCCAGAAATTAAAGTCATTCAGTGTGGTCAGATGCTTGACCATGCATGAGAAAAATTAAAATATGAGACTTAGGTATGGACCAGAAGTCAGATTATTAACATATAATCAGGGCCATCCATTTTTAGTAAGTGGAGTGCTTGTAACTACCATCTAGACTCCCTCTGACTAAGTTCCCTTGGTCAGCATGGAACTGGAGTTAGGAGATCGATGGATATTTGACGATTTCATCAGGCCATGTGTTTTATGAGCCGCCATGACATATATCTCTGTTTTCCTTAAGCAGAGGAAACTTCTGTGGGGATTAGAATACTCTGCTGGAAGCCCAATATATGGTGACTAGATCCAGGAGAGCCCCGTTGGAACCATGTTGGATGCATGCTAATACTTAATTTTTTGCATTTTGCTTTTTTATGCTCGTTGTCTTGATCTGTTTTGCTCTTTACATCTACTAATAATGTTGTCGCTTACTTTGTAAGCACAAAAGGGAATACATCTCCTGTCATGCCTCCCATTTAAAAAATTGTTAGATCTCACCTTGGAGTCTTTGAGGTGCTGATCTCACTGGTTTTGGTAGGTGAAGCTGATCTTTAAAAAGTCTTTCAGGGTGAGTTTTGAAGCTTTGTTTTTGTTTTCTAGTGAGTTGGTTAGGCTACTGACCCCAGAACCTTCAGTACCAGCATCAACTAGGAACTTGTGAGAAATGCAAATTCTTGGTTCCCATCTGCGACTTACTGATTCAGAAACTGTAAAAGTGAGAACCAGCAGTCTGTTTTAACAAGACTTCCAGGTGATTATAATATGTGCAGAAGTGTGAGGGCCTCTGGATTAGGCAAATTGTGAGGGCAGATTTCCAGTTTTTACAATGTATCAGGATTCCAGTTTATTCTGGCAGGATCATTCAGGCTTGTCCCTTGAGGCTTTTACACACCATTTTTTCAAAATGATGAGTTGACTCTAGTGTCAGAGAAGGCCGGTGTATTTTGTTATTAGTTTTGTCATGATGTCAGGGATTTAAACACTTGTGTTTTAATCCATTTTACCTGTTACTCTTGTGGCTTCTTAGATGATCCCATCTCTGCCTGTTAGTTCCTGAATCTCTTTGATATTATTCTAGTAGTCCTTGAATTTCCTTTCTAGTTTGTTATTCTAGGCTTACATATTTCCTATTCCAGACTCGCGAACATTTCTCCAAAGAGTTGGTTCCTTTTCGCGGGAACTGATATTTAGAAGCCATGGTCAGGATGCAGATTTTCACGGTTACTAAGTAGCATTTCTAATGACCAAGTATTGATAACAATGACAAGCCAAGAGCTTGATGAGGGCACTATAGTTTACATAATAATTTCCCCATAATAATATTTAGATATTTGCTGTACTTTTTATAAATAATGCTGAGGTTAATATTTCTGTAAATAAGTCTTATTCATGTTCTCATTTCATTAAGAAGAACTAGGTGATACTGTATAACTGTAATTTAACATCTGTGGATTATTTTCCAGATTCCTGATTTATACTCTCTTGAAAATAGTGAGGCTTTACCTTTGTTAACATTAAGTATTCCTTTTTCATTTTTTAATTTGATAGATTAAATAATTTTTATTTCCTTTTAGTAATAACAAAATTTTTTAATGAACTCAGTGCCATTTGATTTTCTACTTTGAGAAATTAACTTCATGTTCTTAAATTACCTGTCAGGACTGTGGTATTTTTCTTAATTTAGTGAACTCTTTATTAAAGATATTATCAATTTATCTTGTGATTAACAAGAATTCTTCCAATTTATTTGACTTTTAACTTCATTTATGATGTTTTTGACATAAATTTTTATAGGTTTAGCCATATGTATCCATGCTTTGTGATTTGTTACTGTTTTTCAGAAGAGAAATTCCTGTCCACTAATGAAAGTTTACTCTTATTATTTTATTCACCTCCTGCCTCATCATCTTCATCCTTTTTGGCTTTCAGCACTCATTCATTGAGAATAAAGTGAAAGTCAGACTTGATTGCCCTCTTTATCATTTATCTGCACACATAGCTAACTAGTTCTCTAGTATCATTCATTAAATCATTTTTCCTTTCCTCCCACTGAGTTATAATGTTACCTTTGTCATAATTTCTTATTACACTATTTTAGACTTTTTTTTTCATTGATCTGTTGCTAGACTGATCCATTTATTTTAATACCCACTAAGAATTTACTTTAAGAAGATCAGCTAATCTTGCCCATATTTTTCTTTCCTATGAACTTTAGAATCAAGTTCTGAAAATTCCTGTGGGGATTTTTATTACAATTATTTAAAAACTATTAATCAACTTATAAAGAATTATAGTTTCTATGTTTCTCAGTCTCCTTATAGCTTTTAGGAGGATTTGTAATTTCTATCACGCTTTCATAAAATTTTCCTTTGGCATTTTGTTTTAGGTTTTTTTTTTTTTTTTTTTTTGTATAAACTTCTAGCTAGTCACTGCTGATAAATAAGAAAAAGACTATTGATTTTTAAATGTATTCATTTTGTATCTAGCTACTCATTTTATTGAATCTCGGAGTTTCGCCTGGTTTACTTGTTTTATTTAGATCTAGTATCATTTACAAAAGAAAATTTTATTTAGTTATTAATTTTATATTAGATTTTATTTAAAATGTTCAATGTTAATAAGTTAGGACAAAAATATCCCAATTCTATAGTTAAAAAATAACTTTGCCTTTTATTGCAGCCATTTCTTCCTTTGTCTGATAGTGGTGTTATATATGATTCTGATGAAAGCATTCATAGTGATGAAGATGAAGATGATGCCTTTTTTTCAGATACACAAATACAGGAGCATCAAGATCCAAATTCCTACAGGTAAATAAGGGATTGTTTATTTGCTTTAATAACATTATTATGTTTTATATAAGAACTGACACAGGTTTTCAGGTTAGGAATTCTCTATCTTTGAGATAAATTTCTAAAGAGAGTATTTTTTCCCCTTTACATGTAATTTTAAAAACAGCTTTCATGCAAGCTGCAAACACAAGCATACTTAGTGAGAAAAAGATGTAATTTATTGATGTGCAATTAGAACTTAACATTTAACTTATTGATGTGCTCTTACATTTCATGTAACTGTATGGTGTTTTTCCATTAGGTAATTTTTAGATACTGCAAGAGTGATTGATTTATGGTTGCACTCTTTTATTTTCAGAGTCTACAAAGGTGCCGTTTTTGTATAGTAAGCTGTTAGGAAAAAATAGATTTAATTTTTGGGTTGGAGATGGAGTTAAATAATTGATAAGCATCACCACTATGCTGCTCATGATTTTGAGTTTCAATTAAAGAGAATTTTTTTTTTACCCTTTAAATAGCTGGGCTCTTCTACATTTGACAATGGTTAAGCTAGTGCTTCACAATGTCAAGAATTTCTTTCCCATTGCTGGATTAGAATTCTCTGGTAAGTTTGGAACATAAAAATTAATGTTACTAAATATAATGTTACCATCAAGTTTGTCTTTACAAAGTTCATATAAAAAAGAGCATTTGGTACTTAAAATCTCCAATGCAGTATCTTTTCAAGTTGAGGTCTTGCTTAATTAGACTCCAGTCTATGGTTTTATAATTCATAGTAAAAATCACTTTATACCTAAGAGAGCTGAAAGTAAAAGCCAGAATCACACTGTAGAAGCAAGACGTTTCCTCAGTTTATTTTATGGAGAAAGCTTTCTGTTTTGTTGAAAGTATTAAGAATCCAAGTGGTAGAATAACATTTTCAAATTTATTTGTGTTTTCAGAAGCACTGGATCTAAATTTGATTTCCTAAGTATGTGTATGATTACCAACATTTTTTTATCAAAATAAAATGACATATTCTATCACCTTTTAGAGTTGCCTGTAACATCACCATTAGGCATTGCTGTTGTTAAAAACTTGGAGAACTGGGAACAGATCTTGCAAGAGAAAATGGATCAATATGAAGGCCCACCTCCTAACTATATCAACACATACCCAACTGACCTTTCAGTAGGAACTGGACCAGCTCTTCTTCGAAATAAAGCAATGCTAGAACCTGAAAATACCCCATTCAAGTAAGAACATTCATAATGCTGCTGAGTGTATAGCTCAGTTGAACCTTCCTAGAAGACAGTTTGGCAAGATATGCCAGTAGTCCTCAAAACACTGAGACTTCATTCTTATTTCTACATCCCTCTAAAGAAAACAGAATATGGATAGAAAACTTTTTCAGTATTATCCATAATTTAGTAGACATATTTTATGATCAGGGAAAGCCCTTTTATTATATTTTTGTTATTTTAAGAACTCTTACAGAAATTTTTGGAGTAATTTAATAGTAAACATACTGTGATTTTTTTTATTGATGTTTTGATCGTCTTTCCATCTACACCTTTTTTTTTTTTTTTAAGATTTATTTATTTATTTATACAAGCACTGGGTACAGTCAGAAGCACGGAAGGGTGAGAGAACTCACCAGAGCCAGAGCAGGGAGCAGAGCAGGCAGAAGGACCGAAGTACACTGCTGAGGGGAGCAGCGGCAGCAGGAGAGGTCTGCGCGCCTCCATCTACACCCTTTTTGATAAGCAGCATATTTGTGTTTTTTGAAGCATCTGACCATGGATAAGAGTATTGCTTTAAGCTTGAAAGAACACAACTTTTTAGCTTATTTTAATGCATATTAAAATGAAACCTGTAACTTTTTATTCATTAGTAATATGCTTTATCCAACAAAAGCAACCTGCAATATAATTTTAAAAGAAAATGAGAAATTTATTTAACTCTTAGCTCGACCTGTTCATTTAGAGAAACTGTAATTATAGATTTGCTGGATGAAGGAATGTTTAGAAGACTTCACTAAAAATTAAAGGGGAAAAATGTAAAATTTTGTTGCTTAATGTTATTATTGTCTTCTTTACAATAGCTAATGAAGGTTTTTCTTTACCTGTAAATGTGAAACACATTTTCTATAGACTAAAATCATGTGATATGTTAATTTTTTTAATAGATCTCGGGATTCTTCTGCACTTCCAGTAAAGCGGCTTTGGCATTTTCTTGTTAAACAAGAAGTCCTTCAAGAGACATTTATTAGATATATTTTCACTAAGAAAAGAAAGCAGAGTGAGGTATTTTGAAAAATAATTTCTGTTGTATTTTTTGGTTTTCATTAATATTTTAATGAAGTTTTGATTGGAGCTTATTTTATTATCTTTCATATATCATGGGTAACTCTAAACTACAGTGAATTTCTTGTAATTTTCATTTCATAGAAGTGAAATGACATAGTTCCCACGATAAATCACACACAGTCAAGTAAAACATGGTGTTTCCTTTATAATATTTGTCAGTGGGCTTTCAAATGTAATAAACAATATGATGGGTGGTTTATGGAACTTAACATGGTACTATTCTTTGGATAACATTTAATTGAAAGTAATATATAGCCTTTAAAAAAGCATTTTATTTAGCATTTAGAAATGGAAGAACCTAAACTTTAGAAAAGGGTAAACTTTAAATTTCAGGATCAGTTTTGAAAGAAAAATACCACAGAAATGCCAAATACATGAAGAAGAAAGAATGTTTTTACAAAATGAGGCAGAGATTGTGTTGCATAAATAAATTGACTAATTAGTAACATTGGGGAACTCATTTTAAAAATTTCAAAGTGTTGGTTGATTTTTAAAAATTTTTCCCCCTCCAATTATATTCATTGAGGTAAAGTTGGTTTACATCATTGTATTTGTTTTAGGGGCTCTCAGTTCACACCTCTGCAAATGTATGTTTTCACACCATGCCCACCACTATGCTCCCTGGGGCCCAATCCCTGCCCTTCTGGTTGCCTCAGTTTTGCAGTTAGTTGCCAAGGGTTTGTTATTGGTTTAGTTTTGTCTAACCCTTTATTTTGTTTCTCTATATTCCACTTATAAGTGAAAGCATCTGGTATTTCTCTTTCTCCTTCTGACTTATTTTGCTTAGGATTATCCTCTCATTCCTTCCATGTTATCACAAATGGCAAGAATTCAACTTTTTTTTTTTTTTATAGCCGAGTAGTGATTTATTAAGTGTGTGTGTTATGCATCACATTTTTTGATCTACTCTTCTGTCTTTGGACAATTAGGTTCTTGCCATAACTTGGCTATTGTAAATAGTGCTGCAGTGAACATAGTAATGCACCTCGCCCTTTAAATTAGTGTTTCTGCGTTCCTAGGGTAGTTATGTAGGAGAATTGCTGGGTCATATGGTAACCCATATTTTGGGACTATTTTAATATTTTGAGAAATGCCCTATGATTTTCCATCAATGTTGGTTAAAATCACTTAAAATTCTCCTAAGAAATGCTGACATTTTAGATACATTCATAAGCAGATACTTTTATTCATTGACTATGTTAAAGAAGAATAGTCTATAGAACAAGTTTTTATGAAATTGGTAAATGTGACAAACTTTACAATTGATTAAAGGCAAAAAGGGTTTCCAGCAGTTTGGTTTTTAACCATTCAACCCTTGGACACATGTACCATTCCTTTATAGTCAGCTGCAGCAGCGTCAGAGCAGTCACTGAAGGCCTGGTCAGGGAATTTGACCCTTTTGACTGACAGTGAAACTCACTTCAAGAGGTAGCAGGAAAGTATATTTTTCTGATAAAACCTCAGAGGTTTCCACAGCAGAGCAGATTTATTACTTTTGATTGTAGTCATTCCTGATGACTCTGTCATTGACCAAGAGCAGGTTATCTGTGTGATCTCTTTCCCATGGTTCCTTTCATCAAACATTTATTTATCTAAAAGGAGAAAAATTATGTGATCTTAGTAAATGGTTGATGTGAATTCTGATCCATTTTCATGGATACATTCCTTATGAGTAAGAGTGAAATAATTATCAGTATTTTTAGTCTGTAATTATAATTTTAATTTGCATTTTAAATAGGCCCCTATAAAATAGGAATCTGCATAGTATATAATATTTGCTTGTACAAGTAGATTTTCGAGTTTATGGTTTAAGTCAGAACTTTAGGCTATATAACTGGGGTACAAATATTTTTACAATAGTATTTATATATGTAATAGTCACAGTAGCATTTATTTTGTCTGCTTTTGTGTTGATTTATCTAACATTTTAATTTAATTTCTTTCTTGATGTGCTTTTGAAAGGAAAGCTTGCAAGATTCATTTTTATCATCTTTAAGTCATGGGATGCCCATTTTCAGTTTAAATTTTCATTCTCTTTATAATTTTGTTTCATGCATGTGTCTTGTGTTTATGATGGTGTGGTGGTATTTAGTCTGTAGAAGAACATGTGGAGCAGGTCAAACACATCTCCATAGCAGAAGATTGCCACATCAAGGTAGTATTCCAAGCTCATTCTTTGAAATCAAGAAATAACCCTTCATCTCTAATACTAACCCTGACTGGCCCGCTGGCTAACTAGAGTACTCAGTGCTCCCATATAGCTCAATACCATAAGGCAGGGGATGCTGCACTGTGTCTAGCCTACTCATCATTGTGATTGGTTCTTTTCTTGCTTCTTGTTCTGCCTTCACTTCTGTTCCTTTATCTAGTCTGCTTTTAAACATGGTGGTTTTATCGTTCCTCCTTTTTAATGTTCTTTTTTTCCTTCACCTTTGACCCTAGGCCATTGCACCTTCCTCTCTCAATCTCCTTCATTCTTTTCATCACCCTTATTTAAAAATGTTCCATCTTATTTGTGGCTCCTTTGTCTTTCTCTCTCTCCCCTACTCTAAATATATATATATTCTCACCGCATAATCTTTGTGTACTTTCAGAAGAAACGAGACATTATTACTGTCATGACTACTGTTGAAAACTATGTTAGCTATCTTCTGTGACAGTCAGTTCCTATAATCACAATGAATATCTTTATAATTTGGGTGATTACAGGGCATCAGAAAACTTAACTATAAAGCTGATTTTCAACACACTTAAATTACTGGTGCTTTTATTTTTGCTGTTGCTGCTGTATTTTCTTATTCTTTTAAAGAATTGTGTGTTCTCTACATGGAGCTGTGCTGCAACAATTAAAACTGCTGACAAATGTCTTATAGGTTGAAGCTGATCTCGGCTATCCAGGTGGAAAGGCAAAAATCATTCATAAGGAATCAGATATGATCATGGCATTTTCTGTTAATAAGGTAAAAGCTTTAATCATTATGAAGAATGTACTGTAGTGAAATTCTTTAAATTATTGACCCTATCTCTCCGTTATAGGCAAACTCTAATGAAATTGTTTTGGCTTCAACTCATGATGTACAAGAACTCGATGTTACTTCTCTTCTGGCCTGTCAATCATACATATGGATTGGAGAAGAATTTGACAGAGAATCCAAAAGGTTTGTCTGTCTTACGTAGTCAATTTTAAATGATTTTTTTCAAATGAACATGATTTATCCTGAAAATTACATCTTTCGCCCTTCATTTGGGTAGGAGACAATAATTGATTTAGCTGCCAATAAGAGACTCACTACTATGAAAAAAAGTAAAAAAAGAAAAAGATTATTTCCGAGTCTAATGGAAGAAGTATGAGTACTAATACTTATTCAAACACTAACTCAGTGTTTGAATCAGAATGATTTCAAAGATTAATGCAGACAAATCCTAATGCTGACAACTGCCACCTTGGCATTTAACCCAAAAAATATCAGTAATTATACAATATTCAGTGAATTCAGTTTTGTGGATAAGTAAAGCAAGAAGCAGTATACACAAATAGTAGACTGGTAAGTCACATTTAATGAACAATTTTCATTGTTTCTTCTTGATTATTTCCTTATAAACATACCCTTTTTACAGATAAAAATGTAGACAACTTTATAGTAAAGCTTGGATACTGCAATAAGAGTTTTGCAATACTGTCTTGTTTGGGGGCTTCTCCATATAATCCCTTCTTTTTTCCAGATAAGGAAATTTTATGTACTTGGAGATGATGTCATGGTAGCCTCTCTCCTTATTCTGTTAAATGTTCTGTTTTGCTGCTATATAGCTACGTTTCAATATCACACTTTAGAGTAGCTATAACAATGTAATATGATATAGTCCATCATAAAAAGAACAAGCATTCTAATTTGTGCAGCAGTAAAGTTATCCCCGAACAACACTTAACTGTATAAGTGTTGAGGGAAAACTCTAACCAGTAGTAATCTATTGACTTCTCACGGCTATTTGTTCATTTTAAAAGTACTGCTTTGTGGATACCTAAGAAGCTCTGTAATTGGAATGTGTTACTGGGAAAGTTCCATTTGCTCTTAACACACACAAACCGTCTTTTACAGTTCAGATGATATAGATTATCGTGGTTCTACTACAACTCTTTATCAACCCGGTGCAACATCCTATTCGACGAGTCAGGTGCACCCACCTTCCTCTCTGCCATGGCTGGGCAGTGGACAGACTAGCACTGGAGCTAGTGTGGTATGTTGTTTACTATTAGCTATGACTTCTGGATATGGACTCCCTTAAAAATGAGTTGAAGTTACTCTGACATAGGAATAGTCCTAAAGGTGCAGGACAGTGACCAGTTAGTACAATAATAAGCATGTATAGACTGAGTTTCCTTTTATCAGGTGCAAACTGTTTCTGAAAACAAGCGTAGGTGGTGGGTGCTATTAGTATCCTTCATAATCATTTTATAAATGAGCAAACTGAGAGGGACAAAGTAGTAAAGTAGATGAAGGAAAAATTCATCTCTATAGTAAGTATTAGAAAAGTGCATCAATAGTTTCTTGTAAGCCATTGCAGTTGAAGGGGTCCTATTCTCATGTTCTGCTTTGAAGAGTCTGGAGATACTTCTGATTATCCGCAGGGAGGGGCACTTGGAGGAGAGGTCCCTTTATCACTAGAGAAAGCTGCCTGCGGTTCTCATGGTCCAGAGGCCAGGGCTGCACCAGTAAGTGGATATGCCTCAGTAACCTGTTAAGACAAGTGTCATATGTTAAGTCATTCAAATAAATCAACAGGATTTATTTCAGCAATGATCCAGTTGTAAAGAAATGTTACTAGAATTAGAGTTGGCTTGAAGCACATCCTTTTCTGTCATGCACAAAATGTGTTGTTTTTTTTTTAGCTCATGAAAAGGAATCTACATAATGTTAAAAGAATGACTTCACACCCAGTTCATCAATACTGTAAGTATTTTAAGTAACCGCTATCATTTTGAGGATTTATAGAATGGAAAATATCAGAACTCCTTTAGCTTTTTCATTTATTTTCCTTAAAGTTTTATTTATTTATACAAGCACTGGGTACAGTCAGAAGTGCGGGAGGATGAGAGGATTCATCAGAGCAAGAGCGGGGAACAGCAGGCAGACTGACGAAATACACTGCTAAGGGGATCAGCGGGCGCAGCAGGAGAGGTCTGCATGTGGGACCCTTGCCGGCAGCCGGGGTTCGATCCCCGGCGCGCCGGGGATCGAACCGGCGCTGCAGAGGCTGTGGGCAGCGCCGGGGATCGAACCGGCGCTGCAGAGACCGCCTGGGCTCGAACCGGTGCTGCAGAGGCTGTGGGCAGCTTCGCAGCCCAGCGCTCAACCACTGCACCACCAGGGGAGGCCCCATTTCTTAGTTTCTACCATGCCTCTTGTGTTTCAGATCTCACAGGTGCTCAGGATGGTAGCGTACGAATGTTTGAATGGACACGACCTCAGCAACTTGTCTGTTTCCGCCAAGCTGGCAATGCAAGAGTTACCAGATTGTATTTTAATTCACAAGGCAACAAGGTTAGTTCGTGGGTGTTATTGCTAATTCATCTGAAAATAATTGTGAATATTTGAGTAACTCATTAGTAAGACTACATCTAAAAACAAATACAGTGGCTCTGGACTTAACCTGAGCAGAAAGTTTATTGGCGTCCATCCTTCACTTTCCAATAAGAGCATAAATTCCCTAAATTTTTTTAAAGATACTAAATACTTTGTGAGGGTAAAGAATTCTGTTTCTTTTGCGTTGGTATCTGTAAACAGTGAAGCACCTGAGAGAAACCTTCCAGGTTCTCACTAAATTCTGTTGGGTTGTCGGAAAAGTCATGACACATAATGACTTGTTTTTCGAGCAAAAATGTGTCATGACTTTTCTGACACAATATTAGGTAGCTGAACGGAAAACCATGAAATAAGCTTGGGGAAGCAGTTAAAAGGTGACAGGATATTCATAGCCTTGAATTTCCTTGTAAAATACATACAGGCAGAATGCTAGTGAGGTGGGGACTGAGTGATATGGGAACATATAGCTATGTTTAACATTTTCCCATCTTCCAGTGCGGTGTTGCAGACGGAGAGGGCTTTCTTAGTATCTGGCAAGTAAACCAAACTGCATCAAACCCTAAACCTTACATGGTAAGTATTACTCAGAATTCCCAGAGCACACACAGATGCCACTTTATTTATGCAGTGTTGTTTCTCATTCTCACTGGTACTTCTGTGGGGGAAGATTCATTTCCGCCCAGCAACACCATTCCCATCAATGCCCTAGTTTTAATGACATAAAAAACAGAGCTTGTTTCTCATAGCTTGAAGGGTGACCATTATATTGGGAAAAAATTCAAGGTCTCTTTCTCTCTGTGGTCATACTTAGTTTTCAAAAAAAAAAAAAAAGTATCCTAACATCTTGATAGAATTTTGTAGTGATTTATTTTAGATACTATATTAAGAACCAAACAGGTACCGTGTATTATTTCCTCCAAATTTTTGCTTGTTAGATTATAAAATAATTAATGCCAATCAAAGAATTTGGTGATGGATAGAATTGGGATGGAAGGTGATGCTACCTTGTATGGAACTTCTGGCTTCATGAGACATCACCCTTAAATGATTAGTTATTTATGACAACTCCAAATAGAAAAATGTCCATCTTTAAAGTATTCTGACATCCACCTGATCCAACAAAAGTCATGCATGGCTCAGTAAAGTGGTTTCCTACCGTACTGGAATATCGTTAGGACCCACTTTGGCAGCCTTATACCTGTGGGTTATTTGCAGGACCACTTTGACCTTGTTACTGCTAATCTCTTTACAGGGTAAGTATCTGGGAGCAGAGGTGGTAAGGAAGGTGGATGTTTGTATTTAGGTAGGAATTAATTTGACTTAGACTGCAGCATCTTAAGGGCTTAAGACTAAATGTGCATGTAAGAGATTTGTTAAGTTTACTAAATGCAGTTGAGGTCATGAGCACTAAAATTGATTGGGCCCTAAATATAACTGAATGGCTTGGCTGAGTTCATGTACTTGTAGATCCCATTCCTTTGTTACATAATCTAAAACAGCAACTTTTTATTCATAAATTATTGGATATTAGCATCAAGATATGCAAATGACAGCCAATCCTCTTATATCACTTATTCTTGTTCTAGACTACTTTAAAAACTAACTCATGCACATAGTATATTACTAATAGAACTGTAAATACTGTACTGGTTTTATTGGATTTTTAAATAACATCACTTGCACTTTATTGTCCATAGAGTTGGCAGTGCCACAGTAAAGCCACAAGTGACTTTGCATTTATTACCTCTTCAAGTCTAGTTGCCACATCTGGACAATCCAATGACAACAGGTAAGTTGACAGAAACAAAATAAGAAATAAGCAAATTTTATGTGTGGAGATTTCTTGACCTACTAAACTTAGAGCTTCCATATGATCCAGCAATTCCACTCCTAGGTATTTACCCAAAGGACACAGAAACATCAATTCCAAAGAACACCTGCACCCCTATGTTTATAGCAGCTCTGTTTACAATAGCTAAGCTTTGGAAACAACCCAAATGCCCAAAAATAGATGACTGGATCATGAAGATGTGGTACATATACACCATGGAATATTACTCAGCATTCAAAAATTACTCAGCATTCAAAAAAGATAAACACATGCAATTTGCAGCAACATGGATGGCACTGGAAGGGATCATGCTCAGCGAAATAAGCCAAAAAGAAAAATACCAGATGGTCTCACTCATAGCAGGAATCTAGAAAACTTAAATAAATCAAAATCAACAAAAAACTACGAACCAGAGACACTTTTAGGGGGGCAGGGGTGGGAGGGGAGAGATTGGGGTCAGAATGGGGGGGCTGCAATTGGGAATATAAAAATAAAATTTATTATTAAAAATAAAAAAAAAATAAGCAAATTTTAAATTCCTGCTATGAGTGAGACCATCTAATATTTTTCTTTTTCTTTCTGGCTTATTTCACTGAGCATGATCCCTTCCAGCTCCATCCATGGTCTCACTCATAGCAGGAATAAGAGATAAGGAAAAATATCACAATAAACCAAAAAATCAAAATCATCAGGTAACTATAAACCAGTTACACTGCAGAGGGGGTGGGGAGAAGGGAATAGGATCAAACAAGGATGGTAGGACTATAACCAAGATGAATGCATACATTGTACAAAAATGAAAGATGTAAAAATATAAAGTCTAGATTTCTATTTAAGAGGATTTTCTACATTTGGAATACCAAAAAGTTAGGAGTTTGAGAACAAGCATTTGACATTCTGTAGCCATGATTCTCAAGATTTTCTTTCCATGGACAACACATGCCTATGGATGAATTTCACCTGCAGTGGTTACAAACTAAGTCAGGTCTCAAGAACTGGGGGATGAGAAGGGGTAGAGGCAGGCAAGACCATATAAGACAACTGTGTAGTTGGAAAGAATAGACTCTTAGGAGAGATATACTCCCAGATTCAGCCTCTATCCTCTTCCTAGTTGAATCACTGCTCTATAAATGGGAATGAACAACAACAAAATTACCTTAAGTAAAAATAATTGACTTGAAGATACAATCTTCCCCTAGTGATGACTGTGAATAATTGCTTGATGTATTTGTTTCTTTATAAGAAATGTGTGCCTCTGGGACACATTGATATCACCTGGAAACAGCCTCATTCATGGTGAGTTAAGGTCTATGATTTTTTTTTACTATCCTTTGAAGGATGCTTTCCTGGCTTAGCTAGAATGTCTAGCTGCTGACCTGGCTGAGTCAAATACGTATGGTCATAGAATTGGAGTCAGCTATCCTAAAAGAGTCTATTTTGTACTCTAAGCAAGAAAATGCAGTGTTATAGGCTATTTATTAATTACAAAGTATTCATTGAGTCAATACAAATGACATTTTTAAAAATTAAACCTGATTATAAAACAAAAATTAACCTATTATAAGAACTATGAACAATGCCACTGAAGTATTTGTTTTGTTTAAGACAGTATCCTAAAGATATCTTTTCCACATAATGCTGCTAAAAGTGTTACATTCTTTTAAGTTTGGGTTAAATAAGCTAAGCAGCTTTCTTTATAGGAAGATTTGTGTTTTTAAAATGCATTTCTATTGTTATTGTTAACATCGCAAAGATTTTCCATATATTTAAGGCTTTAATCTTTAAAATGCACAATCCTGGGAAAGATAATTCCTTAACTTGTAATTTGTCATCTTCAACACTAGTGTCGTTAAGTTTCAGTTACTCACCTGAGAACTTCTGATGAGAGTTTATGTATGGAACGGACCTTGGGTACTTGCTGGTCAGTGGTGGGTATTAGTGAGGTGGCTGAGAGTGTAGTTGAGAAGCTTGCTCTCTGTACTGACACCTCGTACGAGGCAATATAGCTTAGCTTGGGCTTAGAGTTTAAACTTCCTGTGTGTAAGACTTTTCTGTCATTGCTTGGCATTTTTTAATACTTTGATTATATTCGAAATTAGAATGAGTCAGTAATTTCTATATTAAATGTGCATTTAAATTTTTATCAGAATTGCCGAGATGAAATTGTTTGGGAAAGGCATTTGCTGTTTTCCTCTTCAGGTTTCACATGCCATGACCATGGTGCCACAGTGCTTCAATATGCGCCCAAACAGCAACTTATAATCTCTGGAGGGAGGAAAGGCTATGTCTGCATTTTTGACATCAGGCAGAGACAACTAATTCACACATTCCAGGCACATGACTCGGCTATTAAAGCGCTGGCGCTGGATCCCTGTGAGGAATATTTTACTACAGGTTCAGCAGAAGGTAACATAAAGGTGAGTCAGTACAATAGAATGGGAATGTCCAAGTATTTTCTTTATCTGTGGTTTGTGAAGCTTTGTGCAGATATCAAATACCTCTTGACATTCATCTTCCCTTACTTTTGTGTGCGACATTACTTTGTCTCCTTAGAACAGAACTTCCCCCAGTGCCTGTTTTGGGTAGCTGAGGTTTCTAGATTGAGATGGTATTGCTACAGGGCCTAGCTTACCATTAGGGAGGTATTTAATTGAATTAACATCAATATTTAATTAGAGAGGGGATATGTATTGTTATTATGAAACAAGAGGACAGAGAGTAATTTCAAAAAGTAGGGACAGTGAAAGGTACGGAAAGTAAATTGTGTAAATACTATTATTTCCAGTGAGGAAAGAGGCAGTGATTGGACTTAAATCCATGCTGTTGTTCTCTATTTAAATCACTTGTGCTTTGTTTTGTTTTTCCTTTAAGTGACTTAATGATTTTCTTTTCATTCCTTTGTTTTTTTAAACTAGGTTTGGAGACTGACAGGCCATGGCCTAATTCATTCATTTAAACACGAACATGCTAAACAGTCCATATTCAGAAATATTGGGGCTGGAGTGATGCAGATTGACATCATCCAGGGCAATCGGATCTTTTCCTGTGGGGCAGATGGCACGCTGAAAACGAGGGTTTTGCCCAATGCTTTTAATATCCCTACTAGAATTCTTGACATTCTATAGACTTAAAGATGGGGGCTTTATTTTTATAAACAAAAAAACACACTGCATTAATTATTAGGCATTTCTGCTTTCCAAGCAGTTGCGTTTAAAACAATACAGAGAATCTCTGTAGAATTTGAGTCCAATCTAAGCAGAGTGTTATGCTGAGATTGCCTGTACAAGTTGGTAAAATGAAAGTGCATGTACCTTGTTATCATGCTAACATGCTAAAAAAAGAAAAATCAATCTAGTATGTATGAAGGGTATCTATTCTTTACAACATCTAGCAAACCTGATTCAGAAAACATTTGAGGTTAAAAGTTAGCATACTAGTGAGTTATAGTAATAAGAAAGGCCTTTATACCAAATGGAGGAAGACAGTGTTGTTGATTCAGGTTTTTCTTCCTAACCCCTATCCTTATCGCTGATTGAAGCATGCAGTCTCTTTTGTTGAAGGAAGGATAGTCATAACATGTTAGAAGCTCTAGACCACCAGAAATATTTTAAGCTCCGGAGCAGTGTGCATCGACTAGTTCTCTGCCGCAAGAGGTCTTTTCCATTCTTTCCTGCTAAATACTTTTCCTGTTAGTGTTTCTACTAAGCTAGTACTGTAACTTGCAAATTGAGTGCAAATTTAAATGCAATGTTTTCCTCACAATTTGCACATTCGCTTTTTTTGACCGCTGGTTTTTCTATTTAAATATTTGCCTTCTGTTAGGAATGTACTATGTGGACATGACATTTGTAGTTAACTGAAACATGCTGATTTAGTACTATTCTTTTCACATATTCAAGGTTGACCACTCACATTTTAAGGCTGTGTTCCAACTACACCAATAGAGCATTTCATGTATCATAATTAAAATGAATGTTAGGCTTTTTGTGGCCGGTTAATAGTTGATGAGATTGGTGATTATTTATTACCATAGCCTATTGTATAAACTATGCAGAGTTAAATATTATTTGCTTGTAAAATACTGGCCAATGTTGTCATATTTTGATGTACTTCTTTGGTAATGACCAAAAAATATGTTCTTGAGATATTGAAACCAATGTCTGTGTGTTTAAATGTTTACCAGCAAATTGTCTCATGTGAAGAATGTTTAATGCCTGTGCAGTAAATAGTAAAATATAATGGCATAAAAGCACTTTGCTCTGAAGGCGATGTGATGTTTGGACTGTGAAGTACAAATGTAAAAGAAAAATAAATGTTATTTGTTAGAGTTTTATCTTAGTTTGGTCTGATGTTATTTTCAACAGAAAAGATTGTAAGTTTTGGAAAATGTACGGAATTTTTAAGCTATTTGTGAATGACTGGGCTGTCTAGAATATCAGAAGTCATTCTAGCAAATGGGATACTGTGGTGAGCCAGGAAGAAAAGCCACTCAGCATTAGAATTTAATTGGGTAAGAACTAACCTCACTGTACCTTCTTGTTTCCTGAATGCTCCCTTTTTGCTCATTGAACTGAGTGTAGATTTTGGTGCTGACAGTGGTGAAGGACGCTGGGAACAGTGCTTATGTAGAACGGTGAGGGAAGGCAGCAAGAGGATGTCTGAATACATAGAAAAACTAGTTTGCAATTTTTTCACAGGCACTTACCCCAGTTTAGTGTACCAGTAGCCGGATACCGGTGCATTCTCTCCATCGCCACAGCATATAATATCAGCTTATTCAGCCTCTGCAAGATAAGAGCATTTTGAAACCGAAACATACGCAAGATTTTGATAGCTGCCACTTTCTTTGAGCTATTGCTTTATAGTAATTTGCATGTTTTTTAAAAAGATATTTTTTGAATGGGTTTATGTTTATAAAAACATTGGTTTAATACTACAGTTTCTGCCTTTCGTAGCTTCCCTATGTTAGCAGTTTACATTAGTACCATACTTTTATAACAGTGAAGCAGTATTCAGTCCATGAATTGCATGGTCACCCTCTGTTATGTGGATGGTGACAAATGCATCCACCATTCCAATTGCGGATGTTCGGATCCACACAGAGTCGTCTCATTGCCCTGAAAGCCCCCTGTGTTACTTACTCATCCCTCCTCTTTGCCCCCATCCTTACTAATCACTTATTGTTTCACTGTTCCCATGCTTTTGCCTTTTGCAGAATGTCATATAGTAGTAATCATGCCTTGTAACAGTTTCACTTAGACACCAATGTTAGAGTACATTCTTTTCTGTGGTTCAGTAACTCATTTATCATTTAATTTTCCATGTATACCACAGTTTCCATTATTCACCTTTTAAAAGATATCTTGGTTGCTTGCAAGTTTTGTGTAAACCTAAATGTGATCACTGAATCATGGTAACGCTATGCTAAGCTTTATGAAAAAGTGCCAAACTGTTTCCCAAAGTAGCTATCCCATTTTGTGTTCCTACCAGCAATGAATGAATTCTACTGAGAGTTCCTATGTTTAGCAGTCCCATTCTGCTACATCCTCATTAGCATGGAAGATCAAATTTACATGATCATCTCAGTTTAACATCCATTTATGATTAAAAACTCAAAGTGAGTATAGAAGGAATATATCTCAACATAATTAAGGCCATATATGAGAACAAGAGCTCAAAAATGAAAAAGCTAAGGGATAACATCAGGAACAAGAAAAGGATCACATTCTCCCTAATTTTGTTCAACATAGCCAGAACAATAAGTAAGGGGGAAAAAAAAGGCTTCCAAATTGGAAAGAAGTAAAACTGTGGCTATTTGCAGATAACATATTATCCCAAAATTATTAAATGAACTTAACAAAGTTGCAGGATGAAAATATATAAAGATCAGTTGCATTTCTATACACTAGTAACTGTCAGAAATAAATCCCATTTATGTTCACTTCAAAAAGAAAAACATAGCTCAGTATAAATTTAACTAAGGAGGTAAGAGACCTTTACAATGAAAACCATACAGCATTGATGAAACTCAAGAAAACACAAAAGATATTTCATGCTTGTGGACTAGAATTGTTAAAATGTCTATTACCCAAAGCAATCTACAGATTCAGTGCAATTCCTACTAAAATTTCAAATGCATTTCTTTTTTTTTTTTAAAGATTTATTTATGCATACAAGAGTTGGGGTACAGGCCAGAAGCACAGGAGGGTGAGAGGATTCACCAGAGACAGAGTGGGGAACAGAACAGGCAGGCAGACAGAAAACACTGCTGAGGGGAGCAGTGGGCGAGACAGGAGAGGTCTGCTGTGCCATGTGGGTTGCTTCCTGGCCAGCCAGGGATCGAACTTGTGCTGCAGAGGCTGCGGATTGCTTCATAGTGCTGTGCTTAACCCCTTGCACCACCAGGGAGGCCCCTCAAATGCATTTTTCATAGAAGAAATAGTTCTGAAGTTTGTGTGGAACCACAAAACAACTCAAATAGCAAAAGCAAATTTAAAAGAAAAGCCAGAGGCATCATCCTCTGATTTCAGATTATACTGTAAAACTAGAGTACACACACACAGAGCAATAGAATAGAGAGCCCAGAATTAAACCTATGCACATAAGATGAATTAATTTTACCACAAGGGAAGCAAATACAACGGGTGAAGGGCAGTTGCTTCACTACATAAGGTTGGGAAAACTGGACAGACACATGTAAAAGAATGAAACAGGACCACTGTTTTACACCATAAACATTAACTCAAATTGGATCAAAGACTTGTAAGACCTGAAATGATCAAATCTCCAGAAGAAAACATAGGCGGTAATAAGCTCCCTGGCATCAGGCTTAGCAATGCAGGGGGGCCAGGGAGGGGGGACAGGTTGGTGAGAAGGGGAGGCACAAGGGAACAAGCAACAAGAAAAATGTGACTCCATTTTTAAAAAATCTCAGCACATCCAAGAAACCCATTAAAAGGAGAAAAGGCAGCCTACGATATAGAAGATACTTAAATTATTCATCTGATAAGGGGTTAATTTCACAGTATATAAAGAAAACATACAACCCAACAACAAAAAATCCAACTAAATACTGGCAAGGATAGAAAGACATTTTTCCAAAGAGGACAAACAGATTACTAGGAAGCATGTGAAAGGATTTTCAGCATCACTAATAAGGAAATACAGATCAAAACCATGCCCGACACTTGTCAAAAAGACTAGAAAAAAGACAAGGAATTACGAGTCAGTGAGGATGTGGTGGCAGGAAACCCCTGCACGCTGTTGGTGGGAATGTAAATTGGAGCGGCCACTATGAAAAACAGTATGATGATTTCTCAAAAAAATTAGAAGCACCATAGGCGTGACATCACCAAGGCAGTGATATAGATCATTCTTTGCTTTGCTTTTCTCACAAGTGGAACAGCTAACAACCATTCAAGAATACGAGAATTCTACAGAACAGGGGTGAGTCTGAAGCACCCCCGGCCCTCAGAGACCGGTATTGACTAAGTTAGAAGGGACACTGGCAGAGCTACACACTCGCGCGCTGGAAGGTGGTAAGAATGGGACATGTGGGGCCAGCAGTTTACAGGAAACTGATAGCTGGGCTGCCAGCTCAAATACATTTCTTGAGGTGAGAGTAGAGATAGAGTGGAGTCCCACACCCTTGGCTCAGGGCAAACCCCAAGGGGAAGAACTGTGACCTTCTACACAGGCTAGGATTCCATTAAGGAGAACCAGAGAAGGCACTCTTGCCTGCCTGCTCCTACAGGAATATAAAACAGCGACAGGATAAAGACCAAGAAAAAATGAGGCAGTAAAATTAGGAGTAATGAAACTAAGAAATACTGTGTCAGAATCAAAAAAATTACTACTGAGGCTCTTGACAGCAGGCCAAAGGAAGCATTATAGAAGATGAATGAGCTTCAAACAGTGTTGGAGACACAAAACTGAAAAAAGAATCAAAACAAATGAGAATACTGTAAGAGTGGTTTTGGTTAACCTACAGAGAAATAATGTGTATTACAGGCATCTCAGGAGAAGAGGAAGACATGGAAATTTATTTAAAGAAATAATTGTGGAAAACCATCTCAATCTGGGAAATAAACCAAATGCTGTGATCCAAGAGACCCGAAGAGTCCCAAACAAAATACCACATAGACACACCAACACACATTTTAACAAAGCTGTTGAAATACAAGGACAGAATACTAAAAATATGAAAACATCAATCATATTGTCAGTGGACTTCCCAGTAGAAATGTTACAAACATGAAGATTGGCTGGAGATATTTAAAGTTCTTAAATTGTAATCTTTCAGGATAAAGGATTCCAGGCTGGAAACCTTTAAGACAGAAGAGTAACGAGCTTCACTGAAAAGCTAAAACAAAAAATGTGTAAACACAAAGGCAAATATGAAGTCTTAAAGGGTTATTATAAAGCTAAAGGACAATGGACATGGAGGTAATAAACACCCAGGTCATGTAACAGCAAAGGAAAAGAATAACAGTGTATTCCATCAGATGTATCAGATACCAGAATGTGGAACTGCTCACACGAACAGTCTGTTATAAACCTCAGCAGAACTGAATAGCAATAGAAATAACAAGACAATGTAAAACAAAACCTCAACAAAACATAAGGTCTCAGAAAATAAAATTAATGTTTTAATAATCTTAAGTGGAAATGGCTTGAATTCAACAAAAGGTAGAGTGGGTGAGTGAATTTCAAAAGAAAATCCAAGTTTCTACTGTTTACAAGGAACCCACCTTACCAACTAAGCACGGAGTTGAAAACTGGAGGACAGTTTTTAAATAGAAATTTAAAAAAATCAGGAACTATACTTAATGATGGATAAAATAGACTTCCACTCAAAAAAGGAAAAGAGACATTATGATTGTGTCCATTACAACATGAAAAACATGCATCAAATAATGGAGCACCAAGATGCCAAAGACATTTAATGAGAGAACTAAAAAAAAATAGTGACAACAGTGATAACACTGGGGAATTTTTAATAACCCATTTACAACTATGGACAAATAAGAAAGAATAAATAAGGAGGGCCTCCCTGGTGACACAGTGGTTGAGCGTTGGGTTGCAAAGCTGCCCGCAGTCTCTGCAGCGCCAGTTCGATCCCCGGCCGCCGGGTGAGGGCCCCGCATGGCATGCAGACCTCTCCTGCCGCCCGCTGCTCCCCTCAGCAGTGTACTTCGTCAGTCTGCCTCCTCTGCTCTCCCCTCTGGCTCTGGTGAATTCTCTCACCCTCTCGCGCTTCTGACTATACCCAGTGCTTGTATAAATAAATAAATAAATCTTAAAAAAAAAAAACTCTTAAAAAATATCTTTAAAAAAATAAATAAGGAAACAATAGCCTTCAGTAAGGAGTTAGACCAATAGATTCAACAGACACATATAGACAACCCCCAAAACCACAGGATACACATTTTCTTCAAGTGCATTTCAAGAATAGACTATATTGGGACACAAATCAATTTTCTTTCTTTTTTTAAAGATTTTTAAAATTTATTTATACAAGAACTGGGGTACAGTCAGAGGCACGGGTGGGTGAGAGAATTCACCAGAAATAGAGCGGGGAGCAGAACGGGCAGACGGACCAAGGACATTGCTGAGCGGAGCACGGGCGAGACAGGCAAGGTCTGCTTGCCATGTGGGTTTCTCCCTGGCCAGCCGGGAATTGAACCCGCATGCAGAGGCTGCGGACACCTTCACAGCGCGACGCTCAACCCCCTGCGCCACCGGGGAGGCCCACAAATCAATTTTCAATAAATACAGAGATCAAAATTATACCAAGCTCTCCCTCTGACCATAATGCCACAAAGGTGGTAATCAACATTAAGGAAATAAGCCAAGAAATAGAAATACATGGAGATTAGAAAATACACTGCTTATTGTGAAATAAGCCAGAAAGAAAAGAAAAATATCGGATAGTTTCACTTACAGGAGGAATATAGGGAAACCAAATAAGACATCAGTGTAAAAAAATTATAACAGTACAAAACACAACAAAGAAAAAACAGTCATTTATAAACCAGAGACATCCTGCAGGGGAGGAGGAGGGAGAGGGATCAGAGGGAGGGAGGGAGGAGCACAGGGGACTGAGCTGATGGTGCACGGGTGCCTTGGGGAAGGAAATTTTTTTTTTGAAATTCTATGGGGACTACACCTGAGGGGTGGGAAGCAAACATTGTTTAAAAATGAACAATAATGTAAAAAATATATAAATAAAAATACACTGCTTATTAACAATTGGTTAAAAGAGGAAAGTAAATCAAAATACCTTGACATGAATGAGAACTAGGATCAAGCTACCAGAATCTGTGGGATGCAGCAAAAGTAGTCTTAAGACAAAGGTAACTGCAAAACAGGACAGTAAGAAAACCTCCAAATTAACAATCTAAAACTATACATAAAGTAATTTGGAAAAGAAAAAAAAAATCAGAAGAAAGGAAATAGATCAAAAAGACTATACCAAAAAATCAATTAAGATTAGGTACACTGGGTAGATAAAGTCGACAAACTTCTAACTAGACTAACAAAGAAAAAACATTAACAGAATCACCAATGAAAGGAGAAATCACCACAGATAGCACAGAAAAACCAAAAAACCAAAGATTACTATGAACAACTGTGCCAATGAATTTGATAACCTTGAAGAAGTGGACAAATTTCTAGATCACTATACACTGCCAAGACGAACCCAGGAAGAAACAGACGTTGAACACATCTAATTATAAACATGGGAATTGAGACAGCAATTAAAAAAAAAAAATCTATCCAAGAATAACTACCCAAGAAATAACAACCAGGGCCAGATTGCTTAACAAATGAATCTTACCAAACTTTTAAAGAAGAACACCCACCTTGCTCAAATTGTTTTTAAAAATACAAGAGGGAATGCTCCTTAATACATTTTATGATACTAAATTTACTCTAGTATTGAAACCAGATAAAGACAGCACAATTATAGACCAATATCCCTGATGAACACTGACATAAAAATCAACATACTAGTAAATCAAATTCAACAGTATATTACAAAGATTGAACATCAATATCAAGTAGGATGTATCTTAAGGATGCAAGGATACATTATTAATAATGTAAATAAATATAATACATCATACCAAGAAAATATAAAAATATACTATCAGTAGATATAGAGAGAGCATTTAATAAGATTTAGCACTCATTTATGATTAAAAACTCTATGCAAGATGGGAACTGAAACAATTTATGTCAATATAATAAAGGCCTTTTTATTACAAACTGACAATACTTAATGGTGAAAAACTATAAGCTTTTTCCTTAAGATCAGCAACGGCATAAAGATGCCCAATGTCACTACTTCTGTTTAACTTATTAGAGGTTTGGCCAGAGCTCTCAGGCAAAAAACAAAAAACAGAAAATTCAAGACACAAAAGAAATGAAACTTTCTATTAGCAGAAGACTATATATCTGGAAAACCCTAAAGGCTCCACTAAAAAGCTATTAGAAACCATAAGTGAATACAGCTAAGTGGCAGGTTATAGAATCATACAAAATCATACAAAATTCCAGCTTTTTTTATATACAAAAATGAACAAGCAGCTAAGGGAATGAAGGAAATAACTCAGTTTATGATTGCTTAAAAAGAACTAAATACCTCAGAAATAACTAAGTTGCTAAAAGACCTCTACAACAGGAACTACAATATGTTATTAAAGGACTTGGTGACATCATCCTATGCTTATGGATGGGAAGAATCAATGTGATCAAAATGACTATCCTGCCTGAAATGTATAAATGTAACACAATTCCCATCAAAATACTAGCAATATTTCTCAAAGAAATTGAACAAAAAAAATATTGAAAATTGGAACCACGAAAGGCCAGCAACAGCAAACCTGCAGGGAAAAGTAGGGAAATGGAGGTATCACCTTACCTGCCTTCAAGCTTTACTATAAAACAACAGTGTTGAAGGCAATATTGACTTGGCACAGGGCCTCCCCAGTGGCGCAGGGGTTGAACGCTGGGCTGCGAAGCTGCCCACAGCCTCTGCAGCACTGGTTCGACCCCCGGCTGCTCCCCGGCCACCGGAGGGGGGTCCCACATGACGCGCAGATCTCTCCTGCCGCCCGCTGCTCCCCTCAGCAGTGTATTTCATCAGTCTGCCTATTCTGCACCCCGCTCTGGCTCTGTGAATTCTCTCACCCTCCCGCGCTTCTCACTCTACCCAGTGCTTGTATAAATAAAGAAATCTTTAAAAAAAAAATATATATATGGTCAGCACAAACGAAGAGAAAATGGAATAGAATTGAAAGCCCAGGAATAAGTCCATGTACATAATACCTAATCTGTGACAAAGCAGCATGATGATACAATGGGGAAGGACAGTCTCTTTACTAAGTGATGCTGGGAAAGTTGGAAAGCCACAGAAAGAATGAAATTGGATCACTTTCCAACTCCATATAAAGAAATGAACTCCAAGATCTACAACACTAAAATATATAGGATAAAACTGGTGATATGTTCCATGGCATGAATGATAGATGTTTTTGGAGACTCAACCCTTATGAAAGGAAATCAACAAAAATGAACAACTGGGATTACCTCAAATTAAAAAACTTCTACCCAGTGAAGGAAAATACAAGATCAAAAAGTAACCCTGGGCCTCTCTGGTGGTGCAAGGGGTTAAGATGCAACCTATGAATCTCTCTGTCCACAGCCTCTGCAGCACGAGTTCAATCCCCCTGCTGGCCAGGGAGAAACCCACATGGCGCCCCAGACCTCTCCTGACTCGCTCACTGCTCCCCTCAGCACTGTATTTTGTCAGTCTGCCTGTTCTGCCCCCCGCTCTGTCTCTGGTGAATCTTCTCACCCCCCATGCCTCTGGCCTGTACCCCAGTTCTTATATGAATACATAAATCTTTAAAAAAAAAAAAAAGTAACCCTATTGAATGTGAGAAAGTATTCACACAGTTTGTAGCTGAGAAGGGGCTGATTAGCCAAGATATATAAAAATCTCACAGTTCAACAATAAAAAAGCTAACAAGCCAATTGACAGATGGGAACAGTCGACTGATACGAACAGTCGATTCACCAAAGAGGATATCTAAAAGGCCAATAAACATAAGGAAAAATGGCCATCATTGTACCCAACAAGAGAGGTACAGGTTAAAGTTCTAATGAGATGCCATCTCACACCGTAAAATGACTCGTACTCCCCAGAGGTCCATGGTGATAGATCACAGGTGAATGGGGGGTGGGAATTTCATGGGGACTATAACCGAGGTGAAAATGCATACATTGTACAAAAATGAAAAATGTAAAAAAATATATAAAATAAAGTAAGTGGAAAGAAAATGACTTGTACTCAAAAGAACTCCAACAAATGCTAGAAAGTGTGCTGAGAAATATTGTTGATGGAATGTAACCAGGTGTAACTATTATAGAAAGCACCTTGTATTTACCTTAAAAAACTAAAAATGGAAATGCAACTGAGCATTCCCACGCTTGGGTGTGGGAAGCCAAGGTATGTGAAACCATGCATGCAAAAATCCTGTTCTACAATGTTCACAGCAGCAGCATTTTTTAAATCATCTAGGACATGGACACATCCTAAATATTCATCAACGGGCTAGTGGATCAAGAAGATGTGGTATATACACACTATGGAATTCTATTCAGCATCAGGATAGATGAATTGTCACTACAGATTTAAATCTGTGCACTGCTGTTTCTGCTGCTCCTCATTACAATCAGCCCACTTGTGTGAGTAATAAGCATGGGGGTGAAGTGACAGGTGGGCTTTCATGAATGCAGCAAAATGGAGGATATTTGAGAGAATTGTGTAGTAAAACAACTTAGAATAATTACAACAAATACTGGATATTTACATAGCAGACAACTTGATAAAGTAAAATACTTACCAAAAAATAGTGAACATTGCTAAACACCATAAGGGCCCTGAGGTTAGGAAGGAGGAACAGAGACAAAGGGATGGTGACAGCAGGGAGGCGAAGAACTCAAGGATTTATAATTGTAGCTTTTTGCATATAGCATTTCCAATGAAAACTGACAGTTAATCAAGGATCTGTTGAATTAAATAAAACTGCAGTTTGCTGTGAACAAAGTGAAAAGGGAAAGAAACAGCATTAGTTAAAAGATCCAAAGATTTAAAAAGCTTGTAGGCAATAGACCTTTGTTTCAGAGGAATGCTTTTATGCATGCAAAGATACGAGTAGTGAATGTACCTTGAATTCAATGAATAAAATGGCCAAGAATCTGTAATTATGGCGTTCATTGTGTCAGTCCATTGTTAATTTTAATGCTTTGTCACTGTATCATGCCTTAGGTAAATACTCGGGAATACTGGAGAGAGGAAGTCATAAGTTCACAAGCTGAGAACAGCATCTTTCAAACCGTGGTCTCGTGCAGTGTGATGTGAAATACTGAAAACTGTCTCAGAAACTTTTAAGATAATCATTTTTATTTTTACCAGCTCAAAGTAAAATTTATGTTTCTTTGCATTTATAATTGAGGATACTAGATTTTATAGAGTATTAAGGATCACTTAATAATGGGTACTGATGTACATGAACAATGTAGCTCTCTACGTGAAGATTTTTATAAAGATGCTATAGGCTTTATGTGCAGAAAGAATTTTATGTGATTAAAAAAATTGCAAAGAATCTAACAAGAGACAGTGATGGACATTATATAAAAGGATCAATACAAGAAAAAGATGTAATACTTATTAATATATATGCAGTCAACACAGGAGCCTTGAAATATATAAAGCATATGTTAATGACCTAAAGTGAGACACTGCCAGCAATTGTAGTAAGGAACTTTATTATATTTTTCATGTGGTAACTTTATACTTACTATAAAAAAGTTACAGACCTAGTCAAAACAAACAGTTGCCATTTAAAAGTAGGAATTCCTATCTTTAAGCAAAAAAGAATCATGTGAAAAGGCAGCCTGAAAACTAGTGAGACACAAGGGTTCAGTGATGGCTCAGAACTTCTAGTGAGGCGGCTTGGAATTGGACCTTCTAGGCTGGTAGCTCAACTGCTGCACCCTCTGTCCTTCCCCTTCCTGGGGCACAAAAGCAGGGGAAGAGTGGATAATTTCTAAAGTCCTATGTGCCATGGTTGTTTCATTTGTATCATTTCCCCTTTATTATAAACTTCGATTGAACTTAACAGGATCAAAAATTTATTACAAGTACTATGCTTTGTTATGACTGTCATCCTCAGGCCAGTTTCATTTCTGAAGTTTCTAATTTGGTTGACTTTCTTTCATATCCCTGCCTTAAATAGTAAACACTACATGATATTCACATCAAAGACATCTTTACAGACACATCACCCAAAGCAGTGATAGTGAAGGCGAAGATAAACAGCTGGGACTACATCAAATTAAAGAGCTTCTGCACAGCAAAAGAGACAATAACAGAAACAAAGAGAAACCCCACCAACTGGGAGAACATTTTTGCACACAACACTAGTGATAAAGGACTGATCACAAAAATCTGCAAAGAGCTGATGAGACTCAACAACAACAAAGAAAATAATCCAGTCAAAAAATGGGCAGAAGAGCTAAAAAGAAACTTCTCTGAAGAGGAAATGCAAATGGCCAACAGGCATATGAAAAAATATTCAACATCACTTGTCATCAGGGAAATGCGAATCAAAACTACCATGAGATACCATCTTACACCAGTGAGAATGGCACATATTAAAAAAACTAACAACAGCAAATGTGGTGAGGGTGTGGAGAAAAAGGAACTCTTCTGCACTGTTGGTGGGAGTGCAAACTGGTCCAACCACTATGGAGAGCTGTGTGGAGATTTCTGGACCTACTAAAGATAGAGCTTCCATATGATCCAGCAATTCCACTCCTACGTATTTACCCAAATGACACAGAAACATTAATTCAAAAGGGCACCTGCACCCCTATGTTTATAGCAGCACTGTTTACAATAGCTAAGCTATGGAAACAACCCAAATGCCCAAAAATAGATGACTGGATCAAGAAGATGTGGTACATATACACCATGGAATATTACTCAGCATTCAAAAAAGATAAACACACGCAATTTGCAGCAACATGGATGAAGTTGGAAGGGATCATGCTCAGTGAAATAAGTCAGAAAGAAAAAGAAAAATACCATATGGTCTCACTCATAGCAGGAATTTAGAAACCTAAATAAGGGACCATGAAAAAGACTAATTAATACAAAGTAAAAATCAAAATCAACAAGCAACTATAAACCAGAGACACACTACGGTGGGGGGTGGTGGGGAGAGGAAGGATTAGGGTAAAAATAAGGGAGGGGTGTAATTCTATGGGGAATATAACCAAAATGAAAATGCATACATTGTGCAAAAATGAAAAATGATGTAAGAATTATATAAAATATTAAAAAAATATGTGCAATATGATATACCACAGCAAAAATCATATGATCATTTCAATAGATGACAAAACTCAACATCCATTTATGATAAAAATTCTCAACAAAATGGGTATAGAACATAATAAAGATCATAATAAAAATCATAAAGATCATTTATGATAAACCTACAGCTAACATAATACTGAATAGTGGAAACTTGAAAGCTTTTCCTCTATCAGGAACAAGACAAGGATGCCTACTCTAACCACTGTTATTTAATATAGTGTCAGAAGTTAACCACTTAGGCAAAAGAGGTGTAAACAAGGTATCTACATTGGAAAGGAAAAAGTAAAACAATCACTATTTCCAGATGACATGATAGCACAAAGGCTCTGGGTAAAAACTATTAGAAATAATGGATACAGCAAAGTGGCAGATTACCAAAATCTATTGCATTTCTATATTGAAATAATGAACCTAGCAGAGAGAAATCAGAAAACCAATTCCATTCACAATTGCAGCAAAAGAACTAAATACTTGGAACAAAGTTAACCAAAAAGGTGAAAGATGTATTCACTGAAAAATATAAACCACTGTTGAAAGAAACAAGCCAAAAAGAAATGGAAAGATACCCCATGAAGAATTAGCAGTGTTAAAATGGCTATCTTACTCAGGGGAGGGAAGAGCACAAGGGACCATGGTGACAGTTCACGGATGAATGGGTGGTGGGGATTTTATGGGGACTACACAATGATGTAAAAGATATAAATAAATTTTTAAAATGGCTATGTTGGGCCTCCCCTGGTGGCGCAGGCGGTTGAGCGCAACGCTGTGAAGCTGTCCGCAGCCTCTGCAGTGCTGGCTCAATCCCGGCTGGCCAGCGAGGGTCCCACATGGTGCAGCAGGCCTCTCCTGTCGCGCCCGCTGCTCCCCTCAGCAGTGTATTTCATCAGTCTGCCTGTTCTGTTCCCCGCTCTTTCTCTGGTGAATCCTCTCACCCTCCACGAATCTGGCCTGTACCCCAGTTCTTGTATAAATAAATAAATCTTTAAAAAAAAAGGCTCTGTTACTTAAAGCAATATATAGATTCACTGCAATCACCATGGAATTAATCACATAGTGCAATCCTAGTGGAATTAATCATAGAAATAAAACAAAGATCATATTGACTTGGCACTACAAAAGACCCAAATAGCCAAGAGAAAAAAGCACAAAATGGAATTACCATACTCCCCAACTTCAAACTATACTACAAGATGATAGCAATTAAAATAGCTTAGTCCTGGAATTAAAGGACAACACACATCAGTAGAACAGAACTGAGAGCCCAGAAATAAATCCACATGTATATGGACAAATAATTTACAACAAAGGGGCCAAGAGCATATAATGGAGTAAGGAAAGTTTCATCAGTAAATGGTGCTGGGAAAACTGGAGCGCCATATACAAAAAACAAAACTACTACCTAATACCATGCACAGAAATTCATTCAAAATGGTTTAACAACTTGGATGTATTTCATGAAAAACATAGGCATTATGTCCCTTGACATTGGCCTTAAAAATGTCTTTGGGGATTCAACTCCAATGGCAAGGGAAACAAAAGGAATAATAAATAAGACAATATCAAAAAGTTTCTTCACGCAAAGTTCTTTACAGTGAAAAGAAACTAGGGGCCTCCTTGGTGGCACAGGGGTTAAAGACACAGCAATAGGAAGTTATTGCCAGTCACTGCAGCACGAGTTCGATCCCTGGCAGGCCAGGGAGCTAACACATATGGCTCAGCAGACCTCTACTGTTACTCCCTCTTCTCCCCTCAGCAGTGTATTTCAGTCAATCTGCCTGTTCTGCTCCCTACTCTGTCTCTGGTGAATCCTTTTACTACTGTCCCCCACCCCCCACGCCTCTGGCCTACACCATGCATAAATAAATGAATCTTAAAAAAGAACTAGTATCAAAATGAAAAGATACCATACTCAATGGGAGGAGATATTATCTGATGGGATTAATATAATAAAGAACCTATAAGGGCCTCCCTGGTGGCGCAGGTGGTTGAGTGCAGCACTGTTAAGCTGTCCACAGCCTCTGCAGTGCCGGTTGGATCCCCGCCGGCCTCGGAGCAACCCACATGGCTAGCAGACCTCTCCTGTCTCACCCGCTGCTCCCCTCAGCAGTGTATTTCAGTCAGTCTGCCTGTTCTGTTCCTCTCACCCTCCTGCACATCTGCCCTGTGCCCAGGTTCTTGTATAATCTTAAAAAAAAAAAAAAAAAAAAAAAAGAACCTATAAAAATAAAAAAATAACTCAAAAAAATAGAGAATCTGAATCGACACATCTCCAAAGACGACATACAAGTGGCCAATAGACACAGGAAAAGATGTTCATCATCTGTTACTAGGGAAATGCAAATCTAATCACAGAAGATAGCACCTCATCACTGTGAGAATGATTATTATACAAAAGACAACAAGTGTGGAGGGATACTGACAGAAGAGAATCATTGTACACTGGTGGGAATGTAAATTGGTACAGTAACAACTGTGGAAAACAGTATGGAGAGTCATCACAAAATTAAAAATAGAAGTTCCAAATCATTTAGTTGTCATACTTTTAGTTATTTACCTGAAAAATACAAAACACTAATTCAAAGAAATGTATGCACTCCCAAGTTGACTGTTCAATAGCCAAGAATTGAAAACAACTCAAATGCCCATCAATAGGTAACTGTTTAAAGATGTCATATGTATATGTAGCAATATGCAGGGGGGTACTATTTCAGCTATAAAAAATTGAAATCCTACCATTTGCAACAACATAGTGGAACTAGAGGGATTATGCTTATTAAAATAAATTAGACAAAGACAAATACCCAGTAGAATCTAAAAAACAAAGCAAACAGGGCCTCCCCGGTGGTGCAGCAGGTTGAGTGCAGTGCTGTGAAGCTGTCCACAGCCTCTGCAGTGCGGGTTCGATCCCCAGCCGGCCAGGGTGATACCCACATGGCATGGCAGACCTCTCCTATCTCGCCCACCACTCCTCTCAGCAGTGTATTTCGGTCATCTGCCTGTTCTGCTCCCCGCTTTGTCTCTGGTGAATTCTCTCACCCTCCTGCGCCTCTGGCCTGTACCCCAGCTCTTGTATAAAAATAAATCTTAAAGAAAAAATGGCATATGATCCAGCAATTCCACTCCTAGGTATTTACCCAAAGGACACAGAAACATCAATTCCAAAGAACACCTGCACCCCTATGTTTATAGCAGCACTATTTACAATAGCTAAGCTTTGGAAAAAGCCCAAATGCCCAAAAATGGATGACCGGATCAAGAAGATGTGGTACATATACACCATGGAATATTACTCAGCATTCAAAAAAGATAAACACATGCAATTTGCAGCAACATGGATGGCACTGGAAGGGATCATGCTCAGCGAAATAAGCCAAAAAGAAAAAGAAAAATACCGGATGGTCTCACTCATAGCAGGAATCTAGAGAACTTAAATAAGGGATCAGGAAAATGAATAACTATAAGAAAGTGAAAATCAAAATCAACAAAAAACTATGAACCAGAGACACTTTTTGGGGGGTGGGGGCCGGGAGGGGAGGGATTGGGGTCAGAATGGGGCATGTGCAGTTGTATGGGGGAATATAAAAATAAAATTTATTATTTAAAAAAATAAATAAATAAACAGAGATGCAACTAATTTTTAAATTAGTTGGTGTAGGGTAAAGAAAAATCAGGCTTTTCTGCCCTCCCGCCATCAGGATAGATGTGGGAACCCTGTGATCCTGAATGCGTGCCTGATGGCGGGCACCTGAAGTAGGTACACCTGTGCTAAGACTGTGCTTTTTAAGGGCAGCGTCAAGGGGACGCCAGGAGAAGCCGAAGCAGAAGCCGAAAGAGAACCACGAGAAGCAGAAGCAGAGAACACCAGAGAGCCCAGATAGAGTGAGGATTTGCTGGGGGCTGGGAGGACTGCCAGCCTCCCGGCCCCCCAGCACCCCTGCCTGCCATATGTCTGGTGAACCCCAATAAAAGACCTGCAAAATAGAAAATAAAAAATGCTGATGACAGTACAAAAAAAAAAGAAAAAATGGCAAACACACAAATAGACTCAGATGTAAAGAATTGATGGTTGCCAGAGGGATGAGATGTAAGACCATGAAATAGGTATAAGGGCTCATGAAATAAAAAATTCTGGTCATAAGTCATGGGCATACAGCACAGGGGATAAATTAATACTATTATATTAGCTTTGCGCCTCTCTGGTGGCACAAGGGGTTAAGCACCACACTATGAAGCAATCCGCAGCCTCTGCAGCATGAGTTCGATCCCTGGGCTGCCAGGGAGAAACCCACATGGCGAGGCAGACCTCTCCTGTCTTGCCTGCTGGCTCCCCTCAGCAGTCTGTGTCAGTCAGTCTGCCTGTTCTGTTCCCCATTCTGTCTCTGGTGGGACCTCTCACCTCCCACATCTCTGGCCTGTACCCCAGCTCTTGGATGCATAAGTAAACCTTTAAAAAAAAATTAGCTTTGTATGGTGACTGATGTTAACTAGACTTAATGTGGTGATCACTTGATGTATTCAGATAGCAAATCATTGTTATATACTTGAAACTATTATAATTGGTTAACATATACTAGGAAAAAACAAATGCTTTTTTCTTTTCCAAGACTTTAAAGATGTTGCTCCACTATCAACCTGCAATTCCTCTCTCAGTGAAAAATGTGTTACAAAAATGAAGGTGAAATATTCTTCTCAAACTCTCCAATCTTCTTATATACAGCCAGCATTGCCCTGATACCACAACCAGAGAAGGGTACTACAAGATAAATGTAGGCAAATATTCCTGATGAATATAGACATAAAAATCTTTAAAATCTTAGCAAACTTCCTTCAACAATATAATGAAAGGATCATTTACACTAACCAAGTTGTATCCATTCCAGTATGCAAGGACAGTTTAATATCTGCAAATTGATCAATTTTCAATTACAATGTTAATAAAGTTGATGAAAATTATATGATCCTCTAAGTGCAGAAAAAGCAGCTGAAAAAGATTCAATGGCCATTTGATAAAATTTCTCAATAAACTGAGTGTAGCCCTAGGGGTATACCGTAACATAATGCAGGCCATATATGACAAGGCAACAACTACCATCATAATCACTTGCAGAAAACCAAAAACATTTCCTCTAAGATTCAGAACAAGATATAGATTCTCACTCTGGTCCCTTTTATTCAGCTTAGTATTTAAGTCTATTCAGAGCAGTTAGACAAGAAAAAAATTACTCGGATCAAGAAGGAAGAAGTGTAAACTGTCTTTATTGCAGTTGACATATTTTATGTTGAAAATCCTAAAGATGCTATGAAAAAGACTGTCTGGAGTTAGCTTATAGAATCAGTATACAAAAATAATTTTTGCATTTCTCTACACTAAAAATAAAATGTAAGAGAAATTAAAGAAACAGTTCCATTTACTATTACATAAAAAGTAATAAAACACCCATTAATTAATTTGACCAAAGAGGTGAAAGACCTGTATACTGAAAACTATAAAACACTGATGAAAGCTACTGAAGACACAAATGGAAAGCTAATCTGTGCTTATAGACTAAAAGGATGTTGTTAAAATGTCCATTTTCCCCAAAGTTAAATATAGATTCAATGCAATCTCTGTTAAATATTTCATTAGCACTTTTCACAGAAATAGAAAAACAATTTAAAATTTGTATGTAAAATAGACAAAAGACATCAAATAGCCAAAGCAATCTTGAGAAGAAAAAGGTGGAAGTTTTACACTTCCTAATTTCATACAATAAGCTATAGGAATTAAAGCAGTCTGGTTTTCACATAAAATGATATATAGATCTATGGAACAGAACAGACCACCAAGAAATATATCCATACATATGGACTTGTTGACTATATGTGATCAATTTATTACAAAGCATCCAATAATATACAATAAAAGAACAGTGTCTTCAAAAAAATGTTCATTATCACCTGTCACAGTGCAAATCAAAACCACAATATCATCTCACACCTGTAGAGAATGACCTATATCAAAAAGACTAGAAACAACACTGTTGGCAAGGATGTGGAGAAAAAGGAACCTCTGAGCACTGCTGATGGGAATGTAGATCTGTCCAGCCACTAAGCATAACAATATGAAGATGCTTCAGCAAACACCCCTAGGTATCTATTTAATGCAAAAACACTAAATTGCAGCAAAATATGAGCTCCTGTGTTCACTGCAGCACTATTTACAATAGTTAAGTTATGGAAGCAATGTAAATGCTCAATAACAGATGAATTGCTTTAGAGGTTGTATATTTATACAATGAAATACTACACAGCAATTAAAAACGAAAATTTGCCAGAGTGGGGAGCAGAACAGGCAGATTGACTGAAATACACTGCTGAGAGGAGAAGTGGGAGAAACAGTAGAGGTCTGCTGAGCCATGTGGGTTAGCTTCTGGCCCGCCTGGGATCGAGCTCATGCTGCAGTGGCTGGTGATACCGTGCTACTGCTGTGTCTTTAACCCACCAGGGAGGCCCTAGTTTCTTTCACTGTAAAGAAACTGAGTGAAGAAACTTTGAGTGGAGAAAGCCATGGAAGTAAAAGAAATTAAATAGAAGAATAAAACAGTGATCTCAAAGATGAAAAAGAGAAAGGAAAGAGAAACAAAGGGGAGAAATGAAGCGATACTTCGAGAATTGACACCATGAAGAAAGGAAATATAAGAATCATAGGAAATCCCAGAAAGAGGAGAGTGAGACAAGGGAACTGAGAATCTCTTTAGGGAAATAGGGGAGGAGAACTCCCCAAATTTCGAGAAGGAAATGAATATAAATATACAAGCTGCAAAATTAACACCTAGATACTCAGATGAAAGGAAGAAATACACCAAGACACTTAACAGTAAAACTCCCAAGGGCCCAAGACAAAGGAAAAATAATGAAGTTGATGAGGTGGAAGAAACAGATAACCTATAAAGGAACACCTATTAGACTAACATTAGATCTCTCTAAAGAACCACTAGGGCAAGAAGAGAACAGAATGAACTATTCAAAATATTCCAAGAAAAAAAAGCCAGCCAAGAGTACTTTATTCTGCAAGGCTCTCTTTCCTGTATGCGAGAAAGATAAGAACCTTCTTAAAAAAAAGCTTAGGTATCTGCATCCATTAACCACCCCCTCAAGAAGTATTAAGAGAAGTCTTGGGAGCTAAACTAGAAAGGGGAACCAACACAAAGAACTAAGGAATTAAATGGAGCCACAGAGCTATGAACAAAATGGCAATGTCACTTATGTGTGAATAATCACTGTTAAAGTTAGTGGTCTGAACTCACCAATAAAAAGACAGTATATAGAAAAAGAACAACAAACAACAACAAAACCCATAAGCCAATAGGAGGAAGGAAACAATAAAAATCAAAGTAGAAATAAACAAAATAGAAATTAAAAAAACAACCCAAAATATCAATGAAATCAAATGTTGGTTCTTCAAAAATATAAAATAGACAAACTTCTAGCCAGAATCACAAAGAACAAAGAGGAGAAAACACAAATAAATAGAATAATAAATAAAAAAGGAGAAATTACAGCAGAAATCAAAAGAATAATCAGAGATTACTATGAACAGTTATATGCAAACAAGTTCAACAATTTAGAAGATACAAATTCCTAGAACTATACAATCATCCAAAGCTAGATATAGAAGAAATAGAACACATAAACAGACCAATTGCAAGCATTGAAATTGAAACAGTAATCAAAACCCTCCCCCAAAACAAAATCCCAGGACCAGACAGCTTCACAAATGAATTCTAACATTCAGAAATGAACTAGTGCCTATCCTACACAAACTCTTTCAAAAATTTGAGAAGGAAGGAATACTGACAAATATGTTTTATGAAATCAAAATTACACTAATACAGGCATGCAGACCTCTCCTGCTGCCCGCTGCTCCCCTCAGCAGTGTACTTCGGTCCTTCTGCCTGCTCTGCTCCCTGCTCTGGCTCTGGTGAATTCTCTCACCCTCCTGTGCTTCTGACTATACCCAGTGCATGTATAAATAAATAAATAAATAAATAAATAAGTAAATAAATAAATAAATAAATAAATCTAAAAAAAAAAAAAAAAAAAAAAAAAATACAAAATTACACTAATACCAAAACCAAAGAAAACACAAAAAAGAAAACTACAGACCAATCTCTCTAATGAATATAGATCCAAAAATCCTCAATAAAATCCTAGCCGTCAGAATCCAACAATGCATCAAGAAGATAACACACCATGAACTAGTGGGATTTATTCCAGGGACACATGGATGGTTCAACACATAAACAATAAGAAAAATCAAAACCATATAATCATATCAATAGATGCTGAGAAAGCATTTGACCAAGTTCAACATCCATTTATGATTAAGGCCCTTGAAATTCTCGGGATAGAAGGAACATACCTTAACATATAAAAGCCATATACGGCAAGCCTACAGCCATTATTATTCTCAACAGTGAAAAGCTGAAAGACTTTCCCTTAAGATCTGGAACAAGACAAGGATGTCCACTCTTGCCACTGCTTTTCAATATAATACTGGAAGTCCTAGCCAGAGCACTAAGACAAGAGAAAGAGATGCAAGGAATCCAAACAGGGTAAGAAGTAGTAAAACTACTACTCTTTGCAGATGATATAATATAGACAACCCTAATCATGCCACAAAGTAATTAATAAAACAATTTAGTAAAGTAGCAGGATACAAAATCAACACACAAAAATCAGTAGCCTATGTGTAAACAATCAATCTGAAGAAGAAAATCAAGAAAACATCCCATTTACTATGGAAACAAACAAAAAACCCCAAATACCTGTGAATAAACCTAACAAAGGTGGTGAGTTACCTATATAAAGAAAATTATAAAACATTGTTAAAAAAACAGAAGAAGTGGGCTTCCCTGGTGGCTCAGCAGTTGAGCACTGGGTTGCGAAGCTGCCAGCAGCCTCTGCAGCACCAGTTCGATCCCCGGCCACCAGGGAGGGTCCCACATGGCGTGCAGACCTCTCCTGCCGCCCGCTGCTCCCCTCAGCAGTGTAGTTTGTCACTCTGCCTGTTCTACTCTCCGCTCTGGTGAATTCTCTCACCCTCCTGCGCTTCTGACTGTACCCAGTGCTTTGTATAAATAAATAAATAAATCTTTAAAAAAAACAAAAACAAAAACAGAAGACACAAAGAAATGGAAAGTCATCCCTTGCTCATGGATTGGAGGAATATTAAAATGGCCATCCTACTGTGAGCAATTTACAGATTCAATGCTATTCCGATAAAAATTTCAATGACATTATTCAAAGAAATAGAACAAATATTGATGAAATTCATATGAAGCCACAAAAAGCCTCGAATAGCCAAAGGTCTCCTGACTAAAAAGAAAGAATGGAGGTGTCACACTCCCTGATTTCAAACTATACTACAAAGTATAATAAAATAGTATGGTACTGGAACAAAAACACACAGACCAATGGAATTGAATAGAAACCCAGAAATAAACCCACATATTTATGGACAATTAATCTTTGACAAAGGAGCAAAGAATATGCAGTGGAACAAGGACAGTTTGTTCAACAAATAGTGCTGGGAAAACTGGACTGCTACATGCAAAAGAATGAAGCTAGACTACTACCTCACACCATGCAGAAAAACCAACTCAAAATGGATAAACGACTTGAATTAAGACCTGAGACCATAAAATATATAGAAGAAAATACAGGCAAAACACTACACAACATACATCTCAGTAACATCTTTAAAGATACATCCCCCAAAGCAAAGAAAGTGAAAGAAAAGATAAACCACCATGATTACATAAAACTCAGAAGGTTCTGCACAGCAAAAGAGACACTAACCAAAACACGGAGACACCTTACTGATTGGGAGAAAATTTTTGCACACAATACAACTGATAAGTGACTGATCATAAAGATCTATGAAGAGCTCACAGGACAAGAAAAGCAAAGTAAACAATCAGTCAAAAAAAAAAAAATGGGCAGAAGAACTAAAAAGACACCTCTCCAAAGAGGAAATGCAAATGGCCAATAGGTATATGAAAACGTTGAACCTCACTTATAATCAGGAAAATGCAAATCAAAACCAATGAAATACCACTTTACACCAGTGAGAGTGGCACACATTAAAAAAACAGGCAAAACAAATGTTGGGGAGGATTGTGGAGGAAAAGGAACTCTCCTACACTGCTGGTGGGAATGCAAACTGGTCCAACCACTATGATCGTGGAGGTTCCTAAACTACTAAAAATGGAGCTACCACATGACCCAGGAGTTCCACTCCTAGGAATCTATCCAAAGGACACAAAAACATTAACTTAAAAGGATACCTGCACCCCCATGTTTACTGCAGCACTATTTACAATAGTTAAGACTTGGAAACAACCCAAATGCCCAAAAATAGATGGCCAATCAAGAAGATGTGGTATATGTACACAATGGAAAACTATTTAGCCATCAAAAAGATAAACTAATGCCATTTGCAGCAACATGGATGGAGCTGGAAGGGATTATGCTCAGGGAAATAAGCCAGAAGGAAAAAGAAAAATATTGGATGGTTTCACTTATAGCAGGAATATAGGGAGCCAAATAACAGATCAAGAAAAGAATAATTAAAAAATCCCACAAAATTAACAGGCAACTAAATCAGCGACATTCCACAGGGGAGAGCAGGGATCAAAACAAGAGGGAAGAGCACAAGGGACTAAGGGTGAATTGGTGATGGGAATTTTAAGGGGACAACATCTGAGAGGAGAAAGCAAACTGTGCAAAAATGAACAATGATTCAAAATATCTATAAATAAAACAACTTAATATTGCCATAAAATTTTTATATAGTTAAAAAAAGACACAGTATATAGCCGGATTAAGAAACAGAATCCAACCTTCTGCTGCCTCCAGGAAACACCTACACACCAAGGACAAACAGATTGAAAGTAAAGGGATGGAAAACAATCCTGCAAGCAAATGGCACCCAAAGGAAAACAGAAACACCCATACTTATATTAAACAAAATAGGTTTCCAGCTTTAAAAGATAGTAAGAGACAGGGATGAGCACTGTATAATAATCTAGGGAATACAACGGGATAACACTCATCAATATATACTCACCAAATAAAGGAGCACCAAAATACATTAGACAACTACTGTCAAATTTGAAAAGACATTGGAGAAAATACATACTTGGGTGGAGACTTCAATACCCCACTCTTACCAATGGACAGATCAACAAGACAGAAAGTAAATAAGAAGACAGTTGCCCTAAACAAAGAGCCAGACAAAAGCTGAATACACATTTTTCCCAAGTGCACATGGCTCATTCCCTAGAATTGACTGCACATTGGGTCACAAGATGAACATCAACAAATTCATAAAGATAGAAATCATGCCAAATATCATCTCTGACCATAAAGGTATCAAGCTAGAAATCAACTACAAAAAGAAAACAAGGGAATACTTTAATGGAAACTGAATAATATACACATGGAAACTGATTAATACACTACTGAACGACCACTGGGTTAATGAGGAAATTAAAGAAAAATCAAAAAAATACCTTGAAGCAAATGACAATGAAGAAATAACCTTTCAGAATGTATGGGATGCAGCAAAAGCAGTTCTAAAAGGTAAGAATATAGCAATACAGGCCCACATTAAGACACTATAAAGAGCCCAAACAACCAACCTTGTCTCCCATCTCAAGGAAGTAGAAAAAACAAAAAAATCCAAAGGCTAATAGAAAGAAATAGAAGAGCAGAAATAAATGAAATAGAAATAAAAAAAGACAATTCAAAAGATCAATGAAACCAAAAGCTGGTTCTTTGAAAATAGACAAACCTTTAGCTAGGAATACTAAGAAACCACAGGAGAAAGCTCAAATATATAGGATCAAAAATGAAAGAAGTTACAACAGACACAGAAATTCAGAGGCTAATAAGTGATTACTATAAACATTTATATGCAAACAAAATCAATCAATTATATGCAACAAAATCAGCATTTATATGCAAACAAAATCCTAGATGAAATGGGCAGATTATTAGTATTATAAAATTATCCATGACTGAATAGGGAAGAAAAACCTGCACAAACCAATTACAACAAGGAACTTGAAAGAGCAATCAAAACTCTCCCAAAAAAACAAAAGTCTAGGGCCATATGGCTCACATGTGAGTTCTGCCAAACCTTCAAACACAAACTAATACCTATCCTGATCAGACTTTTTCAAAAAAAAAAAAAAAAAAAAAAAAAAAAAATCAAGAAAGGAGGAATTCTTCCAAACACATTTTATGAGGCCAACATTACTCTAATATCAAAAACTAAAGAGAGCTAGCACAAAGACAGAAAACTGCAGACCAATCTCCCTAATGAACACAGACACAAAAATCCTCAATAAAATCTGAGCAAACTGAATCAACAATGCATTAAAAGATTATACACCATGACCAAGTGGGATTTATACCAGTAACATCAGTATGGTTCAACATCTGAAAAATCAATCAATATAAAATAACACATCAACAAAAAGGAGAGAAAAAAACCACATAATATCAATAGATGCCAAGAAAGCATTTGATAAGATTCAGCATCCATTTATGATGAAAACACTTGAAAGACTGGGGATAAATGGAACCTATCTTAAAGTAAAAGTCAGATAGGCTAAATCCACAGCTAGTATCATTCTCAATGGTGGAAAACTGAAAGCCTTTCCACTAATATCTGGCACAAGACAAGGATGTGCACTCTCATCACTACAATTCAAAATAGTATTAGCAAGAGCAATTAGGCAAGAGCAACCAATAAAAGGAATCGAATTTGGGAATGAAGTAAAGCTATCATTATTTGCATGTGATATGATAATATAGTGAACCCAAAGATTCCATGGAAAAGCTAACTGAAACATTAAACCAGTTCAGCAAAGTGGCAGGATACAAAATCAACACACAAAAATCAGTTGCCAGAATAACTATAAGAAAGTAAAAATCAAAATCAACAAACAACTATGAACCAGAGACACTCTATGGAGGGGAGGGGAAGGATTGGGGTCAAAATAAGGGGGTTGCAATTGTATGGGGAATATAAAAATAAAATTTATAAAAAAAAATCAGTTGCCATTCTATATACAGTGAACTAGAAGAAGAATTAAGAAAGCCACCCCATTTACAATCTCACACAAAATAATTAAATACCTTACAAGGGAGGTGAAGGACCTTTACAAGAAAAATTATAAAACATCATTAAAAGAAACAGAAGACACAAATGGTTGGAAGAATCAACATTGTCAAAATGGCCATTCTACACAAAGCAATTTCTAGATTCAATGCTATCCCAATAAAAATTCCAATGGCATTCTTCAAAGAAGTAGAACAAAGATTACTAAAAGTTACATGGAACCACAAAACACTTCGAAGAGCCAAACCTCTCTTGACTAAAAAGGGAAAAAATGGAGGTATCACTTCTGGACTTCAAATTATACTATAAAGCCATAATAATTAAAACAGCCTGGTACTTGAACAAAAATAGACACACAGCCCAATGTAACAGAATTGAGAGCCCAGAAGCAAAACCATGCAGTAATGGACAACTAATATATGACAAAGGAAAGACTATTCAAGAAATGGTGCTGGGAAAATTGGTCTGCCACATGCAAAAGAATGAAAGTAGACCATTATCTCACACAATCCACAAAAATCAACTCAAAATGGGTAAAAGATTTGGATGTAAGACCTGAAACCAGAAAATGCATAGAAGAAAACACTCCATGACATAAATTTCAGAAACATATTTGCAGACTCATCTCCAGGAATAAGGGAAATAAAGGAAAAAAATGAACAAATGGGACTATATTAAACTTTTAGTTTCTCTACAGCAAAGAAGACAGTGACCAAAACAGAGACACCCTACTAAATGAAAAAATATATGCACACTATACATCTGATGAGGGATTGATATCAAAGATCTACAAAGAGCTTATACAAATCAACAAAAAAAACCCAAATAACCTTTTATACTAAATGGGTTGAATAGGCATTTTTCCAAAGAAGACATGTAGATAGCTACAGACATATGAGAAGATGCTCATCATCACTGATTATCAGGGAAATGCAGATCAAAACCACAATGAGATACCACCTCATATCTGAGAGGATGGCCCATAAAAAAACAAAACAAAAAAACCCACAAACAATAAGGTTGGAAACAACCTAAATGCCCCAGAACAGATGAGTGAATCAAGAAGATGTGGTACATATACACAATGGAATACTCAGCAATCAAAAAAGATAAACTCATGCCATTTACAGTAACATGGGTGGAACTGGAAAGATTATAGGCAAAGTGAACCAGAAGAACAAAGATAAATAACAGATGGTTTCAGTTATATGTGGAATCTAGAGAAATCAAGGATCAAAGACAAACTGTAAGACTGACCCTAGAAAGCAGACTGTAGATCTGAGACAGTCAGGATGGGAGGGAGAGCAGAGAACCGGGCAGGGCGGGGGAGGAGCACGGAGGAGTGTGGCGGTATGGTGGGGGGCTGGTATGGTGGGGGGCTGTGGGCACTTTGGTGGTAGGAAAACTATGGTCACTGCACCTTCGGGGAGAAGTCCCATGTTGTGACAAAATAAACAAGAATGTTTAAAAAAGAAAAAGAGTGCAGTATGATTTTACTTATATCTGGATTCTTAAAAAAAAAAATCCAACTTATACAGAGAACAGAGAACTGTATTGTAAAGTTTACACTATAAAGCGGGGTACGACTTGCAGGTAGATTGTGATAAAGATACATACTATAAACTCTAAAGTCAAACAACACAGTAAGTTATAACTATTATGAGCCAAGAAAGGAAATAGACAAAATTATTTTTAAAAAGTACTCAATCAAAAGACTCCCTGTGCCCCCCCATAAAAAAGAGGGCATGGAGGACAGAATAGCAAGATGGTAGACTTAAAACAAACCTTAGCAATAAATGCACTAAATGTAAAGGATTTAAACCAGAGGTTAGCTAGCTTTCTAAAAAAGTCCAAACAGTAATTATTTAAAGTTCACTCGCTAGGAAGTTTGTGTCCCAAGTACATAACTCTACTTTTGTGGTAAAAGAGCAGCCACAGGCCCTATATAAATGCATGAGGGTGACTGCAGCCCAATAAAACATTTACAAAACAGGCAGTCCACAGGACTGCAGCTTACGAATCCCTAGTTTGAATGCTTCAATTCAAAGGCAGAACTAGATTGCGTGAAAAAGCAAGCCCCAAACATATGCTGCCCACAAAAAATACTTTAACACACACCAATAAAAACAATGGAAAAAGATGTAGCATGCCAATATGAACTGAAAGAAAGCTAGAGCACATGTTAATATTAGCCTAAGTATATTCTAGAACAGGAAGAGCAAAGAGGAAGAGGGCTGCATCCCACCCACCATCTGTGTTTGTACCATCTGCAAGCTAAGAATGGTTTTTATATTTGTTAAAAACAAGACAACAGCCTCAAAATGGAGCCTTTTATACTAAGCTTCATGTCACCAAACCAAGATTTAATTTACTTTATTTACAGTTTTGGCTCTCCCCAAAATGCATTCTTAAATCAGTCAATCGAGAATCACCTGGTCAGCATGAGTGAAGTGATCAGCCTAAGGCCTGACCATCCCCTAAAGGAAACTTGCCATAACCGACCTGCTTTTTGTCTACTCTAACTTCTTTCGTCCTGCTTCTTCGCCTATAAAAGTCTGTCATTATGTGCAGCTCCACAGAGCTCCATTCTCTCTGCTACACTGGATGGTGCCCATTTCATGAATTGTCGAATAAAGCTAGTAGAATCTTTAAAATTTATTCAGTGAATTGTTTTAACGTTCTTTAAGACATTTTGTGACGTGAAAATCATAAAATTCAAATTTCAATGTGCATAAATACAGTTTTAGTGGACCGCAGCTATGCTTCCTCATTTATGGATTGTCTGTTTTTAGCTACAACAGCAGAATTTAGTTGCAACAAAGAACAATTGGTCTATATAGTTGAAAATACTTAATATCAGGCCTTTTATGGAAAACAATATGCCAAAAAGCTCAATTTAATCCACCCTTGAAATTCCCTTTTTTTCCTAAAAGGCCACAACATTACACAAACTACAACTTGGAAGCGGCTGGCCCCCTGCCTCCTATTCCACATGGCAAGGACCCAATCTTGTCCTGTTTAGGCCCTTACCTTGGTACGGCAGACCTTTTGCTGGGAGCTTAACCTTCGTTGGAGCGTCTCAACGCTGATCGCCAAGTCCAGAGTCTGGTGCTCAGCTTTTTCTGCCCTCCTGCAGGAGACAAGAGCCTTTTCTTATGCAGCTAAGGACGCCCTGGACTTTCCCATAATGCTTTCAATTGGCAATTAATTGCTCTCAGCTTTTTCTAATCTATTTCCAGCAGGCCAAATTTAGCAACAGCCACACCTGATTGCATTATCCTGTTAGTCTGTTGTTCCAAATTCTCAAACATCTGATACACAACTTTAGCCAAGGTATTCCTTTCCACCGGCACACCATTTCAGTTTATCACCAAAGAAAAGTGAACGATTGGCCCGCCTTGCTGTCCCAGGGGCTACAGGTGCTCAGTCTATCACCAGCAGTGGGGTCCTCACTACAGCAGGGTGGTGAAAGACCCAGCTCAGAATCTCACTTCAGGGGCTTCTTCCCAGGAACACATGAGGTTAGGGTTGCCTGGTGTTGCCAATAGAAAGACGAGCCCCTGTTAAATATGCATTCCAGATAAACAATTTGTTTTTGTTTTTACCCTACATGTGCCCCCCGTCACACCTGGGATGTACTTATACTAACAAAATTTTGTTGTCGTTATCTGAAATTAAAATTGAGGCAGGCATCCAGCATTTCATGAGGCACTCTGAGAGCTCGGGTTCTTCTGGGAAGCCAACCCAGATGGAGGTTAGCCAGCAGGAAGTCATTAAAAGTGTCCGTGGAATCAATACCTGTGAAAGGGAGAAGGCGGCAGAAGCGGCAAGAGGAAAAGTCAGTCTGGGTGCAGGCCAGTGACAGACTTGGTGGAACCACAGGGAACCCCAGCACGAGGATGGCCACTCTAGCGAAGCTCCAAGTTGACCCACCATCTAGACCTTTAATACTCACACAGCGTCATCTGGATGAAGGGGCGTGACCTGGGGGCGGAGGTGGCTGCAGCCCGGGCCCCTCCTGAGGGCTGACAGCTGGAGTTTATGGGCTGACAGCACTCCCAGCACCAGGGCCAAAATATCTTCCCTGATGTGGAATCCAAGTGCTGAGTGCAACACAGGCCCACTACATTTGTAGAGAGAGAGGGTTAAAACACCGAGTAGAGAGAATAGATGATTTTTAAGGATTTTTCTACTTGAGCACCTCTGATTAAGTAAAATAATGTGTGCAAAATGAAGGGACTGTGGCGTAGAGGGGGTGAGTACCAAATAGTGGCTATTTTGAGATCTCTTAAAACTTTGGACCACTGGCGCTGGTACTTTTTAGAGTAACAATAGGTGCTGGATATGGGCATTTATATTCACCTGCCGGAAGGTGGTGACTGGCATCATTGTGTTGAAAAATGTCTTTGTTGTGGTGTGTTCTCTGCCCGAATAGGCTGGGTTTGGTGTTTGCCTTTAGAAATAGCTCTTTTGGAAGAAATGCCTCTAAAAAATGTTCAAAGTTAGTGATTTTTATTTTCCAATAATAGAGATCAGATCATTCCTTTGGAAGTGCCAAAGTATGGTGGGAACGTGATTATAAAGTCAGGAAACAGTATCTGCTCTTGACTCTGGCACTGAGGGGCTGTTGGGTGAATTACTCACTTTCTCTGACCTCACTTTCCTTGATTCAAAAACACAGGTTGGACTGGGTATTCTGTAAAGGTTCTACCTAGTGTTGACGTCTAATAGTCCTGTGATTGTGTGTGTGGTCTCTTGGCAACTGTGCTTGAGACACTGACATTTCTAGATTGCTAGACATAAAAATCTGGTGATTTTAGAATTCTTTAGATTTCAGAAGAATAGTTTTTGAGGTTGGTTGCAGCAGATTGGAGGAAAAAGTAGTGAGACAGATTAATTTCATTCTTATTTTAAATCTTACAATGATTGGCTCTAAGACTGGTTATCTTTAAATCACATACAAGCTAAATGGTCCAATTAAAGGGGAAAGACTACTTTTCCTTGTGAACTTTTTTCTCCTTTTGCTTTTGTAATATTTTAATTGCAAGAGTTATCAGCAGCACATGCTTAGCTGTCAGTAACGGACAATTCTAGGGAAGGTTCTAGAGAAGTCCTACAGGTCAGTGTAGCAGATTCCTAGACTCTCTTTTCAGGACTTGAATACAATTCAGTTGTAAATTTGCTGTCTAACTAAGAGGTCATTTTGTGGTGGTGTGAAGTGTTAACTACCTAATCAAACAGATGAGCAGATAGAAGCTGTTGATCCTGTAACCCTGACCCGTTCCCATAGCCCTTCTAATAAGGCCATGAGAACAACAGGTGGGCTGTCCCTGTAGGGATGAAACATAAAGAAGAAATAAGCATAATTTATCAAGAATCGTATACTTTCAGAGCATTTCTCATTTTACACAGAAAAATAAAAACAGGTAAGTAACACTACTATATGCATATTACAGATGAAACAGAGGCTGGGAGGTAATTAAGAAACTTGCCCCGAATCACACAGATCTGGTGTTAAATTTTTGTTGTTTTTTTTATTTTTAGCCCAAAACATTATTTCCCTTTCAGTTGCCTTGCCTATACAAATAAACTAACAATTCTTCACTGCATTTATGTCTCTATTTATATAGTTCTATCAGTAGTTACTAGTTTTATATTCTTCATGTTTTCCTGTAGGGAAATCTTAATGATTTCCCTGTATTCTGAAGTAGCTAGCAGATCGTGAGAGTTTCACTAGAGGAACAAGTAATACAGTTCTATAACATTGCTTTGGGTTGTTATTTTTTTCTTTTCAGTATTACATGGAAATTACTAAAAGAGAAAAATAAAAATACACGTGTTTCAACATGTGTTTATGTTTAGCAATGATTACTTTATTGACTAAAGTTAAATAAATTACAACCAAAAAAAGAGACATTTGCCATTATTGTTATTCATAATTGTTCAGAATCTGTGGTTACAGATTGGAAATTATGGCTTTTAATGATGTGGTACACAAGCTTACAGCAGCTGGATAAAAACTGAAAAGCCCTATCACATACTACTCCGTCAGGTGGTTTGATTTCAAATAGTCACAGCCAAAAGCACTCCGTGCAGTTGGAAAATGACACCTGGCTCTTCAAGAATCAGAGTGTCTCATTTGACTTTTCACCTTGCAGCCTTGAAGGTAAAAGTGGGGAAAAGTGTCTAAGATCATAATTCCTCATTTTAAAACTTTCACCCAGAACGCTTTCTCTGTCCTCACACCTGGCTGAGTGATGTGCTGAGACTACAGTCACCTGCATGGCTTCAATAGGACAAGTAATCAGTAAAATGCTGTGGAACAGCGTGTGACCTACCTTTGAGGTCAGGAGAGATGGCTTTATTTACTTTCCAGTGGGAAGCTAAGCACTTTAAAGAAAAATTAGAGAATTATCTGACATCAGAAGTGCAGACAGATAAAAAGTGCTTTGAGAGCAACTTTGCTTATAAGTGACAATGCAAACTGCTAAAACTACATCTTAAAAACATGAGGCTGTACATTCTATTTCAGCAGTGAACCCAAATCTTTTTCTTTAATGAAGTACTGACAAACTTTCAACCATACTGGAACCATATTACTTTACATTATTACCCATGGAACCTTGTACAAGATTCAGCTGTTCCTATACTACTCTGCCATAGAGGGGAAAAAAATCCCAGTCAGAGCTGTTCTACTAGTGAGTCTATGATTTCTCATCCACAATGAAAGGAGCCAAGGAAGATGACTCTATCAAGACTGGGTTTTCTAAAACTTTTTTCAAAGAGAAATATGTGCTAATTCCAACTACTCTTTTTGTACTTATTTGCCATACATAAATCAGTTTAATATATATATATATATATACTATCACTATTACTAATACAATTATTACTATGAAATTATACTCATATCCTGTGTCTAGAAACATCAACACATATATTTAAATACTTAAAACAAAAACAACTAGCTATATTAGACACATTGATCTTGAACATGAAACTCTCAATTACTTTGTTACAAAACATGACTCTGAAAAGAATGTTTTTTAAAAGCTGTGAGGACATGACACAATCTAATTAAAAAGTATAAGGGGGTGGGGAGAGAGGAGTTCTACATACCCATTATTTTGAACACACAACAACAAAAAAGTCCCTAACAGTGGCCTAATTATTTTAGGAGGTGGGGGAGTTAAATTTATATCCCTCAAGTTTAAAAATGTTTCTATTAATAAGGTATAAAACCATGACTCAGAGCCATTGAGAATGGATTTGGACCCAGTGAAAAAGTTTCAGAAGCTCCTTTCCAGCACACACATGTTCAGTGAGGCCAAACTGCTGGAAAATCCTTCATAAGAGTTCCCCTTGGTCCTCTTCCCAGATGCAGAGCTCATGACTTACAGCTCCCCTGCTATACCCAGTGGCCCTGCCTGAACCTGGGCCAAAGGATGTTTGAAGAACTGATCTGGCAGAAAATATATGATTTCAGGGCATTTAGAGCAAGTCGAACAGGATTTTCTTTTGGCATCCAAGGGGCGATTGCATCCTCTAAATCTGCTTTAAGGACGGCCACTTAATTTTAAGCTGTTCTCATCCTGGCCTTCTACCAAAAACTCAAACCATGTAAAGTGCTACTTCTTAGCCTGGAACAAAACACACACAGGTTCTGGTGAGCAAATAGGCTTTGTGGGACATTTCTCAATTTTATGGCAGCTACTCAACTCCACCATTGTAGGACAGAAGCAGTCACAGCCTGTAATACACAAACACATAGCATCACCTGTTCCAATAAAAATTTATTAACAAAAACAGGTAACGGGCTGGCTTTTCTTTTGGGCCACGGTTTTCCAGTCTCCACTACAAATAGTGCCTCTCTTCTGAAAACTGCGCAGTGATTCCCACAGGCAGCCAGATGGATGCCCGCCCACATCACTCAGCGCTGGAGAGCGGAGGCATAGCTGGGGGGAGGAAGCCAGTGACACCCCAGGAGTTGGCCGCTGTGACCACTGCTGCAAATCAGCCTGATCAGAAATGGAGAGGCACCTGGAAGGGCTCGTTTCTGTTTCACTAGGAAACCTGAGCATGTAACTGGCTGTTCCTGGCTTTTGCTAATCTTGGAGCAGAAAGGAGGAGCTGAGGGGACTGGCCTTTCACGGCACTGTGGTGATGCAGATGCAGAGAAAGGGAGTCAACTATGGGTAACAGGGTATCTCAAGGCAGGGTCAATGCAGCTTCCCAAGGCACCAAATCTGAGTGAGCACTATGAAGTTCCTTGCTCAAGCAGTTGGGCTGATCAACACGTGCCCAGCACATGGCTGAAAAACAAACAAGAACCCAAATTACAGCAAAGTTTCTTAGTGTACCATCAGGCAAAAGGTTTAAAATTCACTGAAGGTGGAGGAACCCTTACCAGTCCTGTCGGCCAGCCCTTCTAGCTGAGGAACCCCCAGGAGGGAGGCGGAAGGACTAGGGCAGGTAACAAATCAAGGCCTGAGGATTCAGGCCAGAGGAATCGCTAAATCTTAGTCATTTCAACTTCCAATCTGTTGCTACTTTCTCCTAGAGAATCTGAATTTGAGAGATTTTTGCCAGCCATATAAATAGGCATGTCATGAAATAAACAAGCAAAGTACCTGGCTACCCTTAAAGACAAGTTTTCTTTGGGGATTGATATAAATGGTCCCAGAGAATATCTGAAATTTGCTGGGATGAGCAGCAAGCATCCCATCACTGCTTTAATGTCTCTGACAAGAAACGCACAGGATAAAGCATTAAATGGCCATCTTCCCACGAATATAAGTGCTGGTCTCTCATATTGTATGATAACATGGCAAGCACAGACTGGGAAGTTCTTAAATCAAAGTTTGCATTGATCTGTTTCCCTCCTAACAAATCAAAGGCAAATGTTATCCTCATATCTTTCGTGTCTGTGACATAGAGAATCCCACGGGCAATGAAGGCGTTACCGGCCTTGGACTTGGGGTACGTGGTATTGATGTGCTGCACCACAGAAAATGTCCTCTCGTCCAGCTGTGCTACAAGAATGCTTGAGCCATCCACACTGGAAGCATAGATAATCCAAAGGCCCTTTTCATCTACAGCTAAATTGAAGTAAGTCTTGGAATTTGCAAAGAGGTATTTTCGATCAAAATACAAGGCGTTTTCAAGCTTCAGAGTTTGGGAAGTTTCTTTGCCAAATTCAAATCTGAAATGTGTAAAGAAGTAAATATGAGTCGCCATCCTTGTGGAAAAGGGTGATTTTCTAGAATATTTTTTCTGATGAGTTCCCAGGTCATGCCCTTCTGCAGGTGCAACCACAGTGCTGTGGGCAGCAAGACGTGAAGGACAGTGACTAGCTTGGCTAACAGAGGAAACAGGAGGCCGCAGCGTGGTGGAAGAGAGTGGACCCCCAGAGGCAGAATGAACTTACCTCTAGGTGTCCACTCGCTAGCCAATTAACCCTGGGAAAATTCCTTACACTCATGATTCCTCAGGTATTTGTTGACCTCCTGAAATGCCCTTTCAAGGACTTTTAGAGGTACAGTGGGCCTTAACAGATGATGTAGTCCAGTCCTTTCATTCCACAAATAAAAAAGGGGGAAGTGACATGTCCAGGAATATAAGATGTAATAGACTTAGTTTTCTCTAACTCCAAGCCTGGGAGTTCTTCCGTTACTCCATACTGGGATTTTAAAACAAGAATTTCACAGCAGTCTAAAGAAGAAAGTTACTAGCGAGAAGAAATCGATTTTCTTTTCAGGTTAAGTGACCGGATGAATTTAGGTATGGCGTGGAATCCCAGGCCTCTCAGCTCCCGGAGGCTGAATGACTGGGCAGATTCCAAATCTGGGTTTTTTCCAAAAAGTAATGATTATTCAAAAGGTACCTGAGCCCAGGGATAAAAATTCAGGGACATTAGGCGGAAAGAAGCACTAGAGGGTGCCATTGAGCAACAAAAGGAAAGTAAAATGTGTGATTCTGGCTGTGATTGGAGTATAGAAACTTGAAGCCATAAAGCCATAAAGCCTGAAGTCAGTTTGAATAGAAATCAGGGAAGTGAGCAAGGGCTTGAAAGGCGGTCCTGCCACCTCAGCTCACAGCTCTCCTTCCTCTGAACGCCTGGGGTTAGTACCGCCATTTGCCCCATCTGGTACTGGCTGCAACAGCTACATGTTTCCAGTCAGAAACATGCAGCAGGCCCTCGATGCGGGCCTCCTGACCTGTGCATCATGCAAGTTTAGCTTTATCAGAAGACATTTTCTAGGGCTCACTCACCCCATAATTCCCCTACCACCTCCACCCTATAGATATGACAGCAAGGAGCCACAGGATTAAATCAGGAGAAATGTCATGGGAAGGTGGTGTCTGGGGTGTGGTTTCTGAGAGGTGCTGGGTCAGCTGTCCTTTTCTGTTAGCACAAGATTCTTCCCAAGTGAGGGGGCAGGGGAGATGTTGAGAGGAGGGGGGAGTCTGGAGGAGGAGGACAGCAAGCAGGGGATGCGCAATGCGTCTGAGGTGGCTGGTTTAACCGCACAGGACACTAGGAAGCTGTCCCATCCCAACCTGTGCCACCAGTGACCTCACTGGGGAGGTGGGGGGCAGACACCCAATCCTCCCTCGAGGGCTTTTTTAAAAATATATATATATATATTTATTTATTTATGTAAGAGCTGGGGTACAGGCCAGAGGCACAGGAGAGTGAGAGGATTCACTAGAGATAGAGCGGGGAGCAGAACAGGCAGACAGATCAAAGACACTGCTGAGGGGAGCAGCGGGCGAGACGGGAGAGGTCTGCTGCGCCATGTGGGGATCTCCGTGGCCGGTGGGGATTGTACCAGCGCTGTAGAGGCTGCAGACAGCTTCACAGTGCTCGGTCAACTGCCTGCGCCACAGGGAGGCCCCTCCCTCGAGGTGTTGCCCCTTGTTTGAGGTGACTAGGACCACAGTTTTCACTCCACGATGCCGGAGCTGTTATTTCAGAGAGTGGCCCCGCTGGAGGGCTGCAGGGGCTCCCATCCATCTTTTTATTTTGATGTAGGACACAGAGGTGATGTCTCCTGTTCAACGCCATGGAGTGAGTAGGCAGGACAGTTAGAACCTGAGTCCACGGTTCTCTTGATTTGCTCAGAATGACCTGCTTTTGCCTCTAAAGCCCAGAACTGTATTTCTTCTTGAACCACGAAGACCAAACTTCAGTAAGTCTCGTGAAGGGCAGCAAGAGTTGGCTGCTGCCCTGGGCACAGTCTACCCAGGCGACCACTTCCCTGTCCCTGGGGAAGCAGAGGGAGGCCTGGCAAGGTCTCCAGGGCTCCACTGGGATGACAGTTCGGTGTGAAGGCCTATACCCCTGGGTAGCGCTGCAGTCCCTCGTCAGTGATCTTGGCTATGACGTGAAATGCTTTTTCAGAACAAAACCGATTTGAGGGGCAGAGGATGACACCTTCCTGAAAGAGGGAACTCTGAGTGCTGGCTGCTTTTTTTTAAAGCAGGAGAAAACTGCAGCCCTTACCACTCAGGCCCTGTCCCTCTGGCTCTGACCTTATTCTTAGTATCTAGATCAGCAACAAATGCAGCCCCCAGGCAGGTGTGGGACTTGGGGCTCAGTCATTGTGGTCTGTGGTTCATTTGGTCAGCAAACTCTGCTTGACGTCTGACAGTGAGCTAGGCCCTGGGGACAGGGATGGGAACACAGTCCTCAGCCCCAGCCGGTAGCTCACAGGTAAACCAGACCACTACTCAGGAGGTGGTACCACCGGGGATGCTTGGAAAGGTGTTGTGCCTCCCTCCACCCTGAGACTCACCTCACTATGGTGTTGGAGCCTCCTTTGTGGTAGTAGAGAGAGCTGTTGTGAACGGTATGCCCGCAGCCATGGAAATAATACGGGAGGTGGATGAGTGTGTAACTGCCATTCAACAGAGAGGGCTGGTCACTGAACTCCTTCACCCTGATGCCTGCGGGAGGGAGGCCAGGAGGGGCTGTTACTGGGCTGCTCTGACAATCAGCTCGGCAGGTAGGGGGTGGGGAGTCAAAAGGAGGGTAGCTTTAAGGGTCCCGGTCCAGCCTGAAGAGCTCAGAGTCCCAAACTCAAAGTCCAGCTCACTTCTACGGACTCCGGAACTGTCTTTCCTACACAGTAGCCACCGAGTCGGCTTTGATCCTCCCAGGGAAACTGAATCACCCTTCCCCATCCGAGTCCAGGTGGCTGAGGACATTTTCTATCAGCCCCACGTAGGCCTACATAGCAGGAATCGCTAATACTGGCAACTGTTCATCACCTCCTGCCTCCTGGGTTCCACAGCAGCACCTGCTAATTCACACAATTCCTCCTTCTTTTTGAGCCACAGCTGGTGATCCGGGCAGCCCCTACCAGCCCACCGCTTCACTTTCATGAAATAAAGAAGCCCCTCTCAGTTGCGTCCCTGGCTCTGGGGATGGCCAGACCCCTTTGGAAGGAGGACACTGCCACCACCACCGGCCACTCCTGACCATAGGCCATGGGCAGTGTGACGAGGGTCGGCCTCAGCTGCCTGTGAGATAACATACCGCCTAACCCCACCCTGTCCAGCAGATAAATGAGAAAACATCCACCCTGCCCCCGGGAGGGGTATCAGCTTTTGAGATAGATAGTGCAAAAGATTTCCCTTCTGACATTTCTCCCGCTATATCATTTGGGATTTCATAAGGTCATGATGCTCTTTCTGGACTGTTTGCCTCAAACTGGATAAACCGAGCTATACCCAGCAGCAGGGAGTTGAGATTCGCAGAGATTGAATAAGCCTGGAGGCAGGTCACAGATGAAAGATACAATTATGACACCGAAACCGGCTATCTGACAAGTGAAAGTACCTGAAAAATGCTCGGTCACCCAGATCCGTTCATCGCTCTTGTTAGCAGATTCTCTGATCCAAGTCCCAAATGTCTCTGCAACTTTCAGCACCTGCGTGGGCTTTCCGATGGACGCGATCATGGATTCTAGGGAAAGAGGAAAAAGGACAGCTGCTAATGATGACTTGCAGACAGCCAATTTTGGAATTAGATGCTTTGTTTCTCTACCTGCTTGTGGGGAAAGGTGTCCATTGACTTTCTCATCAGCTTTTCCGACCAGAGTGTCATCATTTGGTATAGCACACGTCTCCCCTGGAACAACAACCACAGTCAGAGCAAGGATGGGGGGCACAGTGCGAGCTGCGTGTCTCCAGTGCTGTTCCCCCCTCCAGTCCCCAGAGCATCCCTTTGGACTGAGGCACCTTTTCCTTGCCCAGTGAGTTCCCAATGTGCTTTTCAGGACCACAGTTGCTAAGAGAACGCAGCCCAAAGAGGATGTCAGCATAAGGGAACACGTGGCTGAACCTGGCCACTCATGCCCTCAACGACTGGGGGGAAAGAGAGGCTGGCTGTCACTTTCCTCGCCTCTCTGTGGTTTTCTGGATGGATTTCCACTTTCAGGGAAGTGTGAGGGAGCAGGCTCAGGAGGGGTGGCCCACTGTGTTCTGCTACCTGGGGCACAGCTTCTCGATGGGGTCACCTGATGACAGTTGGCTTGAGGCTATACCTAAGCTGGGGTTCATCCTCCTTGGTTTGTCACCTTTCACTTAACAGTTCAGACCGCTGGTGAAGAGGTGGCTCTAGGAGGCAGAAGCAGGGAAGGAGAAAGGGAGGAACATGGCCAGTGCAAGGGTGGAGGGAGTGGACTGCAATGAGGACGCTGGCCTGGGTTAGGCGAGGGCAAGTTGCACTTTCTGGGAAAGGCCATGTCCTCTTGTCTGGACAAATTCTGAGGAGTTCGAATCTCCCTGTGGTTTGCTGATTAGAAAGGTACATCTTTATTGTCATCAGGGAAGTGCAGAGAAAAATCTGGTGTAGTTTCTTTATCTGTAAAATAAGGGAAGGGGCCCTTTGTGATCTGGAAGCTTCTTTCTCTCTGGCTGGATGAGCCTGTGTGTCTCTGAGGAGAGCAATCTGGGGCCCTGTTCCCACTCCCCCACATGCAATCCCGCTGCCTCTGAGTTTCATCTGCAGTTTTTGCTCAGGAATTTGGACTTTGCACAAGAAAAGGACAGAGAGATCCTCCTGTTCTTAGTCAGGAGAAAAGGCTCTCATTAATTCCTATTATGCCAACCTGCTTCTAAAGCTGTGGGGGCTGGAGGGTGGGGGTGTCTAGAGAAATGGAATTGGGGCAGGAGAGAGGGTGAAGTTCAGATGCAGGATGCCTGGCAACTGAGGACTCAAATCTAGGAAGAGAATGGCCTCTCATTTAAAGCGGTTTTCACAGTCCGGGTGCCCAACTGCTGCTGCTTCTCTGAAGGCAGGCATGGGCGGAAGGGCCTGCTGCTCCAGGCGCCCTGTCACCTGCTGACCTGAAGAGTCTACTGAGAACTAGAATTCCAAACAGCTGGGGTCAGACCACTCCTCCCAGGCAAAGGTTTCTGCTGAACTCAATCTCTAAGGGATGCTGAGCAAAGAGCTGATGAAAAGGAGGGGCCGGTGCTGAGCGGGCAGGGCAGCCCCACTGCCATTTAACACTGTGCTACCTGCTGGGCAGAATGATAATCAGCCTCCATGGGCCATGGGGGGCAGGGGAGTGACATCTTTAAAAGCACAGATTTGCCCACTCCAACAGCTGAGTCCATGCCCCCAAAAAGGCTTCCAGAAAAAAACAGTGCACGAAACAAAATGAAAGACTGTTCAGCAAAGCGGAAGTTAATCCATAGCAAGTGGGAGGGGCACTCGGCTCTCCTCTCTGGCTCAGAAGTCAGAGCATCAAATTACACCCCCTCAAGGCCTAAGTAGGTGAGTGGGCCCCAGGCCACCACTTTAGGGGAAGTTTTAGCTTCACCATAGACGCATTTTCCATCAAGATGGCTTTCAGGGCCTCCCTGGTGCCACAGGCGGTTGAGCGCAGCCCTGTGACGCTGTCCACAGCCTTTGCAGTGCGGGTCCAATCCCTCCAGGCCGCGGAGATACCCACATGGCGAGGCAGACCTCTCCTGTCTCGCCCGCTGCTCCCCTCAGCAGTGTATTTTGTCAGTCTGCCTGTTCTGCTCCCCACTCTGTCTCTGGTGAATCCTCTCACCCTCCTGCAAATCTGGCCTGTACCCTGGTTCTTGTATAAATAAATAAATCTTTAAAAAGAAAAAAAAATGATGGCTTTCATTTTCTAGGTAGCTTTTGATTCTGCTGCCACTCCTGTCACCCACGGACCCAGGGACAAGTCGTCTGGGCCTCCCAGTCAGGAGTTCCTCACCCTTGTGTGGCTTACTCTCACAGTGTGAATTTCCACCTCTGAAAGGAAGATGCTCTAACAGCAGTGACTTTACAGCAGGGTGCCCCTGGGTTTGAACCCTAGCTCTGTCACTAATTCAGTGACTTTGGGCAAGTTACTTAGCTCCTTGGGGTTTCCACTTTGTACCTACAAACTGGTGACAGTAATGATTCCCATATTGCAGGATTGTTATGAGAACCAAGCACACTAAAGCACGGAGCCCTGGCACACAGCTAGCACGCAAAGCTTAGTGGTGGCTGTGGCAGTCCTGCAGCATTTGCCAGGGCAGCCCCTAGTTTCCCTCAGCATCAGGCAAGCCCTTCACTATGCCCACAGCCAACAGCTCAGCCTCTGAGAAGGCTTCTGGGAAGGCTAGTACAGGGCAAGGAAGAACAAGAGTCTGGTAGAAAATGAAGGGAGAGGAAGGAGGGAATGGAGCAGAGGCCCAACTCTAACCCTGCCCCCCCATCTTTGCTTAGGTCTCCCACAAACATGCTGCAAGTGGGAACTCTGGCTTTGGACAAAAATCTCTTCCTTTTGTCCCAAAGATCTGGTCATGAGGCCTGGGGGAAGCTCTAGAGTTGAGATCATCAGCAGGAGAGGCAAGAGCCCCGGGACAGGGCTTGGTGACCTGGGCACTGGCCGTTGAACATGTTTGGCTGCCGAGGGCCTTTGGCTCTTCTGCTTCCAGGAGGCCCTGGGGGGCCTGGGGGGCCTGGAGGTCCAGGGGGGCCGGGCGGACCTTGGTCACCTTTGGCACCTGGAGAGAGAGAAAGTGTAGGGAGACTGATTAAAGAGCCATAGTCAGAGATTGGGTTTCACAAGAGGGACAAATGGAAAAAGCCACTGCCAGGAGACTCACTGCACCCCTCCTCCCAGAGGTCACCAGGGTGAGTGCTCTGGCAGCTGGGATCCCAGCACCCCTCAGGCAGCCTTTCATCAAAGTTCAGGTGGCCAACATGGGTGCAGCCCTTAGCAGGGGCTGCTGGTTCTAGCACTTTCATAAAGATGCCACTGGGCCAGGCTGTTCAGTGCTTTGATTTTACCCTCCTGTCCTGGACCGAGACTGGTGATGGGAGGTCCCTTTAGCGCCTCTTCCCAGTCAGATGCTGTAAGCCTTTTCAGTCCCCTCCGAGTGGGCAAGCAGGGGTCGCAGAGGCTACAGGCGGTCTCTGCCCACTTCAAAAAAGGCAGAGAAGTGAAGGCAGGGCAGACATGACCCAGCCCACACCTTCTCTTCTCTCTGCCAGAGGACACATCAACTCTGGCTTGATCTCCTGAACTGGGGTACACTCAGGAATGTTACTTTTCTGAATGTTTGTTGTCACCCCTCATTTGTTCAAGCAGTGAGGGAATGCAATGTTTGGGGTATATAGATTGCCCACATAGCAGAAGTGTAACAAGGTCATATATTTTCAAAGAATATTCGCATATATAACTCTAGCGAAACACTCGTTAGGTTTTAATTATTTTGCACAACAACCTCCCCTGTTTATGAAACAAAGCAAGCGAAACATAATTTGATCTTTCCTTGATGCCCTGATCTTAGCACAGTGCCTGGCATACAGTAAGTCCTCAGTAAATTTTGATTGGATGGATAGATGACTGATTTGGGTCATCATTCTGAGCATCTATCACCTTGGCTTCTTGAGGACAGACATCATGTATTACTCATCTTCACATTCATACTCCCGGCTACCAGCAAGGTCCCTAATTTATAAAAGCTGTTCTCTGATAATAAATATATGACAGGAAAGTTTTGATTTTAGAATATAAATAATATCCAGAATTCTGTGTTTTTAAAATTATTCTCCTCATTCTCCTCCATGACCATTAATTTTCATCTTCTTTTTCCACTGTGTCTCTCTGCGGCTCCTACTCCTCCACCAGCCCCCTGCTGCTTTAACCTGGGCTGAAAGTCAGAAAAAGAAGATCGGCATCTACATTTGCCCCAATTCTATGTTAAAAGGCTTAGGATAAGGGCCTGGGGACCGGGAAGAAAATACCTGAGCTTTCTGCTTTCTGTCAATTGATCTCACGCAGCTTGTTTCCTGTGCCGTTGTGGATTGTGCTGGATTTAATAGTTACTTAGGAAAAGGAAACGCCCTTCATTCTAATTCGACCCACTTACAATGTCCAGACCCAAATTATCTAAAGTCCATCTGCTTGGATGCCAGATTCGTTCTTACCAATCCAGGGGTAACATGCAAGTCCCTCCCTTAGTGAAAGCACAGAACTCTAAAGCATGTAGCAAAACAGAGGACACAGCAGGTGCACAACAGGTAAACGAGGAGAGGAGGCCCAGAGCTGCCTTCTACTAAAACCCAGGCAGGTCTCTGCGTCCTCTCAGCCTGGAGACGCTGGAGCTTGCCTCTTACCTGCGGGGAGCACATCGTTGGACACGTCCCCTTTGTCCCCCTTTTCACCTTTCTGCCCTGCGGGGCCCTCATTTCCAGTCAAGCCCAGTTCACCAGGGTCTCCCTTTTCCCCTGGACTTCCTGTAGCTCCAGGCAGGCCTGAGGGAGAAAAAGGATATACACCCTATTGTACAAGAAATTCTAGCACACCGCTTTGTAATGCCGTATTTCGTAATGTTTAGGGGAAGCCGCTTCAAAAACCAAATACATGATACTCATAATCATGGTAGGACAGTGTCACAGTCATAATTCATTAGAGCATAGGATTTCCAGGGGGCTCTGTTGGGACATTTGTGCAGACACCGGCTGGGACAATAGGCTGCGGCAAAGGAGTGAGCCTCGGGGCCGAGAGGTAAGGTCTCATCAGAAGTCTGTGCCCCACGCTCCTCCCCAACAGAATACTGGAGGCCTGGGAGGGCTGGGGTCGCCGCTACATGGCGCCGGATCATCGGGCTTATTCCTCACCCATATTGGAGTAGAGACCAGTTGTCCTTCCTCTCACTTTCTAGATGTTAGAACTAAGGTCTACAGTGATTATAACTGTGAAGGCAAAGCTCTTGATTCCATGGCCAACTCCCTTTTCTGTGACATTCTAATACAAGTGCTGTTAATAAAAATAGCAAAACCGGTAAAGCTGCATTAGGGCAGGCTTTAGCATGAGGACAGTGTACTCAATTGCAGTGGGTGAAATTCCTGCCTGTGCTAATGGAGAGCCATCACCACCAGAACTGCAGGAAAAAAGAGCCAAGACCAACGTGAGGACGCAGGTCAGCCCTGGACTATGGGCAGCGCAGCGCTCTGAGCCCTGGGACAAACAGGATGAGGTCTGGTCCCCGGCCACCACTTGCAGGTCAGGTCAGGACAGCAACACAGGGGAGGAACAGAAGGAAACTTGCTCGACCTGCAAAGGGCACCTATGTAAAACCTAAGGTAACATTCTCAAAAGTGAAAGATTAAGTGCTTCCTTCCCTAAGATGAGGAATAAGATAAGTACCCTCATTACTTTTATTTCACAGTCGCCCAGACATCCTAGCCAGGGCAAAAAAGCAAGGGAAAAGAAATAAAAAGCAGCCAGATTGAAAAAGATGAATAAGATTGTCCTTATCAGCAGACAACATGGTTATTTAAGTCGAAAATTTCAAGGAAAACTGTATAAGAGCTACCAGGAGCGCTCGGGGACACGGTGCCCCGGGGGGGGGGGGGGGGGGGGGGGGGGAAGTGACCGCCTGCCTCCATTCCAGGGAACTGCCAGGTCTGGGTCAAGTCACATGACCCTGCAGTGCAGGGACCATTTGCTCATTTTGACAACAGCCTCCTGCGGATATTGCTCAATAGAGGTTTTGCTCAAGTGGGAGAGCTTTGAGGCAACAAGGAAAGAGCCAGCGGCACATTTTAGTGCAAGGAATCCACTTAATGGATTTGTTCCACTTAAAGTCTCTAACCAACAGGGCTTAGGACCTACTCCCTTTTCTAAATTTCCTCCCAGTCCCATGCCCTTTCTAGACTCTGGTCAGGGACTGCACCTTCAACCCTCACCTCCAATGTGGCCACTCCCCAGTCTCCGAATGTCATCTTTCTGGCACTGCAACTGTTCTCCCTCCAGATTTAAAACCAAATATGTACTGCCCCACCCATGCTTCCTCCAGTGGCCCAGGATTCTTTATAGCCATCCCGGAGGATACCAGAATTCTGAATCAGAAGGTTCCTTAGAGGTCATTTAGATCAGCCTCCCATCCTAAAAGCCTCTCTATACTACTTTCTGGTTCTCCTAAATCCTTTGAGCAATATGGAAGGTACTCACGTCCCATGGTAACACCCACTGTGCTCAGACACTCTGCACTGCCATCCAAGGCAATAATTCCCTGAAGCATAAGGCTGGAGCTCTTAGCACCTTTCCTTTATGCTGGAGGACGGACAAACATTCCCAATGGTTTCTGCTCTTCCAAAGTCAAGGAACCCCACACAGACCATTCCACGAAAGACCGCAGTATGTGAGACTTAAATCTATGATCACTGTTACAAAATGGAGCGAACAAAAAACATTTGCTAGATGTCAGCCAACCATAAAGAAAATCTCAGTGAAAACCACCAAATTCAGCCATGGCTGGGGGTGAGGGGCGTGGGTTCCCTGCCTCTGGTGGGCGATGTGCACTGACGCAGGACGTGGAGACTCAGCAGCTGGAGACACAGCAGAAGAGCCTGCAGGTAGCGGGAGAGCCCCTCCACTGCCAGCCAGATTCAGTGACTGGGGGCAAACCACACCTAGGGGGGAAAGGTCAGAGTTCATGACATGTCTCTCACAAGAGTGCTGAAAACCCATCACTCTGGGTCATCCCTGCAGTGGTCATCAGAACCTCTTGCTGGAAAGGGGTTCACTCACTTAAGAGGGGACCTCTGCTTGAGCAGACGCTCTTTTGTCAGTATTTTAAATAGGCAATCTGGCATATTATCTGAAGGACACGAGAGTCGAGAACGTTGCCATAGAGCCCAGGCCGGCACAATGCGCGGGGGATAACTGATACTTCTGAAGGTTTCGCGTGCCCAGATCTAGCAAAGCTCAGGGCAATGGTATCTCCTAGTTATTTCAGGGTTTTCTTTTTCAGGCATTCATTCCAGTCACAAAGAGCCTTTCTGCATCATCATCTCATCTCCCTTCTTTCCTCCTATTCCTTCCTTCTACACCTTTGTTTTCTTTAAGAGACCACGTGTGACACAGGAAAGTGTTCACACTATAAAGCAGCGGCTTTGTAATAAAGTCCCCTGGGGGGCAGGTATTTAACACTAATATTAAAGACCTTCACTTAAAGGTGCAATTTCACTCTCAGCTGGGTGAGCACGATCAGTTTAAAGCTCCCCCTAAGGAAGGAAGGGGTTATTCTGTCTGTGTACAGTCTGGGACCATCACCTCTGGGAGGTTTTCCCTTGTCTTTATTAGCACGACCACCTTGGCCTGGCGCTGGTGCCGCAGGTACACAGGCACCTCCGTGCCACCATGGAGGGCCCAGGTGTGGCACTGCCCACCCTGCCTGGCTCAGCAGCACACTGGGATGCTGTCACACTGCACAACGTGGCCCCTGGGCCTGCAGGCTTCGAGCTAGACATTTTGCCAGAAGAGAACAGCCAGATTGAGCTTGCCTAACTTGTGTGCTAAAAGCGACTCTCTGCTATTTTTCTTCCCCATTAGCACCCACACAAAACCAACCCTTTTGCCAGCTTTTGAGTTTGGGGTTGTGTGATGTCACTGGGGTCAATTCCATCATCTTCTCAGCAGGGGATGAGGGAGGACAGTGTATTTTTGGCAGGCCCAGCTGTCACAGACTGAGGCCGGGGGAAAGGGTGTCGTTAAAACCCAGTTCCAAGACTGGGAAGAATAAAGAGGAAGGTGTTTATTTCTGCTTTTCTGGGGATTTGGTTTTTAGAGAAGACACAGCAGCATTAACTGTTAAGTGAGAAAGCCCTAGGGAGCCAGATGGAGAGAAAAAAAATACTTGGTTTTGAGGCAACAGAATGTCAAACTTCATAGTAGATGCTAGTTGCAAAATTGACAACATTTACGTCTCTTTTAGTCTAATTCTCTCCAAATCTTAAGTCATTGTTTTCAAATGAATACAGTCATTTCCACTTTGATTTCCTTTTTTTTCCTAAAGCCAAGATTTTTCTTCCCTATTATTGGAAACAATAATAACAGTTAACACTAACGTAACACTTATTGTCAGGCCCTATTTTAAGCTCTTTATAAATATTAATTCATTTACTCTTCCTAACAACGTGATGAAGTTGATACCATTATTGTCCCCAGAATATAGATCTGACATCATGGCACAGAGAGATTAAGTAACTTGCCCAAGGGGGCACAGGTAGTAAGGGGAAGAGCCAGGATTCAAACCAAGTCCTTGGGCTCTGGCTACATGTTGTTCCAACATGTTTCCAGCATCCCAAAGGTCAGAAATGGATGATTCACTCTGATTCTTCAATTTCCTAGAAACAACCGTTAGGCTAGAGCTTTTAAATTCTGAATTCATCAGGTTAGTATTCTCAGGAACCCACAATATGAGTTTTCCTCTGGGTCTCCCAGCAAAAAGAATGAAACTAGGCCACTAGTTAATAGCAGACACATAAATTAATTTAAAATGGATCAAAGAATTGGATGTAAGGCGTGAAGCCATAAAATATGTAGATGAAAACATAAGAAATATGCTTCGTGATACTGGCTTTAGTGATGTCTTTGAGGACTGGACTCCAAGGTCAAGGAAAACAAGTGTGAAAGTAAACAAACTTCTCAACTTCTGCAGAGTAAAATAAACTATCATTAAAATGAAAAGACATCCTGTATGTACCATATCTTCTTGATCCAGTCATCTATTTTTGGGCATTTGGGTTGTTTCCAAAGCTTAGCTATTGTAAATAGTGCTGCTATAAACATAGGGGTGCAGGTGCTCTTTGGAATTGATGTTTCTGTGTCCTTTGGGTAAATACCTAGGAGTGGAATTGCTGGATCACATGGAAGCTCTATGTTTAGTAGGTCCAGAAATCTCCACACAGCTCTCCAGAGTGGTTGGACCAGTTTGCACTCCCATCAGCCATGGAATATTTCTCAGCATTCAAAAAAGATAAACACATGCAATTTGCAGCAACATGGATGGCGCTGGAAGGGATCATGCCTCAGGGAAATAAACCAGAAAGAAAAAGAAAAATACCGGATGGTCTCACTCATAGCAGGAATCTAGAAAACTTAAATAAGGGACCAGGAAAAAGAATAACTGTAAGAAAGAAAATATTAAAATCAACAAACAACTATGAACCAGAGACACTCTATGGGGGGTGGAGGGTGGGGAAAGGAGGGCTTGGGGTCAAAATAAGGGGGTTGTAATTATAAGGGGAATATAAAAATAAAATTTAAATTAAAAAAAGAATAAATGCATGCTCAGGAAAAAAAAAAAAAAAGAAAAGACATCCTACTAGTGGGAGAAAATAGCTGCATATCATACTCCAACAAGAGGTTGATGTCTGAGATCTACAAAAAAATTCATGTAATGCAACAAAAAGAAAATAACCCAATAGAAAGAAGTGGGAGAAGAGCTAAACACACTTCTCCAGAGAAGACATACAGATGGGCAGCAGGCACACAAAAAAATGCTCATCATCACTTATCACCAGGGAAATGCAAATCAAAGCCACAGGGAGATACCACCTCACACCTGTGAGAATGGCCACAGCAAAAAGACCAGAAACAACAATGTTGCTGTAAGTGTGAAGAAAAAGGAACCTTTGTATATTGTTGGCGGGCTGTAATCTGGTCCAGTCTCTACTGTAAACGATATGGGTATGAAGGTTTCTGAAATCATTAAAAATAGATCATAAGATCTAGCAACCCCTTTCCCAGATATCCACACGAAGGGTCCACAACACCAGCCTGAGGAACACATGCATTTCTATGCTACGTGAAGTCAGTCAGAAGGAGATGGACAAAGAATAATTTGAATAATTTCACTCACCCATGGAACAGAAAAAAAATAAAATAAAGGCATAGACAAAACCAAACCCCAAAACGAACCCTTGGATTCTGACTGCAGAACTGGGGTTACCAGAGGGGGATGGGGTGGGGGTAGCAAAGTGGGAAGGAGGCCAGTTGACTGTGGTGGAGCATTCATCGTATTTTGGTGGCAGGTATGGTGTGGTAATACACACATGAAGATGTGTCAACCTGCCTAAACATACAGTGATGTAAGCCAATGTCACCTCAATGAAAAAAAAAAAAAAAACAAAAGGAAAAAGAGAGTGAATTATAAACGAAGGTGCTATAGCGAGCCTCTGGTAGAGTGATAGTGACATGGCTGTTCCCTGCTGCCGGGGTTGCTGCTGGTGGGCACAGGAAAGGCTGACCAAGTCCTGTCTCTGTGGAACACAGACCCTTTTTCCTGTTTTTGGAAACAGCACTTGTGGTTCCTTCTTTCTGGAATGCACTCCCGCCTCTGCCTCTCCCACCCCTGCCTGGCACACCACTAGTTATCCTTGAATTCTCGGCTCACCTAGCCCTTCCTTTTCTGTAGTGCCATCCCTGCGGGAGACCCTGCAGCGCCCTCCTGGGAGCTGACAGGAGGCCTGACTGCTCATCTGAAGGCCCTGGCCTCGGGCTCATTTGGCCTTCGCCCCTACCCAGCCAGCCTCCAGGCCCCTGCAGGAGTCCTGCCCTCTACCTGCGCACCTCTCCCCAGCTCTCACCCTTCAGGTCTGACCTCAGACATTACCTCCTGCCCACCGCTCTCTGTACTGCATCCCAAGACACCCTATTCTCTCCCTCACAGGTGTATCTCACATTGCGATTACAAATGTATTTGATTATTGACTATTCTTGTCTGCCTCCCCACCAAAGAGGGAAAGTTCCAGAGTAGTGGCTGCATCTTTTTTTTTTTTTTTTTTTTTGTGTTTCCCCCACTAGCACTTGGAATCAGCTCAACAAGTATCTGTTAGTGGACAGCCCCACCACCTCCCATGTCTGGTCCTCAGGCTCCTTCGCCAGCTCATCACCTTCTACTTGTCACTAGAGGCCGCTGCTTCTCGGGGCTGGACCAAGCTCCCCCCTCTTATCTCCCTAAGTGACGGCCCTCATCCCCGTGGCCTCGAGTGGCCCTCTAATGGACACCTCTGGGGCCACCCCCTCTGGCTGCAGCCCCGCATCTCCAAGTCCCGCTGACATCAGCCACAGGACTCACAGCCTCTCAAATTCAACACATCCCTTGCTGAGCTCCTGACATTCTCTCTGAACCTGAGCTGGATCCAGGTTCCTCACCTCAGGGAAAAACAGTCATGCTGGACAGAGACCTTGAAGCTGTTCTTGGCATTTCCCGCCCATGTCTTCCTTCTATCCTTCCACCACCTGGTACTATTATTTTACCCCCTGAAATATCACTCCACGTCATCCATCCTTCCATACCCCTCTGTCATCCCTTCCACTTGCACAGGGAATAGACCCTGAGCTGTCTCCCTGTCCTGACTCCCGTGCGCCTTCCATTGTGCTCAAGCAGTGGCTGCAGTGTTATTTGAGAAAGGCACAGGGGCCTCCCTGGTGGCACAGGGCTTAAACACAGGGCTATCAAGCTATCGCCAGTCACTGCAGCACAAGTTTGATCCCCAGGCCCCCTGGGAGCTACCCACATGGCGCTGCAGACCTCTCCTGCCTAGCCCACTGCTCCCCTCAGCAGTGTATTTCAGTAGATCCGCCTGTTTTGCTCCCCACTCTGTCTCTGGTGAATCCTCTCACCCCCATCTCTGGCCTATACCCCAGTTCTTGTATGCATAAATAAATAAATCTTTAAAAAAAAAAAAAGAAAGGCACAACTCCTCATAGTGCTCTCCTACTTAAAGGCCCTCAGTGGCTTCTCAGAATGAAATCACTTTCCCTCTGTGGTGCTGCCACTTCTGATGCCTGCTCCTCCCTGCACTGAGTGCTGGTAGGCTGGGAATCCAGCCTAGGGCTCAGGAAGGGGGCAGGAGGGAAAGCTCAGCCACAGGGGGGGCCCACAGCAGGGTAACCCAGGACAGCACTGCCCTAGATCTAGAGTCTGACCACTGTCTGAGCAGGCTGAGGGCTGAGGAAAGCTTCTAACCACCCCTTTCCACAGCCAGGCTCTTCAAACAGCCTTTGTCTTTCTATATCTAGGAAGGTGGGTATTCTGCCCGTCCCCCGGCATGGGGCAAGAACTCCTGGCCTGGGGCCCTCAGTGACTCAAATTCTACCCTCAACCTTAGTAGAAGCTTTGGTTCTAAGGTTGTTTACCCCTGGAGGCGCCCCCCCCCCATCTCCTACTGGGAGACTGCTGGGGAGAGGGGGTAGAGAATCTGTATCTTTGCTGCAGTTCCTACGGGATCCCCAGGAAACTGCGGATTTGGTGGGCTCCCCTGGATAAACAGAATTCAGCACTTTCTCACTGTCTGCTGCTGTCTCTTGTTGCAAAATCCACCCTGCCTGCCTGCAACCTCCCTCAGCCCAGCTGCCAAGGCAGTTCCCTCACCCAGTGGGAGCACGGGCCTGAGTGCAAAGCAGAGCTCTTTGAATGCCTGATTTCACCTGAACTCTCCAGTCTAAACTCAGCCATGTGCCCTCTGCACCCCTTTTGTCTACTGCCCTGGCCTCCACGCTGTCCTCGGACTCTGCAGGCACAAAGGACTCACACACAGGCCCACACACAGCCCCGGAGGCTTTCTCTCACCCCTGACAGGTGTTTATCCAAAGGTCTCTCCCCAGAGGGCTTATCTGGCCTCCCAATCTCATCACAGGCCCTGCAAACACTCTCCTTGCTGCTTTTTCTCTTTGGTGCCCAGCACCACGTGACAACAATATATTCTACTTATTTATCGTACTTACTGTCCATCTGCTCAGACTAGGAAGTAAGCTTCATGAAAGCAGCGATTTTGTCAGCTTTGTCATGGCTAGATCTCCGGCATCTGGCACAGGACCTGCCTCGTGAACATGTGGTACATAAGCGATTCTACGTTTCCTTCCCGCTCAACACCCTCGACAACACCAGGGATCTCTTCCAGACCTTTCTGAAAACCATCCCTCCTCCACCTGTCCCTTGCCCAGGGCTAGCTGGTGGCCTCTCCCCATACACTCTGCTGGATCCTCAGGACTAGATCACATTGTGGGGGGCTTCTTGGGATAAGCCAAATATCTGCACATGACGGTGATTATTGTTCAGCACAGATGTTCATTTACAATTATAATTATTATCTGATTATAATTATTATCTCTTCCTTAATTCTGGCTGTCATTGCTGGCCCTCTATGGGCTGAGCTGGCATGGGTCATGTACGCCCATGTTCACAGAGGTTGCCCCAAGTGGTAGCATCTCTTAACAATCCTCTCCATCTCCGATGGCTCTCATTTAAATTGCGTAAGGGATTAAGTGTACCATCTGGAAGCATGTTCCAGTAGTTCTGGCCCAGGGCCTGTATGAATTGGGGTAGCAGAGCCAAGGGATGAAGTAGCACCTTTGCCCTCCACAGTGGCCTTGACTGGTGGCTAAGAGCCCGGCCTTCCTAGAAGCCTCCCAAGCACCCAAGCCTTCGGCATGCCCTCTGTTCTTTCCTCAGTGAATCTGCGCAGGCCTTCTCCACAGGCCCCCCTGAATCGACACTCAGAGCCCCACAGACCCTGCCTGAGTCCCTACTTGTCCCTGCTTCCTGAACACATGCCACGCCTTGGTACTTCTGGGTGTCTGCTTGGGTGATGGAGGTGCTGCCACTCACAGCAGGGCAGGGCGAGCCCCTCAGAGACGCCAGCCACATCTCTGTGAAGAGTCTGGACAGCAAATCCTGACAGCTGGGACCACACAACCTGCGTGCAGGCCTCAGGGCGGCTAGGTGCTGCTGTTCTCAAAATATTCTAGCTGTTCCTCTAGCCAGGAGAACCCAGGGGCTGACACAGTCACAGATTGTCAGTGAAACACAGGATTTACCCCGCAGAAAGAGGCAGTGAGAGGGAAAGGCAGGAAGCAACTTCCAACAACTCTGGTTGGGGGGGGGTGGGCGCACACACAGCACAGCTCCTGCCCTTCCACCCTTCAGTCTGCGTGGGAGCAAGCCACAGGTTGGTGATAAGTTCTCAGGGAAACCACTGCCCCCGTTGGAGCTAAACCTTTGTCAGAGTTGGACTCAAAACAGTGTATCCCAAACATAGGCGCTTCTAGGCAAGAGTTAAATTAGCCTTGCAAGCAGAGATGCAACACTTGAGCCCACTGCCCATAGCTTTAGTTCTTTCAAAACACAACCATGGAGAAATGCGGCAAGGAAATTAAGTAGAAAAACTGCCAAAATACCCATTTTCCCTCTTTTTCCATTGGCTCCTTTTTCGCCCTTTGGGCCCTGGGGGCCGGGCAGTCCCTCTGATCCATTGTGTCCTGGTAACCCATCGACTCCTGGAGGCCCTGCATTAAAACATGGAAACAGAAATAATGAAAGTCATGTCCACTAAAGTTAATGCGATTTTCTATAGCCAAGGATGCCAGGTCCTTCCAGAGTCTCTCCTGCTTCTTCCCTTCTCCCTCTTAGCTGCACTGACAGGTGAGGACCGGTGATGGCAGGGTCCTAAGTGGGAGAGGCAGAAGGGCTGGTGATTGGAGTAGAAAGAAAGCAGGGGTCGTGGTCATGGTCAGGGCTGCCTCCAGACTCTGCCCTCCTCAGCCCTTTCTGAGGGGCCCTGAGGAGCCTGCCACCCATATCCTCCCCACAAACTAGGAAGGCCCATGGGATCTTACCTGGTGGTCCAGGTGGTCCTACAACAGAAAGAGAAATTTAGATGAAAAACCAAGGTTGGAAGAAAGCAAAGCCAGCACCATAATCCTCCAAGACAAAGAGTATCTTTTCCCCCCTAAAATAAACTAATTACTTAGTGGCCCTAAGGAGCCAGTCCATGCCTTTTTTTTTTTTTCAAACTCAGTATATTTGTCCCCAAAATCTTTTAAAACCCATTTGTCAATCATGACCATTTCTGCTTCAATTTCAATGGACCAGGGATAATTTCTAAGCTGGCTTCACTACAGATTCACCCATCAACCAAGCAATCAGCTTAATTAAATAAGGTTTGGTGACAATGCAGGCAGGCACTGGTCCAGCCCTGACACAGGGTACGTCTCAGCAAGCTGGTGCCGTGTGAGCCCAGTCCCAGGGCTCCATCCTGCTCGCTTGTCTCCTCTAAATTGCAGGGGAAGCAAGAGCAGAGGCTTCTGTTCTGTTGCACGAAATAGCCTGAGAAAAACTGAGGGCCTAGATCGGGTAGCAAATACCTTCCTTAGTGTTTAAGTACTCCGGGGCTAAAGGCATTCAGATGAATCATTTACACCTAACCTAAAAAGAACAACTTCGCTTCCACAAATAGTAGAGTCTCCTTCTCGATTATTCTACTTGTACATTCAGACAAGTCAATGAGTTTGAGTTACCAAAGTCCCTTTATTTCTCCAGACCACATATAATGGTTAGACATAACATAACAGTGGAAATTTCCAGAAATCCAAGCTTGTGGAAAACCATCATTTACTAATCATTTACTGTATACATCAAAATCTACCAAGAGGCAGAAACCTTGGCCGCTGGGTCAGTCGTATTTATGACCTATCTGGGAAAAGTAGACCTTTTTGAAGCCACAATGGATTATGAGGGAGCACAGTGAGCAAGCCCAGCTCTGGGAAGTCTGAGAGGGTGAGTCCTGGGGTGCTGTACTGAAGAAACAATGGGCCCAAGGCAGTTATAGGTGGGGGGAGGAAACAGGCAAAGAGCTGGGAACTTGCATCGTGAGAGAAAGAAGACTGGCAAAGCTAGTATGTGTGGAGATGAGGCTGAGAGAATACTTGGTGGGGTGAATGCGGGACAGAAGTACTTGGAAGCCAAACACAGAGCTATCGACAATATCTGCAAGGCAGTGCGGGGGCGGGGGGCGGGGTTGGCGGAGAAAAGAGTAGATTTTTAAGCAGGGGGATAAGCTGTGACATCAGTGTGAGCTGGAAATCCCTTCTGTAAATGGAAGTTGAATAGCACTATGGAACGAGATGGATAGAAGCAGGGGTGGGGAGAAAATACCCAGAGTCTTTGCAGTTAACATTAGAGACAAGGCTATTGGAAAATGTGGCTGGTGACTGTAGAGTTGTAGAGAATGCTAGAAATTCAAGAGTGTTTTTCAGCAGAAGGAGGAGCAGGTCTCCATGTATCCATGGGCTTCACTGTGACTGGGGAGGAGGCCTCTCAGGTAGCTGGGAACTTAGGATGTTGATGGAAAAAGGCTATTTTACAGACAATAGGGTTTCTGGAAGCACCTGTGTTTGTATGTATGCTCTTAACACAGAGAATCCTACATTGGGCAGAAATGATCTACTGAGAATGACAACACATCTCCTAAGGTCAGTGTAGCCTGTGGTTACATTATTTTATCACCAGATGGCATGTTCATGTTCATGCTCCTGCTCTCTCCCTCTCATAAGGGGGTGATGTGGACAGCTGACGGAGGTCCAAAGAAATCGACCATCATTCTTGACTACAGATGGTGCCAAATTCAGTGTGCACATTGGTAGGGGGAAAAAAAAGGTGTACAAGTAAGAACCAATTGCATGTCGTACGTTCCACAAGTTTCCAGGACAGCCCTATAACTATTTCCAAATTTCCAAGTCGGGGGACTATTGAAGAGAGGTCCTGGCTAGAGATATGTATTTAGGACACTTTAGCTGTGGCCAAGTGTTTATAGAGTTTCTGGACAAAACTCTGCTGACCCCTAGGGCTGTAGTTTACAGTCATTTGAGTGCATTGAATCACTGGGAATGCTTGTTAAAATGCAGAGTAACTGGACCCCATCTTGGGATTCTAATTCAGTTTGGATTGAGAGACCCAGGAACCTGTATTTTTTTTAAAGATTTATTTATTTTTATACAAGAACCGGGGTATAGGCCAGTTGCGTGGGAGGGTGAGATGATTCACCAGAGACAGAGAACAGAACAGGCAGACTGACTGAAATACACTGCTGAGGGGAGCAGTGGGTGAGACAGGAGAGGTCTGCCAAGCCATGTGGGTATCTCCATGGCCAGCGAGGATTGAACCGGCGCTGCAGAGGCTGCAGACAGCTTCCCAGTAGTGCGCTCAATAGCCTGCGCCACCAGGGAGGCCCTGTATATATTTTTTTTTAACCAAGCACCAGTGGTGACTGGGATGCAGGTCGTCTTGGGTCCCCAACCTCCATGTGACGTGAATATTTTCTGGGGAAAGAATCTGTCACTATTAGCAGACCCTAAAAGGATCTCTGATCCTAAAAAACATTGAGCTATTACTCTTGAGGCCAGAGTAAAATGTCTGGGTCAAAATTTGGGGTGAGATGAGTAGAAACACACCATCTGGAGGGGGCAGGTGATAGAAGAGGCACAAGGAAAGGCAGAGGAGGGGATCCAACAGTGCCTGTGTCCCAAAGTTAATGCAGTAGAGAGCGCACCAGAGGGATGACAAACCAATCCAACGCGCTCAGAGGGTGTGACTGTGCTCCTCTGTCCCAGGGCCTTCTCGAGGGTGTCGGGATGGCTGAGTGGTCCAAGGCACCAGACTCAAGCTCCCCTTTCCAATGTCTTCTCAGGATGCCAACTGCACTGCCCCAGGGCTCCTTATGCTGTCCCCAAAAAGTGGTATTATAAGGCATTATAAGTTATGCTGACAACTGGGTGTTTAGCAAACTGTTTTTCAGGATGTTTTCTCATCGCTTGACATTTCTCTCCTTGAGCATTACAGACCCTCTCGGAGTATGTGTGGACAGGGTCATGTCCATATTGTAGTGCATGCAGGACTGGTTGCCGCCAGTGGGGCCCACACTCAGAAGAGGGTTTTGCACTTGGGAATGCAAAGATAAAATTATTAAAAATTTTGTCTGCATGTATATCTTGTAAATAAAGTCTGCAGGGAGGATGGAGCCTTGGTTCAAATGCAGCCCGGCCTCCCAGGACAGGGTTCCACCTGTTCCCCTGACCCTTAGTGTGTCCTCCCTACCCCTCACCTATCACTGACTGCTGCTGTCTTCCACCCCTGGGCATGTGCTCATGTGCAGGAAGGCTGGGGCTGAGCATGTGTCCTGGGTGCCCCCTCTGCCAGGGCGGGTCTCTGCTCTATGTGCCCCATGTTTCAGGAGTATGACAGTAAACAGCAATGTAAGAAGCCCCACCACAGCAGGAGCAGTTCAAGACTGCAGGCAGGGAGACTTTGACTGTAGGGTCCTGCCAAGCCCTGCAAGGGTTTGCTGGCTCTACCTCCACCCCACACTCCTAGCCAGAGTCAATTAGAATTGGCTAGATGTGTGACTGCAGCTCTTTTGGATTTTTAGAATGCCTGGGTTTTGCAAGGTCTGGATCAGGAAAATTAGCTTTGAATATGTATTAACTTAGATGGGGAACAATACTGGGAATTTTTGTCTATATAGCACATTTGCCATTTGAATTCTTGGATTTGTTTGATTGCTGGGTGAATGACAAGGTTCTGAGGCCCTGAATTTCTACTAAGGAAGGTCTGTTTTGGAAAGCCTTCTCAAAGACACCTGCTTTTCCATAAAATCTGCTGGGGCCCCACAAAATCTGGGCTCAGGGGTAAGATGCAGTCAGAAAAGCTTATGTTCTTTGAAAAGCTGCACAGCAAAAGTCCCATCTATGTTACCGGTAAACTGGCCTCACTTTTCATGGCATCTTTCTTTGTCCATAGCAACCACAGCTGGATCCAGTAAAAGAATAATAGTGGACTTTCACGGTCACAGCTGGAACAGCCTCCAGACACAAATGCCTGCTTTTTCAAAGATGGATCCAGTGTGGAACTAGATCTTTCTCAGACTCAAGCCAAGGGTTTGGCCTGCGGCCCACCCTGCTAGCTCCTGCTCAGGTTTCTGGATCAAGGCTCTCTGTCTCTCCCCAGATGTTGCCTAAATTCAGTCCTGGGTCCTTCATCCCCCGAACCCTCATTCAGGCAGCATGGTCTATCCCCTGGTACCTCTTCACTTTGCAACTTGAACATTTTCACACCTAAGTTTTAATGAGCTTTCTGTGTAAAAGGGAGGCCCAATTTCAAGCTGACAAGAAAGGAAAAGGTGCTGGTTTCTGAAAATCATTTTGAAGTAGCAAAGAATAACCTCCTCAACCCATTTCCAGCAAGGATGTAATCCCCCATCAGTGTGGATGTGACCCCCCCCCCTCCATCTATCTCCCCTAAGTGGTCTCAATAGCTCCATCCCCTGCATTCACAGAAAGCCTGGCTCTCATTCTATCACTATAAAAATAAAAAAGGAAGGGCTTTTCCTATGCCTCTCCACAGAGCTTTTGTGCCTAACTCCATCCATCTGAGCATTTCTGTAGTGCTCATTACTGTCACATGTGGGAACTCTGAAAAGGGACTTCCAGAGATGGAAGAAAGGTGCTTAAGCCCCAAGAGTTTCAGAATAAAGGACCAAGCTGCTCTGAAGATGTTTAATTTTCTGTGAAGACTGAAATGTGACTCGAGTAATTCAATTATCATTTCCCATAAAGCCACAGGATTACAGCTTTTCTCTCTGAGGCCAAGCTACGCAATCAAGAGTAAGACTTGGACTTGGGGTGCCTTAGGGAAGCTCCCTTACCAGCCCAGCACCCCCAATTAATCTCTAGATTAAACCACAGGTTTGACATTCAACAAATTCACCAGGACTCCTAATGCACAGCAGATAAGAGGTACTGGAGAGAATACTGCAGAAAAGAGCGAGGTTTCTACAACTACACACACATGCACACACACACATGCACACAGACACACACACACACACCCTGCAGGGTTTTCATCTTCTACACACACAGCTCCATGAAGCATGAACGGATGTCCCCGGAACCTGGGGCCACAGGTGGAGGTGGCCCAGTAAAAGCTTTAGACAGCTTCAAAGTCTTGTGGTCATCGCTGAAGTCCACGAAGAGTCACGTATTTACACCATGGTAGACTTTTAATACAAAAACATCTTCCCTTTCCTCAGAATGAAATACCTCCTTTGGAGAGGCAGGGAAGGAGTTTCTAAAATCAGGCTCTGTCACCCTTGGGCTTGGCTTGAAGCTGGAGTGGAGGGAGTGGGGCATTGGGCAATGAATTCAGTGACTGCTCTGGGGTCTGTGCTTTTCCGCAGCCCCAGTTTCTAAAGGCAGGGGATGGGCGCCCCCTCTCCTCAGGTGAGAGGAGGCTTTACTGTCAGACTCAGGTGTAGACAATCAAATCAAAACCCCTTTCTCTCTCTTCTGGCCCATCCAGCAGCCATTTTTTGTCCCAAGCCTCCTTGTCCCTCCTTCCCTGTTGATCCTTTCTTCTTTAATTGTCCTTGACCCATTGAGTGGGAGGGGGCAGCAGGTGACCCACCTCGAGTCCCACCCAGCCCGCCTCAAGCACCACAGACAGCACTTGCCGAGAAAAGTGCTTTCTTCACTGGTAAGCAATTTGGTTCTAGAGGTTGCCATTCATGCTATATGTATAATGTAGAGAAATAATTAGGAGCGCTGACCCCCCCCCCAACCACACACTGTATGTGTAGTCAAAAATCCTAGTATAACTCCTGACTCCCCCAAATTTATCTACTAATAGCCTGCTGTTGACCAGAAGTCTTAACCAATTACATAAACAGCCTGTTAAGACATTTTTGCATGTTATGTGCACCATATGTGCTATTCTTACAATAAAGTAAGCTAGAGGGGAGGAGATGTTATTAAGAAAACCCTAAGGAAGAGTAAATACATTTTCAACACTGTATGGTATTTATCGACACTATAAGTTTACACCATCTGTTTACAAGAAAATCTGTGTGTAAATGGAGCCATGCAGTTGGGATCTTTGTGGTACTTCTGTAAGGGCACACTCTTTTCTGGCAAGAGAGCGACCACTCAGCGTGGCTGTTTTCCTTGCTTTCTCCCCCACTTTTAAAAACTAATGGGGAGGGGCCTCCCTGGTGGCGCAAGGGGTTAAACACTGCATTATGGGGCAATCTGCAGCCTCTGCAGCATGAGTTCGATCCCCGGCCTGCCAGGGAGCTACTCACATGGTGCAGCAGACCTCTCCTGTCTCGCCCTCTGCTCCTCTCAGCAGTGTGTTTCAGTCAGTCTGCCTGTTCTGTTCCGCACTCTGTCTCTGGTGAATCCTCTCACCGCCCCCACACCTCTGGCCTGTACCCCAGCTCTTGTATGCATAAATAAATCTTAAAAAAACAAAAAAACTAATGGGGAGAAGGAAACCATTTATGGCTCTGGTTCAAGATATCACATGTATGTTTTTAATTACCCAAGAACTAGTTATTTTCCATGGCTATATTTCTATGGCAATACCAAAAATATTATTTTTCATAATTGCATTACAGTTAATTTTCAGCCCATTAAAAACATCTGGTAAGACTAAAGCTACATGTATTTTTATAATCTAAAGTGTCCCTGGTGCTTCCTCCTGCCCCTGGCCTTTGGCTAGTACACGTGTTGGCCACGTTAGCGGCTCTCGCTCGGTGCGGGGAGGCCTACCTGTCAGGCAGATGCCCTTGGTGCTGTTACACAGGTCCACCATCACCCGGATCTGTGGGGAGAGAGGGCGGTTAAGAGCAGCACAGTGGCAGCGGGCCCGGAAACAGCCCACTTCAGACAAACAGAAAGCAATTATAAAAATTCTCAAAGTAACTTCAGGAGAATATGCAGAAGTCCGAGGTGAAACTAGCCTAAAACTGAGAGACATCCTCAAAAGATCTAAAGATACAGGGTACCAGTAGCTCATCTATCAACGTCTCAGCAGAACCTCTTTGGTTTCTATCTGAGAAGACAGAGAATGGTGAAGGAATCGCCAGATCCAATTTTCCAGGCTGTAGTGAGTTGGCACCGACATCTGAACAGGCCTGAATATCAAGGGTCTGAGGTATAATGTTTAGGAGTGAACACTTACCAGTTGGGTGAGCACAGAGATGGCAGTTGCCTTTGGTTTCCTGATACTTTAGTTTTCCCTGAAAAACATAGACACTACAAGCACCACTCTGGAGGGCTAAGCCAGCCACAGCCTGGCCTGTGGAAAGTGGCCCAGACGGTCTAATGCACCCGGGCACCTACTCACCATGGATAGCGATCTGCGGTCACCGCACCAAGTTATCCCTCTGCTGCCTGGTTCCCACACACCCGCTCTATGCCCTTCCCCATCCTTTCTCCACAAAAGCCATATCTGATAGATCAGCCCCGATTCAAACACTTTTGTGATTCCTGGCTGCTGTAAAGACAGAGCAAAGGTTGACCTTGTCTGGCCTCATTCCACCCTATTCCCCACTCCCTCTCTGTCCTGCAGCTAGTCTTTGCCTCCTTTCATTCACCTGTAGAATGGAGACCGCACCGGTGCTTACTTCTTTGGATTCTTGTGAAGATTAAGTAAATTATGAATTTAAGATGATCTGAAGTTCTAAGCACAGTGTCTGGCATGTAGAAGCACATACCCAAGCGTTTTCCGTTTCGTGGAGACAGCACGGTGTGGGCAGAGCATGGATTGCGAAGTCAAACTGTGTTTGAATCATGACCTTGCCACTCCCATGCAGTGTGACCTTGGGAAGGTGACAACCACTCTGCTCCAGTGTCCCACTGGTAAAAGGAATGACCAGCACCTACCTTCCAGCATGATTATGTGGTTTAAATGAGCAAATACATGCAACATGCTTGGAACAGGGCCTGGCATCATAAGCACACATTTTAAGCTACTGTTTCAATGATTCCTTGAATGTACCAGGAATGACTTAGCTAATTAATTAATTTACCATCCAAGAATTTTCAGTATACTAACAGAACAATTTTAGACCCCAGCAACATGGCATTTTAAAACGGTGGGGGAAAACTTATTGGTTAAAATTAGAATTGAGACTGCTAAATGGACATCTATAAAAAGTCAAAAAAAGGGCCTCCCTGGTGGCACAAGTGGTTAAGTGCCAGCACTTTGAAGCTATCAACAGCCACTGCAGTAGGAGTTCAATCCCCGGCGAGGGAGGTGACCTACATGGTGCAGCAGACCTCTCCTTTCTCACCTGTTGCTCCCCTCAGCAGTGTATTTCAGTCAGTCTGCCTGTTCTGTTCCCCATTCTGTCTCTGGTGACTCCTCTCACTCCCTTATACCTCTGGCCTGTACCCCAGTTCTTGTATAAATAAATAATTCAATCTTTTTTTTTTTTTTTTTTTTTAAGAGGCATGTTTTTATTTATTTATTTATTTGTTTGTTTGTTTGTTCGTTTACACATGCACTGGGTACAGTCAGAAGCGTGGGAGGGTGAGAGAATTCACCAGAGTCAGAGCGGGGAGCAGAGCAGGCAGAAGGACCGAAGTACACTGCTGAGGGGAGCAGCGGGCGGCAGGAGAGGTCTGCGCGCCATGTGGGACCCTCCTCCTGTGGCCGGGGAGCAGCCAGGGATCGAACCGGCGTCGCAGAGGCTGCGGGCAGCTTCGCAACCCAGCGCTCAACCGCTGCGCCACCAGGGAGGCCCAATAATTCAATCTTAAAAAAAAAACAAAAGAAAGTAAAAAAAAAATGGGTTCATCCTTTACTCTTTGTACTAAATAAGTTAAGTTATACCATGGTATTCATGTAGGTAAGTCTTTTTCTAAGAAACAATCTCCATAAAATATATAGAAAGGGTGTGACAAATTGGACTAATAATTAAAAATTTCTGCATAAGAGCATCACTAACAAAAGAGACAAGCTCAGAAAAATAATTGCAAAAGGTAGTATGTAAAGAGCTGTCACAAGTCAACAAGAAATTAGAAACCAAGAGAACACAGACAGGAAAAGAAAAGAGAACCTCACCTTCACTTACAGTTTGAAGAAAGTTAAGTTACAGTTAAGTTCAAACAATGAAATGTGACTTTTCACCTCTTAGGATTATAAGCAAAAAGACGAACAGTGCATCAATGAAGAGGGTGTCGGGTCAGCCGCGCCCTTAGGAGCTGTTGATGGAAGTGGAATGGACATTGTCTCTTTGGAGGACATTTTGGTAATATCTACGAAAACATGAGTGGATTTACCTTTTGAGTCATCAATGATACTTTGGGATTTAGTCTACAGATACACTTGGAAATGTGAGAGCCGATGTAAATTCAAAGACGGCTGTTGCAGAAATGTGGGCAAGATAAACACTATTTGAAACCTAAATACTTATAAGTGAGGCCTGGTTGATGAAGTGGAACCAATGCATACAATGAAATATGGGGTAAAGAATGAATGTAAGCCCATAAGGTTGAATAATGCAAGATCTCCAAGATAAAGGAAAACACACAAAGTATGGCGCAGCATGAATGATGGGCTTCATTTATGTAAACATGTAGCACGTGCACAAATGCCCCAGATGCTTCCCTCTTTCAAGATTCTGTCTTGGTCTTTCTAGAATATTTCTGGAGAGACCTAAGAAACCTCAAGTGAGAGGGAGTGGAGGGTCAGTGTGGGAGGGAGCTGCTCATATCGTAATCATGATAGACCCTTTTGTTGTATTCCCTATTTTCACAAATTATTCTCTCAACTGAACTTTTTAAAAAGAACATGTTTTGATTTGAGGGAAAGAATTGTTTTGTCTCCCATCTAGGTTTATTTGGTGTGCTGGGAGATCTAGAGGAAAACTCTTGGGCTGCATTACTTTTTGTCAAGTATGTCAATGGGTATTGACTGCTTTAGGGATAGATTGTGAAATGTATTATCCATGTCAACAACTTTAGGATGAATAATAAAGCACGCACATATACATCACTCCCCTTGCTTAAGACCTTGGCGATGCCTTCCTTGGAAACACCCTAGGTGTCCTTCCTTCCCTCTGGCCCAGCAGCTCTCTGCGCTGGGGATTAAGAGGCAGTGTTACTGTTCCTGTGGAACAGATAAGAACACAGAGGCTTAGCCAGGTGCGTCATTTACTCAAGGTCACACAGCTTGCTCCTTGAAGAGCAGGATCACCTCCAGATTTCCCCTTCCAGGAGGAATGCACGTTCTATTACGGCTCTGGTGATTATCTGCACACTAGATAGGAAAAAATTCTATTCACTGTTTTCTGTCATTTTCAGAAATGAATGTAATCAGCTACACTATGGACAAAATTTATTGTCTTAAAAAACGTGTAATTGCTCATTGAGAGGACCATTCAAGACTTCCCAATGCTTCATTTGTTGCCTGGGGGATTGCAGGAGAAGAAGTAGTTTGAAACAACAGAAGCATCAATAGAGAAAATTAGTCTTTCTCTTTCACACTTGTCAGTGGTCTGGGGTGGGCAAGGCTTCTGTAAAAAAATGAGGCAGACTTTTTTGTTTCCTGGTCTTTTGGCTTAATGCATATATTAAACATTGATTTAGATATTTACCAGTAAATTGCATTCGTCTTTACTGGGGAATATTATTTTAACAAACTTGGGCTATGCAAGATTGTATATAGGTAGGGCCATAACAAAGTCAGGCTTTTTTTGCCTGATAATAATTAAGAATTTAGATAAAAATAAGAAAATCCAAATTTCAAATTCACAAAATCTAGATGGTCAAATAAGAGCCACATCTGGCATTGAAGGTTTCCTATGTAGCTTCCTAATGATATGAGAATGTTGAAGCTAGAAGAGGCCTTAGAGCTCACTGTTTTGGGGGCTGGGAGTGGGGTGGGTGGGCATGATCTGTCCCTGAAGAGGCCCTACCCCCTCTGGGGAGCCATCGCCAACTCTCCCACCTCCCTTTGCTGCAATCACCCTGGACATCGTCTCTAGTCTTTGCCTTACCTGTATGCCATGCCTACATCTTCACTAAGGCCTCAGCTTAAATGTCACCTCATCAGGAAGGCTTTCCCTGACTCCCCAACCAAAAGTAGTCCCCGCAACCCTTCCCGATCACCTCACCTGACTTCTATCTTTGTGACACATCATTATTCACTCTTACTTTGTATGCACATAACTTATTATTATGTGTGCACATAAATGTGTGCATTTATGTATTACCTGCCTGTGCTCCCCAAACAATGGAAACACCTTGAGAGCAGGAGCACTTGTGGTCCATTCAGTCTGTATCCCTTGTTCATAGAACTGAACCTGGTCCAGGCCTAGAAATTTTCCACTTCAGGGACAGGGTTCAAGGAGAAAAGCACATCATTGCTTTCCAGAGAAGAGCTCACCTCAAGAGAAGGGGACAGGAAACTCTGAGCCCAGGTTTATGCTGTAAGACTCCACTAGTATTAAGGAGTAGATGAGGCACAAGGAAAGGTCTGTAGCAATTGTGGGGGTTGCTCCCTCCCAATCCAGCCACACTGACTTGGGGACATGCTATATGGGAACAGTCACTGTCATCTTTAGTGCAACATAAAGAGCTAGAGAGCTCAGGCTTAGTACAGCCTGGTCAACATGTCACTGAGGAGGTGAAATCACAACCCCCCAGAAGAAACACTGGGCCCACCCAGGTCACCTTCCCAGTGAGAAGATCAACGTAGCAATGGATGGAGCACGTCACACAGCATGGGCACTTGGCTTCAGCGCTGATAATATGTGGCAGCGATGGCAGAAAAAAGTCAACCACATAAACTGCCAACCCCTCAGATAGAAAACTAATGAAAGTGGAACTGCTCTAGGTGAACTGAGGTGGGGTTGGCTTTCGTTATGTTGGGGCAAAAAATAAATCATCCTGCACCCCTCTGGATTCTTCTCCGGCTGGATGAGCAATCAAAACATCAGAGGGGTTAGCTAGGGAAAAACAAAGAATTTAATGAAATATGTATGGAGAATTCACAGGGTTGTACATTCTCAAGAACAATGGAGGGGATCAGGAATATTTACGAAGCATTTTAGGAGCTGGGGCATCAGGGACAGACGGGGTGGGGGCGACGTCACATGACAGACAAGGAGGAGAGTAAAGATGAGAATCTTAGACAGAGAGAACCTATATACTGTTAAACCCAGAACTGGCTGAGACCCCAGGCTACATTCTTCTGCCTCAGAATAGGGAGAATAGTAGCCACTGCCTCACTGATTAGATGGGGGAGGCTGAAGGACTTGGGCAAAAATAGATGCATCTCCGAGGCTTTAGGGCCCTCCCTGTTCTCAGTCCAAAACAATCTTCATTCTTCAAGTACTGCTAAGAGACACCCCGAAGCTCATAGGGCCTTGACTGACCTCTAGTTCTCATGTCAAGCTGACAAGAGGCCTACTCTGGGCTGATTGAGAAAAGTCCATCTGGCCCTTTTGTGGGGGCCAGATCCCAGAATTACTCATCTGTAAAGTGAGAGGGTTGGATTAGACAGATGATTTTCAAATTCTGCCCCCTCCCAGGGGTGTGGGAGGGCGGTAGTGGGGGGGACATTCAGAGGCCCTAGAGTCAGGGTAGGAGGGAGGAGAAAGCTGAAGCCAGAGACAGTGAGTGGAGCTGCCAGCACTGAGCACTTTCCCTCTCACCTGCTTTTTTATCCCTCTTAACCTTTGCAAAGGGAATTGTCAGATTTAAACTTGAAATGCAAATTTTTCCTTTATTTTACTTTGAAACATAAACAGGTCAATTTTTAACCAGTTGAAAATGCATCCATTTCAATAAATCTTTCCTGTGCAACAATGCAAAGTTTAGTGCAAAGTGCCTTTCTCATCAGAACGGGTACAGCTCAATTCTGTGGGCTGCCAGTGCTTAGCTGAACCCCTAACCTCGAGATGGTTGGCTGGTTGCCCTCTTGAGCAACCTTCCGCTCACCTTGTTCTCCCAGGACTGCCTCATGAAAAAGAAAGAGCAAATCTGCCCCCATCACCCGCCTGCTCTGGTCTGCACGCTGCTGAAACAATGCATCCTGTCGGGGTTCCTGGGAAGGTCCCTAATTACAGGCCCTGCTCTGCTTCTGGAACACTGCTTATTCTGTCACCTCTCGATCTGACCTATTTTGTAACTTAAATCCCATTTTTCTTAGACACTTGAATACATTTTATGATTCTCCTTAACTATGCAAATTGCTGTTGTTCTATGCATGCAAATAATTCTTTAGAAACAGCTCCAGGGAATGGAATGATCATTCGGCCACTGAAATCCCTTGGACTGCAAAGCCGGGGCTAGAAAGTGACCCAGCTGCATTTATTGGAGGAATCAGGACTCTCGGGGTAGGAAATGAGAGGGTTAGACCACAGACGTCGGAGGCGTCACTCATGGAGGGCCTGAGGCTGGGGTCAGCTACCCTGAACTCATCCTGTGGGAGGCAGGAATTCGTATTAGAGCCAGGATATGGTAAAGGTAATCTGGAATCTCCACTCACCTATGTGAAGGTGGGGTTTGTCTTGTATAGGGTGTGAGAGTGAGGTGGCAGTGCGTGTGAAATTTTGGGGCAGGGTGTCCTTCCTACATCCCCCCTGGAAGATCACGCAAAGGTAAAGAAAGGCCTTTGTCAGCCCAAGTGAGCAAGCCGTGGACATCTCACATCAATGGCGCCTCAGAACCCAGCCGAATCCCTCTCAGACATCCCCAAAGCCACATATTTAACACTGGGGACACCTGAAAGTGCACAACAGAAGTCCTCAAAGATGCATTTCCTCCTCCCAGATGTGTTTCAAGGCCTTCTTCAGGCTTTGACGACAGGTCTTAAAAGGGGGATTGCCATGTGGGTACCAATAACTTGTTTCCTATGAGTGGTCAGCACAAGCTCCCTGCACAATCTCCCCAGCCCCTTGAGGCCCTGGAGTGAGGGGAAGAGGGATGAGAAAGCTGAGGGAGTTGTTATGACAGTAAAGGAAGGAGTCCTTATAGAATCAACTTTGTTTTCAGTGTTGGTATTATATAAAGATATTGTTCTATGATATGCATGTAAACCAGGAGATTCTGCCTTTTGGGAAATCATCAGTTCATACTATTTTAACAAAGGTATTTAATAAAAGTCCAATCCCCTCCATTTTATTTTTTTTTAAGGAATGTTTTGTCTTTTTAAAGATTTTTATTTATTTATTTATACAAGCACTGGGTACAGTCAGAAGCGCGGGAGGGTGAGAGAATTCACCAGAGCCAAAGCGGGGAGCAGAGCAGGCAGAAGGACCGAAGTACACTGCTGAGGGGAGCAGCGGGCGGCAGGAGAGGTCTGCGCACCATGCGGGATCCTCCTCCGGTGGCCGGGGAGCAGCCGGGGATCGAACCGGTGCTGCAGAGGCTGCGGGCAGCTTTGCAACCCAGCGCTCAACCGCTGCGCCACCGGGGAGACCCCCAATTCCCTACATTTTAATACAAAAACTTCCCTAGACTAAAAATTGGGACTAAACAGAATTAAATTCTAATCACCCCTTGTTCTTCTCCCCCATCCCTCCCCTCTCTACCTTTGTGATTAACCTTTAACTCACATCTAATACACTTCTCTCCAACTTCATCCAAGGAAACTGGAAAAATGATCGTTACATCTCAAACAAAAATTCTCAGGTGCCCCTGTGAAGCTGACAGTACCATCAAAAGCAAACACCTGCTGATTGTTACTCCAACAGCCCGGAAAAAACTCCCTGCCCAGAAAGCCAAACGCCGGGACTCATGATTCTCCTGGGACCTAGAAATGGGAAGCCCCCCACTCCCTTCACCTCCTCTATCCCTTCATTTTCCTACCCCCCCCCTTATATAATCACAGCACTCCCACCATTCGGGCAGCCAGTTTATAGACTGTCAACCGCGCTGGCTCTCTCATGGCCACCTGGAATAAAACTCCTTAGGTAGCAGAATTTCTTGTTACAAGACCTTTTTGGGAGGTGAGCAAAAGACCTGGTTTGGTTGCTTACAGTTACAGCTCCGTTTATCAACTGAATTCAGAATGCAATAAGAAGTAGGATTTATAGAAACAGGCAGATACAAATCAGTAAGTGAAAAGGCAGGTCGCGTCATTCTTCTGCACAGAATCCTCCAAACATTCCCTATAACGGCTAGTGTCCTTGTAGTAGCCTTCAAGTTCCTACATGAACTGGTGTCCTTGTTCTTCCTCATCCCAGTTATCTGTTTGACCTGCCTTCCTACAACTTTCTCCCACTCCCTTTACTACAGGCTTCTTAACTATTCTTTAGCAATCCAGACACTCTCCCACCTGAGGGCCTTTGCACTTGCTATACCCTCTGCCTGAACAGCCCTTCCCTGACAGCCACATGGCTGGCTGCCTTACCTCCTTTAGGTTTTTTCTCAAAGGTCACTTTCTCAGTGAGGCCTTCCCTATTCAAACTTATAATTACATCTTCCTCTCCCCACCTCAAAATCTTCAACCTGCTTTGTTGTTCTCCATAGCGCTTACCACCTTCTATACAAACATAACTCACTTAACGGCCGATGACAGACTGCTTATGTGACAGTGGACTCAACAGGCTATCCCATGTAGCCTAGGTGGGTAGTAGGCTGTGCCACCTAGGTCTGTGTGATTATACTCTATGCCGTATGCACAATGACACATTTCTTAGAATGTTTCCCCACTGTTAAGTGACTTAGGACTATACAGTAGATCATTCATTTACATTGGTTTTTGTCTTCCCCCTCCTTTACTACACCCCCCAACATACACACCAAAAGGAGAGGGATTTGAATATTTTTCATGTGCCTGGAACAGTAACTACTGGTCGAATGAATGAACTTATCTCTGACCAGTGGAACAGCCTCTAAGTCAGTCTTACCAATACCTGACACCAAAATCCCTTTTCATGGGTCACATGAACTCCTAGGAAGGAATTTTTTAAAAACTCCAGAATGCACCTGCCAAACTCCTAGTCTGACAAGAATCCAGACTCAGAAACTGGCAGATACCTTCGTTTATATTTGCACTTTTTAAACTGTAGAGGTATTCATCAAATACTTCATTAGAGGCATAGCAAAGAAGTGTGAGATATATTTACAGAGAAAATATAACTAAAGGTGGCAACTTAGAGACCAAAACTGCACAAATAAAGTTTTAGTTGTGTGCTACAAACAAATAAATGCAAGAAGAAGAAGGGATGAGTGCTTTGAAGTGAGCCAAGAATCACTTGTCTCCCTCAGGCCACTAATGGAGTTTTCTGAAATAGCAGCGTTGCTGAAATAATCTCTCATGAACTGTTAATAACAATACTTTGTGCTCACACTGTCCCTTTCAACAAGCATCTTCAGATAATTTCTGATTTTTATCTAAGCATTCTTAACCTCACCTTACAGTGAGAGAAGTGTTCCTAAACCTTGGCTAAGTAACTTATCTGATGCTGCAGGAATGGACAAAGAATTAAACCATTATCTCCAAACTCTGCCCCAAGGCATTCTTTGTCCATGGCAAAAAAATTTGTGAAGATGTTTTGTCAACCTACTCCCTGCTCTGGCCCCCTCCTCGCTCAGCAGGGGGAATAGCTACAAATGGCTCCCCCAGAAAACATTTGGATGAGGTCCTTAGGTAAGATGCGCACCCCCAAAACAACTGCTGATGCTGTTAGCATCAGACACTGGCCAGACGGGACTGGGGCTCTGGTAGACATGCCGTTCCTAAGGGGCTCAAAAAGAGTTCGCTAATGAAAGAATAAAGGAATGCATTCACATTGGACTTGAGTGAAAAGAGTTGCAAGTGGGATACTTGGTATAATTAATGTAGTATAAGTAACTCCTTAGATCCAATATCCAAAATACAATTTTTTCCTTTTGGATCAACTAATCAGAAAAACAACTAGGAAATCACATTCTTCCCAGAGGCCGGTGTGCTGCCCTCAGCACCCAAGATTCTAAACTTTAGAGTCACCCTAGACTATGTTCCGTCTCTGGCAAGTTCTATTGATTCTATTTCCTTTTTTTTTTTAATTATAAGACTTCAAAATTTCCTGAGGTATGGAGAGGAAGCATTTGAAAAATACTAAAATATTTTAGTGCTTGCAAAGTACTTCAATGTTTCTAGATACAGCCCAGGTAGGGTGTCCAATAGTCCTAGCACTTTGGAAAGAACCAGAAACTGAGCGGCAGATGAAGGGGTTATTATATCTATTGCACTCAGAACAAACTCCTTAAATTGCATTCGAAATAATCTTCATTTGGCCTTGTTGGAGTAACTCTACCTTTCAGTGCAGAAAATTATGTCCTGAACTTTAAACTAGAAGCAAATTATGTCTACTTAAAATACAGAGCTGTTAAAACCCAAAGAGCTATATAAAAGCAACTGATGGGCTGAAAAATGCTCTCTTTGTAGCAAAATCACAACCTAAAAAGCTTTGGCTTATTTCACACAACATGACCTTTAGTCTGTAGATAAAATGCATGTAAATTAAGCTTGAATGTCAACTAGATTTGGCCAAGGATTCCTTGGAAGGAGGAGGGGAGTTTGAAAAATGTAGACAAAAAAAGAAAAAAGAGTGTCTTTTTTTTTTTTTTTGGTAATTCAATCTGAAAGCTATTCTGTTTGCTCCTATATATGCCCGTATCCTAGAGAAGATGAGCCCCCTAAAAAGTAAGTTTTTCTCCTTCCTTAGAAGTTTTTGCTCCACCTTCTGCTCACATTTTCCTCAACTTCCCAAAAACATCCAGAAGCTTTTTTACCACTGCTCCCAATGGTAAACAACAAAAGTTAACAATAGCGGAGCCTGTCAGAAAGCAAGTGAATATGACTCCCTTTTACTGGGAGGTAAAGCCATGCAGAAGTGGGGGGAACTCAGCAATCCTCAACTATTGAAGTAGCCCCAATGCCATCTCCAGGGTAACTCTGTTTTGTTGTCAACGACAAGATTTTGAGTGGTGTGATGCCACTGGCTGCAAGAGGTCAAACAGTATCCCTAAGCAGCAGCTTCTAGAGGCACAGATACAAAGACAGGCTGGCATGCTGAAGAAACTGGAGATAAAGAGCAGACCCAGAAATAGGACGATATGAGCACAGGGCACACAGGATTAGAGATAACGTAGCAGTGCTTAATCTTGACAGCGACAAGGAACACCGATTGGGAACCTGACTACAGCAGGCACTACCTCTATCATCTCCCTGAAAACTCCTAACAACCCTGGGAGGTGGCACCAGTACTCTGCCAGTCTATAGATGAAAAAACAGAGGCTTGGAAAGTTAAAAGTCTTGCCCAAGGTCACCCAGCTATCAAGCTGGGGGACCAGGGAGGTGAATCTGTCTGACTCCCAGATCAACACTGCTCACCACAGCCTTGCTCAGGGAAGCATGAGGGAGAGTCAGGCTGGGGCCCTAACAGTGAGGAATAGATCGGTGGCTGCTCAAATTAAGGGCAGGTTCCCAGGGCTGAAGGGGCCGGCACATGAAGCCAGGGCTCACCATGGAGAGAGCAGGGACAAGGCACGGAGGAGGACAAACGGCTCATGACACCGGAGGACTTCGGCTTTGAGGGTCCCAGAACAGACCCTATGCCCACGGCTCTCAGCGTGAGGTCTAGGGGGCGGCGTGGGGTTGGGCGGGGGTATTCTCCCCAGGGTGCAATGGCACTTCTCTGGGGGAGAAACTGGCTTTGAGTTCCAAAGAGAAAAATTTCTTTCATCTCTGGCACAGTGGCAGGAAAGGTTAAAGAAAAGGAAGGAAAATGGTGCAGATAAGACAAGACTGGACAATTCATCAGGCCCCTGGGAGCCCCCACCCTGCTCAGATTGTGAAAGTTCAGCAGGTTTGGGTCTCCCTGGTGGCGCAAAGGATAAAGCACCACACTATGAAGCAATCTGCAGCCTCTGCAGCACGAGTTCAATGCCCGGCCAGCCAGGGAGCAACCCACTTGGCACAGCAGACCTCTCCTGTCTCACCTACTGCTCCCCTCAGCAGTGTATTTCAGTCAGTCTGCCTGTTCTGTTCACCGATCTGTCTCTGGTGCATCCTCTCACCCGCCGCATCTCTGGCCTGTGCCCCAGCTCTTATATGCATAAATAAATAAATAAATCTTTTAAAAAAAAAAGGTTCATCAGCCTTGTTCCTGTTGTCCTCACCTTCGCTGCTCTGGCTAGACAGACTAGTGGCTTTCAAGGGCTTCAGAATCTGAGAGCAGGTCCAAATGATCTATTGTCATCATGTGGTCATTACAACAACACCCATGTGCTCTCATGGGTCCAGATAGTCCTGACTCACTAGTTTCTTACCTATGTTCTTATAGAACTACGATCAGGATATATCAAGAGGAAAGTTTTATTTGTATGTCATCCTCAATGAACCATGGTGACCTGAGACACGACCTGGGCTAGTTTTAGGGGTGTTCACCAGACCAACACTAGACACAATTGAAGCAGAGATGGGGCTTCAAGTTCTCCTGCCACCCTTAACTGTCAGCCAGTGATGGTCTCTGACATGCAAACCAACCCACAGTGTCAGGTGTCACATGCCAAGCACCCACGTGCACTTGCTGCTTTAGGACATCAGTTGCTCTTTTTTTTTTTTTTTTTTTTTGGTCCTAGCGTATCAGGCCTCTGATCCCTCACCAACAAGACCTAAGGGGGTGTAAGTATTTCTCTTTCAACTAAGGAAAACAGATGGAGTTGGAAACAAGGCCTGGATCTGAGGTTAATGGGTGGTGAAAAGCTATCCTGATGTCGACTGTTCCTGACGTGGGAAGCTAGCCTCGTGCAGCAAGGCTGAGAGCCTGGCTCAGCCCACAGCCTCCCTCTAGGGAGGAAGCACACGCTCAGGTCCGCTGTCCCACATTCAGTTCCTTGGCTGGGTCTTAAAGTCCAGGGTTAACCCAATGCTGAAACAGCTCTGATTTAGTAGTGTGGGTTCTCGAAAGAGACCACCTTAGCACCCTTTCTTTTCATTCCACTAACCTACAGTCTAAATGAGGGGTTGGCAAACTTCCCCTGTCAAGGCCTGGACAGAAAATATGTTAGGTTTGGTGGGCCACATGGTCTCTATTGCAACTACTCAATTCTGCTGCTGTTGTATGAAAGCGGCCATGGACAATATGTAAACAAACGGGCATGGCTGTGCTCAACAAGACTTCACACTTGATGACTGAAATTTGAATTTCATATAGCAAAATACTGTTTTTCTTTTGATTTTTTCACCCTAACCATTTGTAAAAATCATTCTTCATGGGCTGTACAAAAACAAGTAATAGGCCAGATTTGGCCCATAGGATAGTTTGCTGACCCCTGGGCTACATCTTCAGCTTTTACATCATTTGGAAGTGACCTGGTGCAAGGGCTGAGAAAGGGCAGTAAGTCCAGGCACAGTCCACTTAGGGCCCTCAAGGAAATGTATCATCTGTGCCCACAGAGCTCTGGCCACAGGGGATGGGGCTGCTAATAGATCCAAATAAATGGACCTCATAGTAGTCATCATCAAAAGCTGTGCTTGTTACAATAATGCATTTACTGCTTAACACAGCTGGGATCTCCTCATTGAGAGCTACTAAGAGAATTGGAGTACCTGCTCTTGAAAAGTCACAGTGACAGGAAATCTCCATCCACTGAAGGTGCAGCTGATTTTCAGAAACAGCCAACAAAACAAACAAAATGAGACCCTAACTAAAGCAAACACAAGAAATCGCCACTCAACCAACAATAACAAAGGCACAGATAGTACTATCCTTTCAGAATTACGGCTGGGAAATAATTGTGTGTGTGTGTGTGTGTGTGTGTGTGTGTGTGTGTGTGTATAGGGCAGGCATGGGGTTGTGGTCAAACTAAATAAAACCATTTTTGTTCTAAGCCACTCATAATTTTAAGATGGGTCTGCTGAAAACTAAGTTTGGAAGCCCTACCATGGCCCCTAACAATGTGAGCATTGTTCAGCCAACACGCTGTCAGCCAATTAACATTTTTTACAAAATAGTCGTCATTATATAAAAGCAATGAGAGGGGGCCTCCCTGGTGGCCTAGGGGCTGAGTCTTAGTGCTTTCACTGCTATGGCCTGTGTTCAATCACCAGCCAGGGAGGTGACCCACATGGCGCGGCAGACCTCTCCTGTCTCGACCGCTGCTCCCCTCAGCAATGTGTTTCAGTCGATCTGCCTGTTCCGTCCCCCACTCTATCTCTGGTGAATTCTTTCACCTCTCCCCCCACCTGCACCTCTGGCCTGTACCCCAGTTCTTCTATCCCAAAATAAAAATAAATAAGTTAAAAGCCGTGAGATTTTACCTAGGAGTCGAACTTTTTACCTCTCTTGAAAAAAATCAAAAGATTGGGCACACTGGGGCCCAGCTCTTGTCTAGCAAAACAATCAGCTAGGGGTCCCTGTAAAAGCACTTGAACCTAGGCCAGCACAGTCCCTGCCATGACCTATTACTCCCCAGCCTGGTGACAGCTGCCATGTGACTTTGTGTTTGTGGACTTTCCATTCACAATAACAGTAACACCAGAAGTCAAAAGGCAAAGCAATACACAAAGCTATACAGTGAGAGACACATTCCCACCTTCCCCCACCCTCCCTAAATACTTCTGCTCATTTCTGCATTTATTTCCCCCCCCCCTCTTCCTTACACAGGTAATATAATGTGAATTTCCTCTCCCTTGCTTTTTTGACTTAGAACAGATCCCAGGGATTGTTCTGGGAGCAGAACATACAGAATCTCCCTTGACATCTCAGTGGTAATTTATGTCAACTGATTTAATGAGTGCTGTATTGAAGTACAGACTTCGCTTGTATAAATATTTTTCAATGAATAACTATGTGTGTATGTCACTTTATGGGTGATAAAGTCTGTTGCAGGATAAATTCCCACATGTGAGATTACTGAGTTAAAGGGTAAATGTGTGTGCAATCTTTTTAGGTATCCCAAATTGCCTTCCACATGGGCTGCACCGTCCTGCACTCCAAACAGGAACGCAAGGGCATGTCTGTTTCCCTTCAGCTTCTCCCCCAAAGAATCTGTCGTTAGACCTTTGTTGTTGTGACAGTCTGACAGATCCTAAACGCCATATTTCAAGGCAATTATAATTTATATTTTCAATCAAGGGCTCTTTCCCCATGCATTTAAGAGTCATTTATATTTCCTTTCTTAAGAACTGCCCCATTTTTCTATTGGATTCCTATTTCTTTACTAATTTTCCTATTAAATTCCTGTTTTTTTTTTTTCCTTATCAAGCTCTAGGAGCACTACATATATTCAAAAACTATCCCTGTAATGATAAACGATATGAACTGCAAATAATTTTTTTCAGTTTGTCATTCATGTTTTGCCTTTGTGCGTGTATGTTGTTGCCTGGCATGCCTAAGTGCTGTTATCATTTGTGCTTTTTAAATGTAGTTAAGTGCACTTAGTTACTGCTTGCTTCTGGCTGTTAAGTTAGAGTTTAGAAAAAGGTCTTCTTCATTGCAAAATTAAAAGTGAATTCACTCATAATTTCTATTAGTAATTTTAGAGCTTCATCTTTCTAAAAATGTAAATCTTTGACCCATTCAGACCTTGTGAAGGTGCATATTGAGAAGTAAAACTTTTTTCCTACGGGGAGCTCAACTCTAGGTTTCAGTCAGGACATAAAGAACATCAGTGATGGTGACATGTGAAGAGTGGGGTGTCGGGTGAGAGAGCACAGCTTGAGGCAGGGATGTGAGGAGAGGGTGGGGTGGGACTGAAGTAGAAGGCACCTCTCCTGGTTTCCCACTATTGGTCTAGCTCAGTGGCACCAGAGTTCCATTTATTACTTTTCTGCAAAGTAGCCACTTGCTTTTCAAAATTCAATGTGGTCGGCTATACCAAACTACCTGTACTTAGGTAGTAATTAGCCATCTTATCCTTTTGACAAAGTCATTTATAGTTGTCAACCAGTTTCTGTGATAAAGAATGTGCTGGCCAGAATTACCACGCTGAGTTGTGCTTTCAGCCAGAAGCACAGAACCTTGAAGAGTTAGTCTGAAGAGGTTCATCTTGGATAAAAAAATGAACCATTTTAGAAGGCTTTGGGGAATGTTGGTGGTGTACATATAGCTTCTTTCTTTGTTCACGGATCTCTAAGGACATAGGACCTGGGGTGGGGGACCTGAGTTCTCACCCTCATTCAGGTCTATAGGAGCTGTATAAAGGGCTGGGGAGGGGCAGATTTCAGCTGTACCGGTGTGCATACCAACCCATGCTGTAGACCAAATAGTTCTCTTAGCAACTTTTCTACTAGAGGTGCCCCAGGAAATGTTTTCTTTTCTAAAATTGTTTCCTTGTGTGAATAAATCTTTGTTATGAGAAAAGTCTGCAAAGGTGAGAATGTTGCTTCAAAAAAAAAATTAAAAGGCTTCTCAGCAATAAAATTGGTTCCTCTTCCTGAAGCAGAGACCTCGGGGTGGGGGTAACAGTGAAACACTGACAATCACAGGAAGGGATGCCAGGGTGCTCCCTGCTGGCGACTGAGGGCCCACTTCCAGGCTGCACCTCAAAACAATTCAGACTTTCTGGGCGTGGGGTCTAGGCATCAGTAAAGTTCAAATCCCCCAGATGATCCCAGGGTGCCACCCCTGCTTCAGAATGACTTTTCAGTGTGCTGCGCAGGCCAGCAGTGCTGGCAGCAGTGGCACTTGTCACACGCGCAGAATCTCAGGCCCCATCTTATACCCTCTGAATTGGGATCTGCATTTCCACAAGATCTCCAGTTCCTTCACATGTGCATTAGAGTTAGAGAAGCAGCGGTCTAGACTAGCATTTCTCAAATGTGCAATCACGACCACCTGCATCACACTCACCAAGAGGGAGAGAAGGCGGGGGAGGGGGGGTGTTAGGGAACTTCCAAAGAAAACAGATCCTGGAGATGGTGTGTATAAATCAGAGAGTGGGGCCGTGGAATCTGCATTTAAGTGTGCTCCCACGTGATCCTTATATTTACTGTTTGAGAGCCAGTCCCAAGACAAAAGTCAGCAGTAAGAGAGCTGCCTTCTCCTGTCCTGCCTGGAAATTCCCTTAGTGACTCTAAAAAGGTCCAAGCACACCCCCTTGCAAGTGGGGGATAAGTTGGTGATAATCTCCAAATGTTTCCACTTGACAAATGTGATGTTCTGCCCTCTGACCTGTAGAGTGACAGAGAAATGAGTCTCAGTTCTCTTGGGTCAGTGGCTGAAAAAGCTGCAATTTGGATCTCTAGGCCCCTACCTTAACAACATGATTAAAAATAAAAAAATGCTGATGCTCAGCTGAATCCTTGGAGGGTTTCAAAAAACCCTCAGCATGCACAGTAGAGTCCCGAGAAGGAGCCAGGTTTCCCTAAGGGAGGGGTCCTTTTTGAACTTTTTGCTGAGCCCAGGATTTCTAGATGATAACATGGGTAAAAACTGAACCCAGGAAGGAAATTTTAATTGCTCTCAAAAGATGAGTTTGAAGTATGTCATGCTCCTATATCCCTTTAAAAGTTCATTTTTGCATGTGTAAGACATTTAAAAGCATCTATGATAATGGCCATTTTTAATGGATTTATCGTCAGGTACCCAGGATTCTGAAGTATGGCTCACACTTGACTTGAGATGACAGAACAGAAATCTTTGTAATTATTAGTGAAATAAGACCAAGGATCACGGAATGGAATGGGGAACTGCAATGTGATCTAACTGTAGTTGTTATATAATTACTGAGTTAAAATGAGCAAAAGCAAAGAAACTTAAAACTTAAAAAGATTTTTGAGACGTTGCTTTAAAGACCTTCTTTAGAGTAGTGTTTCTTGAGCCTTTTGAGGGAGGGAGTGCAAGGGAACTCCTCTGAGCAGCTCATGGAAAGCTACGAACTCTCCGAAGGGGCACGTGCCCATGAGTCCACATACACACAATTTTCGGGGTTCCACATACTCCTCCGAGCCCATATTTGAACCTCAGGTTGACCCTGAATTTTAAGAAAATTGCTCCATATTGATCTCGCCCATTTGGAACCCACTTCTGACTGAGGAACAGCTTTCTCAGCATCAAGGTGTCAGGTGGTTGGGAAAATCAGGGCTGCTGGTTTGCACTTAGACAATTAGGTCAGTAATCTCACGCGGATGGGCCAGGCCAGGTGGGAAGCCAGGCCTCGGGATTATGCCAGGGGAAGAACCCTTCCTTGTGGAAACCTGCACTGACTCCCGGCTTTAGGGGGGCGGGGAGCAGGAGGAAAGCAGGGCTGGCAGGGAGGGTGGTGGTGGATGGACAGCGAGTTGCACAGGCAGAGCCTGGGGGCTGGTGTGGCACCTTCTAGTTTTCACACTCGAAGGTGAAAACTTCTGTCCCAAGTTGAGAAGCAGAGTTTTTTTAAAAACACTGCCGAGGCTTATGCCCCTCGGTTAGCTGCAGACTCAAAGGGCATCAGAAATGGAAGAAGACTCACCTCTGCAAGCCCTCGCCCACTGAACAGATTAGGAGTCTGCCCCCAGAGGGCTAAGGCGCTCGGAGGGTGAAGTCCCCAGCTGGATTCTCACCCAAGGGCCTCTGGCCACTGCACCTAGCTGCCCACTAGCCCGGGCGAGCGGGCGTCGGGGCGCGCTCCCCTTCGCTTCCCAGCCCCCGCCTACCGGCACCATGGAGTAGGTCATCATCATCAGCATGTCGTGGCTCTCGGCGCGGACGTGCGGCGCGGGCTCCCCGCCGTGGCTGCGCTTGTTGCGCGCTGCGCTGGCGAGGTCCGCGGGTGGAGCGGGTGCCCGGCGGGGCGCCCGGCTCAGCTCGGCCAGGAAGGCGCGCAGGGCGCTGTCCTCGCGCTGCTCCCGGCCCCGCTGCGCCTCCAGCGCGCGCAGCGCCGCGCTCAGCCCGCGCCACTGGCACAGCGCGAACACCGTGCCCGCCGCGTTGAGCGCCGAGAGCAGTGCCAGCGCCGCCAGGGCGCCGCGTAGACCCCGGCCCGCGGCCACTCGGGCTCGCTCCGCGCCTTGGGCCATGCTCTGCCGCGCCTCAGGCCGGGGAGGCTCGACAGCCTCCGGACCCGGCCGCCTTTATACACCGGGGGCCAAAGCCGTGGGCTGGTGGCAACGCCGTGAGTCACGCCGCCCTTTGGCTCGGGCCCGGCGGGGAGGGTTGGGGACTGCAGTGGTGGGAGCAGCCCAGAGGGACAGGCGGGGGGGGGGGGGGGGGGGGGGGACCGGGGAGAAGAGCTAGAGGAGACAGGCCAAGGAGGGGGGAGGCAGAGCTCGCTCTCCCCGTGCCCAGCCAAGCAAGCCAGCCAACCCGCCTCTCCCTCCTTTTCCTGCTGCCCTGCCGTGGGCATTCCCAGGGCCCCGACGGGCAGAGAGAGGGTCAGACTGAGAGGGAGAGCAGGAATTCTTATGGCCTGAGAAGTTACTGGATTCCGCCCCCTCTTTCCCCCACACTGCAGTCTCTGAAGAGGATCCCGCACCCAGATGCCAAGGCACATGCCCATTGTCCCTGAGAGTCCCAGGCTATGGGTGACTCCTTCCCCCTGACCATTGAATACTGGGGAGAAGGGGGGGCGGGAATCTTTCCCAGGAAGGAGATGGATAGAGACAGAGAGATAGTTGGTGTTGAAGAACTGAGAAAGCCACACATGGGAGTCAGGAAAACCCACCCCCTCTCCACCTGCCTGTCCCTCTGGGCTGCTCAGGAGCCACCCAGTGAGGCCACCGGATGAGACAAAAACCAGAGAGTGGGAATACGAGAGTGCTCTTAACCCCATTCTGCCATTATTCAGCTGGGGTCGCTGAGCCTGTCTCAAGACTACCTGGGCTGATTTCGAGGTTCTCTGGCCAAAGGCTGGGGACTCTGGCCAGCCCTTTCTGGACCTAACATTACTGCCCTGCTTGAGTGGGCAGCTGCCTCGTGCTTTCTCTTTACAATGCCCTTCCTTTCTTGTCAGCTCAGATGCCCACTGTGCATCTGAGGACCACTGTTCCCTAAATGCAGAGGCACTTCCCAGTTCCTCAGAGAACCTGTTCACGATCTGTCTTTCTCCATTTTCTGCAGAATGTCTCTGCCTCTCAGGGTTCCCCAGGCCTGCAATAGGCAGCAGTGAGATGGGAAGATCTCACTCAGAAGCCAAGAATGCTGTTTCTACAGCCCCTTGCTTCAGAGAGCAAGGTGGCTTCCTGCAATCAAACCAGCTGGAGCTGTCAAGGAGAAAGAACTTCCTCTAACATAGGGGGACATGACAGTTGAGCACTTGGGGGAATCAGGAAGATGGGGGAGCAAACAACTTACTAACTGATGATAGGTGCTCTGTAACCATCCTCAGAGATTTGCAGTCCAATTCCTGGGGAGGGATTTTTGGCACAGCAGAGAAAGCCTAGGTGGTAGATTTCTTGGCCTCCACTCACCAGAAAGAGGCAAGGTAGAACCTTTGAGGGAGCAAAAGGAAACTGAAGTTACATCTCAATCAGAAGCTCTGTGTTAAAGTCTAGACTGGAGTTTCCATAGGAATATTGACCAGCTTGACTCTGAGGGATGAGGAGGAATCGGGAAAGGAGGAAAGTGGTTCATGAAGGACCCCAGTTAAGGGGATAGTGTGGCTGGGAGGGGGTGGAGACGACACAGATCACTTTGTCCGGTTTGTCCCAACTCTAACAGACTGTGAACAATTTAGAGACTTGTCGTGCATCCTTCCTTCCTTCTTTTCATCCGGGCTTGGGATGCCAATTGTCAGGGTTGATCCCATGGGCGGAAACCACAGAGAAACAGTTGGGGCTCAGCCCGCGTAATCTCTTCATTTACCTTGCTAAAATTTCCTGAGCACCTGCGTGTTGGGCACAGTGTCGGGAGCTGGAGGTGCAGAGGTGAACAAGATGAGCAACTTAGAGTGTGAGCAGCTAGAGAGCCATGAGCCTCCTGAGCTTCCCTTTATCCTAACATCCAATACAGTGACTATTAACTGACCGTCTGTCACCAGGGCCTGCCATCAGCAATAAGACTCCTGAGGTTAAGGTCACATCTTGTTTGATCCTGTCTCCCTAACACTAACTAGCACAGTCCCTGGCTTGACGTGGTCATTCACAATTACCTGCTGAATGAGCAAATAAATAAATGAATAAGAGGGTGTATAGTGGGATATTTCTGTGGGAAACAATCTGTAATCAGTGTTAGAGTTTCTGTGGTGTCACAGAACTGACATCACCTTTCTCGGACGGTGCCTGACTAATGGAGAGTGAGGATTGCCAGATACCCCTCTTCTACCCAATCCCAGCCCCTGGGTCCGTGCCCAGAGCCAGAAGAAGTGGAGTTCCAGCTCTACGTGGAACCAGCCAGGCTTTAGATGCCAATGACCAGCCAAGATGCTGCCCCTCGGATGTAGGACTCAAAAGACTAGTGGCATGGACAGTGGGCCACGGGATAGTCCTGAGTGCAAAACCTGCTTTTAATGATGAGACTTGGAGTATGTTTCTCAACTTCTTGCAAGAGGCTGTAATCTCACAAGAGTTTTGAAGACAATGAATGAGAAAATACAGGACGGTGGGGTGCCTGAGATGTTGCACTGGAGCTGAGACAGGGGCAGAAAGAGGGTAAAGGAAAAGTCATTCTTCTTTCACCCAACTTTTCTCCCAGTTCCCTCTCCCAGTTCTCCCAGTTCAGTCTTTCTGTGTGGGAATGTGATGTTTTACAAGAAAGAAGGGAGTAAGGCCTGTTACTATGGCCTCCATAGCAGAAATTTTCACTCAAGCCTCACCCCCAATGGCTGGATCCAAGTAGCTGGTCTTTTTCTGTTCTCTTCCCTTCCTCCTCTGTCCTGTCTCCACTACCATTCCACACATTCTTTCTCTGGCCTGTGTCCGTGCTGCTCCTTTCGAAGACAGCACAGAGCTCCCTCCTTCCCCTCTGCCCTTGAGCTCTGTGAGCCCTGGGGACTCAGAGGCTGTGCATGAGCTTTGAAATGAGATAGACCTCAGCTCGAAATCTGTTTTTAATGATGAGACTTAGGGCATGTTTCTCAGCTTCTCACAAGAGATTATAATCTCACAAGGACTTTGAAGCTAATGAGAACATATGTGTAAAGCACTTGGTACGGTAAAGGTTCAGTGGACCTCAGTGCTGTTGGCTATGGGCTGCCTTGTAACTTGTGTTGTTGACCAATATCTTGGTTCTTTCAGATCTTGATTCATAAGTTGGGTTAGAATGTGCTTAAGGCACAGACTTTCTTTACTATTTCCCTGACTGAAGAATTTGTGCCAAGCAGGAATATTTAATTATTCAATTGATTATTAGCTAATCACACTTTGTTGATTCTTTTTGAGGAACAGAGCTTTTGAAAGGATGGTAAACTTGGCCTCTGGTCTGAGCACAGCGCCTTGGAGATTGGTTATGTGGGAACTTTCATTTTCTGGCTGTGACTTCAAGAAAGGCAGAGACGCCTTTGTAGACTGCCTTCCTAGCATTTCTCAAGATTGGCCTGCACTTTCTACTTATTATTATTATTCAAAAAAAATTAGCTCTTAATCCAGCCTGTTTTGTTGACATAGGGGGTTCAAGATACAGTGAGGACACCGTGAGATATCTGAAGTTCATTTTTTGGAGACCAAAGAAACCAAGAACATTGTGTACTATCTTTACAATGAGAAGTAGCTTTTCCATTAAGGGCAGATGCTTCATTTCCAAAGGTTAAATAGAATGGTCCTTAAAAAATGATTCCAGCTGGTTAACTTTAGGGCCCTGGAGAATAAAATCCAATTCAAGAATAAGTCTAACTTTAACTCCATAGCATTTCCTCCTGATTGTAAAGTGAATAATTTTCATTAGCCCTGTGGTCTGGAACTTGGGTATTTTGGTTCTCTCTGATGAGGTTGGCAGCTACGCTGTGACTTCTGACGGTATTTTGCTGCCTCTCTACACCCTACCGTTTTTCTTTGCCAGGGGGTTAGGAGCAAAGTCTCCCTAATAGTTGCCACCATACACATCTTCCATCCAACTGCCTCTGGTTTTAATTCCCAGTTCTTCATTTTAACCTCAAGACTCCAAGCTACCCAGCCAAATTCAGTTTCTTTCAGTGCTTTCATTCACTCATTCCTCTATCCATTCATTTCCCCAACTACTCAACCAATGGTAATTGGCTGTCTGCTATCTGCTGGGAACTGTTCTAGGAGCTCAGAATAGGATGGAGAGCACAACTAGATACCATTCCTGCCTCTCTGAAGCCTATAATCTAAATGGGGAGACAGAAATTAACCAGTAAGTACAGACTAGGGGGTATAACTCTAAACAAGATGATGAGCTGAATCCCCTGAAGTAACGGAGAATGATTCTGTGAGCTCATATCACTGAGAAATCTATCCTAGAGATGGGGTATAGAGTCCAGGAAGGCTTTTCTGAGGAACTTGGGCTGGAATCTGAAGATGACTGGTCATGCACGAGGTGGGAGTATGGGTGGGAGAGTTGTATGCAGAGGGGACAGCCTGTGTGAGGGCCAGTGGCAGGAGGTACCACAGTTTATTTGAAAGTCAGTGTAGCTGCAGCAAACACAGAACATGGGGCTCCAGCAGGAGATGGAATGAAATGGGACTGATGGTGGAGTAAGGGCCAGACTCTGTGGGTGGGACCTTGTAAGGTTGGAGCCTTATGGTAAGAACACTGGTAAGCCAGTGAGGGGTCTCAAGTGTGTGTTGTATGTGGAGGGAGGTTGTTGGATGACATATTTTCATTTTCAAAGATTACGGTTCATTGTCAAGATTTTCAGCAGTTTCTGTCACTACACAAACTATATATGATCTCTGGCCTCCACCAGGCTCAAACTTTAGCCTGTCAACACATCTCCGAGAGAAGTAAGAAAACCCTGAGTTCTAGAAAATGGTGCTTTCTTTTTCACCTCACATTTAAAGGTAGCTGAAAAACAGAACTCTGACTAACTAACTCTGATCTGGGAGATTTGATACTAAGTAGGGTTTTTGCAAAATAATCAGTAGGTATTTGCATTTTCGGAGGTTGCATTTGCATTTTTGGCACTTGAAGGTTGGAGCACCAAATCATATTATCTGTGGGAAAGGGAGTAAGAATAGATATCATCACTTCCCTCATGAGATTTGGTCTAAATTTGGCAGGTAAAAAAAAGATTTTCTTTTCTTATAGTTGCAGTAACGTAGACCTTTGAGTCACCCGTTCATTGTTAAACAGAGAGCTGCTGGAGGTTGTTCGCAGTGTTATTGCAACACTTCCCCCTCTGACTTTTCTTTGTTTTCTTTGGTTGGTAATAGACATACCCTACCCCACCCTACCCTTCTAGCCCACTGCAGTTAATTGTCACAGGCTGGGTTCTTTGGAATTGGGGTACAAGATGTTTATTAGGGATCAGCATTTGTGAAGGAAAGGGGGAGGAAGCAGGACTGGCAGGGAGTCCTCTAAAGCCTCAGACCACCTGCTGGGAAGCGCTGGATGGAGGGCTGCCCATCAGTGTCCACCTCAGGTCAGGATGGCTGGGCTTTCCCACAGTCTCAGTCATCTGGCAGGTATGGGAAGGGTACCAGGGAACTCTTGGAGCTGAAGCACTCTATGAGAGCACTCCCTGCAGCTGGACAGCGAGTCCTTCCTTTTGGGGGGATAGGAGGCCCCTCTCCCTGTCTAACACATCAACTAGCTCATTAGTGTCACACAAAGGTCTTGCAAATCCCACAGATCTGCAAAAACCTTTGTGGACTTTAAATTGTAATCATGCCAGACCATGCAGAGAGGTCCCTTTTCACCTAGAGTTATGGACTTTGAGTAAACAAAAGTGATAGTTTTCAGAAATGGAGTGAAAATATGACAAAAAGCCCTATAAGTGGTTCTGAAATGGCTAAATCCACGGAAGTAAGTTAATACTGAAAAATCCCACTTAAGAAACTTGAGCCACTATTTTGAAGGACAAAGTCTTACATGTATAGAGCACTTCAGTTTTCAAAGTACTTTCTCATGTCATATGAACCCCATAATAAGCCTGTGAAGTGAACAGGGCAAATCTAACAACCATTTCACAGATGAGAAAGCATAGCTAAGGAAGCTTAAGAGACTTGTTGAAACCTCACTAGCAATTGTCCACGTCTTCTTCATGGAACAACGGCGACTTCTTGGCCTAAGTCTTGGCCCAAGTGCTGAAGATGATAGAAGTGGAAAAATAGGTCAGGGGAATTATTACAATTGATGAAATGGAAATGGGCTTAGAGTAGTACTTGGCCCCAAGGCTTAATTAAAAACAAAGGCAGGCAAGGACCAAATCCACAATGTGTTAGCTACGCAAGAGAGAGAAGATTAATCCCCAGTGTAGTATTTTATGACAAGTTCAGAGCGCAATACAGTCAGAACATGATTTCCTGGAGACCAAGTAGGGGACCAACATCTCTATATCTCAGAGAATAATGTAGAACCTGGCAGAAAGGTGAATTTGGGGCCTGAAAGCGTACGACCTTTCCTTCCTCGGGTCAGAAGCCAGAGTACAAGCAAGATTAGTTACGGCTCACCTCTCCTGAGGCTAAGTGCGAGGGCCCAAAAGCGATTTCTGCCAGCGTCCAACCTGCAGGGAATGGCACACCATCTGCAGAGCCAGGGGACCGACACCAGGCCCCGAATGACTGCCCCCGCCAGGCGGAGCCATGCCATGCCACAGACCCTGAACTGAGATGACTTTTTCTTTTGGTTTTGTTTAAGAGACGCTTACAGCTGTGATACTGGGTCGTATCTCTGTTGAAATTATTCTGCTCATTCATTTTTCTTTTGAGCTCAGTAAGCTTCTTTATGACAGTTATTTTGGATCCTTTGTCAGATAAATCATATAACTCCATTCAATTAGGTTGTTTCCTGGAGATTTATCTTGTTATTTGAGAATCTTTGCCTGGTTCTTTACTTTCCTTGACTCTGTGTTAGTGTCTCTGCAATGGACAAAGCAATCACCTCTCCCAGTCTTTATAAACCAACCTTGTATAGAAGAAGCCCTCGCTAATCAGCCTGTCTAGAGAGCCTTGCTTCTTGCATAGTTGTTTTTTAAAAGATTTATTTATTTATGCATACAAGAACTGAGGTACAGGCCAGAGGTGTGGGATGGTGGTGAAAGGATTAGACAGAATGGGGAAAAGAACAGGTGGATTGACTGAAATACATTGCTGAGGGGAGCAGTGGGCGAGTCAGGAGAGGTCTGCTGCACCATGTAGGCTACCTCCCTGGCCGGGGATCAAACTCGTGCTGTAGTGGCTGTGGATAGCTTCATAGTGCTGCGTCTTAACTCCCTGTGCCACCAGGGAGGCCCCTTCATCTTGCTTGCTTTCTTAAAACTACATTAAGCACTGGTCTTTAAATCCCTCCTTCTTCTATTATCATAAGAAGACACCAGAATCTGGGTACTTGTAAGTATCTTGACGAAAGAACTTGCTGGATGAGAGGGAAGAGAAGTGTAGAGGTACAATGAATTTTATCTCTATTCCTGAAAGTGGGAATTGTCAGAAAGCTGAGGTGTGAGAGTCACCCTCCTGGCGCCTTGATAGGGGGATGAATCCCTACCACTTGTGGGTCTTATACTCTCCTAGCAGCTGGCACTGAGCCCAGAGAACAGACCAAAGCAAACATGACCTTACTACCTAAGGGACCCAGCAACACTCCTTGAAGGGGCTCGCTTAAAACAAAGTCACTAGAGAACAATTATGACTTTAGAATTAGCAAGAATATTAGGATGTGAAGATTCCAGTAGAGCACAGAAAGACTATCTGCAACCAAAGGACAAGATCTTCAGACAAAATAATTGGGTACAAACAGGAGAAGTAAAAGTTAGGTAACAGGAAGTAACTTTGCCAAGCCAAGCTGATTGTAAGGTTTCAGCAAGTTCTGGGCAAGCCAAATGAATCACTGCTTGGTAAATCCCTGAAGTCAAAAGATAAAAAGAAAGTCTTACAATTTTCAAAGAGAAAGTGTAAGTTACTTACAAAGGGAGAAGGATCATAAGGTATTCAACTTTCTCTTTTACAAAACTTGGAGCACAGAAAATTGAAGTGAGTCATGGGATGATTACTGCAAAATATATTACCTACCAGCAGTCTGTGGAATCCTGTAGAAGAATCTTGTAGCAAGACTTACTTCCCTGAGAGAGTGAAAGAAATACATTTGAGGAGATGCAAGAATTCAAAGGACACGTCACCCACATCTACTATCAGAGAAATGACAGTAAGAAAATACCTAGGGGCCTCCCTGGTGGTGCAAGGGGTTAAGTCTCAGCACGATGAAGCTGTCAGCAGCCACTTCAGCATGAAAGAGTTCGATCCCCAGCCAGGGGGCTACCCACATGGCACAGCAGACCTCTCCTGTCTCACTTGCTGCTCCCCTCTGTAGTGTATCTCAGAGCCTGTTCTGCTCCCCATTCTGTCTCTGATGAATCCTCTCACCCCGCCCCCATTTCTGGCCTTCACCCCAGATTTTGCTTCATAAATAAATAAAATAAATCTTAAAAAAAAACACGCAACCAAACAATAAATGAATCTGCTTAAAGGCTTCAGGATGGAGGGAAGATGAAAAGGAAGAAAATGATGATGAGCAGGGATCCTTACAATATATTATTAGTTAAGTTTGTATGAATAATAACAGACTGTTTAGGAATGTGTAATAGAAGTGCTCAAAATAGAAGATACACTTTAAGGGAAATGTTAATAATAGCCTGGAAACAAAAGCACTAAAGCAGAAAGAGGGGAGTAAAAGTTTTCCATAGGTCTCATGTTGGTGTTGCTCATGTTGCTCACCATTCTGGAAAATCATATTATGAATGGAAACGCACAGTTTAACTCTTAAAACACATGTAACTCTGTGTGGACTAGTGCCTATTACATTTGTGGTTTAACACATAGGAGCAGACATCTTACTAGTCAAGGGACCTGCCAGTGTGGTGATGTCCACATTTTTTCAGGTATTGAAATAATTATTATTTTACTATACAATTCTTTTGTTCCTTGATTATAACACAGGGAATGCATTAATTTTGTTTTCTAATTATGGAGAGGAAGTTTTATGTGTAGGCAGATGATGTTATCCATGGTTTTTACTTGAGTGTAATAAAGGGAGTTATGTTATTTGCTATAGCAAGGGGCATTAAATCCAACGTGACTGAGAGCCGCTATTCTAACTGAATCTGTCTCTGAAGCAACACTCATCCGTCTGCTAGCCCCACACTTGGTCCTGAGGGGGTCTGTGTATAGTGAGGAGATTAGGTCCAAATAACCTTCTCTTCCACTTTGGGGAAACTTCAAAAATTAAGTTCCTAAGCAACTGGATTCAGTGTCACTACTTCTTTTCAACCAAGGAATAGAAAGATCAAGTGGCATCATGTCTAGTTCAGCCCAGGTGCTTATAGGCTCTGCCTCCTTCATGAGGGCCACCTGGATCAGCTTCCCCTCTAAGGAATACCCTCCTCCCATCTCTGATCTACCCACTCACTCTCCCTTAACTTTTTTCATGAGTTCATTTTTTATCTCCTCAAATGGACAGTAAATTCCTGGGGAGAAGAGATGGATGTGTCCTGTGTCTTACAGGGCTTGCTAAGAATGCTGAATGAAAGGATGGACGGATGGATGCATGCATGATTTGGGGAAGAGTATTTATGGCTTAATTTAATCTCAGTTTCTTTGGAAATCAGAGCACTGTTTTGTGCTTTCTACCCAGCCAGTTTGCCAGATGAACCCCTCGTGGTGCCTTGGGCTTTAATCAGGAGTTTAATTAGACCTGGCACCTGATTCTGGAAGAAATGGAGAACAGTGTGATGAGCACAAGGAGGAGAGATCTGGGCTGTCACCAGTCTGACATATGGTACCACATATCAACCAACAGCTTCCATTAGGGCTGGACTAAGTCCTGGGCTACTTTACTTGTAAATGTTAGACGTGCTTATTCTTTTGAGATGCCAAATGATTAAGACCTTTTATTGATTGACTGAAACAAAAAATATGAGCTACTTTTGGGTGAGAAGGGATGTATACAAGTGGTTGGAGAAGTAGTGGGTGTAAGGAATACAGTTCTAGATGTGGATTCTAAAGATTGGGTTTCATTCCTGACTTTTCCACCAACTAGCTGTTTGCCCATGGATAAGTTCATGTTTCCTGGTTTAAAAGTGTCTGAGTCAATGAAATGCAGTAAATGACTATTTAAAAGAATTACACAATGTTGGCAGAGGTATGTATGCTGTGAAACTAAAGACGCTTAAGGTTTAAAGTCCCTCTTGCATTGGTCCTTTCCAAGACCCTGTGCCTCATTTTGTCTGATGGTGTTATTCCCCTACACCTGGATCTCACATTAAGATTTCTTCCAGGTTCAAAATTCTGGTTTTGACCAACAGGCTTGAGGAAGGACACGTTCTGTTATATAACTCTATCATTTTATAACTTGTTAACATGAGTTACAAGGATAGTGCTTTATCATAGGTACCTTGTTCCTTTTGTAACAGGGTGGTCCCCAGGAAAAGGGGAGGTTCCAGGTTCCCTGCCCCATCCCAGGGAGGCTAGAGCTGAGTAGGGAGGAGAAGAGCAGGGAGGAGAAGCTACAGAGGAGACTGAAGAATAAAGAAGTGTCCACAGGCAGAAGGAGACCTCGAGGAGGCACACGGAGCAGAGAAAAAACTGCACTAGCTTCTTGGTCCTGGGCTGGTTAAAACAGATGCGGGTGAGAGACCCGTGGGGAGGTTCACCAAGGCAGTTTTTATCTTGATTTTCCTCCTCTGTCCCAGACATGCTGGACCCCTTCTGCCCCTTTCCTATGGGTCCCCACCAGAAGGTGCCTGAGACTCCTGGAAGGCTTTCAGGCCTCAGTGGCCCTGCTTTGGGCCAACCCTGTTTGGCTGGACAATTACGCACGAGAGGATGAGTAACTTTGAGTGCCTGATTTGGAAACTTTATTCCTTGTTGCACACTAATTGTATGAAAGTCCCTTTCCACTGAAGGTCTCACACACTAGAATATGTTTGGTCTTGACACGGCAGATGGCAAAACCTATTTAGAGCGGGCAGGCTTGCGGGTTCTGGGGTGCCCGTCACTCTGCCCTGTAACACTTTCTTTAGATGCTTAGCAAGATCTTGGGCAATTTTAACAAAGAAAAAGCCTGACTGAAAGTCTGCATCTGTGGGATTTACTAATAGAATATTTCAACTTGAGTCACATTTTATCGTAGTTCAGAAATCTACCAACAAAAATTCCTTTGCTATAAGACCTAAGTCCTGTGCCCATTAGTTTTTCTCAAGTCCTGAAGTTCCTGTCCTTTCACTTCAGTATTGCAGATGCAGGTCTCTCCTTTCATTTTCCGAGAGGAGCTTTGCCTCTGCCCCTTTGGCAGCCATGGCTGGGAGGTGCCGGGTCACTTCTGCAATGAGTTGACAGCACTCAGTTAAACGGGTCTTTATCCTGAAACAATCTAAGTTGGACACCAACCCTAGTCAAACTGGAACATTTTGGGAAGCTCAATAATTCTCTTACTTACTTATTCTCCACAGTTATCATCCTACTGCTAGTCCAAGAAGACAGGGCAGAGAAAGCAGATGGCGGAGGAGGTGAATATCTTTAGGCTGAAATTGCTTACAAAGGGGCCTTTCTTCCCAGCCTGCTCAGTCCTGACAATCTCTTTACCCTGCCAGCAACAGGCACCCACAGGACATCTGACCCTGCCTTGCTTTTCTGAGCCACCAGAAAGGCCTTGCCCGCATGCAATCTCGTGTGGGCACCCTCCCCTATCAAACCGGGGAAGTTAATCTGGACCTCGGGAATTCTTTTAATCTGTTTTTCTTGTTATTGGCATCTTTTGTTCCCTTTTGTGGTGAGGGAAGAAAGAACGTTTTCTTTCTGTGTTTATTCTTCCTGGTCAGTTTTACCGAAAGTGAGGTTATAGCTCTACTTCTGACTTCAATTTGTGTCAAACACAAGCCTGGGCATTTTGTTATTGTTTTGCCTCTAACCTTTGTTTGCCCAATAAATAATCACTTCCTTCCCAGACTTACAACCCACTGGTACCCCTGAGGCTGAGAGTAAAAAGCCTAGGTCACTGGAAAGCTTAACATTTACTCTACCTCTCTGAAACTTGCATTTTCCACTTAATGCTTTTTATAATTTAAACTTAATTTTCATGTTTATTTGTTAGTTGGATTTAAATCAGCATTTAGTTTTGAATCAGTTTTGACTTGGCCTCTTACTTTTCTGGCTCATAATTTTCTTTCAGCTATGTTATTTTCCAGCTTTTTCATCCTAAACCCCAGGAACTGGGTTCTAACCCAGCTCTGATCAGTTTGTGACCGTGTCCCCCAGCACATATTGCTTCATTTCATTAGACTGGGGTTTAAAATATGCAATGGGCCTGTTGGGGGAAGAGTATGACTTGAATGAACTCCACCCATTGTTGGTTTTATGGACTCTACCTCACCTCCATGCCAAAGAGATTCCAAGCGCCTAGGATTACAAAGCCCATCCTGCCATGATCTGCCATGATGTGTAATGTCCTGAAAAGGGGGTTGCTGGGAACTAAGGTGGAGTTAAGCAGCCACGACTGGTATAAAACCGAACATATGTGGGCCTGGGCTCTACTAGTTTTGCCTACCATTAGTGTGCTCATAGGGTCCCAGCTCAGATAGAGTAACTGCTAGGACACATTGACCCATTAATCTCTCTCTCTCTTTCTCTCTGAGTTCCCCTTCTTTTCATTTCCTCTTGAAAATAAACCTTTCTATGTGTGGCTGCAGTTGGGTCTTGTTCTATGTTATTTTTCTTAGCACGTGGGTGAGGACTCACGCTCAGGTCATCCCATTTCCTTTCGGGGTTGCCCTAAAACAGCCCCTCTCTTTATAATGTTCTTGTGGCCTACGAATTGGCTTTGTTTTACTCACTCCTTTTTCTATGTTAGCATTTTAAGAAAATTCCCCAAATGTATTTGGGAACAGATTGTTATCAGATGACGCTGATGGTAATTAGGAATAGAATAATTCCCGATAAGTTATAGTTTTCAAAATACTAATCTTTGGAAATGACCAGAATTGCCCGCATTTGCACGAGGAGGCTGTCCACTCTGCTGGAGGTAGGCGGGCTGTCCTCTTATGGGTCTCCTTATGTGGGAACAAGCAATTCCTCGTGCTGCTTGATTGTAAAATAACTCCAAGCCTGCTGTCCAGGCTTTGAGGGAGCTGAGAGAGACTATGACTATTGTCAGAAGAGACACATTTTCCAGTAGGTTTAAAAAATAAGAAATACATAAATAAATAAATAAATAAATAAATAAATAAATAAGCCTCCTATGTCTCCTGGTTTTATCTGCCACATAGACAGACTCTGCCCAAACCCTTCTTACTTGCTGCCTGCAGGCCAGTCTTGGTGAAATTCAACCTATGGGTTTTGGTGATTTGGATTGTCTTCCTGGGGAGAAAAATCCAGACACAAAACAACATCCAGCTTCCCTATGGTGATTGGGGAGGTGGGGAGGCAATGAAGCATGGGGAAGGTTGTGGGGGGAAGAGGCATCTTTCTCTCCCTCTGCCTCCTCTGCAGGGCTGCTGAGTGGTCAAGCTAAGACGAGAGGATTTCGAGTGGGCTGGCTCCAGACACACCAGCAGAACAGGTACCGGGACTATGGACATGCAGGCCTGTGGTGAGCTTTACAGTTTGCAAGCATTTTCACACTATCTCATAGGGGCAGGTCAGTGGCTCCAGAGCCATCTTGCAGTCATAGAAATTGCATAGTAGAGTGGTTAGATACATTTCCCAAGAGCACGCCGTCTTTCAAAGGAGAGAGCCACACCCATATCCAGTTCCAAAATTTGGTATGGGAAGATTCCCATGCCACAAGACAACTTCTCTGCGTTCATCATGGATGCCTCAAGTTCTACCCTTTAAAATTAGTTTCTCTGGGAACATCTGTATTTTAATTCTTTAGGAAGCATGAGTTAGCCGGCTGGCTTCTTCCCACCAAAGAGCAGCTTCTCACAGAAGGGGCATCTCAGCTGGCAGGGAAGGAGAAAGCCAGGCATGTTGGGCAACTATAAGCCATGCAAGGGCCTCAACTCGGGGTGGTGATGGCACAGCAGTAGGGCTGGGGAGGGGCCCAGGCAGGTGGCCCAGGAAGCGCTGGAAGGGAAAGCAGTAGGAAGGTCAGTTTCCTTTTTTTTACTGGGCCAGCTTAAGTGGCCTTTCCAGGATACTTGTGGTTCCAGCAATCCCTTGGTACAAAAGAAAACACTGAATTCCTTGGAGCCATCATTGAGACTTGAAAGTTTGGGACCTCTGGTAAAGCAGCAATTTAGGAACAGTTCTGCCAGAAGTGGGATGTGTTCCCTGTAGACTTATAATTTGAGGAACTGCCTTATTTCATAATGGAATCACGGTCACGAATTCCTGGGCCTGAAAGGGCTACCACAGTAGGAGAGAAATTTATAGGCCCACAGTCAGCAACTGAGACCCCAAGGGATAGGGACGTGCCTAAGGACAGGGTGAATTAGTGGCACCTAAAGTTACAATCAAATGCACTTGCAAATCCCTAATGAGGAGGTTGGGTACAGGAAGTGGAAAATACACCCTCAAACATTAGAGTTTAAGTTCTCCTTGGAAAGTTCTCCAGTCTTTCAGAAATTGAAAAAGGTGACAACCGAGGCAGCCTAGGGCATGTGCTTAAATTATTTGGGAGTGTTAAGGACATCTGAATATTTCCAGAGTACTTTTACTGTTTGGATGGTTAACAACAGCAGCAATAGCAACAACCTCTTACATAAAACACCCCTAAATGCCAGCTCCTTCCTCTATATATAGTATACAAAATATGAGAGACCTTTGCACAAAGTAGCTCTCTATCAATTTTCCCTCTGAGCCCCCAAATCAGGTAAGGGGCTGCAGATTTCTGGGAAAAGCCTCGGCTTATTCCCACTTACTCAGCTGGGGATCAGCACAAGAACATTGGTAAGACTAGCAAGAACACCAGTAAACTCCCTCTGAAGAGGTCAGGCCCTTAAAACTTGCTACTTGCAGAGTCCGCCAGCACAGTAAGGCAGGAAAAGGCTACAGGTTTCCACCCAGTCTACCTCGACTGCAGGAAGCAGCTCTGGCCACCAGTGGGAAGGCCTCTCCAGACAGGGAAGTGGAGTGGGCTCCTGTGGTCCTCTCATAGGGCGAATGAGTGTTCCCTCACTTAGCTGATGTGCTGAGGGATTTGATTTGTCAGGTTTCATTTCTGAACAGCATTTCTCTCAATTCAGTTTATAGGTTGTCCACGGGTTTCCTTCCATTCCCCACAGGGGCAATCCTCTGGGCTCCTCCCCTCTCCCTGAAGGCGTAGGCTTCCTCCTTTCCAGGGTCCAGCCTGCCTGGACACTCTCTCATGCGCCTCTGGGACCAGAGGATGAGAACCACCTACTCTGTTTACATCTGCTCAGTTCAGCCAACGAGCCTTGAGGACAGACTCAGAATGTTCCATACTAGTCCAGCACACTTGGTGATGGAAACATCTGCTGTCTGACCTCGTGGAGCCTGTAGACGAGTAAGGGAGACAAATGGACCCATAAAAGCCATGTCCAAGACAGAGATGTGATCAAGAGGTCTTTTGGGAAAGACCCTGGAGGCCATTTACCCACTTGAAACAAGAAATGAGTTCCAGATAGGGCCTGTGAACAGCTTTGGAACTCTGAGGGGAGTTGATTTCATGTCAGAAGGTGCGTGAAGGAGCTCCTGCAGGAGGAGGCAGCTGGACAGGGGACTGTGGGATGAGTAGGTTTCTGACCCAGAGAGATGCGTATTCCAGGTAGCAGGAGCAGTATGACCACAGGCCCAGAGGGAAGCAAGCAAGGTGGACTCTGCAGACAGTGGGCAGAGACGGGGGAACAGGTTGGGCAGATGGTGGAGAGAGATGCTGGGAATAGTCCTTACTGTAAAGGCCTTTCAGTTCCACAGCCAATGGGAAGGTACTGAGGGCCACATGTCTCAACAGGGGAGGCTTGGCCTGCAATGTAGAGGGGAGATGGGAAAATCAAGAGCAAGAATCAGTTCAAAGGTTATTTTTTAGGTGGGCACAAGAGTCAGCAAGGGCCTGAAGTGGGGAGGCAGGGCAGATGAAAACACAGTGAGAGAGTCAGCCCACTGGATTATAGTTGCCCTGTTCAGGAGAGGCCATCACTCACATGCAACTACCAAGCACTTGCGATGAGGCTAGTCTGCACCGAGAGGTGCCCTCCATGTAAACGTGCATCCGATTTCAAAGACCCAGTAACTTCTTAGTCACTATACTGGTTACCTGATGAGGCTACCTTAGGCCCCATGGGGTTTTCCCACTATCTGAAAGTAGAGCAGCCTTCCTATGAAATCTTTCGTAAGTCAAAATGGTGTAAAGCAAAGAAACAATCACGGAATAATTTTCGAGAATTCCCAGAACCCCAAAATAACCTAATAAATCATAGCAAATAACACATTTCTAAAACCACACTTATGTGTAGTCAGAGCAGGAACAGCAGGAACGGACAGTAATCGCATGGCTGCCTGCAGCCCTTCCCGGGGGTTGGGGGGGTGGGGCCTGGCCGAGCTGCATGCTGCTGGGGTGCCGCTGCGTCTAGCACTGGGTTGCAAAATCGACACCCAACCCGCTCTTTGCTTTTTGCCATGAAAGTGAAAATCCTCTTCCTCTTCAGAGAAAACAGGTACCAATGTATGACTTTTGTGAAAGCAAAGTGGCTTAATGCAAACTTTCAAAAAGTGGGGGACACCTGAATTGGGTTGAGAAAATAGACAAAAATTAATTCCACTTGTTTCTCTTTAAAATGTGTCTGTCAGGGACCTCCCTGGTGGTGCAGCGAGTTGAGTGCCTCGCTGTGAGGCTGTCCACAGCCTTTGCAGCGCGGGTTTGATCCCCAGCTGACCCTGCTCCCCTCAGCAGTGTATTTCAGTCAGTCTGCCTGTTTTGTTCCCCACTCTGTCTCTGGTGGATCCTCTCACTCTCTGTGCCTCTGGCCTGTACCCCAGCTCTTGTATAAGTAAATAAAAATATTTTTTAAAAAGTGTCTGTCAGAAAGCTTGAACCTACACATGTGGCTGATTCTATCTCCATTGGACAGTGTTCAGCTAGAGGATGAGGGGATGAGGCAGCTCTCAGGGCAGGAAGGGAGAGGGCTGAGGGGGACCTCAGGAGAGTGGTTGAGGAATGGAGGGGATGACACAGATTTGTCAGCTCCCCAAACCAAAATAACCTCTTGCATTTGTTGGAGCCATGGGGAGCTTCAGGAATTGCCAGTGCTCCAAAATGGAGCAGAACGTCTAGGGATGACCTTCTGGCCTCCCCACTCACTGCACACGACCGTGTGCAGTTTTATGCTCAAGTGTTGCTTCCCTGTGGTTCTGAGTTCATGCCTGAGCCAGACGGCAAGGCTCTTCAGGGCCACACTACTGATTCCCACTTGCTTTCAGCATTGACTCACTCTAACCCTGGGGCGGAAGCAGATGCAAACACACTCATGTTTTGGGGCAGTCAGGCAACTGGGGGGAGGGGAGAGAAAGAGGAGCCTTAAGGCTTTGACTGATTTCCCTTGGTCCCCTCTCCCCAGTGTGGCTCTTGACAACCGATTTGCTTCCAGAATTAAGGTCATGGACTCAAAAGATGTGCTGTCCACCGTGTGACAATGACACAGCTATCGGCAGGGACAAGCCCGGGACTATGGCTTAGCAGAGGGTAAAGAGCACCGGATGGGGAGCGCTGGCCTTGGACCTCAGCAACCCTGGTGCTTCTTCACTGAATCTCCACGTCTGTGCAAGGAGCAGATGATACCCACCTCTTAGCCTTGTGAAAATTAAGTAACGATGAGTGAAAAAATCACTCATGGCTAACATAGGAGTGTGACTTCATGGTCTACAAATGGGTTTCCCATCCAAGATCTTATTTGAACCTCACAGTAAGGCAGGTATTATCATTTCCACTTTACAGATTTCAAAACCTGTTCAGAGATCACACAACTAGTACGAGGTAGAACGGCCTGCAGCCCCACCTGATTTGGCCACTGACCTTCGCTGCCTATAGAAAAGGTCAGCTGGCACAAGAAGAGTTATACTATACCATCAAGATCTGCTACATTTAAGGTGAGCCTAATAGATCTTGTCATAATAAAATAAGGAGAACACATTCTGTTTTCAGTCTGATTAGGGGAGAAGATACAGGCGTGAGAGCTTTAGGCTAAGCTTGGAAAGAAACCGTGACAATTAGGCCAAGGGGAAAGGAGATTGCACAAACAGGAATGATGTGGATTGGTGGCCACACAGGGCAGTCTGGAAAAGTGCTTGTGCCCTCAGAGTTGGGCAATGAATGCAGAGGGAGTTGGGAGCTCTGTAGGATACATCCTAAGGTGTTTCCTGTGGAAGTTCTAGAAGAAAACCACTGAGGTCAGCTAAGGGGAATACAGGCTTCATGGAAACACTGGTCAAACCACATTACAGGACAGATACACACTGGATAACCAGCAAAGTGAACTCAACTTCCCAACATTTGGCAGTGACAGAAGATTCAGTTCCAATGACCAATTGTTTATTGAATGAATGTCAGCTCAAAGACTAAAAAATGCATTCTAACTATGACAGCAAAGGAAGGACACAAAGAACAGAGTGTCTCAGATCCCATGAAACAGCTTATTGGAATCTGTGAACTCTGGAATAGGAGGACTCTGACAACCCTACCCTATGGCCAGACACTGTTAAGAGCCCAGGAAGGCGTGAGGCCACAGGGGTCTGGCCATCCATGGGTTCACCCCACCACCCACTTGGTTCATGTGCGTGTAGTGTGATTCCTGGATGAGATGCTGGCTGCCGATTGCAGGTGGAGTGTACACAGCTGAAAAATGGCAATAGGTTCTTAGCACTGCTCAGCCCAACAAACTAGGTAAGTCCCCAGAGTCTGAGCAGGAACAAGATTGTTCCATGCTTTGGAAGGAATTGGGAAGTTGTTAGAATGTGGGGCTAAGAACGTGTCTTTGAACAAATAGCTCTGTACTTCAACTTTGCTGTCAACTGAGTGACTCTGGGCAGGTGGTTTCATTTCATAGAGCTTCAGTTTCTTCATCTGCAAAATAGGGTGGTATTATAACTGTCAAGTTATGCCTCTGAGGGAAGGAAGTTAGATAATGTATGCAGAGCATTCCACACTGTGCCTGACATATGGACCACTTAGGACATGGCAAATAGCACTCTGATCACTGCAGTATCCTGGGGTGCATCACAGGGGACCCCAGGAAGGATCCTCTGACTTAAATGTAGATCCTAGACTTCTGGCCACCCCCCAAGTTTCCTTTGGAGGTATGGTGTGTAATGGGGGGCATAGTCCAGTTCTCTGGCTAGGTCAAAGAGCACAACCTCAATTGCTACTTTCCATCCCAGATTCTCTCAGAGGCAGCACACAACTGTGGGATGATGTGGAACAGGAAGACTGGCTCTGCCACCCTGGCCCAGTGATCTGCCAAGGGCCTTGTCCAAGCTGGGAGAAGGAAGGCTGTCTGTTGTGTTAGCCTGTCACAGGATTAGGTTCAACTCCATTTGCCTAGCTTTAAAGTTCCTTCCACCTTATTCCCTGGCCTCATCTTCCACAACTTTTCATGCCAGGTCAAGCTTTTCTTAGCATTAAGCATTTCCTTCACACCCAGACAGAACCTTTTTGCCTACATTTTTCACGTCTAAATCCTACACCTTTGCATCCCCTCTCTCCAGCATCTAGCGTGGGATCCTGAATAACATAGATGATTGTTTTTTCAATTAAGATTAAGTTTGGTTACATGTGACAGGAAAATGAAAATAGTATTAGTCTAAACAAGATAGAAACTGTTTCTCTTCCATGGCAAAGACGTCTAAGAGAAAAGCCCAGGGCTGCATGATGGCTCCAGGTGTCAGAGTCCCACGTACCTCTGCCCTGCTGTCCCCTCTTCCTTAGCACATCTCCACATGGTCCAACATGGCTGTCTGGTTTCAGACACCATATTCTTATGGAGCCATCACAGAGGAGAGGAGAGAGCAGGCAAAGCATGTATCCCCCCACTTTAGGGAGACTTCCTGGATGCTACACTTCTGCTCAAATCTTATTGTCTGAAACTTAGTCACATGGTCATTCTACCTTCAGGGGAGACTGGAATGCAGTTTTCTAGTTGGACATATTACTATTTCTAACAGAGACAGTCATACCACCTATATGTTTGCCTCTGCCACCCCTGACCCCAAACCTGCCCAGTTGCAGCAGTGTTCCGGCAGTGTGCTGATCCATCCATTGGCCATCAGAAGAGGTCTGGTAGGTGGGAACACCCGTCCCCACCTCCACCCTTCACCCACAGTGGCCCAAGCTCCAGGAAAATCCATATACACCCTGTTAAAAGCACACACAAGTCATGCCAATGGGCACCAGTGGCCACATGGCCTATGCTAAAGACAAATATGAAAGCAAATAATTGGGAGAAAGAGATATACAAGTGGTCAAGCAAGCCCTCCTGAGAACAATACACCACAGAAAGAAAATCAGCTTCCAGAATCCAATGACACTGACATGGAAGAATTTTTCTGCCTGATAAATACAGAATTCAGAATCATCTTAATTAAAAAACTAAAAGCCAGAAAGAAAAAGAAAAATACCGGATGGTCTCACTCATAGCAGGAATCTAGAAAACCTAAATAAGGGACCAGAAAAAAGAATAGCTATAAGAAAGAAAAAATCAAAATCAACAAAAAACTATGAACCAGAGACACTCTATGGAGGGTAGGGGGCGGGGAGGGGAGGGATTGGGGTCAAAATAAGGGGGTTGCAATTGTATGGGGAATATAAAAATAAAATTTATTTTTAAAATTAATTAATTAATTAATTTTAAAAAAACTAAAAGAAGCAGAAAAGGAACAAAGCTATGGGAAACATACTGAACAGAAGAATGAGATTGAATCTTTTATTTATTTATTTTTACATTGTTGTTTATTTTTGTACATCCCTGATTTCCCCTCTCAGGTGTTGTCACCATAAATATACCACCACCAAGACACCCTCCTGTTTTGATCCCTTTCCCTGTCCCTCTCCTGATGAACGTCTCTGATTCATTGTTTGCCTGTTAGCTGTGTCTTCCCCCCGCCCTCATCTCTTGTATAGTTTCCCTGTGTTCCTCCTGTAAGTGAAACCATCCAATAGTTTTCTTTTGCCTTCTGATTTCACTGAGCATAATCCCGTCCAGCTCCATCCATGTTGCTGTGAATGGCATAAGTTTATCCTTTTTGATTGCTGAGTAGTATTCCATTGTATATATATACTACATCTTCTTGAGCTAGTCATGTGTTTTTGGGCATTTAGATTGTTTCCATATTTTAGCTATTATGAGGAACACAGGAATATAAGTATCCATTTCTATATTCTTCTATTTCTTTTCTCAATGTTTTGTATTTTCTTTGTATAGATCTTTCACCTCCTTTGTGAGGTTTATTCCCAGATATTTATTTCTTTTTGGCACAACTGTGAATGGGATGTTTTTCTTGATTTCTTCTTCTTCTGATATATTGTTTGCATATAGGAAGGCGATGAAGGCTACTGATTTTTCTATGCTGATTTTGTAACTTGTCACTTTACTAAACTGGCTTATTGTTTTCATTCATTTTTATGCAGAGTTTTTAGGGTTCTCTCTCTATATTATCTTATCATCCATGAATAGTGATAGTTTTACTTCTTCTTTCCCTAGTTGGATTCCTTGTATGTCTTTTTCTTGCCTAATTGCTCTCGCTAGGACTTCCAGTATTATATTGAAAGGCATTGGTGAGAGTAGACATCCTTGTCTTATTCCAGATCTTAAAGGGAAGGCTTTTCATTTCTCACCATTAAGAATGCTGTTGGTGGGTCTCCCTGGGGGTACATGGGTTAAAATATCAGCACTATGAAGCAATCACCAGCCACTGCAGCATGAGTTTGATCCCTGACCAGGGAGCTAACACACATGGCACAGCAGACCTCTCCTGTCTCACCTGCTGCTCCCTCAGCAGTAATTCAGTAGATCCACCTGTTCTGCTCCCCACTCTGTCTCTGGTGAATCCTCTCACACCCCCCCACACCTCTGGTCTATACCCCAATTATTATATGCACAAAAATAAAATAAATCTTAAAAAAAAAGAATGATATTGGTTGTAGGTTTCTCATATATGGCTTTTATTGTGTTGACATATGTTCCTTCTATTCCAAGAATTTCAAGGGTCTTCATCATAAATGGATATTGGACTTTATCAAATGCTTTCTCAGCACCTATTGGTATGATCACATGGTTTTTGTTTTTCTTTTTGTTGATGCAGTGAATTTCATTAATTTATTTTCAGATGCTGAGCCACCCTTGTGTCCCTGGTATAAATCCCACTTGGTCATGATGTGTTATCCTTTTGATGTGCTGTTGAATTTGGTTTGCTTGGATTTTATTGAGGATTTTTGCATCTGTGTTCATTGGTCTGTAGTTTTTTTGTGTTATCTTTGGTTTTGGTATTAGTGTAATGTTGACTTCATAAAATGTACTCGTTAGTATTCCTTCTTTCTAAATTTTTTGGAAGAGTTTTTGTAGGATAGGCACCAGTTCATCTTTGAACATTTGGTGGAACTCATTTGTGAAACCATCTGGACCTGACTTTTGTTTTTGGAGAGGGATTTGATTACTGTTTGGATTTCATTACTTGTAATTGGTTTGTTTAAGTTTTCTTTCTCTTTATTCAGCTTTGGATGCTTAGTTTTAAGAATTTGTCCATCTCATCTAGATTGTTGAACTTGTTTGCATATAACTGTTCATAGTAATCTCTGATTATCTCTGTATTTCTGCTGTGTCTGTTTAATTTCTCCTCTTTCATTTGTGATTCTATTTATTTGATTTCCCCCCCTTTTTTTCCTCATGATGTCAGTCTAGCTAGAGCTTTGTCTATTTTACTTTTTTTCAAAGAACCAGCTTTTGGTTTCATTAATTTTTTGAATTGTCTTTTTTATTTCTCTTTCATTGATTTCTGCTTGAATTATTATTTCCTTTCCACTGGTTTTTGGATCTTTTTGTTGTTCTTTTTCTAGTACTTTAGGATGAGAAATTAGGGGTTTTTTTTTTTTAATTCTTTCTTGTTTCTTGATGTGGGCCTGTATTGCTATATACTTTCCTCTTATTATTGTTTTTGCTGCATCCCATATATTATGGAAAGGTGTGTCCTCTTTGTCATTTGTCTCAATGCACTTCTTTCTTTCTTCTTTGAATTCCTCATTGATCCAGTGGTCTTTCAGTAGCATGTTCTTCATTCTCCATGTGATGGGGTGGGGGGCTCCTTGCTTTCTTTTTGCAGTTGATTTCTAGTTTGATGCCTTTATGGTTAGAGAAGGTGGTTGATATGATTTCGATCTTTCTGTATTTGTTATTTATCTTGTGTCCCAGTACATGGTATATCCTGGAGAATGATCTATGTGCACTTGAGAGAATATGTATTCAGTGTTTTTGTGGTGAAGTGTCCTATAGATGTCTATTTGACCCATGGGTTCTAGGTCTTTGTCGAGGGATGTTGTCTTTATTTTTTGTCTTGTTGTTCTTTGTTATGTCCATTGGTGAGAATGGGATGTTGAAGTCTCCTACCATGCATGTATTTTCTCCAATTTTTTTTTCAGATTAAAAATTGTCTAATGTATTTTGGTGCTCCTTCATTGCATGCATAGATATTGAGTAGTGTAACTTCCTGGTGTGCTGTCCCTTTGATCATTATGTAGTGACCATCAGTGTCTCTTGTTACCTTTTTTCAGTTTGAAGTCTATTTTTATCTGATATAAGTATGGCTGCCCTGCCTTCTTTTGGGGGCCATTTACTTGTAGAATTGTTTTCCAGTCCTTTGCTTTTCATCTATGTTGATCTTTGGTTCTTAGGTGTGTTTCTTGAAGATAGCAGAACATTGGGTTCTGTTTTCCTATCCAATGGGCTACCCTTGTCTTATAACTGATGAATTTAGTCCATTTATATTTAGGGTGATTATTAATATATGTGAGTGTAAAGCTGCCATTTACACTCTTACGTTTATCTTTATGTTTCTATTCATTACCTTGTTCAGTTCTTCCAGGTCATTCTTCTGTTAGTTTAGATTTTAAGGCTTCCTGTAATATTTCTTATAGTGGGGGTTTAGTAGTAGTGAATTTCTGAAGGTTTTGTTTGTCTGAAAAGGTCCTTATTTTTCCTTCATATAAGAAGGAAAGTTTTGCAGGATAAATTATTCTTGGCTGGCATTTTTTTAATCTTGGAGTTTTCTGAATATGTTGCTCCATTCTCTTCTTGCCTGTAGTGTTTCTTCAGAGAAGTCTGATGTCAGCCTAATTGGTTTTCCTTTATAAGTTATCTGTTTCTTTCCCCTCATCAGCTTCATTATTTTTTCTTTGTCTTGGACTTTTGGGAGCTTTACTATTATGTATCTTGCTGTAGTTTGCCTGTGGTAATTTGGTGTTCTAGTTTCCTATATTTCTATTTTTATTCCCTTCTTCATGTTTGGGAAGTTCTCTTCAATTATTTCCTTGGATACATTTTTGGTTCCTTTGTCTCTCTTCACCTCTGGGATTCTAATGACTCATATTTCCTTTCTTCATAGTGTCAGATATTTCTTGAAGTGTTTCTTCAATTTTTTTCTTTGTCCATTATGTTCCTTTTCTTTTTTTGTTCTTTTATATCTGTATCTTTGAGAGTACTGATTAGTTCTTCTATTTCATCAATTCTGTTTTCATAACTTTTCCCAGAATTCTTTAGCTCCTCCATTAATCTGCATTTCTTTCTTTAAAGACTCAGTTTCATTTTTCAGTTCATTAATTATATTTCTCATATCATTCTCTTCATCTTCTTTATGTTTTCTTATCATGGTGATTCTGAATTCTCTGTCAGGCAGAGAAAGTCTTCTATGTTGTTGAGCTCTGGAAGCTGATTTTATTTTTATGGTGTGTCATTCCCTAGAGGGGTTGCTTGGCTACTTGTGTTTTCCCTTCTTCCTGTTGTTTTTGAATTTGTTCTATGTGCTGGGTCACTGTGCCACTGGTGCTGGCGGGCATCTCTTTGGGGTGCCCCTACAGGGACATCGGGGATTGGAGGCAGGGCCAAGTTTGGCTCTGTCATGCCAGACTTTGCAAGGACTGTGATGCTGTGGATGGGTTAACGGGTGCTAGTCCTTAAGATCATTGAGTCTCTGTATGCTGCTAGTCTCACCCCTACATGTATGTCTTAACCTACAATGCTGGGCGGGGTCTGTGCAGGTGTGTTGGGGTTCATGCAGATGCTAACATTGTGTTTGGGCCAAAAGGCACTCTCCCAAGTGGTTGCTGCTACCTGTGGGGGTTGGGCCCTCCCTTTACCTTCCTGGCCTTACTCACTCTTCCAGATAGAGTGCACAGGTGCATAGTGGTCACCGGCCTCCCACAGCAATGTGTGGCCCAGAGAGCACTGAAGTGGATCTCGCTGCTCACCTATGTTTGCTGGGCCCTCCCTCTGCCTTTACTCAGTTCTGGAAGGGTTGCTCAGGGGTCGCGGGCCTTACTCAGTTCTGGAAGGGTTGCTCAGGGTCAATAGCCCTGTGGGCTGGCAGGCACTTTCTTGTGACTAGCTGCCCCCCTTTGTTTGTGGAGCCCTCCCTCTGCCTTTACTAGTCCTGGAAAGGGTGCTTGGGGGTCGCTGGCCTCCCACAGCCATGCAGTCTAGTTTACACTTTCACCTTGTTTGTGGAGCCCTCCCTCTGCCTTTACTCAGTTCCCAAAAGGGTACTGGTGGCGGGGGAGGGGTTGCTGGTTTCCACAGCCTTGCCGGCTGGCCCATACTTTTCTAGAACTGGCTGAGATTTAATCTTTAAATAGAAAAGTAAAGGAACTGAGGGAGGTTCCTGAAGATCAATGGAAGAACTAAAAAATTCTGGAAAAAGTAAGATAAGATGGAAGAATGATAGACACAGATATAAAAAGATACAGATATAAAAAGAAACAAAAAAGAAAGAGGGACACTCCAAGAAAGGGAAAAAGAAAGAACAAACATGCCAAGAATAATCTGACACCACGAGGAAAGGAAATATAAGAGTTATAGGAATCCCAGAAGGAGAAGAGAGAGATGAAGGAACTGAGAAATTATTCAAGGAAATAATTGATGAGAACTTCCAAAACATGAAGAAGGAAATGAAAATAGACCTACAGGAAACTAGAAGAATACCAACTACCATTATGAAAACTACAGCATGACACATAATAGTAAAGTTACCAAGAGTCTAAGACAAAGAAAAAACAATGGAGCTGATGAGGGGAAAGAAACAGGTAACCAATAAAGGAAAACCAATCAGGCTAACATCAGACTTCTCTGTAGAAACACTATGGACAAGAAGAGAATGGAGCAACATATTCAAAAAACTCCAAGACAGAAAATGCCAGTCAAGAATACTTTATTCCGCGAAGTTCTCTTTCCTTTATGAGGGAAAATAAAGGAACTTCTCAAACAAAATTTTCAGAAATTCATTGCTCCTAACCCCCACTCCAAGAAATATTACAAGAAGTCTTAAAATCTAAACCAACAGAGGAATGAACAGGAAGAACAGAACAAGGTAGTGAACAGAACCACAAAATGATCACCAAAATGGCAATAACAGACTTTAATATATCAATAATTACTCTAAATGTTAATGGACTAAGCTCACCAATAAAAAGACATGGAGTAGCATACTGGATTAAAAAACAGAATCCAGGGCCTCCCCTGGTGGCGCAGTGGTTAAGCGCTGGGCTGCAAAGCTGCCCGCAGCCTCTGCAGTGCCAGTTTGATCCCTGGCTGCCACTGAGGGTCCCATATGGTGCGACAGACCTCCCCTGCTGCGCCCACTGCTCCCCTCAGCAGTGGATTTCATTGGTCTGCCTGTTCTGTTCCCCACTCTGGCTCTGGTGAATTCTCTCACCCTCCCACGCTTCTGACTGTACCCAGTGCTTGTATAAATTAAAAAAAAATATTAAAAACAAAAACAAAAACACAGAATCCAACCTTCTCCTGCCTCCAGGAACACACTTAAGCTCTAAAAATAAGCATAGATTGAAAGTAAAGGGTTAGAAAACAATTTTACAAACAAATGACCCCCAAAGGAAGGCACGGGCAGCCAAATTTAGTGGAGATAGAATAGACTTCAAATAAAAAAGGTGAAAAGAGGGGCCTCCCTGGTGGCACAGGCGGTTGAACACAGCGCTGTGAAGCTGTCCACAGCCTCTGCAGCGTGGTTCCATCCCGGCCAGCTGGTGAGAATCCCACATGGTGCAGCAGACCTCTTCTGTCTCGCCCGCTGCTCCCTTCACCAGTGTATCTTACTCAGTGTGCCTGTTCTGTTCCCTGCTCTGTCTCTGGTGAATCCTCTCACCCTCCCGCGCATCTGACCTATATCCTAGTTCTTGTATGTATGAATAAATAAATCTTTAAAAAAATAAATTATAACAGACACAGTAGAAATCCACAGAATAATTAGAGATTATTATGAACATTTATATGCAAACAAGTTCAATAATCTAGATGAGATGGACAAATTCCTAAGATTACACAATCACCCAAAACTGAACAAAGAAGATATAAGAAACCTAAAGCAATTACAAGTAGTGAAACACTAATCAAAACCCTCCCAAAAAACAAAAGCCCAGGACCAGATGGTTTCACAAATGAGTTCTACCCAACATTCAAAGATAAACTGTTACCAATCCTACAAAAACTCTTTTTAAAAAATCAAGAAGAAAAACTACCAAATTCATTTTATGAGGTGTACATTACACTAATACCAAAACCAAACAAAGACAACACAAAAAAGAAAACTACAGACCAATCTCCTTAATGAACACAGATGCAAAAATCCTTAACAAAATCTTAGCAAACTGAATCCATCAACGCATAAGATGGATTATATATCACAACCAAGTGAGAGTTATCCTAGGGACACAAGGATGGCTCAACATCCAAAAAATCAATCATTGTAATTCACCACATCAACAAAAAGAAAAATAAAAACCATACGATCATATTAATAGATGCTGAAAAAGCATTTGATAAAGCCCAACATCCATTTATGATAAAGGTCGTTAAAATTCTTGGAATACAAGGGACAACATTTTTGGAATAGAAGGGAGCCATTAGTAATCTTAACATAATAAAAGCCATGTATGACAAACCCACAGCTAACATCATTCTGAATGGTGAAAAACTGAAAGCCTTTCCATTAAGATCTGGAGCAAGACAAGGACGTCTACTCTGACCACTGCTTTTCGAGATAGTACTAGAAGTCCTATCTGGGAACTTGGCAAGAGAGAGACATAATAGGAATCCAAGTAGGGAGAAAAGAAATGAAACTGTCATTATATGCAGATGATATGATAATATATAGAGAATTCTAAAAACTCCACAGAAAACTAATTAAAACAATAAGCCATTTTAGTAAAGTGGCAGGTTACAAAATCAAAGCATAAAAATCAGTAGCCTTCCTACATGCAAACAATCTCATGAGGAAGAAATTAAGAAAACCATTCCATTTACAATTGTACCCCCAAAAAATTAAGTACCTGTGACTGAACATAACAAAGGAAGTGAAAGACCTAGACATGTACAAGGAAAACTACAAAACACTGTTAATAGAAACAGAACAAGACACAAAGAAATGGAAAGATATTCCCTAATCATGGGTAGGAAGAATCAACATCATAAAAATGGCCATCTTACCACAAACAATTTACAAATTCAATGCAATTTCAATAAAAATCTCAATGACATTCTTCAGATGAATAGAACACGATGAAATTCATATGGAACCACAAAAAAAAAAAAACCCCAAATAGTGAAAGCTTTCCTGACTAAAAGGGGGAAAATGGAGGCATTACACTCCCATATTTCAAGCAATATTAAAAAGCCATTATAATAAAAGCAGCATGGTATTGGAACAAAAACAGACACACAGACCAATGGAACTGAACTGAAAGCCTAGAAATAAAACCACATGTATATGGTCAACTAATCTGTAACAAGGGAGCAAAGCATTTACACTGGAACAAGGAAAGCCTTTTCAGTAAATAGTGTTGGAAAAACTGGAGTGCAATATAAAAAAAATTAAACTAGACTATCTCACACTATATACAAAAAATCAACTCAAAATGGATAAAAGACTTGAATGTAAGACCTGACACCGTAAAATACATAAGAAAACATAGGCAAAACATCCTATGACCTAAACCTCAGAAACATCTGTGAGGATTCTTCTCCAGAAGCAAGAAAAACAAAGGAAAAAATAAACACCTGGGACTACCTCAAACTAAAAGCTTCTTACAGCAAAAGAGACAATAATCAAGACAAAGAAGCACCCCACAGATTGGGAGACAATAGTTACACACCATAGAACAAAAAAGGGACTGACATCAAAGATCTACAAAGAACCTATACATCTCAACAAAAACAAACAACTTAGTTAACAATGGGCAAAAGAACGAAAAAGACACTTCTCCAAAGAAGAAATACAAATGGTCAACAGGCATATGAAAAAATGTTCAACATCACTAGTTATCAGGGAAATGCAAAGCAAACTACAATGTGATACCGTGTCACTCCAGTAAGAATGGCCCACATGAAAACAAAATAAATAAACAGAAACAACAAATACTGGAGAGAATGTGGAGATACCAGAACCCTCTTACACTGCTGGTGGGAAGGTAAACTGGTGCAGACACTATGGAAAGCTGTGTGGAGATTCCTCAGAACACTAAAGATGGATATACCATATGATCCAGCAACTCCATTCCTAGGAAGCTACCCCAAAGACACAAAAACACTAATTCAAAAGGAAACCTGCATTCCTATAGTCATTGCAGCACTATCTACACTGGCCAAGATATGGAAACAACCCAAATGCCCCCAAATATGAAAACTCACTATCAAGTTTATTCCATATAATGGATGAGATTATTATTACAAAACACCTTGTTCATACTTTAGATTGAAAACAGTCCAATTTTTATTCAGTTCTGTTGGGAATAAGGTGATAAGCTCATTCCATGGAATGGTAACTCAGAGCTGTAAGTGAAGATAAATTATTGGGCTTTTCTTTTACCATATTTTCCCAATGTGGAAACTGAACTCAGAGAGGCTGATTTGTCTATGGTCCTGCAGATGACTAGTAAAGGGCCGAGGACTTGAACTTGAGATTCTGGACTCCACCAAGGTTTTTTTTTTTCTGTTCCCTATTTGCTAATCAACACATTCACGTTCTGGAGGCCTTGCATTCCATGGGGTTTCCCAATCCCGGTTGGGGAGCCTACTCAGCCAGCATCTGTGGAGGCAGATCTAAGTCACTGTGTCAGCTGCACTCCTGTCAGCATTCTGGTCAAAGGACCTTCCGTGTGGAGGGAAGTAGAGGAACATACTGTTTACAGAATGGGACCTTTTCATTAAACGCAAATAATTACCTCCCTACATCTAGAATGCACAGGGTCCTGAATTGAACACTGAATGGAGCCTAAGAAATGGTTTTGTCCTTGAGGATCTGAATGCATAGATTCATTTTTCCTTCCATTCATTCATTCAAAAGTTATCTTTCAGCATCAACTGGAGGAGGACCCTGGGCGCAGCTCTGGGGATACAGCCGTAACCTGGAGCCTGCTCTGACATTGCTGCTAGTCTAGTAGGAGGAGACCAGTAAGTGGGCTACTATACAACAGAATTAAACCCAGAAATGGGAGGGAGCAAGGCACTGTGGGTTCATCATCTACAGTGGGGCTTGAGTGGGGCCTTCATGGGTGAGGTAACAACAAAGTGGGTCCTAAAGACTATGTGTAGGCCATGTGAATGATGGGTGAGGACAGGAGGGGGAATACAGCAGGTGGGAGGGAAGAGTATTCTAAATAGAATGTCCAAGAGAGCATGTGTGCGAGGAGCTGAGAGGACTCTATCAAGCCCAGAGTGTGGCATGCACCAAGATGGTAGTGGAAGAGGGGCGTGGGGGAGAATTGATAAACGTAACTGGAAAGATAGCCAGGGACCAGTAAATGAAGCACATCCAAAGGCCTATTGGAAAAATGGTATTTTATCTTGAGACCAAAAGTATAAAGGGTTTGAAGCATACTTGTATATTAGCAAGAGTTGCTGGCCTTAGGGTAGAGAGTGGATTGGGGGTGTGGGGAGGTCCAGATGCAGGAAGAGGCGATTGAAGTGATGGTGGCCTGAACCAGAAAATGGCTCTGAAAGGAGGAGAGAAGTTGATGATTTGAGTTATATTTGATACAACCAATAGAATTTGGTGACTCTGAAGCAAGAAGTAAGAAGGAGGAAACCAATATTCATGAAGAAAAAATATATAACACAGACAGATGCTAGCAAAGTTACAGAAGAGCTATCTGGATAGAAAATGGGCTAGAAAGATTTTGGAGGGCTTCCTAGAGGATTGGGAATTGGAGCTGGGCCTATATGTGGGTAGGATTTTGGTGAGTAGAGATATGATGCAAGGAAGAGGACTGATGCAAATGGCAGAACAGTGTGTGATCTGCGGAGCAGATGGCTTGGTCATGGTATTTTCTTGGGACAGACACAAAGAGATGGTTCTTCCGAGGGTGCAACCAAAGCTCTTGTGGGAGGGTGTGACTGTGGGGGATGAGGCTCATCATTTTCCCAGAGTGGTACAGAGTTCTTTGAGTACTCCCAGGGCACTTCTGTTGGAATTTCAAGGGGTATGCAGACCACTAGGCAGCCCAGCTAGACCAAAGCCCACAAATCTCAGCTTCCACTGGGAGAAAGAAGTTATTTACAAAAAGGAATGTTCTGTACCACTGGGTCTCCTACAGTGACCCAAGTTCCCATTTGAAAGCTGCTGTGTCAGGGTATTGTTCTATTTTTAGGCTTCTGGAGAGTTCTGCCTGGCAGCCTGCACTGGTGAGTGAGACCTGTGAGCCCATTAGGAGACTGCTTGACCCCAGGCCGTGGAGGACACAGCTGTATAAGTGAGTGGGTGAGGTAGTCCCTATGACCTGGGCTGAGCCTTTTGCTAGATGCCGTGCCCTCCCTGAGCAGTATTCCCCATATATCGGGGTACCGGCCCCAGCCTGCACACTGGTGGCATTCTGGTCTCACCTTCTCTGGCTCAAAATCCAGGAACACTTCATGCCTGTGTGACCTTGAAATAATTAACCTCCTTGCGTTTCCATTTTCTCATTTGTAAAAGAGAATAGTAGTACTTACCCTGTGAGGATAAAATGGATCTTTACTGAGGTGCCTAGAACACCTGGCACAGTCATTACTGTCCCCCCAACTGCCCTGACCAAGGCATGGGATGTGGAGGGAGGACAGGTAGGCTGTGTGACTTTGGACAGTCATTGATTCACCCTCAGTTTCTTCTAGTAGGAAGGTTTCCTTCTGCTTACTCCATGGCACATGGACACTGGTGTTTCCTGCTTTAACCCAACCTCCAGACTCTCATGTTGGCTCCAATCTAAGGACTGGGGCACTGGCGCTGGCAGTGATCTCTAAGGAAATAATCATGGGCTCCAGTCATGGCAGTACCACTGGAAGCACTATTTGTGCCTTGGTGTTATACTGGACTCTTTACTACATTATCTCTAATGCCCACTTCCCATTGCAAAGCATGATTTCCAACTTTACCAAAGAAGAAACTGAGGGCGATTCAATGACTGCCCAAAGTCAAGCAGCCTACCTGTCCTTCCTCCACATCCCATGCCTTGGTCAGGGCAGTTGGGGGGACAGTAATGACTGTGCCAGGTGTTCTAGGCAACTCAGTAAAGATCCATTTTATCCTCACAGGGTAAGTACTACTATTCTTTTTTACAAATGAGAAAATGGAAATGCAAGGAGGTTAATTATTTCAAGGTCACACAGGCATGAAGTGTCAGGATCCAAACCTAAGTTTGCCTGATAATAAATCCTCTTCTCTCCACCTCAAAAGATACCTAAGCTAGGTGGGCACTGAACCTCCTTTCTTGAATCATGCTTCTGCCGTCCAAGCAGGAAAGTGCAGTGAATCAGGGATAGTCACAAAGAGGGCAAGTGCTCAGTCACTTCCTGCCCAGTGCCACCCTGGGACAGCAGCTCTCAAATGGGAACTTGCATCACTGCAGGAGACCCAGTAGCACGGAGCATTCCTTTTTGCAATAACTGTCTTTTTTCCCAGTGGAAGCTGTGATCCTTTTGAGGCTTTTATAGGTGGGAAAACTGAGATCCAGAGATGAAGGAGGTCTTCGCTTAACACCGTGTCACAGTTCCTTCTACCTACTCCACGGCACATGGACACAGTTGCTGGGGTTCAGGCCTATAACCCCAGTTTACATGATGCCTGCATTCTACTCTCTAGCCCCAGCCTCCTGTCCAAAGGCCAAGATTACTAAGCTTTAAATCAGGTTGAATGAGTCATTAAGGGTAAAACAAAGAAGAGAGGGCTTATTCTCTTGCTAGATGAAGTGAACCCACCCACCTTTTTGACTTTTTTGTTCTAAAATGATGACAGTTTGCAATGACTCAGAATTATCACACTCAAAGACACTGTTTTGCATTTTTCTTAAAAATGAGGAGACAATGTGTGAATAAATAGCTGAAAATGGCTCACAAAGGGAGGGGAGGGTGACCTCCAGGCACATGGAAACAGAATGGAGACTGAATGACTATGCAAGAATGGGATGGAACAGCAATTCCCTGGTGGAGAGGAGAGTCGAGTGGAAACAGATGTGGGGACCAAGCAACAGAGCCTTTCAAGGTCACTCAGTGGCAAAACGTGAAGAAGCTACCACTAATCCCCAAGGCCACTTGACTTAAAACCAAACATATTTTGGCCTCCCTGGCTCAAGGGTTTGTATCTCAGCACTATCCACAGCCACTGCAGCACGAGTTCAATCCCTAGCCAGGGAGCTGACCCACATGGCACAGCAGACCTCTCCTGTCTCGCCCGCTGCTCCCCTCAGCAGTGTATTTCAGTTGATCTGCCTGTTCGGCTCCCCACTCTGTCTCTGGTAAATCCTCTTATTCCCCGCCCCCACTTCTGGCCTACACCCCAGCTCTTGTGTGAATAGGTAGACAGACTAAATCTTTAAAAAAAAAAAGTCAAACACATTCACAGTGGGTGAGACTGGAAGACTTTCTGGGTCTAATATCAGAGACCTTTCTACCAAGCAACCTGTCCACAGGCAAATGAGGGCTTGGGAGAGAGCAGAGTCTCTTAGATCTGACCCTCTATACCATGTTCCTCCTGGGGGGAATGAGCTGAAAGCTCTTTATATAGATTATAGATATATCTCTAGAGATATCTATCTACCTACCTACCTACCTATCTAGAGCTTAGATAACCTATAGTTTGCTCTTCAAATATGAAGTAACTGGCCTCTTACCCAGTAACTCACAGTTTGACAATGGCATTGCCCAGGGACTCTGGTTCTTGGTAGTAGGAATTGAAAGGCAAAGAGTAGCTCTTTCTCCAGATTGGATGGTCTAGGATAAAACTCTGAATCTCTCAGACTGTTCTCTCTGAGGAAATAAGGGGGTGATTGCTACCACCTACCTCCTAGGATAGTAGATGGGAGGATGAAGTAAGATAATGCATGACATGAGGGCCACTATTAACTACAAGATGCTGTACAAGTGTTAGTTATTACGTTTAAACATAGAAGTATTAATATATTCTGACTGACTTAACAGAAAACTAGGAATCTGAGGCAATGGAGGCATTCTATTCCTTTGCCTCTGAAAAAATACAAACACATTTATTGGGAGTGAAAAGGTTTCTGCACAACTTTCTTTCCTCTGCAATGAGAAATGCAGTGGGGCTTCCTTCCCCAAGCGCTCAAAGAACCCTGTAGAAAGCTGCTGGGAAAAGTCAACTTCCATTTTGATTGTTACCAAAAGTCATTTTTGGTTCTTTTCTATGAGAATCTCTATTTCAGTCACTTGCATCATTACAAAGAGTGGAGGGTGGTTTCTTACTTCATCACATTAGGTTTTGATAAATAGCATTTTTGAATAGAAAAAGTCCATAAAAGAGCTGGCAATGGGTGATATTTTATAACTAGAAGGAAATTAGCAGACCATCCACTTAACAAGTGAAATTTTCTGGAAGAGGCAGCCCAGGGCCTCACACATAAGTGAGTCAGGATTAATCCCCACATTTCCATCTCCTATTCTTGTACTCTTTCCTTTAACCCCAGGTGAAACACACAGATGTCTTCAGGGTACAGGAAGGCGAGGAGAACAAGATGCCAGGGTGCAGTGTGATGATCCATTCCATTTTCTTGAAGTATATTCTATTTGGGGTTTGCTGGGCTACTTATGTCTGTAAATTTATGTCTTTCACCAAATTTGGGCACTTTCCAGTTATCACTTCTGAGGTATGTTTCTATATCAGTCCTTTAACCTCCTCTTAATGAACTCCAGTGACATGACTGCTAAGAGTAAATGATATTGTCCCACAGATCCCTGAGGACCAATTATTCTTCAAACATTTTTTTCCGTTGTTTTTTTGTTTTTTTTGTATTGGATAGCTTCTGTTGATCTCTCTTCCAGTGTATACCCTTTACCCTGTCATTGTCATACTATTAAGATTATCCACTGAATTTTTTTATTTCATATTTTTCAATTCCAAAATTCCCATTTGATTCTTTTCCAAAAGTTTGTTTTTTTTACCTGAGAACTTGTATTTGCCAAATCATTTCAAGAATGCTTATCTTTATATTATGAAGGATAGTTATAATAGCTGCTTTAAAATCTTTTTTTCTCGTAATTTCAACTATATCACATCTTTTCCCTTGAGAATTGGTCAGCATTTCCTGTTTCTTATCATGTTGGGCAATTTTAAATTGTATCCTGGACATTTTGTATAATAAGTTTTGAGACTCTGGGTTCTGTTAAAATCAGAGCATGCTGATTGTTTTGTTTGTTTTGTCGACCAACCAAACCAGTTAAATTCAGACTTCAAGATCACACTACACTTCTATAGATTAGTAATTCCATTGTCAGCTCAGTTTTCAAAGGCTTTGCTGCGTGTTTGGGTGTGCTCCATACATGTGCAACTTGGAAGTAAGCCTAGGACTTGTGTTGGTCCATATATGGAATTCCCTTCACCCACTCTTTCCTCTGCAGGATTTCCCTCAAATTCTGTATCTCCTAGGAGCCACTTTCCCAGGTGCTCTAGTTACAAAAGTGTATCTTTTTTTTTTTTTTTCACACAAGCACTGGTGCGGGAGAGTGAGAGAATTCACCACAGCCAGAGAGGGGAGCAGAGCAGGTAGACTGATGGAAGTACACTGGTGAGGGGAGCAGCAGGTGGCAGGAGAGGTCTGCGCGTCATGTGGGACACTTACCCAGCGGCCGGGGATCGAACCGGCACTGCAGAGGCTGCGGGTAGCCTCGCAACCCAGCGCTCAACCGATGTGCCACCGGGGAGGCCCCCTACAAAAGTGTATCTTATGGATACATTACATTGTTCAATAAATGGTGCTGGGAAAACTGGGTCGCCTACATGCAAAAAAATGAAACTTGACTACTACCTCACACCATGCACAAAAACTAACTCAAAATGGATTAAAGAACTAGACATAAGACCTGAAACCATAAAATACATGGAAGGAAATATAGGCGAAACACTTAAAGACATGCACCTCAAAGACATCTTTACAGACACATCACCCAAAGCAGTGATAGTGAAGGCAAAGATAAACAGCTGGGACTACATCAAATTAAAGAGCTTCTGTACAGCAAAAGAGACAATAACCAAAACAAAGAGAAACCCCACCGATTGGGAGAACATTTTTGCACACAACACTAGTGATAAAGGACTGATCACAAATATCTACAAAGAGCTGATGAGGCTCAACAAAAACAAAGAAAATAATCCAGTCAAAAAATGGGCATAAGAGCTAAAAAGAAACTTCTCCAAAGAGGAAATGCAAATAGCCAAGAGGTATATGAAAAAATGTTCAACATCACTTATAATCAGGGGAATGTAAATCAAAACTACCATGAGATACCATCTCACACCAGTGAGAATGGCACATATTAAATAAACTAGCAACAACAAATGTTGGCGAGGATGTGGAGAAAAAGGAACTCTCCTGCACTGTTGGTGGGAGTGCAAACTGGTCCAACCACTATGGAAAGCTGTATGGAGATTCCTCAAACTGCTAAAGATGGAGCTTCCATATGATCCAGCAATTCCACTAGTAGATATTTACCCAAATTGTTATAGAGCAACCCCGATATTAAACGGGTTCCTGGCTGTGGGTCCTCACCCGCGTGCTTTAAAGGGACTTATGAATACTCCACTACAGGCACACACAAAAGGTTAATAAAAGGTTTATTTACAAGAGAAAAGGAAATAAGGAAAATGTACAACTCAGGGAGAAAATAGGGAAATAAAGTCTTTAATGCGTCCTACCCGATCCGACGACCTGGAAACCCAAAGTCACTCTCAGAGCTGGCCGGACGCTGCGAGCTGGCGTAGAGCCAAAATGGGGATCCCCCAAAACCCACGTGTCTGCCTTTTATATCCACCTGGCTGCTTAACCCCACCCTCAGGTCCCAGCCACCTTCCCTTTGGTGGTGATGGAATTTGGGGTTCCCAGGTTCTTTGGCTTTGACCTGGGGTGGGGGTGGAGTCCACAAAGCCTATATGAAATTAGCTTTGGGACATCCTTTTCCCCCTAACAAAATGACACAGAAACATTAATTCCAAAGGGCTCCTGCACCCCTATGTTTATAGCAGCACTATTTACAATAGCTAAGCTTTGGAAACAACCAAATGCCCAAAAATAGATGACTGGATCAAGAAGATGTGGCACATATACACCATGGAATATTACTCAGCATTCAAAAAAGATAAACACATGCAATTTGCAGCAACATGGATGGAGCTAGAAGGGATCATGCTCAGCGAAATAAGCCAGAAAGAAAAAGAAAAATACCAGATGGTCTCACTCATACAGGAATTTAGAAAACCTAAATAAGGGTCCAGGAAAAAGAATAACTATAATAAAGAAAAAATCAAAATCAGCAAGCAACTATAAACCAGAGACACACTATGGTGGGGGGGCGGGGTGGAGAGAAGAGGGATTGGGGTCAAAGTAAGGGGGATACAATTGTATGGGGAATATGACCAAGATGAAAATGCATACATTGTGCAAAAATGAAAAATGATGTAAGAAATATATAAAATAAAATATATAAAATAAAACAAAATTTAACAAGCAAAACAAACCACAGCCCAGTCTCCTGAGTGCAGGTTCTGCTCTGTCCATTGCACCAACCTCTAAAACTTTGGGTCTGATTATGTTCCCTTCACACAACATGGGAGCCACAGCAGTCTTCTCTGTGGTGAGTGTGTCACACCGAGGAAGGGTTTGGGGAAAAGACCGTTAACTTGACAATGGGATCCTGGGGATCACAGAGAAGCCCATTAAAAAGCTAGATCTTGGGTTCTCCAGACCTAGAACTCCTGGGAATAAATTCAAGCAGGTGCTTATCCTTCTCTCTAAAAAATAAAAAATTCAAACTGACCATGAGACAAAGGAAGAAAAAGTAAGGTAAGAGAGGGCTCATTTTCCAGAACATTTCGCTATCACTAGGAAGCTTAGCTGGGTATGGAGGACTGGCCACTGGGTGGGGATCAGAAGTGGCACAATAGCAAAGTCATCCCTCCCAGTCCTTCCTGCTCCATCCCCAGCCTCACAGAGAGCTGGAGCATTGAGGTGGAAGGCTTCCCTCCTTCCTAAGAGGTCAATGAGGAGCAGCTTCTCTGCTTCCCCTGGAGAGTCAAGAAGCCTGCAGGTTGCATTCCAGATCAGAGAGGGCTTCTCCTTGTGTCTCCCACCTCCCCTTTCTGCTCCTCTACTTTCACTATCTCATACACTCTTTCTAAGTGAATAACAGGGTGAAAGGAAATGACCATGGGTTGAGCCCTGAGCACCAGGTGCCATGCTAATTACATTCATTCATTTCTAGTAGAGGTCCTGGTACACAGTAGGTGCTCAACAGATCTTTTGCGCGTAACCTAGTGTCTCCACCTCCTTCATTCCAAGGTATGAGGTGGAGTACGAGAGCTCAGTTCCACAGTCAGTGAAGAGTAATGGCAAGAATATTGTGAAAATGGCAGAAGTGAAATCCAGACCAACGTTAGGGTTAATCACACACATTTCTCAGGGAGAGGTGTATTATTTCCATGAAGGGGACACTGAGACAATCCAAAATGGATAGTTTAGCAGGACCATAAAAAGGAGATATATGCAAGCCTATGGAAATTTAGGGTTCCAGCAGCATTTCTTATTTCTTGGCATGAATTTGCAACTTTTAAAGCATCTTTAAAAGTTGGCTCATACTTGCCCTGGAGCAAGCAGACTTTTCACACCATTACAACTCTTTGTTCCAGATGTGACTAATTTTTAATATCTGAAGTTCTCAATTAGTCATGAGCTCATTCTGTAAAAATGTCAGCATAAGCCTACATATGATTATATTTCTCTGCCAAAAGAAAGATTGCCTGAGACCACTTGTCCCCACCAGATACTCAGGGTCTGGGCCAAAACTGTTGAAGGCCTGTGACGTCCGTAGATTCCCTAGAGATCTACTATGCTCTTTTGATATTTTTTTGCATCTTCTCCCTTTCCCTCCCCACCAATGCCCTGGCTGGTCCTTATCACTCTTGCTTCCTGCTATCAATCCAAACAAACACAACAATGCATGGCTCTTCATGTAACACTTTTGTTGGATTCAAAAGACCCCAGGGGCTTTTTACTGCATACAAAACACACAGAATTAGTAATCAAAACCTTCCACCACTGCTTACTTTGGCAAACACCTTCCCTATTTCCTGCTGTGAAGCCCACCTCCAAACCAACTGGTTTACTTTTTGCTACACAAATATGTCTGAACTCCTCCAACCTTCCCAAATTTTCCCTGTCCCATGTCTCAGTCCTTGTCACTGATGAGAAATCACCTTTCCTTCAATGACGGGCTCACCTGGCCTCTAGAAAGTTTCCTCCTCTGCCATTATACCTTTAGCTGGACTCCTCATGCCTGGTATAATCACCCTATATTGCTAATTGTCTTTATAAGTCCATGTTTTTTTTTTTCATATTTGGATGCAACAGCAGCACTGTGCCATACTTTTCTCACAAAATGGGCACTTAATATTTTATTGCACAATTAGAGCTTTGAAATTTCATATAAAGATAACTTTGTCATTAAAAGTGTTTTATTACTTTCAGTGATGGTTTACGACCCTTGAGATGGTTTAAAAAAAAAAAAAAAGAGATGGAGGGTTTCTTTTTAAAGCTCTCTGTCCTTACTCTGCATCTTATATAACCTCTTGTTATTTCCAATGTGAAAATAGTCCCTCTGAACCTTTTAAAATGATTCAAACATTAAATGATTCACCAGTTCAAAAGAAACTAGGGTGACCCAAAAATATTTTTTTAAGAAGAAAGAAAAATCAAATGGTGACTCTTCTGAGAGAAAAATAAACTGACTGCTTTTTTATTTTCTCAATATCCTGAAAAAATTGAGAATGACCCACAAAGTGGGACAGCTTGTTTTTGTGCCTTTGGTAGCAAGTAACATGAAAGAAATTTCTAGGAAACACCAAACTTCAGGACAGAAACTTGCCAAATTTCATGAGACAAAAGGGAGTATTTTTGCCTTTGACTAAAAAACATGGTGGATGCCTTCCTGGGATATAAATTTCACTCCTGTCTAAATTCTGTTCTCACTACCAACCTGCTGTGGGGCAGCACAAGCCACAATTCAGATATTAATACTCAGCATCGCTCACCTGAGTATTCCTCTTGAGAAGTGAAGCTGGGATGACCCTCAGGAGGCGGGCAGGGTTTCTTTGATTGACTGTGTCCATCAGGACCTCTCACTGAAAGTGTCCAGAACACTTCCATGCTTCCCAGCAGCACATAGGGCTCGAGATCTTTACCTTCTCTTCTGTCCTCAACATTTATTGCAGTTGCTCCCCACTGTATTTATTTTATATTACTATATAACAGATCACCACATGTTCCATAGCTAAGCACAACATAAATTTATTCTCTCACACAGGTCTGGAATCTGCTATGGGTTGGCTACTCAGGTGTTGGTTAGGGCTGCAATCTCCTCTGAAGCTGGGAATTCTCTTCCAAACTCACTGCTTGTTGACAGAATTCAGTTCCAGCTCCTAGAGGCCACCAGCTATTGGCTGTCACATGGACCTCTCCACAACATGCCGCTTCTTCAAGGCCCAGTGGATGGCAGCTCTGCTGCTCAGGATCAGTCTGACTTCTGGGGAGGCCTGGACCTTTTAAAGGTCTCCTATGATTACATCAGACCCACTCATGATATGCACACTTTTAATTCATTCAGAGTCAACTGATGAGAAACTCTGATTATATCTACAAAATCTCTTGCCAGATAAAGTAATATAATCGCAGATCTGAAATGGCATCAGATGTGTAAGTCCTATTCTCAAGGAGATGGGATTATGCAGGTGTGTGTATGGGGGGAGGGGCTGGAATCTTAGAATTTTGTCTACCAGGTCTATCCCTCCCATATCCTAGGTTGGTGGTACTCAGAATTCCAGTTAGTGTTTTTGACAGAGGAGATCACAGATAATTCCATCATTCCTGAGCCCTTCTTTCCATGTGGCCTCCTGGCCTTCTCTCTGGCTCCTCACCCCAGCTCTTATGGCCCCCTCCTAGTATACCTGGTGAATCAATGCAAACGTATTGCCCCATATTCTCTCCCACTCCCTTCCCCTAAGCAGAATTAGGACTTCTTGGTGCCCCATCACCTCTGTGCCAGCAGTCATCTGCTGGACTGTGACCTTGGCCCAGCTGTTGCCCATCTTGGCTCCTAAGTCTCTTCAGGGCAGAACCCTGTTGAGTCCATTTCTGTCATCTCAGCACCAAGGCACATTGAAAGGCAGCAGAGGTGCTCAGTAGAGGATGGATCAATGAATGGGAGAGAATGTGGGGATGAAAGGGGAGTCATCGGCTGGCCCAGCACACGGAGGCATGAAAAGAGGAACTGGGTTGCTCTACAACAAAGGGAGAAGCGCACTGTACTTCATGTATCAAGTTCAAGTCTGAATTGTCTGAATTTGGTTTTGGGATCATCCTTACCATATGACTACTTCTCTGTTCTCCTCTACTTGTGGCATAACTCTCGTCATATGACATAGGCCAGGCCCTGACAGACCTATTCCTGACAATCTCCCCAAATCACACCTTTATAACACACTGTAGAGTTGATACTCACTCATGGGTGACGGCCTACACCAAAAGGAAGAAAAGCAGCCACCGAGGGAGTAGTAAAATACATACTTTGAAATGCAATCCTAAAGCTCACCTTGTAGAGTTTCTGCTCATGTATCTTTTCAAAAATAAAAATAAAAACTTGGAATATTTTCCTGCAGATTTTCTCTTGGAGAGACACAGAGGTCTGGCATGTCACTGGGAATTCTGTGTCTATGGGGGTTCTTGTAGAAGACTTTCCGAGAATGGTAACTCCAATCCTTTTCAATCTAGTTTTCTTTCTTCAAGAAAACCAACCAACCCAAAATAATCAACTATAGAAGTAATATCTGGGGGCCTCCCCAGTGGTGCAAGGGGTTTAGCACAGTTAACCTGTGAAGCTATCTGCAGCCACTGCAGCACAAGTTCTATCTCTGGCCGGCCAGGGAGCTACCCACACGGTGCAGCAGACCTCTCCTGTCTCACCCGCTGCTCCCCTCAGCAGTGTATTTCAGTCAGTCTGCCTGCTCTGTTCCCCGCTCTGTCTCTGGTGAATCCTCTCACCTCCCCTCCCTGCACCTCTGGCCTGCACCCCAGTTCTTTTATGCATAAATAAATAAATCTTAAAAAAAAAAGAAGTAATATCTGGAAAATGCAGAAAATATAGAGAAAATAAATATCCCCATAATCTCACCACCAACTGAAAACCATGCTAACATGTTAACATGCTATCTAGGGATAGGCACAGAGTTCTATCCCTAGAAATTATTGTTGTCCCCCTTTAAAACTTAGCAGCAAATGTTAGTTTAGTGAAGTTGGATGGAATTGAAATACACTTTCTCCTAAAGTATGACTGTGATATGATATAAAGTAAAGAGGATTTTACTTGGAATGATCTATGCCTGGCTAGCAGCTAAAAGCAGACAAACAGGGAGAAACCTACAGTTCTCACAAGACAAGGTATAATTCCAGCAACAAGGAGAGCCAAGTGGGAATTCAACTCAACATTTCTCAGGCTCTCAATGTAATAAAGCTCCCACTATAATAAATAAAAAATGATCATTTCTGAAATCACTAAGTAAATACAATCTCAACATTTATTTTAAATAAAGTCCCTTTGGAGCACACTTCAGGTTTCTAATGACCTGTCCCAGTCTACATTTTTCTCCTTGACCTTATATTTTCTCGATTTTTCTATCATAATTAATGAGCTGAGATGAGATGAATGCACCTACACTACCATCGTTGCTTCCTCTTTCACTTGAATGCTCCTCACCCTTCTTCACACTGCTGCTTTGCCAGCTCCACTCACTCTCGGGACCCTAAGCCCCACCTCCACGCTCAGCCTGCACCTGGGGGACAGCTCCTCTTCTTGACCTTCCACCACAGGCAATTGCAACTCAAAACTGAATTCATCATCCTGTTTCCCCTCAATTTGGCTCCTTCCACCCCTCCCACTGCCTCTTGTCATCTAAGCAGGCCAGGGTCTCTGGCCATCCCCTGCGCACACCCATCTTGCTGCCTTTCACTTCCTTGTCTTTGCTCAGTTTCCACCATGAGGGAGGCAGATGCTGCAAAACCCACATCGACCCTTCCTTTCGGCACCTCTACCAAACAAACTCATTAACATCTCCCTACTCAGCACCTCCAGGGACTTAGGTGTTCAGGGTGGGTTATATGTGTTTATACAACCTTTGCTGCTTCTGTTTTTAACTTACTGATAATGACAGCAATAATAATTAGTACTTAGTTAAGAGCTACTGTATGACAGTACATGTTTCTTTTTAAAAAGGGCACAGGCAGAAAGAAAAGGACAGTCACTCTGAGTAAAGTCACCTCTGATTGAAGAGGTACCAGGAAACAGTCTTCATGAAACCCCTCATCCCCCTCCCCCCCGCAAATTCCTTCCTGGTCCAGCCTGTCCCGCCTAAACCCTCTAATTGTACATGTCGTTGGTGAGTGAAGATTCGCTCAGCTCCTTCCACCCTCCCCACCCACCCCACCTCACCTCACCCCACCTCCACTTTCCGGTGCAAAGACTTCTGGGAGCAGCAACATTCTAAGCTGTTAACAGCTGAAGCTTTCCCAGAGGATTCTGAACCATAGTGACAGTTGGCTGAGGACAGTGAAAGAGCAAGGTCCTGCGAATGGGTTGGTACTAAGAAGAAAAGACATGGGGAATGACCAACCTCAGAAAGAGGTAGACTCTCAGTCATAGTTGCTCCCAGCAGAGCATGCTGTGCCTTGTCAACTTTCTCAGCCATTCCCACATGCCTCCAAGAGGGCCTATCAGGCTCAACCCTTCAGGGGCCCAACATGAATCAGACATGGATCCTGCCCTCGAGGAGTTTATTGTCTAGTGGTAGAAAGTGCCAAGTACCATAGCAAAGGCAATTCTAAGGGCCATGGGGCTTCAGAAAAGAAAAGATGCAGGCTGAGCATCAAGAAGGCCTGCCAGAGGAGGTTGCATTTGAGCTGGACCTCAGAAGAAGACAGTGAACTTCCCACAGGCAGAGACTGGAGGTGGTGCTAGTTATAGTGATGGACACTGTGATCTTGGGGGGTCGGAGGGCATGGGGCGTGGGGTGGGCAAGATGGAGAAAGCTGAAGTAGAGGCCAAGGAGATTCTGGATATATTCTGTAGTAAGAGGATTACTTTAAAATTCGACCCAGTGCTGTCCCAAATAAAAGCAGGCCATTGTTTATAAGAAGTAACGACTAAAAGTTGAGAACTGGGTTTGAATGACAAGTACTTGCTGATGGTGCTTAGGCAGACCCTCAACCCTCTTTTCTATGAGTCTGTGATTCCCAGGGGGAGCCAATGGCCAACTTTTGGTCTAGTCAAGGTCTCTTCATCAATGAGTTCATCCATGCAGCAACAAGACTTTATAGTAGAATGGGAGATGGAACTCCAAAGAGTGAATATGCTCAGGACTGTTCAGTATGTCAGGTCAACGCCTGAATTTGCGATGTGTCAGGTCAACGTTTAGGTCACGCCTGCCAGCAAAAACAGTCTGGGTTCATGTTTTGAAGAGTCAGTAGGCAGAAGCGAAAAAGAGGAGGCCTGGAGCTGACACTGGGGAGGGAGAAGATGGTAAGGAGTTGCTTGACGAGGACCAAAAAAAAAAAAAAGTGAAGTAGGAGTAACTAGATGGTAATATAAAGATAAAAGAGGAAAATTATTTTTAAAAAATGCTATACTTTAAAACATTGAAGCTAGTTCCTTTCCTTCCCTTTGTTGTCGTTTTAGAATTGTAGTCCTGTTTGGGGAGTTTACAGAAGCGAATGCTGTGAGACGTTTTGATGGGGAAATCATCACCCAAATGTTACTTTTTAAAATGCTTGTACAAGACTTTCAATTTTTTCTGTAATCTTGGGTGGCATCAGACCCTTTGAATTTTTAAGTCTGAACATAATCAGTATTTCCCCAGGATTCTCATCATTCCCAATGGGCTGAATTTAGCCAGCAGGAACCGCAGCCTTGGAAAGACAAAACAACCCAGTGACATTTTATGGAAAAGAAGCTGGCAGATCAATCAGGTGTAGTCAGTCAAAGGATGAAGGGCAAAAGACTCCACCCGAGAGCAACCATGTCTTGGATGGCCAGATAAGAAAAGGCAGGCAGATGTAGTTTGGGGTCAGCCAGGGAAGGGCCAGGACCCTGCCTAAGGCCCCTGATCCTAAGACCCCCTCAAAGGAGGTGGGGACATTCTCGGCTTGGCCTGTTACATACCTACATTGAGAATGAGGTGAAAGCTTCTTCTCAACAACTTAGGAGGGCAAAGGCTAAACTGACCTAACTTGGACAGGCGGCTTCGTGCCCTGTCAGTTTTATGCTGCGTCCTCCCCGTGCGGAGTGCGAACTGCCACAGACGAGCAAACAGTCTCAGGGTAGCGGGGGTGGGGAGGCGCATGACCAGGGGAAACACAGACAAGTCCAGCGTGACAAACTGCTTTGGGGATTTTTCTATCTATTCTTTCAGCCCCAAACTTTCCAGCTTCTGCCTGCCTCCTGTTGGTTGCCCCAAAAGTCCAGCTTTCCCCCAAACCCAAGCAAAATACCTCTTGACCTTCGATGTGGCAGGCCTCTTTGGATCTGATTTTTCTTCTGCCAGCTCCACACTCTGATCTGGCTGCACAGTCTTCCCTGCGAAGGTGGTCTCGTTTCTTAGCTTTCTGTTCACTTCTCTTTGCTTCTTTTACCTTCCTGCTATTTTATACCCTATCACACTTTTGGCCTTCAAATGGGTGTCCAATTCAGTTTGTCTCCTACTATTGTTTTCTGTTTCTGGGGGAGGAGGCTGATTTTGTTAAGGAAAGTGTTTGGGTCTTAAATAAAAAAGTTAGTTGTACTAATTGGAGTTCCCCGATCATTTGATACACTAAAAGGGCACAGAAGACACGTGGGACTTGGAAAGGCAGCAAATGTCTGTAGGAGAGAAAAGCAGCAGGAGCTGGTTCCCAGGGCAGGGCTGGAGCAGGAGCTGGCGGTGCTGCCCTGTAGGCTGCAGGCCTTAGGAACAGCGGGAGGTTTCGGGCTCCAGACATGACAGCTGTGATGGGAAAAGGTCCTTTTCAAAAAATCTTATTCCTTACATACTTCCCTGTCTATTGGCAGGGGAGCCAGGGATCAAGTTCATCCAATGCACTCTTGAGCGACTCAAATCTCCACTGCATCTGACCATCTGCCTGAGAATGAAAATAGCCGAAATGCACCAAAGCGATTTTCTAGAGGTTTAGCTCTTAATGAAAACAGGCTGTTTGCAACTCTTCTTAGTTGTTATTTGGGGTGCAAGCACAGAGCACTCAGTAATTTATGTAGAAAAATGTTGGAAGACACCTAAGCAGCCTAGACAGGGAGCTGGTTCCATTGAGATCATGGACCTGCCTTTTAAGGACTCCTTAGGGGTCACTGTCTCTGTAAGACCCTCTATGGGTTTCTCTGAAGAAAAGGGTCTAAAGATTTCTACACAAACTGGGCTCAGAACTTCTGTTGGCTCAGGACTCCCAGGTGGACTGACAAACAGGAGGAGCCTACTTACGTGGTTTGGTCAGTCTTGCCTCATGCACTGCTTCTCCACACTCCCTGCTGCTCTCGGCTCTGTCCTCCTGCCTTCACACATCTGCAGCTGCATAAATGAATGCCTTCCCATCGCCGTACCTGCCCAGCAGATTCCCACTTTTCCCATGAGCCCAGCTCAAATTTCACCTCCTCCATAGAACCTTCCATGACTGTCCTGTTGGAAGTTAACTTTCCTTCCTCAGGGCTCAACAACCATTTGGGGTTGACAGTCCCCTAAACTCTAAATACTGGAGACGCTTATTAGTGAAGGTCTCCTCTCCCCCCCTCCCCCAATTAGATCATAAACTAGAAGTGAATGGAAGATTATTGAGCCTCCAAGGTTATGATAAAACTGAAAGGTGGCACTTGCTTTTATAGACGTTAAATTCCTCTGAAGGGATCTATTGCTGCTCTCTTGGGTGGACGTGCACGAATGGGCTCCTCGAGGTCTTGTGTTTGCAAAGGCACAGTTCTGCAGCTGTAGGACTTGAGCAGCTGTGGCCAGGCAACAATGACCAGATGGCCCATCTTTTTTATTCTCCCAACTGACTTGATCAAAGGCCACCGTGGGAACAGCTCTGTCCTAACAGCCACTGACTGCTGTGGAGGCAGGCGTAGGGGAGGAAAGACAAATGTCAAAATTCTTGGATGATCCTGGATAGCAACTAGCCAGCTGGGGGGTGCAAATGAGTGACAGAGCCTTTCACCTCTGGAGTCAGCAGCACGCCTGGCTGAATGGCAATGAGGCCAGCACATCTGTCAGCTGGACAGCAGTTGCTGTGAATGAATCGCCTTTGTCCCTTGGGGCAGGGACAAGTGTCTTATTTATTTGCTCAACAGAAAGTCATATAAACCATGGGCCAAAAAGAAGCCCTGGTGATTTCGAGCCCAGCTGCCTTCAGACTGGAGATACTACCACCAGTGGAAAAGCATACATGGGAACTTAGATGGAAGGGGCCTCTGTTAACAGCAGAAGGCGCCTCACCTCTCTGAGAAGTCTTCTGGGCAGAGGCTTGAGGGAGCCAGAAAATGCCTCCTCTACATGGGGGCTGGCAGGGGATCGAGTCACCTCCTTCCACAGCTCCCCACTAATCCCATGAGCAAGCTCCATTTGCAGTTGGCTCAGGTCTCATTTTCTTATCTGAACTAAAGTATTGATCCATTGTCCCTGGGGTGAGTCTTTGCCCCAGACCCAGCTCCTTTTTCTCACTTCCCACAGACCTGCTGGTTCCTTCTCAGCAACAGCTAAAGTAGGACAATGATCATTAGCAGTTGAGATTTTTGAGTCAAAGCTCAGAGTTCCTGAGGAAGCAAGGATTCAGGGTTTTAGAAGCAAATGATACACATAGTTGACAGGCAGAGAAAGGCTGTTCTGGACCATAGTTCAATAAAGGAATCCCTTGAATTTTGTCACAGAAATGGCAGAGCTAGAGGAGTCCTTAGAAACCATCTCTAGTCCATTTTCCCCCTGCCTAGGCAATGGTTTCCTTTCCACAGATGAGAGAAAAGTGGATGGTAGTTAGGTGTGAGAGTCTTTGTGCTAGGAACTGAGCCAGGACCAGAAGTCCTGATTCCATATGAATGTTCTTTCCTCAAAGATCAAGTAAGTTTCAGAGCCCTAATGTCCAATGTGACTGTATTTGGAGAAGGGTTTTTAGGACGTGAGAAAGAAATTAAGTCAGAAGGGTGAAGTCCTGATAGGATTGCTGGTCTTACAAGAAGAGATATTCTCTTTCCTTCTCTCTCTCCATCACCATCTCTTCTCTCCCCACCACCACACACCCAGGAAAAAAGCACACAATGAGAAGGCAGCTGTCAGAACGACAGCTCTCCCCAGAGCCCAGCAACGCTGGCGCCCTGATCTAGGACTTCCAGCCTCCAGGACTGTGAGAAAATAGTTTAAGTCAAAAAAAAAAGAAAAAAAGAAAAAAAGAGTTGTCAATTTTAATATCACATGAACTTCTAAAACCACAAGCTTGTTATCTCCAACTAAACAACTTATAACTACAGGGTGGTTATATCATTTTTCATCATCACCCAAGGGCACAAAGGATAATAGAATGTCAATAGGATTCATCAAGCTTACATTCATTTCTTACACATTTTCCACGGCACGGGTTCTGTAAAATTTTATTCTACAAACTAAAAAAAAAATAAGTAAGCCCAAAATACATAATAACTTAAGTGGTATTTGGGCTTTAAATCTGTCTATCGTCAATGGACAGGTAACCATATGCTATCAGCTTGGGCATAAAATCACGTCAGTCAGGAAAGACATCCCAGCCTGGGGGGAAGTGGAAAATGAGGGGGCTTCCAGGTCCTTCCTGGTTCTTGATGTGATTCTTCTAATACCTGCTTTGCTCTCTGGGGTCAGTTCAGTGTTAGGGGCAAGGAGCTGGATTTAGAAGATCCTTGCTGTGCCTCTACCTTATTATTCAAGGCCCAGCTCAAATGTCTTCTCTGTGAAGCTTTCCTGGGTCCACCCCATTCTTCAAAGAGGCCCCTGCATTGTAAGGCACCACAGCGCCCTGTTCACAATGTCCCTCACAGTACAATACAAGGTGACTGACAACACTAGGCCTCTGCTAAGTAGGCCTCCAGGTATTCTTGCTTGCAATTCCTAATCTTTAAACCTCCAAGGCTTCTATGAGAATTTTTAGTGCCAATCTGGAGAATTGGGTCGCCTATGAGGTCTGGTTCACTAGAGATAAGATGCCACTCCCAAGGGCGGGCATTCAATAGGGAGGTGAGGGAGGGAGCAGAGAGGCGGGGGCATTTGCAGGAAGGTTTTGTTGAAACTGTACAGGCTGAGATAGACTGTGCGAGCCTGGGCCTTGGAACTGACCCCTGGGTCACTGGGAGAGAAAGCCCCTGTGGGAGGGGACTGAATGGCTGCAGCCACAGTGGAGTCCAACAATCAAATCAGCTTTACACAGTTGAGGCAAGGGGTCATTTTTCCGAAGAAGAAAATGGGCTCCATGTACTACCGGGTTAGCTCCGCATCCTGGGCCAAGGCTGTCTGTTTGGCTGTACTGTACGTGTGCCTGCTGGCACAGAGGGGTTGCTATGCTCCTGAGGGAAGGGCATGTAGATATGGGAGGTGAAGGGAGAGGATGGTTGAGCAGTTTGGGCCTCTCTCCCAACTATCTCGGCTCTGCAGCTAGTTGGTTCTGTGGCCTGCTGGGGAATCTCCCTTTGAATGGTTTTCAGAATAATAATGGACAAGATGACAAGACAATTTAAAGTTTCTTCCAATTTTAAAGTTTCAAGGCCTGGGCCCCCAGGGCGACAGCTCAAACCTGTTCACTGGAGTCTTTGGAGGGAGGTTTACACACAAGTTGTCACTTGGTCCTATTGGAAACAGTTGTGTCAAAAAGACTTGTCCTCACCCTCCTCTTTAAGGTGGATCTCTCAGGAAACAATTCACAGGTCAACTGATACACTGGCATGAGGTTGTAAATCCTAACCAGGGAGACCAAACCAGAAATGTCTTTCCTTGGGTACTCAAAAATACATCATTTAAAAGTTTTTAAACTACATTTTGCAGGTACATATAAACATTAGTTTCTGAACAATGGTTCACGATAAATTTACAAATCGGGCTATGAATAATAAATGTTGGTACTGACCAAAGGGGAGACCCTTGAGGACAGTATTTCTTTCTCTTGCTAAGACATTAAGAGAAATCCCAACCACTGATCTATTGTTTCCGGGTCAGCAAAGAACATTGTAACAGCAAAGAGGATTAAACCTCAGCGTAAGGGACAGGTCTTTATATTGAACTTCTCTACAGAAAAGCTCCTCATTGAATTTTAGTGAGAAGGTCACCGTGGAAGACCCTGGCCCACTGACAGGCCCTAGGTATGATTCGGTTTAGGGGTGACTGTGTCATTTGATGTAGGTCAACAGATCCACACTGCTGCCGCCCTGTTCTTCTGGAGACTAGTCCACATGAGCAAAAGTGACTTGGGCCCTGTGTGCCACCTTGACTTGGGAGAGGGACAGTTGAGGACGCATACAAATCTGCAGCCAGCCTTTTCTACTTCCCTCCAATCCCACAGGGAGAATAGACTCTTCCTCTGCACCTCAGATTCTCTCAAGGTCTCTTCTACCATTACCCCTGCCCAGAGGGTTGCTGCTAGAATCAAACCTGGAGTCTGCACACCCCCGCACCCTGCCACCTCCTGTCGGACATGGGCCCCTGCAACCTTGGCCCTGCTGCTCTGGAAATGTGTGGACTTTGACCTGCCCCCTCTCACCTCCTTGCTGCCTGGCTTCTAGCCTCATCTCTCTGGAAACAATTGACAAATTGAGTAGCAACTTGGTGAAATCCGAGGGCCTGTCCTTAGTTGTCCTCAAACTCAACCTTTCTAGGATCTCTTAAATGCTCCCTGTTCCTTGAAGCGCCCTTCCCCTGCCTTAGTTGTCTTGGCCACTTTATTTATTTATTTATTTTTTTTGCTGAGTCACTTCTCTCTTTTCTCCCTCTTCTCTCCACTCCCCAGACTCCTCTGCCGCGCAGCTTTGTGACCACTGGTAAAAGCAGCTTTCCCAAAGCCAGCCAGGCCTGGAAAGGGTGGCCTTGACTGGGTTTGTACGTCATCAAATCTTCCCAGAAAATGGAAGCTGGAGACTGCCTCCTTCATGTCTGGAACCTCGGGGGAAGCCCCAGGCTTTGAGTTTGGACTCAGCTTTTCCATTTTCGCCAGCACTTCTCATCTGACACTGGCTCTCTGTCTTCAACATCAGCGCTTTCCCACAGCCTTCGAGGAGTGAAGCTGTCTGTTCTTGCCTCTGAGGACTGGGATGTTAAGACAAACACAGGGTCTCCGCCTTCACAGGGGTCCCCAGCTCAGAGAGGTAAGGGGAGGTTGGTTGCTGGACTGACACTTCAGTTACATGGAAGCAAAACCACGTGACAGGAACTCCTCACCAGAGGGGCAGCAGGTTAGGGGAGTAGGTGCAAAGGAAGGGCCCTGATGGGGAGTGGAAAGGAAGATTCCAGATGGGAACTGAGAGGAGTGTGACCCGATTAACTGAGTAACATGTTGGCTCAAGTTTTCCCTGGCCTTTCCGAATCACCCTGGCATTATCAAAGAATAAGGTGTAATTCTTCTTGGAGTCAAAAGCATTTAGCAGCACTTCACAAAAAAAATTCTATTGTAAATATTGTGCCCTACCTCAAAATTAATTTAAAAAAAAAAAAAAAAAGAACACTGTTAATTCACTCCAAGCCCACTCAGTGGCTAAAGAATTTAGAGTATTCCGTTAGAGAGCTTTCTAATGAACAAGTAACTCAATTATTCTAGTTTCATTATACAATGTATCAGACATTCTTTGGCATCAGAGAATTAAAGCACATTTTCTCTGGCAATGGCAACAGTATTTGATTTGAAGACTTATCCTATACAAGGGGCTCTTGACAAAATACAGTTCCATTTAAAAAAATAAGGGTTTTCATATGATTTAGCCTCTTGTAGTTTGGCTCATTCAATGGGGTGTTTTAGCGCAGGCTTGCTCATTTCATGTTTTAAAATAATTTGTGCAAATTCCATAGATGCCACTATTTTGCACCAGGAATTGAACTCCCAAGGCTGGTTCCCACAATTCCCACAGCAGATCATCTAGGCCCCTCCCCTCCCCCTCATTTATTCAGGGCTCCTCTGGGGCCTGACCTTTCTATCTGAGACCAAGGTCTGTGGAGCCCTCAGGCCCAGCTCTGTCGGCATGCTGCCTCTGCATACTGGGCAGAGAACCAGAGCCCCTGATCTTTGGGGACTAGGCCTATGACCAGACAGAGAAAAAGAGAGCTGAGCTCCACCCATGCAGAAGGACCCCAGCCATTCTCCCAGTGTAAATGCCTAAGTAGGCTCCCCACTGACGCTGACTTGCTGTGCAGTTCAGAAAAAGATGTCCCTTCTGGAAGGACACAAACTTGGTGTGGAAGCAGGGGCGGGATTTAGCTGGGATCTTGAGTGAAGGGGGCTTCCCTAGAGAGACCCCTTTCCGATGCAAAGGCTGAAGAAATGGGCAGAGGCCAAGGAAGAGATTCAATCTATAAAAGTCAGATACCATTTGCCAGTTTATGAAAATCCTGAAAGCTTTCTATAGATTTTGGGTCAAAAGGGCCCTTTCATCTGGGGACATTCATCCATGGCGGCTCTGGGTGGAAGGGGTGGGGAGGGGGCGTGATATCCTAAATTTCAGCATCCGATTTTCTTTCCTAGGCCAGTGATGACTGCAAAATTACTACCAGAGGGATGCCGGGGCAGAAATGGGAGGCGGGGAGGAAGGGGTGTTTGAACTCTGCTACTAAAATATGATCTGTTCTGGCCAATGAATAATCTGATTGGGGATGATTTCCCTCTGTGAGCATCGCAGGGATTGAGAGTTGAGTGATTAAATTTGTGGAATCCAGTTGTTAGACTGGTCCAAAGAGGTTCTTCCCCACCGACCCCCACCCCTTCCAGCTCTCTCCTCTTTTACTGCCAAATTTCTTGAAAGAAGAGTCCACACTTGCTGTCTCCATAGCTCCCCTGCCCCCCAGGGAGGGACCGTGGTTACAGTTCACAGTCTTTATGTTGCAAGTTGGTGACGCTGCAGACCTTTTCCTGGCCTGTCAGCCCAGTTGTCAACGTGAAATGCTTTAAGCTGACAGTTTCTCTCCTGTTTTTACGCTGCCCTCCTTGAACTCCAGTTAAATGACCCTCTCCTGGTCTTCCTTCTACACCCATGGCTTCTTTTCTGCTTCTTCATTAGTTCCTAAGCCTACTGCATCCTCAGGGTTCCTGCCTGAGCTTTTCCAGCTCTCCACCTTCTGTGTTGGAGATTTGATGTATCCTGAGGGATTTCATTATACTGGCCTTGCCACTGACCCCCAAATTTGTATCTTTCTGCTCCTGACCTATCTCCAGATCTCCAAGCCCACATTTCTAACTGCTGTCTGTCCTGCCAACCCCTCAACATGTTCAAAACCATCATCTCCCCTTTCTCCCCCTCGTTTTGCTGCTCCTTCTGGCTTCTCTACAGTACAAAAGATGAGGATTTGGGGGGGTCACAAACCAGATCCTAGTTCTATACTTAATCTGTGTAGCCTTTTCAAGTCTTTTTTCCTCATGTTCCATGAATGCTACCAATGCTCATTCTACAACAAACACTTGTTGTTATCATGTTATAAATGATAATGGCCCCTTGTCCATTTCTTATGAGCATGAATATTTTCCCTTTAAAGTGGGCCTGCCTCATTTCTGGGAGGTTCCTGGGAAACCCAGCAGGAAACTCAAGTGAACAAACTCTGAGGAGTTAGAGGGTGCGGTGGGCTCACAGGGGCCAGGACCAGTGAGGGCAATGTGGGTGTACAAGACTCCTTTCAAGTTAGACAAGAGCAGGATGCTTGATCGCCCTGGGGAAATAAGTATATATCCCGAGGTATGAACGGAATGTGGGGGATTGGGGTGCGCGGGGGTGGGGGAGGGGTGGCTGTTGACTGATATGCTTTTTGCCCCAGGGATGGATCCATCATCTTGTTAATAAGATTGGAGCCATGGGCAGGGGCCTGAAGTCTATCAGTGGGCTCACTCTTCCTAAAGGCCAAAATCCAGTGTTCAGTTTGACCCACCCTTTTCTCTGTCAATAAAAAGGCCAGGATCTTGCTCTTGAGCAGCATCTTGCATCCTAATCCTGTCCATGATTCCTATCTCTTTATCAGTGTGGTACTGGCAATGCAACAGGGCAAGACTGCTCAAAAGATGGTCTTGTTATTATGTAATTGCTTAATGTACTTTCTCTTTTCCAGTACATCACCATCACCAAATCCATGCCATTTCTGAACCACTTCTCATATGGACTCCCTCCTTTCTACCTTAAGGGGAAGTTACCTGGGTCCAGGCAACCAGCCTCTGATATTAGGCTCTGCCCATGCAATTCACCATGTGCACTGGCCACGGCTGCCTAAAGCCCAGTTGTGAGCCTATGAATCCCCTGTGCTCAAAAACCCTCAGTGTCCCAATAACCCTGATGACACACCTTGACTTTCAAGGTTTTTTGTAATCTGTCTCAAACCTACTATTCTGCCAAATTTAGGCAGGCACAATCATAAGACAAACTGGGACCTCAGTGATACCGAATCCGGGAGAGGGTGGCAAGTGGCATCCGACTTCCAGAGGTTGGGGATGATGTTTTTTGGTACCTGGTGATCCTCAAAGTGCAGCAGAGATTTCACCTGCACCCCGATGCTGGGCTCTACTCTGGGGGCAGAAGCATGACAGGGTCTTTGCAGAGGATCAGCCTGCACTCAGCAGCTCAGAAGTCAAGGCAGCTCTACAAGGATGAGTCAGAAATCCAGAGAGCTGTGGGAAATGGGAGGAAGATGGTGGCAACCCCAAAGTGCAGTGCAACAGAATGGGGGGTGAGGGAGTGGAAGAAGGCAATGCTGTGATCCTGGACTTAAGGCAGTAAGATTAATTCTGGATTCTGAAAGCAGAACCTCAGGTGTTTCTTTCTGTTCCCTTCTGGCTTTGGGTGAGAATCTTACAGATAATGTTTAATCGGTTTGACACACCTTCTTTTAAAGAAACTGAATCTCCCTCCAGAAACATTGATGAACAGTCTACCAGCTGTTGAGAATAAGCTGCCCACCACTGTCCAGATGCTGACTCACTCCTAGAAGCTTCTATGCAAAAACCCATAGATTCCTTTCTGAACTTACTCTGTTTTAGATTATTAATAGCTAACATTTACTGAGTGCTTACTATGTGCCAGGCACTGTGCAAAGGGAAACACATTGCCTCATTCCCAGGTGGTTCCTGGGAAACTGAGCAGGAAAGAGAAGTAAATAGCTTTGAAGAGTTAGGGGAGAGTGAGCCCAGGAGGGCTGGCATTAGGGAAGACAACTGGCATTGAAAAAGATGCTTTTGCAGTTCAACCTCAGCTTCACCCCTGCTGTCTGGGAGCCCTCCACTCAGTGGGGCCTGAGGTTCAGGGGCAGGCTGGTGGAGGAATGGCGGGACTGTTCATGCTTGATCCTCACCAGCCTCTGCTGGGTCTTGTAGCACTGGTCTGCTGTGTAGGATATTGGCGGGCTGGCAGAGAGACCGCGCCCTCTATTTTCATTTTTATCCAGAGTGTGTTAATCCTAAAATTCCTTCAAAGGGGTAAGGTTTCACTCCCTGATTCACTGGGAAAAGGTTTAAAAGGCAAATAACTCTGTGGAAGGTAACAGGGGTTGCTTCCCATTTACATGGAGATGAAGGACTCAGGAAAGTTTTCTGGCAAGTGGGGGAAGAGGATGCCGAGGGCTCCTGGCTGTCTCGAGGAGAGTGGGGAGAAAAGGGGCACAGTGGGTTGCTGAAGGGACTGTAAGCAAAGCTGCCAACAAAGCATCACAGAATGCCCCAGAGCACCCACCTGGCTAGAGATAGGATGCTGGTTTGCAGCCTCGTGTGGGAAGGTGGAGGTGGGGTCGGCGGGGCAGGTGCAGGGGTGCCCTGGGACAGCTGCCCAGACCTGCCCAGAACTGTCCCAGGATCTACTCACTCATCAGTGGGGAGTGGGGTTTGGGGGGAGATGGGGATTTCCAAATTCATGATTTTTGAAGGAATTCTCTTGAAATGTTTTTTGGAAATGTGCATACAGTTTAACAAAGCATTTGACATGTAAAGATTTGTATATTTAGTGAAGCACAAAGTCAGTTCTCTTCACTGAAAAGAAAACCTCACAGACAGCAGGGCTGTCCCAGACACTCAGCGTGTCTGACTGTCAGAGGCCTACCTGCACCTCCACCACCTCTTCCATAAAGAATGTCACTAATCAAACGTTCTATTCTACGTCAATAAGCCCATTTTAGAATACCCTCCCCCCGCCCCGACTGAGTTCACCTTTCCATTTCTCTTGACAGTGCAAGAAGGAAAAGGGGAACATAAGTGTGTGTGATTGGAGGCAGGGGCGTCACCTCTGTATGGCAGAGCTTCTGTCGTGCTGAAGCTGACCAAGAAAGACTGGGAGATGGTGGGGCCCTCTTGTCAACCGTGGGCCTGATGCTGAGTGCGGGGCTAGGCGGGAGGGCAAAGGTCAAAGAGCAATTCCTGGTCTTGATTTAAACAGATGGGCAGTGCCATCGGCTCAGGAAATGGGGCTGGTGGTGTCCCAGCAGAGCAGCAAAGCAGAGACCGGCCCCAGGGCGGCGGGTGGCCATGGTGACTGAGAATGGTCCAGCAGGCAGGCGGGTGGAGGTCAGGTTTCAGATCAGGGCTTCTGTCTCCAGGAAAGAGTGGGGATGGAGGGTGAGGGCAGAGGCAGTAAGGAAATAAGAGCAAAGGAGCAGGCTAAGAGAGGGCTGTCTCCATAGTGGCTCACAGGCCAGCAGAGGCCACCCGACCAGGAGGGCCGGGGTGGAGCGCTTCCTAGAGAGCACGCCCAGGGCACAGAAACGAGGTGAATGGCAAGGGGGTGGGACTGTGTGGAATCTGTCACTTGAGTGATAACTGTGGAAGAGTTGGGGTGAAATCCCACATACTAAGGCTCAAATGAGATGATCATGGATGGCCAGGGAATTGGTACAATGCTTGGGATAGTGGGCAGTGTAACGGCTGACTGAACAAAAATTCCTTCCTAGAGATGGGTTGATCTGGGTAGAACAGAGAACTCCGAGAACCCGAGAAGCACCAGGGAGGTAAGGTCTGGGGACATGAGGAACAGGGGTGAACGGTTTCTATTATTCACGATGAAAGAATTGAGCCCATGGCTAGGAAGACAAATAAGACATGGTCCTTACTCTTGAGAGGTCTGCAAATTTTTCGGGGAGATAGGCTGGGAAAAATAAGAGATTCCAGGGCAGTAAGAGGTTTCATCAAATTCTTGGTGCTTTTAAATTATTACACAAAAGCAGCTTTCTATTATTACCTACTCCAGTAATTCCAGTAATACTCTTTAGCTTATAAACACGGTCATCGATGAACTATCTCACTGAAGCTGTGAAAGTGTTAACATTGCACCTTCGATCCGCACTCCTCCCTGAAGAGGTATATACCCAGGCTTTCCTGTTGGCTGCCAACCTGGACCGACCTCGGGTCTACCATTAAGCAGAGTAGCAGGTTCAGCCTTGACTCAGGAATACTACGGAGTTAATTTATTCATGACTTTGGAGGTTTTAACGGAAGGACTGAAATAGAAGGATCATCTGAGAGCAGGGCAGAGGCCTGGTGAGAGGGCTAAGTTAGGGGCAAAGGTGTTTGGGCCCAGGCAAGGAGGAGAGGCTGGGGGTCCTGCGTGGAGCAGGTGGGTCACCGCAGACCTGTGGAACCAATGCCTGAGCTACAGCTGCGGGGAAGCCTGAGGGGGTTCACGGCACCCTGGAGGAAGCAGTGCTGGGAAGAGCCCCAAGTTCATGTGAGCTCAAGTTCCTGGAGGCTTTAAAACCTCCAGGTTTTAAACCTTGATTTGCATCGAGGTTCACATTGCTTAGCAGCGCCTCTTGGAAACAACGGTGCTGACCCCATGCTGGCCACAAGCCGCCTTCTCTCTCGTCCGGGGAGCTGCTGTTGGTTTTCTTTCCTTCAAGAATAATTTTCCATTATTTTGACTGGGGTTGGTCCTGGGGGACGGGGAAGGACAGGACAGGCATGGAAGAAAAGACAGATACATTTTCTAGCTCATTCCCAAAGGACTATTTTTTGTTTGGAGTCAGTTGGCTGACCCATGTGCGGGAGGAACAGGTGGTGACAAGCCCCATTCCTGTGGATCTGATCTGTCCTGCCCTCTGCTGATGTTACCCTTTCTATAAAAATGCCAGGCAGGATGAATAATAAGCCTTTTTTTGCTGGAGTCATCCTCAGCAAGACTGGAGCAGCACCTCCTGTCTCTCCAGAGACTTCCGGAGGTGTATTTTGAACCTGTCATGGCTCACCTCTCTCCAGACGTCCCAAACGTTAGGTGTCAACAACTCAGCTGCATACAAGCTACGGTCTTCTGTGCAGAGACCCCTGCCTCTTCAGGCCTTCTGGGTGATTTTCATCTACCTGCTTGCCTGCTCCCTGCTGACACATCAAGTCTCCTAAAGAATGAGAAACAGTTGGGAAATGCTGACTGGGGAGGAGGTGACCATGTCTGCAGTGAACACACCAGGGAACATTTGCTCTCTGGATGAGGACCCCTTACACAGTGTGCTCGGGGCATGCCTGTGGTCAGGGCACTCTTGGCTTCCAAACATGATGTCCTGAGCGCAATGAGAAGCACTTTGTACCCTGCTGGATGAAGGCTGTGATTGGGACAGGAATCCACCTCTGAGGGGGAAAACAACCAAAACAAAACAGATGCTCTGAAGGCAGAGCAGTTTAGTTCAGTGCTTCTTGGCCTTTATTTCAACTCATCCATTTGAGTGGCAGTGTATGGAGGGCAGCAGGAGGGAGGGCATTACTTACAGAGGAGAGGTGGCTGGGTGGGACGTACAGGTAGAAGAGGGAGACGGGAAATGGACTCAGAGGTGAGTCAGAGATTGAGAATGGAGGCTCATTTGAGAATTTTGCTCAGTTTAATTGCACTTTGCTAAGAGAAACCTGTTGGCTTAAAACTGGGGTACAATTAATTATTACCCCTAATTTTTTCTCTTGATGATCACCGAGAAGATTCCAGATTTGGTAGGCTACTGTGGAACCTGCTCAGTGTGAATATTAATGTATGAGTCTTGTGGGGACACAGCGCAAGTTCAAGAGGACCCTTGGTTTCTGTTTCCTTCCACATTTCTCCCACTACATCACGTTCTCCTTGTTCCCATCCCTCTCCCCAATCTTTTTTCACCCAGCAAATTATTTAGCAGATGGATATAATTAATACCTGAACACTGTCAAAAGCAGTAACTAGAGGTAAATTATCAGCAACGAAGGTCAACTGGGGCCAGATTATCTATGAGAAGAACATCATGGTTCTTTCTCCAAGCAAAGCAGTGAAATTGGGCTGTGTGGTGGTGCTTATTAGGCTGTGCTCTTTTGTTATAATAATTACTGAACAAATTGCTATCCAAGAGCTCCTGCCTTGAATGTCTGATAAGATGAATTGGGCACATGGTGGCTGGCGGACTCTGCGTTGTGCCTTCGACATGTCAGAGCAAGGCGTCTCCTCTTAGAGGCCTTCCTGGGGGCGCTGTTGTAACCCCCAGGGGCAGGCTGGCTGGCAGAGTGCCAGTATAAGCAGAACATTGGAACTTTGGTGTGGGTAGAAGTCATATTTCCTGTGGCAGGGCAGAGAGGGTAGGGAGAGAAGGGGTGTCCCGGGAGGGAGAGTAGGGGTGTTCCAGCAGGCAAGAAGGGGTGCATTTTCCTGGATAGTTGGACCAGGTCCACTGCTGGTGACGGGTGCAAGGATGAGTCTTTCCTGAACACCCAAGTGACGATAGATTGTGCGTGGCCTTGCTCTTTAGGTAATTATTGGAGAACTAGTGGGTATGCATGTGAGCAAGTGTATCCCCTCATGGTGGAATACTACTTGAAAGAGGCGCAGAGTGTTTAGAGAAATTTTTTCTGAGTAGAACTGTGCTGACCTGCACCAAAGCGAAGGATGAAATGTGACAAGGCTTCCGTCACTGCCAGGGCAAGGTAAGGCCGGCAGAAGGAGGCGAGCTTCCCAAAGGCAGCAATAACCACGTGTCTTGGAGTCTGTGATCCGTTGACTCCAGTCTCGTCTGTCTCTGGACTGAGCAGGCTAGATGTCCCCTTGGACCGCGACCAAAAGGTTCTCGCGTTCTGAGATGCAGTTAGCACGGGGGCAAGCTTGGTTGTAGTTCCTGGGGCCAGGAGGAGCAACGGTGCCCCGGGAGAGCAGGTTTTTGCCCCTTCACCCCGTGCCTCCCAAAGTTGCCGTGGAGTTCAACTCGAGGCAGTTGGCTTTGCTGCCTTCTGCAGTCCAAAGCCCCCACCCTTTCCTAGTCCTGCCCGGGCAGCGTGGCTGGGGCGCCTTCTCCAGGACAGCCCGTCCTCTGCTGCCCCCTGGTGTTCCAGCTTCCATGACTAGCTTTCTGTCCAGCACATGGTTACTGGCAAGGCAAAACAGTATGAAAAAGGCACACTTTTTTTGCGTGTGTTTGTACTGGTAGAACTTCCACTAGTTCTTCGAGGGAGCATGGACAAGTCCTTCTGGAGAGGACTCCAAACGTCTGAAGCAACCTTCATTCTTATCTAGCAGGTCGTGTTCCTCTAGAGGCAATGTGTCTTCTTTGGAGAACAGCTGCCTGGAGAATTAGGAATAGAGTTGCAAGTCACTATACTAGATTCTTCCCAGGATAGGAAGGAGATCTTACCTCCCAGCTAGAGGAGGAGGCTGTGTGAGCCTTTTTTAGAAATGGTGTCTTGGATTTTCAGCTGCGAGAGGCAAGGCCTGAGGGTATTTCTGGCAGCTGGCAGAAGACAAAGCAACAGGGTTTTGGGGTACTCGGTTGGGAGTGGCATCAGGGGACACTAGTTTCTGCAACAAGAGGCACCTGTGGTGGCAGCTACTTCCACATGGGACCTCCAGGGGCTTGATGTCTATGTATCATCTCCTTGATCTGGAAGCAGGTACCCACTGTTCTGGGTTCCCAGCGGTTTCCCCATTCTTGAGACTGGGAGGTGGGGCTTGTGTGGGCTGCTCAGCTTCCTCCCCGCAGTGGCAGGGTCAAGGTTGTGGAGCCACCGTGTTCCATGTATCTTAGGACTAGCGGTCTGCCCCAGCACAGGGCCCCAAATCGCACTGAGTACTCCTGGGCACAAACAGTTAAATCTGTGCTAAAAATTCCTTGTAAAGCTTCAAGTTGGGACAATTGCAGGCATAGCCCTCACGGATCCAAACTTGTTTCCTCCAGCCACACAGTGTTGACAGCGTGGCGGGTCCTTCAAAGACTACTGCAGGGGAAGCAGAAGCCTGCGGAGGACGGTTATCCCGAATGCTGCCTGGGATAGACGCTCCGACGCCAGAGCAAGTGGCCACCGGCAGAGGGCGGCACAGAGACGGAGGCGTAGAAAACCCAGGATGGATGGGCAAAAGGTACAGGCTTTTAGCTTTAGACGGCGAAGCCAAACACAAATGTCTGCAAAGCTTGCTCTTTCGGAGGAACTTGCAAGGAAGTGCAGTGGCCGGCAACAGCTCCTGCCCCTTGCGCACATCCTTCTGTTCCTTTTCTCCCGTGTCTTAAAACGGAGCAAAAGCACTTGATCGTTTTCTGAACGGAAAAGCACCGCACCAAGCACTCTGAATTGGGGAAAGAAAAGTGGAAGGTGTTTCATGGACCCTTCTCCCTTTGCTTCCCTTCCTCTCTCTCGTTCCTTCAACTGGAATTTCCTCAGAACCAACTATGAGAAAAAAAATTATTTTTCTCTTGCCTTTTTCTATTCCTAACTCCTCTATCATGGACCCCTGCCCTTTCTGCTTCCATTTCTCTCTCTCTCTCTCTCTCTCTCTCTCTCTCAAAATAAAGAGAGAGAGAGAGAGGCATCAGAGAAATTTGGAGGCTTAGGAAGAAGACAGCATCTTTAAGGGGAAATGCATGCTCAATCACTCCGAGTTTCCTCTCGGACAGCCCAGCGAATGCTCTGCATCCATTTCCCTTGTAGCTTTGGTTGGGGGAAGTCAGTGTCACATTTCCTTTTGTAATGAATTTCTGCTGAGTATTAACTCCATCCCAACTGTGCAGGCTTTAATTTTGTAAGCTCCATACACCTTTAAATAAATTCAAACTGGCTGTGGGGCTTTCATCCACTTTGTAAATGAGTGCTAGGGGGACGCTAATCTGACAGTGATCAGAGCTGAAGAGTGAAAGAGCCTTTCCTCCTCCCTCCTGACTCTGCTACCCCAGCCTGCAGCCCTCCCTTCTCCTCCCTTGGTACAGTGTGGTCATCCCTGGATGCTTTACCAGTCGAGCCAAAGACATGAAGGGCTTCTATAATAATGCAAGTCTTGGAGGTTAGGAAAGGAAGAAGAGAAGACCCTAGGCCCTCTTTTTACCTGTCCTGATAGTTAGCAGCAACTCTTTGATCTCGTATTTGCTGTTTGCTTCTCACCTAAGATGGCATCAAGGAGACCCACCAAAGGATGGTGGGGAGGAGCCGGGGAGGGGAGGGCGAGACGGTGGGGGAGGGCTGTTATGGGGCTGGACAGTGCATAGGCTATGCTCACCCTTATTTCGCCCTCAAACATCTTTTACCCTGTCAATAAGCTTGGGTTGCCTCCGTTCCTCTGACTCTTCCAGGAATGTAAAAAAGTTTTCATTTCAAAACTATACTCCTAAGATGCAAACATCTCTGGCAGGGTAGCACTTAGGTGACAGGTAAACTGAGGGCAAAGGGTCTCAATGGACAGCGTCACCAGGAACAGGCAGAAGAACCTTAACAGCAAACCTTACCTAACTAACCAGTTGTGTTTACCCCTATTCCTTGGGTACTGCCCTATCTGTGTACAGGGGAGAAGATGAAAAGCAGAAAGTGTCTTATCCAAAAACACCCTCCCAGCACGTATATACCTGGACCTAAAGGGGTGATAACAACTGTGCACACACGAATACATCCAGCTGCAAGCTAAGCTCACATAAGATTTCCAGCTAACAGTTTCAATGTTTCTTTGGAAGAGACTACAGAAGCTCCACAATTCCCATGGCTCCATACTCCAAACTGCACTGAAGTTCGCCTGGGACAGGTATATATTTATGTGTCAACCTGTGTTCCCACACTTGGCTAGGACCCCAGCGACAAATCCAAGTTTCCCAGAGCCTCGCGACGCTGTAACTCCCTCGCAGGGAATCTGTGGCATTACTCTCTGTCCACGGGAGTGTACGAACAGATCTTTTCTCCTCCTCATGGTCAGTTTTCTATTTGTGATTAGTAATTGGCTTCTCTTGGTACGTTACGATCTATTACAAAAGCCAAACATTTAGAGGGCAAATTGGAATGACAAAATTTGGTTATAATTTATGTTGGCCCCTGACATATATATTTTTTTAATGATTTGGTCTCTAAGCAACTGATCTCTTAGCAACAAGAAGCACCTTTATAAAAGATGGCACACAAAGAGTGATTGCCAGAAAAGCCACCCGATTCTTAAACAGCCGCGCATCATTAGCAAAACTCACCATCTCCGAGTCCCAATACTAGAAGTGACCAGCAGACCCAGGTAACCTTGATATTTGCACATTTTCCTGGAAAAAAAAAAAAACTCATGCAATTATTGAACAGAACAAAATTCTTTGAAATATGTTCTTTTTTTTGAGGTTTTATTAGTTGGTCTTGGCTAACTTTTAATAGAATGTATCTGTGAAAATGACTGTTTTTTTTTTAATTGGACATAAATTTTGTGATCAGAAAACAGTAACTCAATATTTCATTGACATGAGGATGGAAGGGGGAAACAATCTATTCTTTTCAGAGTTTATATCTGTAGGTTTTCAGTTGAAGGAAAAATCAGAACTGTGGCAAAATAGAAGCATGCAGAATGCCACCCCGAGTTTGTGCACTTCTAGGGGGATAAATGGATGTTTTCCTTGTGTATTTTTTAAATTGTTAAAATATTTAAAGAGTAGCAAAATATTTTACTTCCAAACTTTAGACAGTGTAAATGCCAGCAGCCAGTGATGAATTTTTGTTGCAAATATTCAAGGACTGGCTTTTCTCTCTTTCATAGCACAAAAGCAAGCATTTTTTATTCATTTTCATTGCCATAAGAATAGGTGCATTCCAAAACTAAAATAGGCGAAATTCCAGCCATGTGTAACTTGCTTGCTTTTTTCAGGTACTCAGGAGTTGCAAACTTAAATGTCTTTCTAGAAAATTGGAGTTTATAAGGAACAACTGTTATTTCCCCTGTACCCCCTTCAAATGAGATTGTAATTATAAACCCACTTGGGGTGCTCAAAGTACATAAAAGGAGATGTTTTATGAGAGCAGAACAAAAGTCTCCTTAATCAAGCTTGGAAACAACGTTATGTAGTTATCACAGATCTAAGCACACAGGCTTTAGAAAATTGCAGTTTTAATAAAGACAAGTTGAGATGGTGCTACTTTTGTCTTTTGGAAGCGTTGCTCGTAGCACTTATCTTTAAATTGAACTGTATGCTAACATCTTCGCGGAACAGGAAAAATAGGATACTTTGTCTAAATACAAAGCTTGGCAATGGGTCAGAGCACTCAAAATTAGGACAATCCCAGAAAATACGGGTCTTACAGTTGCTCTGCTAAGACAAAGCTCCTTGTCAGCACCAGATGATTACACTTGATTTTAAAATCTGCTTATGACTCGTGTTTCTATTACGGCTGTCAACTTCAGGCAGAAGGAATTCCTTCTTGAGATTGCTTTGCTTATAAGTTAGCAACTTGGATATCTAATGTTGAACTGCAGAACATTTTTTTTTTAAAGCAATATACTATGGAAGCACAGAGAAACACATAGCTTTCTCCTTTAGAACTGGAGATTTTATGTACTTCTGTTACAGTGTGGTTATTATTGTAGAAAACATGTTTGTGGCTTTAAGGAACTTGGATAAATAACTACAAGATATAACTGGTGTTGACTGTGTCTGGATGCATTTTCAGTTTTAAGTGTGTAATAGTCTCCTAAATATGAAGGGAATTAAAATAAGCAAAAATATAATATATAATACATAGATTATAATATAATACATAAGGCAAAGATATATAATATAACATAATATACAATATAAACAGTAACATTTATACTGTAAGTGGCAGCTATATTTTTGCGGTGGTTCTTTAAAGATTTTTCAAACCCAGTCTCTGCTCTTTGAGGTTCATATCTTCTAAGTTTTGTCTGTGCAAGGAAACAAAGGGGGCCGGCAGCTCAGCTATCTTAACAGTCCCTCTGAGCAAGATGGACAAACAATTGCAAGATTTGAGATTCACAGTGAAATACTCTGAATAGACTAGTCACTACAGATTAAGCCAACTCATCTGGCTGTGTTGGGATTAGTTACATTTTAGACAGACAGAAATACACAAACACACACACACACACACACACACACACACACAGAGTGGAATGGTCTCAGTATAATTCATCAATTAGGAAATTTTTTAAAAAGTATAGCTTTAATTTCACAAATGAGAGTTTCATTCACAGTCCCTATTTGTATCTGAAAACCCCAGACAAAATCTGAAGACTGGGGCTGGGTGTGGGGGTGAAGGTAACAGCTGTCAGATTCCCGACCACGGTCCAGCTCTGCGGGAGAGCCACGCTGCAAAGGGCTCCATTAGCGAGTTGAAACGATCAGGCAGGAACTGGATCCATCACTACGTGTTTGGTCTTTGAGCAGAAAAGTTTAAGCCTCCTAATGAGCTGTGCTTGGGATAATTTGGTCTTTCTCCGATGGGAGGGAAGCAAGGAAAAAGCCTCAGGAGCAGCCGCGATGGGCTGGGCACGTGACAATGTGCAGCTCTGTTTAATCCCCACAGCAGCCGGGCAAAGGCATCGGGAGTTCCCTTTCACGTGCACAGACTGGGTTCAGCAGTTTGCCAAGATGTCACCTAACTGCTGAATGGAAAAGCTGGGATTTCACCCAGGGCCAGCCTGGCTCTCCCAGCCGATGTGCTTTCCTTGTGCCACAGTGGAATAAGCAGCTGTTTTAAACTGCCACTGAAATAGTCCTCCTGGTCTTAGGAAAGCAAAAGTTCTGAGAAGTTAAGCCAGCAGTGGTGATTCAGGCATCTTCTGACAGAAGAGACTTCTTAACCACTTTTTCTGTGGGCCGGGGAAATTCAGATGGTGCATTTTCAATGGCTGCCACTGGCTGGGAACCACAGGCAGGCAGTAGGCTGGACTGGGGCACAGTGACCATGGGGTGTGTTCCCATTCCTTGCCATGATGCACATCCCAAGTGAGGTGGGGTAGCACTTTTTGAAGTACCCTTTCTGTGAGAACAGAGTCTGAGACAGGGCTCCCTGATTCCAGAACAAAACAGCTGGGGGACTGCACAGGTAGAGAGGAAGCCACACCAAGATCAGGACCAGGTTTAGTGATAGGCTACCACATTAAGGTGGCTAGGAAGAAAACCCAGGTGTGACTGGGTCAAATGGGGAGGGGGGTGTGTGTGAAATGACGCCACAGAAAGCAGAGCTTTCTCCCAAGGACATGTCTGCAAAGTTGCGGGACTGAATTGCCTTCTACCTCCGAGAGGCTTTGGTTCTAAAGCCTCTGGTTTATGTTTTCACCCCTCTTCAAATATACCTGACAAAAGGGATCAGTCTTAGAGGGGGGCTTTTAACAAAACTTCCCTGAAACAGTTTTTGGGGTAGAAGCCAATTTTAGAGGAGTGAGGGCCTGGGCAGCCACGTCTAACCCTGAAATCCCTCTACTTGTCCTATTTGATCCTGACATCAGTTAGCTCAGACATAAAATCCTTCCTGAAAGGTCAATGCAGGGGGCAGGAACGAGGGAGCCCACATAGAAAAATCAGACAATAAACCTTTTCCCGCCCTACAAACCTTTTCCTGCCCTACAAATCATTCCCCGCCCTGCAAACCCAGTTTCCCACCTAATCTTTCCTCGTTCTATAAAAGGACATCTCTCTCCCCCACAACGGGCATGACTTTTCCGACCACTGTGGGGGTTGGTGAACCTCGCCTGGGGGCACAATAAAGTTCCTGCCTGTTAGAAACTTGGCCTGGCTCTCCTCTTTACCGCGCCTATCCTTTCACTTCCTACAACTGAAAATATAACATATGTAGACACATAGATTCTAAAGTGTGATACAGATCTAGAAAAGTTTGGGGTCAGAGGTGATCTGCGATGAACTTGGTGTGATGGTCAAATGAACACCAGTGGCTGCTTTTGCCTGCTGCACTTGGCTAACACTCCCAACAGGGGGAAGAAGTGACCTCCAACTTCTTTTTCCAGCCCATCCCTGTTGGGTCATTCCTCTGGGTAACCCCTTCAACTGTGAGTTAGCGAACTGATGGACAGCTTAGGAAATCTGAAAAGAAGAATGCATAATAACAGGCTATATTGTTGCCTAAAAATTAATCATCTGTGCAAAAATATTCAAGCCATCCACATGCCCCTCCTTTCCTAGGCCCTAGAGTTCCTGTCTCTTGTCAGATATGCCCCCTCTGAGTTTCTGCCTGGTGTATGGCGCTATGACACAGAAGGTGGGTGCCAAGAGGTCACCTACTGGCCACAGACAGCACACACCAGATGCTCCTCTATGCAGAGAGGAGTATCCTCATCTGCCAGTTGGAAGTGGACCACCCAACTCATACAAGTCAGACCACTCTTGTATGTGGGAGCTGACGAAGCTCATTTTTGACTTCCCACTTCAAGGTGAGGGAAATGAGTAGAAATGATTTTTGCAAGGTCTATGCAGCTAGTCAGAGAACTAGAGTTGAGTTCTCTTGACTCCCAGTCCAGTGCTCTTTCATCTGTATCATAAGCAGGATGAAACCTGAGACGAGGGCAAGAGAACAAATCATTACCCCTACTTTACAGATAGAAAGACTGAGGGCATAGTTCAATTTAGGAACAACCACCTTCCAAAAACAGGAAAATCAAATTTGTGGAAGTGATTTAAGGACTCCCCATTAATAATTTTCATTCTTTCTGCTACATACAAATATGCAGATTTCAGGGTTACTGTGATCGCTCTGAAGTGTGCCAAAGCCTATTCAGTCTGATGATCACACATAACTCTCCCCTATATGAAAAGTAAGAAAGGGGAGGGAGAAAATGGTTCCTACCTCTATGAAGCAGAGTCCAAACAAGTTTATGCATTTACAGAATTCTTTTAAAAGATAAGGCAACACATAGCTGCATGTCAGATGTGTCACAGGAAGCGCCACTGTAAGCAGGAGTCCCTTGTGGTCCTTGTGGCTATTTCTCCCATGGGAGCAAGATCTTCATTCTTGTAAAGTATTACAGTCCCCTACGTGAGGATGGCACTGCCCCGGAAGACGCCCTAGCAAGGATGCCCTGACATGGAGAAGCAATAATAGGAACTCCATGGTTCTGATAACCATTCTAAAAACTTAAGTGGAGGGTGTGAGCACACAAGGATTGAGTGGGCTATGAAAAGTTCTGTGCTAGGGTATTTACATCAGTTTGCTTATTTAATGCTGACAACCAATGATGAGTCAGTATTCTGGGTACTGTTTTCCAGATGAGGAAGCTGAAATTCTTGTGCACTTAGAAACTTATTGAAGAGGGCAATTTCCATAAATTGGTGTCTATATATTCAACATATATTTTACTGCACTTAAACGACTATCTCATACTGGACTAGATGTCGGCAACATATAGAGTTAAATAAGACACATGGTCTTTATCTTGAAGTAGGCTCACCACCTAAAGATATTCAGTTAATGTGGAAAGCTGTTTGCTAGCAAATTGAAAATAAGATATTAAGAGATTTATTATATGTCTTATATAATAAGTAAATCTCTTATTACTAAGAGAACATACACCTTGCAGGTTAGACAGGTTTTAGAGGAAAAAAAAAATCCTAGGATAGAAAAATGCAGGGGTAGGGCTTAAAATGAGGAGGGGAGGGGAACTAAACATTGACATTCATGGCATGTAGAATAAAATGGGCAAAAGCATGGAGGGGAGAATGGCCATATCACATAAAAGGGCCAGCAAACCTCATGTTTCTTCTCTTGGCTGAAGGAGTTCCATATTGAGGGATAATACTGAGAACGAACTTGGTGACACAGGATGCTGGTGGAAAACCTTCAGGGCCAAAGGAGTTTAGATTTAGTGAACAGAAAATGGGGAGCCAACACACAGTTTGCTGGCCCAGACTGCTGGTGTTTAGCTATTACTAGATTGTGGGCTCTTGTGACAAAAAGTACCAAAAGAAAGGTTTTTGTCCTTGTATCACTGACCCTGAGTGGGGGACACTGTAGAAGACCGGAACTAATCAAGAGGAAACTAATCAAGAGGGAATGGATACAGCCCTGGCCTGGCAACAGCTGCTGCGTAGGACAGAGCCCAAGGCAAGGCTAGCTCAGAGCCACTGTGCACTAGGTCTGGTGACGAGGTAGAAGCAAAGCAGGAAAGAAAACAAACCAGATGGTGGTATTCCTAGAAGTGAAAGGATGTTAGGGATTAGCTATCTATTTGGTAGGATAATGATGAACTTACTTTTGAATGAGGTGTAGATATCAGAAAAGCACCCATCCAAATGGAGGCATTGCTTGGAAGTTTTAAATATGTCCCCCAAAGTACAAATCAAAACAGACTGGGTTTAAGGAAGGGTTTGTTCTCTTATGAGAGTAAAAAGGGTGTGGAGGAGATCAAAGTGTTTTCCAGATGCTCACCCATTAGAATTCCTGCTAACTTAATGGTTTTGTGAGGAGAGTGATGCTATACTGGAAAGCCCGTGAAGCTGAGGGACTAGCCCTCTGGGCAACTGGCAGATCTGATGCGGGGTCTTGCTCCTACTCGTGTCTGAAGGATTATCTCTAAGAATGAGTGAGAAAATGGAGAAGACAAGAACTCAGCTGTAGACTGAGTGATTCTGGGCAATTAATAAGGTATCAGGATGAAAGGCAGATAAAAGGTGCACAGAGTCTTTAGATGATAACAGAAGCAAACTGGGTCACAGATCTCCAAGATGTTCTATGCAAAGGTAATAGAGAAATCATATAAATGCTTAGACTTACAAACAGTTCATGAGTGAGAGAGATGTCACTGGTACTCTCAGAAAGCAGTGTGGCTGGAACAGGAAGCTGGGGAACCAGATGGTGGGAGGCGCAGGGTGGACACCCAGCAAGTCCACATGCTAAATGAATGTAAGGCTAGTCAGCCTAAAGGTGTGACCTTCAGCAGAAATATATTTTGAAATCTACCTGTCTGCCTACATTGGCCTGGGATGTCCAGGTTGAGGGGGTGGGGGGAGGGGATGTCCAAGTTGAGGGTGGTGGGGTCTGGACTCGGACAGACTTAAATCCTTTCTCAGGCAGCAACAAACTCCACGACAATCTCAAGGAGATTTAATTACAATTTCTTCATTTTTAAAATGAAACTGTATCTACTTATCTCTCACAAAGGTTTGTTTTAAAGACAAAAATGGGATTAAATGCCTATGAAATATGGGGAGAGGTGCTTCAGTCAATTAAATGCCGATGAACTATGGGGAGAGGTGCTTCGGTAAAAACCAGCTCCTCTAGAAGAGTGGATTGTTCAGTTGTGGATTGTTCAGTTGGAGTCTTAGAGTTCTTCAGAAATTCCCAGAAGCTATGTTTAACGATATGGGAAGGTCCTGGGGAGGGAGACAGAAGTTGATAGGATGAACTTGGGCTACTCACACAGCACTGGGTTTCCATGAAAATTTTGCTTAAAAAGGTGAAAGAAGTGGAGATAAAGCTACTGGAACTATTAATGGATTTAGCAAGATTTCAAGATACAAAGTTCATGTAAAAAATTCAATTGTATTTTTATATGCTGAGGGTAATAGATTGGAAGATAAAAATTCAAAAATAATTCCAATACAGTGGTACCAAAAAATCTACAAATGCTTAAGAATAAAAGCAACAAAGATGCCTAAGACTTCTATGGTAAAAAGTACAAAACAGTGCTGAGGGAAACTGCAGAAGACAGAGTAAGTGGTAAGATGGAGCCTATTTGTGATGACTCAACATGGAAGGCAGCAAGTCTGCCCAAGATGTTCTTGGAGTCAATGAGCTGCCAATTAAATTATAGCAGGTTGTTTTGCTTAAAACAGAATTTCACAAGCTGATTTATAAAATTTGTAGAGCAATGCAAAAGACCTAAAATAACCAATATATGTCAGTTTAGGGACTTTTGTGAAGCGGGAATCAAGACCGAATTAGATATGCAAGAGATTTGTAGGGGAAATGACTGGGGAGGGAGGCGGGATAGCGAAGGAAGCTGTCGTACCCTCATGAAATGCTGCCATGGACCTGACTCCCGTGAAAGGAGAGGGAGGAGGAAAGGAAGGACTGTGTGGAAAGGATTTCAGACATTAGTGCAGCTTGGAGAAGGTCTGGCCAGGAGTAGGGATTCATCAAGCACAAACTGCCATGGGAAGAGCCCTGCACTGATGGAACGGGTTACCACTTGTACCCAGACCACCCCCAGGTGCTGGTGAGAAACTGTCCAGAGAAGCCTGGCTTTTCTTCCAAGTGGATGGTGAATCCAGAGGGTGGTGCTGTCAGCTATGCTCCCAACCATAGGTCCTTTTGAAGGCTGTCTTGGCAGCTCACCTCCACAGGCAGCACACAAAGCAATTAAAAAAAAAAAAAAAAAAAACATAGTTGGAGGTCTTATCTTTCAACTTATTAACCTTAGCTTTATATTTCAAGGATATTATAATGGCCCAGGAATCGAAAAAGTCTGGTATTGACAAAATGTAGGCTTATAGAACAATGGAACAGAATAGAGTCCAAAAAAAAAGGCCCACACAGACAGTGCTAATTTTTAGCAAATATATCAATGGGGAAAGGACAAGTCTTTTCAACAAATGGTGTTGGAGCAACTGAAGGGAATGGCATTAACTCCACTGGGAGGAGGGAACTCCATCAGCTGTTACCTCACACTATATACAAAAATTAAGTCAAAATGGATGCTAGAGCTAAATATAAACCCCAAAATGATTAAACTTCTAGAAGAAGGGAAAAAAATCTTTGTAATCTTGGAGCAGGCAAAGTTTTCTTAGAACAAACAAGACAGAACCATAAAAGAAAATCTTGACAATTAGACTTCGTCAAACAATTTAAAAAAATTGATTTTCAATAGATATCAAGAAAATAAGGCAGACCACAGACTAGGAGAAAATATTTGAAATACATATATCAGACAAAAACTGACTTCAAAATACATTTTGGAAAAGCCTTTAATAGACAATAAGTCCAACCAATTTTCAAAAACAGGGAAAAGATTTAACTAGACACTTCACAAAAGAAGATATATGAATGGCTAGGAATCTCACTGAAAATTCAAAATCATTAGTACTTAGGGAAATGAAAATTAAGACTGGAACTGCAAATTAAATTAAGACTTAATTAATTAATTTAATTAAGACTGGAAATGCAAATTAAACTGGAACTCCTACATAGTATACTGGTGGGAATGTAGAGGTACTTTGAAAGCTAATTTGACAGTTTCAGGACTCAATCTGAGGGGGTCAGGGGAAGCAAATATTGTTTAAAAAAAAAAAGAAAAAAAAGAAAACATACACAAAGCCATAAAAAAAAAATTAAAACATATGTCTACCATACAACACAGCCATTCCACACTTGATTGCTACTACTCCTGGCAGCCTTACTTGAAATAGCTAAAAAACAGGGTAACAACCCAAATGCTCACTAACAAGTGAATGGATAAATTGAGTATATAATACAATGCAGAGCAATATAACACCACACAAGACTACATTATACAACACAATACTACTCAACAATATTAAGGAGCAAACTGTTGAGATGAACAACATGAGTGGAGCTCAAATAAATATGCTGAGTGAAAAGAAGCCAGACAAAAATAGAATATAGATGGTATTACACTGATGAAATTCTAGAAACTAATCAACGCTGACAGAAGTCAGATTAGCAGTTGTCTGGAAATGGGGCAGAGGAAGGGATAGTTTGCAAAAGAGTGATGGAATGTTTTCTTGATTTTGGTGTTAGGTCAACAATTAATATATATATGTCACAATTGTGTATGTATATGTAGACTCAAAAAATTTAAATATCTGAGGTTTATTGTATGTCAATTATGCCTCAATAAAGTGGTTTTAAAGGTACGGGGTGGGAAGGAGATAGGGTCTAATGTAATGAATGCAACCCTATTGATAAAATAAAAGGATTTGACCATCTTCCTAGAAGAAACTTAGGGAGAAGTGAGTCTAGTGCTTTGCTCTGGTATTTGTCTAAGTACTATTTGCTTTTTTCCCCTGGGTCGGGGCTGGGTGTTGGGGGAGCATAGAGAGGAGCTCAAATCCTGGGGTAAACTCACTATAGCAGGAAAGTCCCCTGGAAGGGTCTTGCCTGCTGGGCTGGTGTCCTCACTCAAGGAGACCTCTTCCCTCTGATTAGAGCAGGCAGATCAGCATGGGCGATGGTGTCCACAGTCACAGAGGGCTGGGGCTCAGAAGGAGCTGTGCTCATGGTTTAGCGTTCTATGTCACCCTACTCAAATTTTGAATAATTTTATCACTGAAACTGTTTTGTTAGAGAAGTCCAATAGAACGGTGGTCTGTGCCAAGAATGTGGACCCTTGGCTCAAACAGATGGCCTCATGGCTGCCTCCAGGGGACAGTTCTCAGTTGCCTATGCTCCTCTATCCCCCCCAGGGAGCACTGATGCACTCGCCAGGAATAGGGTTGGGGCTGAATGCTCAGCCAGGAGACTGAGTCTCAGGGTGGGGGCTCCTGGCACCTGTGAGGGTCTGCATCTGCCCTGTGAGTGTCCCTGTGCCAGGTGGAATGCATCATGAAGCAGCAAATAAAGCACCATGATGGGTGGAAAGAAAGACCTAGAAAGAAAGGAAAAGGCTTTTTTCCCCACTTTTGAACAAGGGACTCTGCATTTTCATCTTGCATTGGACCCCACAAATTCTACTGCCGGCCTTGATTGCAAGGCCGCCTGCTTGAGGGTGGTAAACTCATCCCCAACCAAGACAGGCCAGGTGGCAGGCCAGGCACTCCAGCTATGGATGGACTGTCACAAGCAGAGTAGCTGGGTTGATTTTGCTCCCAGAAGCTTCCAACCACTCCCAGGGGAAAGATGATGGTACAATTCACCCTGCCTGGAGTGGTAGAGACTGAAGCATTGTAATGAACAGTCTGGAATGTAAGGCTGTCTTGCTCTCCAGGCCAGGAAGCGTATCAGGGTAGGAGCAGAAGAAGTCTTGCTCTTGGGAGGTTTTCTCTGGGATGCAGCTCTCCCTGTTCTTTACTTTCCAGTGTGAATGCGGGTGAAAATTCCAATTTGGTGTTTTGAAAAAGGTAACTATGACAACAGCCCATATATGAAAAGAGTAGTAAAATGCATCAAGCTCATGTTTGCCTTTCCAGTCAATGATCCAGCTGAAACAAAGGAGCAGGTCTAGAAACCCTGTGAACGCTAGCCCCTCACATATCTGTATGGCTCTGATTTGTCAGTTCTTTGCCTCCAGCTCTCTCCACAGTCCTGGTCAACATTAAAAAGCTTATTATAAAAGGACAAGAGCAGAAATGAGATCTTTTTAGGAGACACGTAGCACAAATCTGCAAAACTCATGCATTTAGAAGTAAAAAGCTTTAAAAAGTTCCATTTAGTGAGACTTATACTAACCCTTATCCACCACGGGTTGGAGAATGAACTGGAAGAAACTTGTCCAGTTCTGTCTATATGAGGAGGGAAGGGTTTTTCCTTTTGCCCCATAGGAGGGCCTCCCACCCAGGCCTTGTAGGCAGGAGGAAGCAGTATAATCTTAAAGAGTACTGGCTAGAACAGAGGAGACCTGGGTTCTGAACTCAGCTGAGAGATCTTGGGTACATAGTTTCACCCCTTAGGAGGTCCCAATGTCTGCCCTGCTCTATAAGTGTCTATGCACATGCCTTTTACAGAGAAGTGCCATGCATATAATGCAGCCAGCCACGGGGAGCGCAAGGACATATCTCTCCTTGTTCTTCTCTGGAGCTGGCAGAGAAAGGTTGGATAGAGGTTATTTTTTGAGGTGAAAGTTAAGTTTTTCATCAGCTGAGTCTGGGGTGTATATCTGGGGATTTGGGGGGAGAAAAGAGGCTTATTGCACTTTTGCACAAAGGAAGTGAGCAATTTTTCTCAGTGTTAACTGAGAAACTAGGGGAACTCGGGAAACTAGGTTTTGTCTCTGAGGCTAAAACTAGATTTATAACTAGAAGGGTCACATTTGCTACACTGTAGCCTCGCACTTGGCTCACTGGCATCAGAGATCTAATGCTTGAAGAACTAGAAAAGTCAGGCAGGTAACCAACAGAGTAAAATAAAGGAGAGCACCTGCTTCATCAAAAGGGATGGCTGATTGCTGCCCCAAAACAATGTGAGTGAATCTGGTATGGCCACAGCTTCTGAGCTTTTCTCACAAGAGACCAGAAATCTGAGTTTTTCAAAATTTAAGTTATCCAGTGAAAATAAATTTAAAGCACAACATAAGCCACAAAGGAGCCACAGTATACACTGGAGAAAGCAGAGTCTCTTCCACAAAGGGTACCGGGAAAACTGGATAGCCACATGCAAAAGAATGAAACTAGATCACTCTCTCACACCATATGCAAACATAAATCAAAATGGATGAAAGACTGGGGATGGAAAACTGGAACCCATAAAATACACAGAAGAAAACACAGGCAAAACACTCCATGACATAGGCTTCAGTGATGTCTTTGAGGATCCCCAAAGCGAGGGAAACGAAAGCAAACATAAATGGGACTACATGAAACTAAAAAGCTTCTGCACATCAAAAGAAACTTTCACTAAAATGAAAAGGTAGCTGACCAAATGGGAGAAAATATTTGCTCATCATATATCCAACAAGCTATTATCTAAGACTGACAAAGACCTCATACACTTCAACAGCAATAACCTAATCAAAATGAGCTGAAGAATTAAATAGGCATGTCTCCAAAGAAGATATACAAATAGCCAAAAGACACAGGAAAAACCGCTCACCAGCACGAATCATCAGGGAAACGCAAATCAAAACCATAGTGAGATACCACCTCACACCCCTGAACATGACCCACATTCAAAAAACCCGAAACCAGTGTTGATGAGGATGTAGAGGAAAAGGAACCCTCCACTGTTGGTAGGAATTGATCTAGGTCCTATAGAAAACGGTACAGAGGCTCTTCCAAATATTAAAAATAAACCCACCACATGATTCTGTAATGCAACTCCTGGGTAATTTATCCAAGGAATGCAAAGACACCCATTTGAAGGGCTAGATGCACTGTTCATTACAGCACTAAACTGTAACTAAACTTACAACCGCTAAACTTAGAAACAATCTAAGTGCCAAGGACAGATGAATGGTTTATCTACACAACGGGACACTACTCAGTGGGGCAGCGGAGAACAGTGTCATAGGTGTTCTGGGCTGGGCTCCACTGGGGCAGGCACTGGGAGGAGATGGGGGACCTGCTCCTTCATTTGTACTAGCTGCCTTCCCTCCTCCAGGAAACTTAAACAATCAAGAGCCAGGGAGCCAGTCAGTGTGCAACAACTTTTTCGTGCTGGTGTTGGGTTTCTTTTATCGGTCTGACAGGCCAGCTGTTTGAAGAGTCCACTAATTCAAATAGGACACTGGGAAGCTCTGACGCCAATGGCTGCAGTTTGGGGGAAGGGCTGTCTTGGGGAAGGGTTGGGGTGCAGAATAAAGGGATGAAGGGGCCCAGTGGTCTATGGTAAAGGATTTTGGGTTCTTGGTGGCTGTGGTGTGGTAACATGTCTGAAAGGATGTGAGCCTATACCTCCAAATCATACAGAGTTGTAAACAATGTTTATCTCAATAAAAAATAAATGAAGCGCAACTAAGCCAAAAGGAGACAAGTTAGCAGGCTGCGTGGATTAAAGACAGCAACTTCAGTAGGACTCCGGGATAACAACAAGGTAGCCCAGAGCCTGCTTCCTGCAGGGAGCCCTGAGGGAAAGCAAGATACCAGAGGCTGTTCTGAGATGCAGCCAAACTGTCTCCTGCCTCAGGTTCCCCTATTCTGTCGCCCCTACTTCCTTCAGCCTAAGATTGCATATCACCATGGCAGCAGGAAATAAGAAGCTTTACTTCCTTGCATTCCTGTTCCCAAAGTCACCTACCTCCACAGGGCATGGATTTTGAAAACTCAAAGGCCAGGAGATTATTTGTTCCCTCTGCATTCTGCATCCCCGAGGCAATGAAAGTACTCTGCTGACTTAAAGGGCAGTGTGTGATAAAGTGTAAACCGTAACACCAGATAACCTGCCCCCCCAATGCCCCCCCACCCAGGGGCGCACAGAATACCTTAGAGGGCCTCAGTGGGGTGGTATGCTTGGGAGGTCAAGACGAGTTTGGGCAGGAAAGCTGGGTAAGGTGTAGGACAAGTGGCCAGAGATGAGACAGGAAAGGTAGATGAAATGGGACTTTATATACCAAATTTAACTACTCAGATGTCTGACTGACTGCATGTTATTCTTGTAAAGTGGGTGACACACTCCTACATCCTTTCGAGTAATTAGTTGTTGATGTACTTTAAAGTGATTCTTCCAAAGGTTTCAGAAACCACGACCTGGAAGCCGTGCCCATCACATCTAGGAGGTCTTGATCTCTCTACAAAAAAGTATCCAAGTCAACAGTGGTTGAATTCATTTGAGTCTATTAAGTAACCCCAACATCACCACAGATGTCACCAAGCCTTCCTGCACACCAGAACTGCTTTCTGCCTGCCCTCCCCGACTCCAGCTCTCATTCCTCACTTCCCCAGACTCCATCAAACTCTTCTTTCCCAATCATCTTTCTGACTATCCCTTCTTTGTTTTTGCTGACCCATAACAACCCTGTTTTCGTGTCTGTTTTAATCACAGATCTCCCCAATGTCCGAGTGGGAGGCTGTGGTTGGTATGCTCATGGGTGCTGCCTATGGACCATTATTCCTTTTTTCACTCAAAAACTGAAACCTTCTTAGGGTTCACACCATCAGCCCACTTACTTTGTCTCTCTCCACGTCCACCTCTCCACCCCAACGTCCTAAGATAAATGTCTCTGTTGACTGTTCTAAGCAACACCCAGCTAGAGAGTTCCACGATGGCTGCACCCTCAGTGATCCTCTCCCTCCACCTGTGCCCATCTAGGTGATGGGCACGGCTTCCAGGTCATGGTTTCTGAAACCCTTGGAAGAATCACTTTAAAGTACATCGACAACTAATTACTCGAAAGGATGTAGGAGTGTGTCACCTCCCAAGGGCATAGCTGGGACCTCGTGATTACTAGAAGATGCACCTCCTCTGAAATCTCATTCTCACCACCACCTTCCGACCAGATCTGCAATGGTCCCTCCACTTTCTCTATCCATGAACCGCCTCTGATCTTTTCTTCCTTCTGTATCTAACCTAGATGTCACAGTTCTTCCCACTGGGCTCTAAAAATAGTACTAGATCAATTGTGACTTCATGACTGTCCTGCCTGCAAAGCCCCCATGTCTTCATGTCTGTGCCTGAGTTATTCAAGACTAGAGAGTCTGACACATGGGACACGCTGGCATGCCTCAAACTTCTCCAACTTCGTTTGGCCCAGAAGTTTGACCATGTTTTTCTAGACGCTCCCACCGTGTTCTTGACAATCACAATTGCATTTCCTCTTCTGCAAGCATCCACTCTTATCTCCTTTCCATTCTGGCCTTTTACTTCACTTCGCAGAAACTGTTCTTGAAGGGGTTATGAAGAGTTTCCTTGTTTCATCCAATATAAAAATTTTGCCTTCATCTGACCTGAACTCTGTGCAGCCTTTAACACAGGTAACCGTATCCTCCTTCTTGAAACGTTCTCCAATTGACCTTGGTGAGATATGCTATTGTAATCTCCTGTATGTATGCCTTCTGACTATTCTGTCTTAGGTTCTTTTGGCCATCACTTCTCCCAAATTCTAAATTCTTGAGGGTTTCTGGAATCACTCTCACACTGCCTTCTCTCTCCCTTGGCAATTTCAGTTTCTCCAAAGGCTTAAATACCATCTCTACCCTGGTGTGACCTTTCTGGAAATCTTAACCTTTTCTGTCATACAACTGTAATCAAGTATTTTGGGGGGTGGTACCTGTATATTGTATATTTTGGGTGGCACCCGCTAGAATAAATTCTATGATGCTGAGCAATGTCTTCTTTTTCACCACTTTCATAAGCCGCCGAGTCAGCCTACAAAAAACATGACCAAGCGTCAACGCCGTGAGTTGCTCCGTAAGCCCACCCACCACCTGCCTAAGGAGAGCTGGAGCAGCTGCCTGCACAGGCTTATCGAATAATTCAAACTTGTCATCACAGTCGTTTCTCCAGATTCAAATACACAGCCATCTTTTCTTTGTTGCAAAACAGTAAGCCCAGCTATTTCTTTGATCAAAATGGGGGATCCTGTATTATTAATAATGCAACTAGCACTAAGGGGTGAATTCCATATTTTCTAAGCAGAGGAATAAGGTAAGCTGTGTATTTTGGAAAGCTGTCAGCAGTGAAGAATAGATAGATGTAAGGAGAGAATAGTGGCAGGGACAGTCATGTGATTCTGTTTTAGGAGCGTGCTGATAAAAGCCTTAGCTCACAGGTGGCAAGGAGAAGCTATAGCAAGCGGGAGAGATGAGCATTTCAGAGATAAGACAACTGAATGTGCAGGGAGGATGGTGGGCACTGAGTAGAGGATTTAGTACTTGGCCCATCTTCCTCTTCCGTGGCCCCCACATTCTGTTCTCTCTCCCCAGGACTGCCCCATACTGAGCTGCTGAGGATGCTATCCCTGCATCAAATTCTCTCTAGAACCCTCCTTGATTACTCAGGAAGAACAATCACTTGCTCACAGAATGCTGTTCCCTGGGTCAACGTGACTGCCAAATGTACACACACACACACACACACACAAGCTCAAGTAGTGACTTTATCAGGGTATTGTGTCAACAATGATGAAGAGGCTAGAACAGTTGGAAAAAACCATAATTGAAAGATTGAAAGAAATGTACTTACTGTCGTTACTGCCTTGACTTGTAATTAGTCAAAAGCATCTTTTTTTTTTTTTTTTTTCTTTAGCAAAGGCCTGGTGGGGCGGATTATTATTTTATTCTGGTAAGATTTATATGGGGATTGTGGGTGATCCTGGCCTGCCCCTTCTATTGGTTTTGGGAGGAAACAATCTCTTAACTCTGGAGTAGTCGGAGACACCACCTCTGAGCTTCTAAATGATACTTACATCCTGAAAACCTATGATGGTCACACTCCAGCTCAGCTGGCTCTGGCTAACCTCTTCCCAGGCTGTGTGCTCAAGAATCGACCATGTAGCTTTATTCTTAGCCCACTGAAGGGCCTAATCCAAAAGGGCATTCTAGCGGGGCAACGAGGTGAAGGGTGGGCTGGGGTGGAGAGGCGGGGGCGCTGGAGGCTTACCAGCAAATCTTTGAGCTTTTTCTCCGGGCTCTCTCTGGCGTTCTCTCGTGGTCTTACCTCGTCTGTAGTCACGTGTCCTCCCAAAGCCACCTTTTTATCCCCGCCCCCTAGGCACAGCTGGGCGCACTTGCACATGCGCACACACCCATGTCCAGGTGTCCACAATCAGGTGCTCATGCCCCACACCCTCGTACCTTACACATTGACAAGATCATGGCCACAGGTGATAGCCACGGAGGCCAATGGCATGAAAGGCTGAGCACCTTCTTTTACCCGACAGGTGAACTCATACACGCTCCTGGTGGACTTACACTGACTTCTTCATATTTAACTACTCTTAAAATTTCCCAGCATTCCTGAAGTTAGCAGTGTTTTAGAACCAAAGGCTTCTTGAGTGAAAATACTCAAAAACACTGAGCTCATGTCCTACACCATCACCAGGAGCCCTCTGCCATTCCGTCCCAGCAGAATCCTAATGATGCCATGAGACCAGAAAGCCTACCTCCTTGGGAGACAGTGTCTGACTCCCATGTCCCGCCTCTGAGTTGTCAGCCCCTTTGTTGGGTCACCTTTATAATAGAATATGGGTGCATATTCTTCCTGTGGAGTTTTTAACATGAAGTCTTGATATTTTTATCTGTATTCATGCCTTTGTCTCTACCTGCATCATAAGCTCCTTAAAGGCTTATCTCCCTACCCCTTTTGCCCCCTGAACCTATGCTGGAACCCAATCACTGTGCTTTGTACTTAGGCGGTGTTTAGGGCTCTTGAAAAGTTAGTGAAGGGCCTCCCTGGTGGTGCAGCAGTTGAGCGCTGGGTTGCAATGCTGCCCGCAGCCTCTGCAGCGCCTGTTCGACCCCCGGCTGCTCCCCGGCCACCAGAGGAGGGTCCCACATGGCACGCAGACCTCTCCTGTGGACCGCTGCTCCCCTCAGCAGTGTGCTTCGGTCCTTCTGCCTGCTCTGCTCCCCGCTCTGGCTCTGGTGAATTCTCTCACCCTCCCGCGCTTCTGACTGTACCCAGTGCCTGTATAAATAAATAAATAAATCTTTAAAAAAAAGAAAAGTTAGTGAAGGAACGATAAACATAATTTGAGTCACTTGTCCCATGAGACTCGAGTCACCTGCCTTTGCCCACATTTCAAGTCCTCACCCTCTTCTCTGCCCACTCCTGCTGGCTTCCTAGTATGGGGGTCAACCTCTAAAGAATTTTCTGATCTGCTGCCACCCTGGCACCTGCACCATCACTCCCTCCTTTGGTGCATTTTTAAAGCTGCTTAATGAGACTGGTTTTATTTGCTGACACTTCACTCAGAGAGCTGTCCTATCACGCTGCTGTTATCAGGGTGTCTCCATCCCCACCCCTAGCCCATAACAACTCTGTTAGAAAGCCTTTGGTGAAGGAGCTGTTTGTCCTGAACTAAAAGCAGTTATGTGCAGTGTCCAGTTCATGCCCTAAAATATCAAAATTGAGGACTAGAACACCCTGTGTTCTTACACCATCTATCTTTTCATGCAGATAGCTAGAATGCTGCAGCTACCTCCAGATTCAGAAACTCAAATCCACAAACTGACAGTCGTACAACGCATATTGGAGACAGTAAACCTAAACCCTAACTCTTACTAGCAAGGTTCTCTGGGTGCTTTCCCCACCCACCACCCCCTCTACCGACTGCACTCTGCTCTGAATGGTGGGACAGCAACACCATTAGCCCCATTTTACAGATGCACAATCTGGGGCTGGGAGAGAGATTTTGTGATTTTCCTAAACTGCCACAGCTTGTAAATGGTCGGGGCTGGTGAGGTATTTAACCCACAGCTTCCTAAGACTTTCCCACTTCCTTAAGCTTTTGTCAAATCTGTCGTAAGCAGTTGCTTGCTGCAGTCCACACTGGTTCCTTGGACATTTAGTCACCCACTTAAACTGGATCCCCTATTTTTTTAATTTAAACTTTTCTAATTGAGTAAATCAGATTTACAGTCGAAAGAGAAAACTATTCTTACAGTCCCCTTAGTTTTTCTAAATCTTTGTAACAATGTCAATAGACCCAATTTTAGAGCCAATAGATTCTAGATACATATTGAACTCCTCCTCTGTTAGCCCTTCTGCTAGACACAGAGAATCGTGTGTGTGTGTGTGTGTGTGTGTGTGTGTGTGTGTGTAGATAGTGGGGAAGGAAGGTGGCAGGAGGACCTGGGATCCAGCCCCGGCTCTACTGAAGGGCCACCTTTTGCAGAATTTATCCTGCCAAAGTGGGAGGCTTTTTAAAAATAATTCAAAGGTGTTGCACAGACTAACAGGGGTCCTCTTGGGAGGAAGATGGGGAGAGAGGGAGGAGAGCTTACAGTCTAAGTGGAGAGTTAAGCCACATGCTTGAAAAGCACCTGAATTGCACTAGAATAAAGATGTGCAGGAAATGTCCAAGTGCTGATTGTGATCCTGGGTGATAAAGGAAAACAAGAGCAAGGCGAGAGAGTAACTTGGAAGGCATGCAATCTGAGCTAACAGGAGGGAAACATAGTCCCATTCCCCAAAAGGGCCCCAGAGTCCTACCTAATGCCTACTCAGGGAGCTTCCAGTCCCTGGGAAGCAGGTAGACAATAAAATGTGAGCTACCCACCACAAAGGCGAGGAGATAGAGGAGAGCAAGAAGCACCAGAGAGGAGAAGCATTTCCCAGCCTGGATCTGAGTCCTGTCCTGTTCCACCACTCAGTAGCTGAGTAAATTACGCTCAAAGTGTTTAGAACAGTGCTTGACACAGAGTAAGTGCTCAATAAATGTTAGCTGTTATTATGATCACACAGACACAAGTTTATGTGTAGACTGACTGATATGTACACATATGTATGCAAGAAATGCCTACTGTGAGCCAAAGTACTATTAGAATCCACAGAATGATAGTTGGTATAATCTAAATGACACCAAGAAAAATCGGGGAAAGAGGACTTGACCTTCCTGCGTTGCTGCTGTTTTCACAAGGATTAGCACCTGAAACAACATTTGAAGAAAAACGTTGCCATGAAAACACAACAGTTTGGGACTGACTTCATGCCCTGGCTCAGGCCAAGGCCTGTATGGATTCCTCATGCCATGACATGGAGACAAAGTTTCTATTAGCCACCAGCCTGAGCACCAACAGTCCTGGAACTTTTGGGCTGCCCAGAGGGGTTTGTGGTCCAGGCCCTGGGACTCATGGGTGATTAGTTTCATTGCTAAGGAAAATGTGCAGAGTGCCTCTCCTCAGTCTTGAAGAATCACCATCTGCTTTTCCCTACCATAGAATGAAGGGGACACACAGAGAGGGCAGCTATTAGGTCTGGCCCTGAAATGTAGTAAATTGGGGCTATCTTCACATTCCATACATGGTGAAATCTGGCCTCTCTGACAAGTTACTCAATCTCTCCAAGCCATATCTGTAAACTGGAGATAAGAATAAAATCTTTATGACACTGATTATGAGGTTTACATGTAATAAGGTCAAGCTTGGCATTCAGTAAGAGGTAGCCATCATGGTTGTGAATAGCTGAACTTCTGCAGCATTAATGCCACAGGCAGAGAAAATGGGGTGGCAGCTGCTAAAAACATACCTGAGACTTAAAACATAATCAAAGTGACTTTGAAATTTATTGTTCAAACCAGGGCACGTTTAAGAACAAAAAGAATGCTACTGATAATGGTGCTGAGACACCAGGTATAAATGAGGGTTGTTTTGAGAAAATCAATGCCTGAGTCTCTACCAACAGCACCCCCCTCCCTGCTCCCTGCATCTGTATGGCCAAACTGTTTGACTGTATCTCTTCAAAACGTAGTTCTAGTGGAATATTTTTCTCCTTCTTGACACCTTTGTCTTTTGAAGGCTATTTTTATTCCCATTAATGTGAGCTATCACTTACTGGGGAATGAATGTGTTTGCCATTGTACTAGGTGTCTCAAAGGAAGTGAGCTCTAAAATCCCCCCAATAGTCTTGGGAAGTAGGTGCTACCTTCATTAAGCAGCTATGGAATCTGAGGCTCAGGGAGGTTAAGTAACTTGCCTGGTCAAGGTTACAGCATAGTTGAGATTTATCATGTAGACCGAAGCCTATGACCTCCTTGGATTAAAATGTTAGCAGTAAACCATGGAAGATTTATGTGGAGCCCTCACTCCCACCCTCACTTGCTGGCCTTATGGGGTGGGTGCTAAGCGGCACATCTTCATATACACACATACCAGATCCCAAACCCTAAGGTCAGAACTGGGATGAATAATCAGTAACCAGCTGCCCTTTGGTTCTCACAGAAACAGGCCGCTACACCCATTCCTGGTTTCTTTCTAAATGGAATCTTGAGTCGTCTTTCTAAGACTTAAAGATTGTGCAGTCGGTGCGGGGAGGGGGCTTGCAGATTTTATCCTTTTTCCTTTTCAGATCCTCCTAGGGTGGGGGTGGGGGACTTGGAGGACAAGATCTCCTCCTGGATCAGCAGCACAGCAACACTTAATTGCAGGAGTGCTCACTTCCAAGTGAGCACTGCCATGTGACACAGACACACAGTGCTTGAACTGCGAGGGTCTGTTGGTGGAAAACATGATCTCTGAATGTCCGGTTCCATGTGAGCCAAGCTAGGACTGCTATAAAACTTGGGGATCCAGTAAAAAGAAAAAAACAAAACTTGGGGGTGACTCAGAATTCAGCTGAACTATTTGGGCAACTTCATCATTTCTGGGGCCACAGGTTTCAGGAGGGTGGTTCGCACAGTATAAGAAAATCACAGCTCCCCATAGCAGCGCATGAGTTTGAGAGACTTCACACTTTACTCATCCACTGCTAGATCCATCAGATCTGTTACCTCCAGGGTGCCTGTCCACAAGTAATCTGCTTACTTACATCATCCTATGCAAGAGGAACAAGTGGAAGGTTTCCTCTTGCACAGCCTGACTGATTGCCTATGATTCTGGTGACAGCTTCTGTGTAGAACTTGGGATCAAGGGCAGGCAAGTCACAGCTTGCATGTTAACTAAACTTGGGTCCTGGGGACAGTTTCCACCAGGGAAGGTTAAGGACTTCCAAACTTTCAATAGTGAGGCTGATGCCAGTCCTGAGGAGTAGGAACTCCAGAAAGTCTTCCCACTTGCAGGCATAACAAACTGAAAAGGAAATCTCAAATACTCTGCAAAGATTCCTTTGAGTTACTTTAGTTGGGTTTTGTGGGGGGAAAAAATGTCCTGTGTCATAATTGGCTTTACTAAGAAATTGGGGAGAACCCAAATGCACATGGGGCAAGAACCTCTCTTTACTCCCCCAACAGTGAGCCATGTGAAAGTTACAGGCTGGCTGCTCCAGGGAACTTCAGGACAAATAATGTCTGCCCCCAAAGATGGGAGGAATGATTGCATAATCTGGAAAGCAAGTATTTTCCCACCTTTGGTAAGAACACTGTCTCTTTACCATCAGGGTCTCTGTCCACATCATTCCCACTCCCTCCCATATCTACTCCCTGGCCTAGAAAACACCTGCTGACTTTAACACTCAGCTTAAAGGACCCCTGACCTCATCAGAGTGATGTGGAAGCGGCTTTCTGTTACATTCTCCCACAGGATTCCACATATCCCTTTGATAAATCTGGACCCATTTTCATACTTACTAATTCAAGGCCTGCTTCGCTACTAGGTCATGAGCTCAGAGCACACTAGACTGTATATTTCCGTTTTGTTCCTAAAATCCAGGGGCGTTAGAAGGGAACTCAGGCAAAATCATGCCTGCCATTTGTATCACATTAGAAAATTTCACAGATATTTGAGCTAAGTTATCTCAGGTTACTATTCTCTCCATTTTACTGGTGAGGAAACCGAAGGCTTAGAGTGGTGTAGTAACTTGCCCCAAGTCACAGAGTATGGGGCAGAGCTGGAAAGGGAATTATTCCCCACTCTGATGCCATTACACTAACAACATAATGCCAGAAAAACTATAATAATGCTAATTATGTCTCCCAATTTCCAGTTGATCGCAAATCATTCAGAGCCTTTTCTGAAGGATACACCCATCGCCTCTTGTTAGTTTGCCCTGCCATGTAGAAATTTTAATTATTTTATGAGAATTCTTATACAGTCTCCCATGTTCTCCTCCACCCAGTCTCTGAGAAGCCATTTTTATTGCATTTGCTTCTTTTTCCTCCAGTTGGGTCACTGACTGCCATATTTAGCCAATATTACTTCTCCTGGGATCTCTTGTCAACATCTATCCCCTGATGCCTCCTTTGTTTATCATATCCAACACTGGGCCCATCCTTTGGGGAGTTCTAGAGCACCTCTGACATCCATGATGCTGCTTTATATCATATGACCAAACAGATGGCTTTCTCTGCCATCTAACTGCTCCCAGGTCAATGATAGTACCAAAATATCCCTAGAGTCCTTTCTTTGGAGTTATTTTCAGAAAACCTATGGCCCCTTATTTTTAATATCTTCAGTAAATTTCTGGTTGAAGATGGTGGATGAAACACATGCTACTGCTATGTTACTCCAAACCTCTGGAATTGATCGAAAAGATCTAAGAAAAAGTCCAGCTATAAAAAAAAGAGGGGAGCTCTCCTTTGGCCAGAAATGCTGGTAGAAACTGATTATATCAGTGTGATAAAGGAAATAAAATGCACACGGGACAAATGAGCAGCACTAGAAAGGCAAGATGGAATCCAACAGGGCTCCACGCTTGGGAACAGAGGATTAGGTGAGTAGGAGGAGACCCGGGCGACCAGCAGACTGGGGAACTTCAGGAGTCTCTATACATCTTCTTTCTCTTTCCACCAAGCAGCAACTGAAGTAGGGGCTCTACCCAAAGAAACTACTAGAGTTGAAGATGCAGCATGCACCCAAGCCCAAAAGTCTAACTGCTACGATATTTTGACTTGCTGAGTGTCTTTTTTTTTTTTTAATTTTTTTTTTTTAAGATTTATTTATTTATTTATAAAGCACTGGGTACAGTCAGAAGCACGGGAGGGTGAGAGAATTCACCAGAGCCAGAGCGGGGAGCAGAGCAGGCAGAAGGACCGAAGTACACTGCTGAGGGGAGCAGCGGGCGGCAGGAGAGGTCTGCGTGCCATGTGGGACCCTCCTCTGGTGGCCGGGGAGCAGCCGGGGATCGAACCTGCGCCGCAGAGGCCGCGGGCAGTTTCGCAACCCAGCGCTCAACCGCTGCGCCACCGGGGAGGCCCGCTGAGTGTCTTGTCTCTTCCCCGTTCTTACTGAAAACAGATGGAAGTACAGGCTGCAGCAGAGCATCATGCCTCTTCCTCCCCACAAAAGGCCAGCTGACTAGCAGGGAACTTCAGTCACAAAAATGAGCACGTAATTCAGATTTCCCAAACATCTGATGAATGCCAATACCATGGGATGGGCATCAGAAACTAAACGGAAGAGTTTACACCTGAGGAAATAGACTTCGCTGATGAATCAAAACAAGATGCTAAAGTACGTTGAATTAGCAGCAGTAGATGTGGCATCCATTAGAAAATTAAGACAACAGACATTAATATTTTGATTTTTGAAATAAATCTGTATGGATAGACTGAAAAACCAAATAACCATTGAAGACCTGGGCGTTTCAGTCAAGGAGCGATCTCAGATGCAGCACAAAAAGATAAGCTACGGGAATATGAAGAAGCAGGCAAGAAAGATTAAGGATGAATCGTAAAACCCAATATTTGTCTAACTGGTCATCAAGGAGGCAAAAAAAGAATGGAAGGGAGGTCATATTCAAAGACCTATTTGCCAAGAATACCCCAGACCTAAAGAGGGCTGCCTGAATTCTCGACAACATAAAAAAGGCACATGCAGATATCTCAGTGGGGCCAACTCTCCATGCACAAGACACACTTGATGTGGAAAGAAGTGATGGGTCGTCTGAAGCCAGGGGTGGTAGAAAAGACAGGATCAAATTCTGTTCTTATTGGCAATGAGATGTAAGTTAAATTATCAATAGATGTAAGTTTAAAAACATCATTTTTTTTTTTTTTTGGCCTCTACTGGCAGTTTAGTTAGTGGGATTTTCCATTTTCTCAAAACTTCTTTTGATTTTACTATATAGGAGAATATGTATGCTAGCTTCCTAGCACAGGAGCACATAGATTAGAAGCCAGGGGGTCAGAGAGCAAAGTGTGTCCTATGTGCTCCCTCATCACCTCCAACCGTGCTTACAGTTCCATTCGCAGATATTCCTGGTTCCCAGTGGGACTTTTTGACATCTTCAGTCTCATTTTTCCCCAGTAACCTTACTCATTCCCACCAAGTGCTATGAAAGTCCTCTCCTCACCATCAAAACCTCAGCCACACTTCAAGGCCCCCAAAGTCCTTTCCCATGAAGGCTTCCTTGGCCATATCTCTATCCTGATCTCTTTGCATTCATCGACAGTATCTTATATACTGGTTTTTCTCTCCTGCCAGACTGCAGGCTCCCACAGAGCTGAGAGAGTGCCAAGCATTTCTTTCATGCCCTCCAAAGAACTGCCCCAGACACCTGTTAAAATATCCCCAGAAGGGAGAACGTGTTGAAGGATTAGCCCCTAGAGACTGACTAAATTTTTGGTGAGACAATTTTCTCTGGGGAGAAGAAAATGGATAAATAGGAAATGTGGGGAAATGACACAGAAAAGGAAGTGTGGGTGAAGAGGGCACTAGATGAACATGTCAACTATTCCATAATTCTGTGCAGGCCCCCTCAGCTCTCTCCCATGAACCCATATTCCCATGACAAAGACTCAGAATCACTGACCTGCAGACCACCACAGGAGCTTTGAAATTACCCTGTTCTCTGTCCCCCTCAGAATACCCAAGAGGCATAGTGATGTTCCCAAAACAAGTAACTCCTGGGCAACCCTGAGGGCACTGCTCCAGGCCAGAGAGGAGCCTCTGTTCCACCAGATACTCCCAGAACTGCCCCTTACACCTACACCCTTGTTTGGAGACAGATGAAAGACTAATAACATGTGTCTATGACATTTTTCCTCATAGTTACCACATCACATAACGACACTATAGTTGACTGTTTTTCTGCTGAAGACAATGAGTTAGAGTTGCAGCAGTGACCATGCATGCACATGCATATGTGTGCACGCACATACACACACACACACACACACACACAGTGATCTTGATGCCAAGAAAACAAAAGGGTGTGGGGAAGATGCAGGTGCAACTTCTCGTTTCCCCTGTCCATTCTTTGCTCATTTGCTCAATGTGTAATGCCTCTCCCCCAACTCGATACCTGATAGAATAACGTGTCTTCTTCAAGACCTGCTGATGAAGCCACCCCCACTTTCCAGAATAATCACTTTCTACTCTCTTCCCATGGTTGTTTAGGGCTCTCGCTGAATACTTGTTACTGGACTTTTATTATTGTAACATGGTGCCACCTTCCAAACTAACTCCTTGAGGGCAAGGATCTCATTTATTCATTGCTATATTCCTAGAGCCTAGAACAGTGGTTAGGATGTTGCAGATACTAAATTTTTGGAGTGAACACATTAGCCTGCACATATCTGTGCTCTCTATGGTGGAAACCCCTAGAGCCCACGAGCCTAAATGTCCACTGGAGGGTTGAAAGGTAGCCACAGGCAGTGTGGTATGAGGTGGGCAGCAGATGGATTTCAGAGTGTCAGACATGTCCTTTGCTCTTCCTTTAAATTTTTCTCACTGTTTCCATTGGCTGCTTATCAATCCCCTTACCCTCAAGCCTTCACCTGTAGTTTTGGGATCCAGGTAAAATGAAAAATGTCCAAAGGAAAATTCTTTTACTTTGAGCCTGGGAAGCACATTCTAATGGTCGGTGAAGGTGATTTTGGTCTGGAAAGAGCCTCTGGGACACTAGGAAAGTGAGGCTGAAGATGGAGAAAGGAACTGCACCCAGGAGTTAATTTGAGGTCTGCTATGAGCTGTATGGGGTAAAGAACCGAGAACTCTCTTTAAAGCAGAGCACGTTGATTCCAGAGTGTGCTTCTCCGGAGTGAGTTTCCATAAGGTTCTCAGAATGGGTCCGGGGCTCTACAGAGAATGAGAAGAGCTAAAGAGGTTGATGGAAGCTGGTCAATTACATTCCAGGCTCTCTGTCATCCCAATTTAGCCCTGGGCTTCTGGGCCTATCCACAGCACAAGCTTCCCTAAGGCAATAGTGCAGAAGTAAAGAAAGAGAAAAATGAAGACAAAAGGGAGGGAGAGGGCCAGAGGAATCACCACAATAAAAGGTGGGAATGCTGGACATCCGACATAGACTAGAGGAGTCATGTGCTCATGGTCCTTGTTTTCAGATAAGGAAATATGGGTCTAGAGAGGTTAAGTAACCCCAACATATGGGTCAATTAGTAGTCCTCTTGCAAGAGACTGGTCCTGCCCTAGGACATCTCTGTGACCTCACAGTTTGTTCATTAAACAACAGATAAGAAAGGCCAGTAATGTTGCTGTTATCTGACTGTTTGGGTGGTGGCTATGGGCTACTGCATTGCTGGGACTTGGCATTTGGAACCACAGATAGGATGAGGAAAACATTTCTCTGGGGGTATGTGAAGGCAGGTCTGATATGCTTAACATGCTAACTTCATTCCTTCACTTCACCACTTACTGAGCACTTACTAGGGACAAGGCACAGCAGCCTCCATGAGACTACAGAGAGTAGTGACAGTGAGTCTTTGCAGTGGAGAACTTGAGCTGTGGTAATGATGAAAGACAGTTTCACTACAGAGGTAGTAGGTATTTGTGCAGGAGGCAGTCTTGTTACTGCCGTTACAAGAGCTTATCACACCTAGAGGAATGTGCCAAAGCAAGATCACTTGAGATAGCAGTGTTGTAGATCTTGGATGCCAAGGATCCAATGTATGGATGTGACGCTGCATTTTGCCACATGAAAGAGGTTCTGGCTGGTGGCATAAGGGCTACCCCAAACAGCCCCACTTGGGCACTTTGCATCGCTGCTCCCCAAAGTCAAGGAATCACACAACTCTTGGTGCCACAGAGACTTTAAAGCCGAGGAGCAACAGCCAATACACGGTGTGTGGCTCCTGAGGTTTCACTGTGGTCCTCACCTCACCCCCGAGGTGGAGAAAATCCAAACCCCAGCCAGGGCTCAGGGAGGTCACAGGGCTCATTAGCCACAGAGCTGAGACTTAAACTCAGGTCCTCAAACCCAAGTCCAATTCCTGTGATGCTGTCATTTCTGCCTCTTCCTTCCTCGGGTGAAAAGTCAAAATTGGACCAACCGTTCCACTAGTTTATTTCCCTCAGAGACCAAACAACGTGTTAGATCTTGTTAGATTGACCAGTGAAATGGCAGGAAACCTCTCAGAGAAAAGACTGCTATGTGAGAATGTTTGCCTGTGGGGCCCTTTGTCTCCTCCATGACATAAACCCAGCGTGTGAGTGAGAAAAACTGCCTGGGGTGTCTGGCAGTCCCTCTGCAGGAGGGGCCCTGGCACCACAGCACCCACACCCACTTTATCTGAACGGCCTCTAAGTGATCAAGATTCAGAAGGTTTGTCAGGGGATCACTGCTGACTGTACATTAAAGCAAACACTTGAAAGAGGTTATCAGATGTAGCCCGAATTGGAAAAACAATGGATTAGGTCTCTGAGGCACAGCAGGGACACACGGATGAAGGTTGAGGTTAAAGGGAACCTACGTGTTCTGGTGGTTGACCATTAAGCTACTGTGGAGAAGCATTTCTACAAACATGCACAGAAGTCATGCGACCTCAGTGATGAACAAGAGAAATCTTAGCCCTGTCTGATGCCCAAGAGGCTTAGGTGTCCATGCTCAGGCCAACTACAGTATGGGTTTTGGCAGCCTGTGCACTGAAGAGGAGAACACTTTAATATCTTCCCTGTCTTTAATATCTTCCCTGTCCCACTGGGTTGCTAGCAGCTGAGGTCTCTGGTGGCGCCCCAAAGGGGAGTCCAGGCCAACCACACAGTGTTTATCCCTTGGGTTCCTATTGGTTCCTATTGCATCCCCAGACCCAGAATAAGAGAGTTCCCAGGACTCACTTGGAAGTGAGTGAGAGAACTCAGGGAAGGAAGGAAAGGGGTGCAAAGATCTCTCCCCAGAGGCTGCAGGGTAGACGTCGCTAAGGTGGGGAGCCAGGGGGACATGAGAGAGGAGGACTCAGCAGGCAGGCTATGAGCCAGGCGTCAGAGAGTGGTGGAGAGTCAAGAAATGAGGCTGGAAGAGGATGAACTTGGAAGACCTGCAGTCAAGTGGAAGCAAAGAAGGGTTTTAGAAGGCTGATGTGAGAAAAGCTGGGTGGGAAAACAACCTGGCAGGGGTGTGCAGGATGAACTAAGAGACAGACTGAGAGGAATGGTCTCATTGAGGTGACAATGGGGGATAAAATCAGACAAATGTGAAAACTGTGCAAACCGGGCAACATGTTTGCAGAAAGCACCCAGAGAAAAGACCTGGATGCTGTTTTAGGAGCAGGATATAGTCACAAAGGAGACAGATACAGATCCCTGGCCTTGGGGAACTCACCTTCTAGAAGGGTAGGAAACAGAAGGAAGGAGAAGACTTTGAAGAATGAATGCCCCATCTTATTCTGGAAGAGACTTGAGGAAACTTACAAAAAATACATCCAACTCAGGAAAAGTAAATATAAATGATTTTATCTATGGTCCTGACAACACCTCTTTAGAGACAACAGTGATCCAGCTGTGGAGGGCTCAGAGTCACTCAGAGTCGTCTTCTGGCTTGGCACCAGAGCTCAACCACGCAGAGGCAGTTGCAGAAAGGACAGAGCTGGGTCCTTGAAGGTCGTGCCACTTGGTCCAGAACCTGAGTTAAAGCTGCAGATGGGCTGGACTCCAGAGTATGGCCACAACTATTTGTCTGCCTGACACTCTGAGAGGAGGGCTGTTGTCTCCTGTGAGCGACCAGTCCACCCACCCCTTCCACATTCAGGTCTCCGGGGCAGCCCTTGTAAGGATCCGAGCTTGGACTACCAAGAGTGGGCCGTGGGCACTGCAGGAGTCCCCACTGGATTTCTGTGAGTTGTGAAACTCTACTGTGAAACAAACGTTCCTCGACTTTTGAAAACACTTGAATTTTAAGTGTTTGAGGTGATCTGGGCACCAGCATCTAGAAGGCACGTTTAAATTTGCCCTCCACTGACCACTGAGAATAAGCTTTGATCACAAGAGAGCAGAGTTCACGGTTACAGACGGTGAGGAAAATTAAGACATGGACCAGAAGATAAAGAAAACTCAGGGAACTAACTCCAAGGACAAAACATGCTTAAGGATTATCCCTAAAGCTCTGTGACTGGAATGGGGGATGGATCTGGTTAAGAAAGTAAGGGCAAGAAGTTAAACTGATTTAACACCAAGATTTTGAAGTGTAATGACTGGGGTAAAGAGGTGTAAGAAGGGTGAGGGGGAAGGAGGAGGAAGTCGATGGATTTGGTTTTAGACATCAATGAAGAGTGACGGAGAGACATGTATTTTTTTAAAAATATGTATTTTTAAGATTATTCATTTATACAAGCACTGGGTACAGTCAGAAGCGCGGGAGGGTGAGAGAATTCACCAGAGCGGGGAGCAGAACAGACAGACTGACGAAATACACTGCTGAGGGGAGCAGCGGGCGGCAGGAGAGGTCTGCGCGCCATGTGGGACCCTCCTCCGGTGGCCGGGGAGCAGCCGGGGATCGAACCGGCGCTGCAGAGGCTGCGGGCAGCTTCGCAACCCAGCGCTCAACCACTGTGCCACCAGGGATGCCCCGGTGAGACATTTAAATGGTGAAGTTCACTAGGCACTTGGGGCTTCAGAGACAAAGTTAGAGAGACCGGGACCAAGAAAAGAACAGCGGCCGAAGCACATAGGCTGCTGTTTGCAGCGGGACTTGAAGTTTCTCCCTCTATGCCTGACAAGCCATGAAACCCTCTGCTGTTCTTCCACTCCCAAGATCATTCCCCTTTATGTTCTTCTCAATGCAGCCAGAGAGATTTCAATTGTCAAAATGCAAATACGATTTTATTGACCCCTTGCTTAAAGTCCCTCGGTGGCTTCTTATTTCCATGAGGACAAATTCTGACATCTTTAATGTGTCCCTAAGGACTCTGCACAAATGTCCTCTCCCACCATCTCCAGCCCAGTGCACCCCACGCGCTGTTGAGCCCTGGGTCACTAGTCTCCTTTCTGTTCCTTGCTGATCTTTTCTGCCTGGCTTCATGTTCACCCCTGCCAACTCCTACCACCACAACCCCAATCCCAATAAGCAGCTGGGATATGCTGCTCCCTAGCCACAAGACTTCCTGCCCTCAACTGGAGGTTCATACTTCTTGCACAACCCTTCAATAAGGCCGTACCTCTCCCTCCAAAATCCGGTGTATCAGTCCCTGAGGGCTGAGGTGACATCTATCAACAACCGCCAGAGGCAGCCTCCTCTGTGGGGTCCAATAGGAAGATTAGAAAAGAGAACCTAGCTGGGTGAGTCTTGTTTCTCCTGGAGTAGGGGTGTGACAGAGAGATAGGCCAGATGTGTAGAAAGGAATAAAGAGGGAGATAGAGTTTTGCATTTGGCTCTCTGACACAAGGTCATCTCTGCTGGATGGAAGACCCCATGCTGCAAGGTAGGATTTGGCACCTTCTGGCCAGGTCAGACTGTACTTCTATTGTCCCAGCCTGCAGAAGGTCATCCCTCCTGGCACTGTCCTCTAGGTCCCCAGGGGTCTGCTGTGACCCTAGTGGGCTTGGTCTCAGTCCAGACTGGGTACTCTGAGGAGGACTGGCATTTCCTTACCCTCAGATTAGTGGAGGTGTCAGAATGCTTGTGTCTCCACACTGCACAGGAGCATAAGCCTCGTTCCAGGTGGCCCAAGTCCTGTTGGGTCCCAGGCCCACAGGGGGATATCCCAGCAAGTTGTGAGTGGAGAGCAGCCTGCAAATAAGTACCTGGAGACTCAGGCATTTAAAATGGCTTTTGAAGACAGTTTGAGGGCCATGGGTGTGCACAGGTGTATTTGTGAGTGAAGGAAGAGTCTTCCTGATACAGAGGCTATATAAGCAACCACTATGAAGTTCTAGGGCCTTCCTACATTCTCATACCATATGTAAAGGCCTCTTTTCACCCCGTTAATGTGGCCCACCAGAGTATTCTACTGACAGGAAAAGCAACGCAAAAGGAAGAGAGACTAATTCAAAAGATCTTTCCAGCTGTGGCATTCAGAAACCTGAGTAGCTTATTTCTTTAAAGGAAATAATCTGAAGAGCCTAGGAATGAACAGACATGACTGAAATACTCCTAAATACAGGACCAAATGAATCCATAAAAAAAGCAGTTAAGTGGCAGAATTAAGAGCATGGGCTTCAGGGCCTCCCTGGTGGTGCAGCTGGTTGAGCGCCATGCTGTGAAGCTGGCCGCGGCCTCAGGGTTCAATCCAGGCCAGCGAGAATCCAACATGGTGCCGCAGACCTCTCCTGTTGCGCCCACTGCTCCCCTCAGCAGTGTATTTCTGTCGTCTGCCTGTTCTGCTCCCCACTCTGTCTCTGGTGAGTCCTCTCACCCTCCTGCACCTCTGGCCTATGCCCCAGCTCTTCTATCAAAATAAGTTAATCTTTAAAAAAAAAAGAGCATGGGCTTCAGCAACAGAGCACGTGGACTACAACAAACAAGCTGGGACACCTAGGGCAAGCCACATACCTGTAACAGGGTGGTCCCCAGGAAAGGGGGAGGTTTCAGGTTCCCTGCCCCAACCAAATGGAGGGTGGAGCTAAGCAGGGTAAGAAGAAGCTGCAGAGGAGACTGAGGAAGGAAGGAAGCAGGATGGAGCCAGAAGGAGACCTGGAAGAGGTGCATGGAGCCTAGAGACACGTGAAGAAACTGAGCTTGTCTTTTGGTCGACCCGTGGGGAGGTGACAATGGCAGCTTTTATCTTGATGTTGATTTTGCTCTTTTCCTTCTGGGCTTGTCTGGTTGATTCTGACCCTTTTCTGCGGGTCCCCACTGGAAGATGCTTTAGACTTGGGGCAGTCTTTGGTCTGGGGTGGGGGTGGAGTCCACAAAGCCTGTATGGAATTAGCTTTAGGACATCCTTTTCCCCCTAACATCCCCACACTTCAGTTTCCCCATCTGTAAAAGAGGGATAATCATACTTAGCTTATAGGATGAATGGCTTAATATTTCTAAAGTTTGAAACGATGTCTGACACATCACAAATACCTTGATAAGTGTTTAAAAAAATTCTCATCCTATTGGGACCTTAAAGGGTGCTTTGGGGAGGTCTCTAGAACATATTTCTGAGGAAGATCAGGAACCAGGCTTCTTAGTGCCTTTAAGCATTTAGACATGCCGGCAGCCTTCCCTCTGCACTGTGGTGCAGGACCTTGAAAATGACTATGCAAGCTGAAACTGCACAGTAATTTTAAAAATCAAGAGAAAGTTACAACTGCTTCATGACTTTTAAAATTTTGGTCAAAACATTAAACATTTCCTCGCTGTTTTAATTGTAAGAGATTTTTGTAAAATAGTAAGATAGGTAATCTCATATACTATAATTTGAAACACTAGAAACACTGCAATTCTTTAAGTGTTTTCCTTCTTTGCAAAAAACGTCAAGTATTTAAACAGTTAGGGTCTGCATATAACTTACCTTTCGGAAGCAGAGACTTCTCTGTGCTGTGGAGGGTGGTCGTGCGCCTTCATAAATGTGTGTCAGCTTCTAATATTTTATCCTTTGTGTTTTCAATGTTGGGAAATGTTTCATATGAGGTTTTTCGTTGGCATCACTTCCTCTGGAACATCTTCCTTTGTAAATTTCTTCATTTATGCTTTTAACAGTGGTTGCAGGTTTCATCAACAGAAATAGAAACCTCGAGGGTCCTTTCTGTCAGAGTCACAAAGAACTGATTCGGCTCGGCCTGTTCAAAGCAGCAGTTACTGACTAGAGTAACTGGAGGAGCTAGGAGATAAAAGACACACTGATGACACTTCAGTTTCAAACTTTATATATAAAAAACATGTTTTATATGTATGTATATTTAAATGCCTAAAAATCAGGCATTTTCAGTGCCTTGAATTCAACTGTTCATAGTTACTCAAATTGGTAGAACAGTAGAGTGAATCAGGCAACTGCATGAATTCACTTATATTGTAAAATTTCTGCAGTTGCCCAAAATGGATCTTTAGTACCAAGTCAGACCCAGTCAAGGTCTATTTCAGAACTCTGCGAGTCCTAGAAACTTGGGGCGCTTTCCATGGGAAGGTACCCCAGGGAGTTAGCAGTCAGCTGCCCCTGGGAACTGCATTCAATGGGCTGCTCTCTGCTCAGTTTACAAGTCTTTTCAACCTAGGTCTCCTCAACAAATCACCATCCCGGAAACTCTCTTGTGAGGGTGCAGGCATTACAAAACCATACTGAAAAAAACAAACTCAACATTACATGGTGGTGAAAAACGTCAACAGAACCAGCAAATCAAACTGAAATTGTCTTGCGCGGGAGGTTGGCAGCTGTGGGGAGTGAAGCTGCTGGAGGGCACCTGAGACCAATGCGAGTGGCTTTCTTGGTCCTCTCTTCTCTGTACCTTCCCCATCCCTTGCCTTTCTTTTCTCCCTCTAGTCTTTCTCGCCTGATCTACTTCTGATGCTGACCCCTATGGTCACTGCTTACTCCAGTCCAAGTCCAAGAGATTTTAGAACCTCAATCAATAAAAAATAATTGTCCTGGGTGAGTTGCATTGAATTTAGTAGACAACCTAATGGGAGATTGAGAGTTGCTCAACAATGCACAAAGAACACCTTGCTGGAGAAGCTTGTTATTTTGGGGGAAGTAATTTTGAGCAAGAAAGCTGGTTGGGGATTGCATTTTTTAAAAATTGATTTGACTTCAGGGGGAAAAAAAAATGCCTAAACAAAATATTCTGATGAAGTCATGAAACGACTCCACCTCTGGAATGTGCTTCATTTTCTTGTATTTTGGTAAGAAATCTGGCTCTTAATTGGGAATTCAGTCACTCTACCCACTCAAGGGCAAGATGATAAGGTTCTATCAGACCAAGCGTCTAAACGAACCTGAGACTCTACCAAGGTCAGAAATGCTGCACTTCAGGCCAAAAGATTTCTCTTGGGCTTGCTTGTTTTGACTTGTAACCACAAATTTGTCTTGTCATTGTGGCCAATCACAGTACAAAATGAAGCACCAATCACTACAGAAAGCATCCTCTGAAGCAAGAGGAGTCCCTGATGTAGCTATGAAAGGATGCGCTCATTCTTCCTGCCCCTTTGATTTCCACAGGACTTTACATTTCTTTCCCTGGAATCCAAGATTACAAGATGGTTTTGGAAATGCTGAACCCAACTCACTATAACATCACCAGCATGGTGCCCGAAGTCATGCCGGCGGCCACTATGCCCATCCTGCTGCTCACCGGCTTTCTCCTCCTGGTTTGGAATTACGAGGGCACATCCTCAATACCAGGTGAGTCAGTATTTAGTCCTAGGAGGTTGCTGACTTACGCATCTGGTCCATGAGGGTAAAGAATAACATTGCGATGGCAATATAGCATTTGCTACAACTAAAATTTTTATACCAATTCTCTGCCCACTTTATTTTATTTTTTTTAAGATTTATTTATTCACACATAAAAGAACCAGGGTACAGGCCAGAGGTGTGGGAGGGTGAGAGGATTCACCAGAGACAGAGTGGGGAGCAGAACAGGCAGATCGACTGAAATACACTGTTGAGGGGAGCAGCGGGTGAGACAGGAGAGGTCTGCTGTGCCATGTGGGATTCTTTTTTTTTTTTTAAAGATTTGTTTATTTATTTATACAAGCACTGGGTACAGTCAGAAGCGCAGGAGGGTGAGAGAATTCACCAGAGCCAGAGCGGGGAGCAGAGCAGGCAGAAGGACTGAAGTACACTGCTGAGGGGAGCAGAGGGCAGCCGGAGGGGTCTGCGCGCCATGTGGGATCCTCCTCCGGTGGCCGGGGAGCAGCCGGGGATCGAACCAGCGCAGCAAAGGCTGCGGGCAGCTTCGCAACCCAGCGCTCAACCACTGCGCCACCGGGGAAGCCCCCCATGTGGGATTCTTGCCGGCCAGCCAGGATCGAACCTGCGCTGCAGAGGCTGCGGACAGCTTCACAGCGCAGAGCTCAACTGCCTGCGCCACCAAGGGAGGCCCTCTCTGCCCACTTTAAATGAGAGTATTTTAAAACTAGCTTAGATAATCCCTTCCAATCTGCATTTAACTTTGTTAGACTTGACACAAATGCCCTTTAAAGTAAACCTGAGGTGGGATGGAGTAAGGTGAAATTCCAGGAGGGTTTTATGATTATTATTCAAATTCATTTCAATTTTGCTCTGAAGGTGAGAATGTCTCAGAAATGCCTTCTATACTCCTTTTCTTCTTCCTTCCATGTTTCCTCATCCATGCCTGCTCCCTTTCTTGAACTTATATTTATTGTCCTTATTCTACTCTTCTTTTATTCTTGAGGGAACCACCATAAGGGCTGGATGGGACCTGGGCTGTGGAAGAAGAAGGGGGAACACTAAGGTTCCCTTTGACTATCACCCCCTGACAGGATCTTCAGTTTGGTCTTTGGGTGAAAAAATGTAGAATAGAATTATACAGTTAATTCCAGCAGAAATCACTTGCCACTCTATGACTATCAGATTAATTCAGAATTATCGGAAATACGGGACTGTTCCTTTAGTTTCTTGTAGTTTAGTTTCAGTTTGAATTCCTCAAGGCAAGTTTCTGTCCCCAGTCTGCCCCCATAAGGCTTTATTTCAAGAGCACAGTCATTATATACTTTAAGTTTTGTGGGCCCATCACAACTTGGGAGGGGGGTGGCGGGGGAGAGTGGGGCTGATAAAAAATGCCCAGTCTGGATCTTTTAAAATTTTCCCGAGAATTACCTGCCTCTCTGTCTGATTCAGTCTTGAATTTTAGGTTACTTTAATGTGCAATTTAAGGAAATTTTAGATATTTTTGTTCCCTATTCCTTCAGAGGGCTGATGGAAGACTCTTCCACGGTCTTCACCTTGACCCCTTCCCCACCACTACCTCTTCTTCACCAGGTTTCTCCTGCACCTAGCAGGTTCCCAGGTCACCAGCCATGAATGCTGGGGTGCTTTGAACAAGTCCCCCCAGATGTCTGTGTTGCAAGTGGTGGTAAAACTCTACTAAGCCCTGGAGTGAGGAGGTCAGCCTACAGGGGCAAGTGTGAGAACTGGAACCCTGGAGCTCTGCATTAGGGGGCTAGCTGGCAGGCCACTGTGCCTACCACTCCTGGGCTGGGTACATCATCATGCTGTCACTCACTGATGGATAGATCACATGGCACGGTGGTTCTCAGCCCTGTCCAGATGGGAACCCCATCATGTAGGTTGGTTTTTGTTTTTTTTTTTTTTCAAATCTCCCCAGATGCTATTTCATGGCAACGAGGGCTGAGAGGCACAGATAGGAACCCAACTGCTTGTTTGGCAGAAAGGGAAACTGAGCATGAGATGGATGATCTGTGTTGCCAGGCAAACCATGATGCCAAGTTTGAGAAACCATGGAGTTCAACTCTTCATTTGACAGAGAAGGGAAATGGCTTGTGAGCTCCCCAGCTGTGCGGGGTGTGTGTGTGTGTGTGTGTGTGTCTATAGCAACCAGGAAATTGTACCTCTTAACTTGGTGGTCATCTTGCTTCCCAGGGAGTTTCCAGTTCCACGTTTTCCCTCTGAAAATGTGAGTTCTGGTCAGAGTGGTACAGACTCTGAGACCCTATGAGTCCTGGTTGGAGAAGGGACTGTGAAGAAATGGATCTCGTGGAGAGGCTCTTACTGACCAGTGCATCTGTATTCCTTTTGAATAATCTGAGGGAATAGAGTACTCAGTTCACTTCTCTGAGTTCTGAGTTCTCAGTGTTACAGGTTTGGGGATGCTAAGAGGCAGTAGAAGCTGAAGGGAGCTAAGAAATGTATGACTTAAAGCCCTGAAGTAAGTTATAATTTACAAAGCACTTTCATCAGTATTGTCTCTGAACCTCTCTGGTAGGTGTGTTTATGCTTGTCTTGCAAGGGAAGAACTGAGATTTAAAGAGGGTAGACATACCACAGCTCATAAGTGATGAACTTGGCCTCAGATCCTAAACTTCCTCAACCCCTATTTCCTGAGAGGCCCTGCTCTATCATGTGCGAGGGGGCTGTGGAAGGGATGTGCAAAGAAGACATACATTCGTAGATGACTTAGCACACGGAGGACTCTTAAGAGGCAGTAGGAGGAAGGACTCATCCTGGCTTCTGCAGTCTGCAGTTCCAGCTCAGTGGCCCGAGTTCACTGTTCTTCCTCCAGGCTGTTACCTGGCCCTTGGTAGCGTTCCCTACACAAGGACACACACCGCCCCCAACCGCTCTCCCAGAGCCTCACCTCTGCCTGGGCATCATTCCCTGACACGGTGGCAGTGTGAAAAGAACTTGAGATCACATGTAGGGTTAAATATTACACAGAACAGTGTACAAAGATGTCATCGCTGCCCATGATGACAGAGTGCGAGCAGTGTTCCCAGATGCCTCTGTGGCTTTTCACACTTGATCTTAGCCAGAAAGCCAAGAAGCAACCCTCCTCTGTGCCTTTTCAACTATACCCTTCTCTCTCTTCTTTCTATGTGAACTCTCTTCTGGATTTGGTGACAATTACTTCCCTGCCTTTTCATTGTTTAACCACCTAATTTCACATCCCCAAATAATACAGTTTAATTTTTGTCTGGTTTTAAACATTTTAGCAAGCGAATCCTACATTACTCTTCTATCTTGTCTCTTTTGGTAAGTAGTATAGTTTTAAGCTTCATCCACACTGAAGCTGCAGTTCAAATGATACTCAGTTATATGAACGGCTCGTGGTTTCACTGTCAATTCTACCGTTGACAAACTGGGTGTCTCCAGTTTGGGGCTATGGTGAACAGCGTTGCTATGAACATTCTTGTGCACAGGTTTCTCAGTACCGAGCATGGACTGCAACAGCTTCCTGATTAGCACAGCTGCTGAAGCATCCCAGCTGCTTGGCTTCAGGGAAGGCTGTATCTGCACAAAAAATGCAGTGAAGTATTTACTGTTCTTCTTAGGGTGTGAAAGAGGCTCCTGCGATCACCGCATGCCTAGATAAGCATTCTCAAATCTGAGAAGCAGAGACAACTTAATGCTTTTGCAACCAAAACATTTTTCTAATATGCTATCAAAGAGTTCCCCTCCTAGAGTATTCATCTGTCCAGCTGGACTCTTAGGGGATCTGGTTGTGGTTATCATACCATCTCCAATCTTAACTTGGAGCTAGTCTCTCAATTAGGATCTCTGTGTTAGAGAGATAAAGCTGACATAACAATCGCTAAAGACCTGAAACTGATTCGGCTCTGCTCTGGCTAGGACACCCAGGTTCTTTGTATGTCTCTGTTTCTCATGGGCCTTGCACATTGAGTAAGTGCTGAACTGGGGAGAAAAACTGGATTTCACTGACTTTATGCTCCTAACAATGATACCATCTGTACAAGCAAAACATGAATGTTTTCCAGTAAACCTACATTACTGGACTCAAACTCAGGCTGGACACTAACCAGATTCATGGTCTAATTCCCTACTTCTTAGCTTTATTTTGCCCAGTGAGAATTAGCTTAAGATTCTTTTCTTAAACTGAGTCCTTTTTAAAAGAAAAAAAGGGATGCTACTTACACGAAGGTGGACATTGACATTGCAGATGTTTCTCTCAGTTAAAAAGACACTAACACTGTGCTCTTAATTCTAACCCACCCACACTATCAAGCAGCACTTCAAACCAAAGTTTTCAGACAAAGCTAGGCAGCCAAACAGATCTGTCAGCTGGTCACTTGTGCTGGTATACATTCTTTTTATCAGATGATGTGAAAAACTGGATTTTGAGGCTTACTGACATTGTTTAACATGGCAAGACATATATCCTGGTTTATTCAGACTGGAAAGGTCCAGACCAAATGGAACAAGTGTGGTGCGCATTCTGAACTAGCTTTTACTCAAAGAGGAGTGAAGAGCCTCATGTTAAGCTTGTTGGGTTTTTCAAAAATCATTTTTAAGAGTTTTACCGCTATGTAACAGCTATAAAAGAACTTTTACATATAAAAGGACAAGAACAGGGATAACTCAGAGCAGTCGCCCTTTTTGTGTGGCTAAAATGCTGATTGTGATTCAATGACTGACTTCCCTAGGTCCTGGCTATTGCATGGGAATTGGGCCCCTCATTTCCCACGGCAGGTTCCTGTGGATGGGGATTGGCAGTGCCTGCAACTACTACAACCAGATGTACGGAGAATTCATGAGAGTCTGGATAAGAGGAGAGGAAACACTCATTATCAGCAAGTGAGTCTGTTCCTAACCAGAGACCTATTTTTAAAATCAAGGCTGGGGGATTTCCTTTAAAAATAAACTTACCTAGATGTCTTTATTTCTCAGGCAATATTTTTACTACTTAAATGAAAGCGAGTGATTCCCAGGTAAAAATCTAACACTACAGACAAGTGTTAGAAAATTGGGCTTTGCTTGAAGCCAAAGATAACTAGATAAAAGATTCTGGAAGGTGGGGAAAGTATTCAAAATCTGAGCAGTGAATGTGGAAAGTCAGAATCCAGATGATTTGGTATAAGTAAAATGTACTTCAGAAGCATTATCTTTTCTGCTTTCCCAAGATTTTCGTTTTATCTCCACAAGCATTAAAAAAATAATAATAATAATTTAAAAAAAGGGAAAAAAAGAAGAGGATCTCCCCTAAGCGCAGGCGGTTGAGCGCAGCGCTGTGAAGCTTTACGCAGCCTCTGCAGTGCCGGTTCCATCCCAGCCGGCCAGTGAGGGTCCCACATAGCGCGCAGACCTCTCCTGCCGCCCTCTGCTCCCCTCAGCAGTGTATTTTGTCAGTCTGCCTGTTCTGATCCCTGCTCTATTTCTGGTGAATCCTCTCACCGTCCCGCGCATCTGGCCTGTACCCTGGTTCTTGTATAAATAAATAAATAAATAAATCTTAAAAAAAAAAAGAAGAAGAAGAAATAACCTCTTGAGACAAAGAAATCTGACTGTACTAACTTATTAATGTGCTTCCAAGGCGAGGCTGGAGGGTGCTTCTCGTGGGTGGACTGCAGAAGCAGTACCCATTCACAGACCCGGAGCTATGTCTGACTGGGTGCCAGGGTCCCTGCTGGGTGATACAAAATAAGTCAGCAGCAATATTGCCTGTTAAAAGAAATGATGCCTGCCTCCCCTGCCACATCCTCTGCAGTGCTGGAGTTTCTGAATGACTTTAGCAGACTGAAGTTACTCAGGGTTAACCAATTATGCCTCTACTGAGAATTAACTGTGTGTAACTGTAGTTTTCTTTTTTATTGATCATAAAAAGTTGAGAATTTCAAAAGCAGCCTATCTATACTAGACTTCCAGCTATCTTTACTAGATTTTTAGCAAAGCTATCTGCCAGTACTATGTCACTAATGAGTTTTAATATTCATAATCCCCAACAGGGTTTCACCTACATGGACTGATCAAAGTGTTTACTGATTAGAATTTTTCATTCAGATACACAGACTATTGTCCAGAAGTTAGTGAAGCATTAATGGAAATTACACTGATTTTTTTTTAAGCCAAGATTATACATACCATTTCATGAAATCCTATGTATCCTCAGGGTCCAGTTCTTTGAACTAAACATCTAGAAGAAGAGAGTGGAGTAGAAAAATGTATTATCTTTCTAAATATTTTAAACTATCCTATAATGTTATTTTGGACCAATCTAGTACCTTAATTTCTGACTGGGCTTTTTACTGTTTCATCCAGTGTGGTGTTGTAGCACCTGTCAGAGTAGTTAGGAATAGTTAGGGCATGCCATGTTTATACAACTAAGCATAAGTAGCTCCTGGGGGAAATGTCATTTCACTAAGTTTGTCCTAAAACCACTCTAGTGCAGTGGTCCTCAAAATTTGGTCCCCTGGCCAGCAGCATCAGCGTACCTGGGAACTGGTTAAAACCATACCCTTGAGTCTTACCCTGGCCTACTAAACAAGCAAGTCTGGGGCCTCCCTGGTGGCACAAGGGGTTAAGCACCTCACTATGAAGCTGTCCGCAGCCTCTGCAGCACGAGTTCAATCCCCAGCCGGCTAGGGAGCATCCCACATGGCGAGACAGACCTCTCCTGTCTTGCCCGCTGCTGCTCCCCTCAGCAGTGTATTTCAGTCAATCTGCCTGTTCTGTTCCCCACTCTGTCTCTGGAGCATGTAAAAGAGGCCCAAACCTGAAACTGCCCGGAGATATGAGACACTTAGATCACCAGACAGAGTCTCTGGGAGCTTAAAGCCTACTTCAGGGTCCTCATGACAGTGAGCAGTGGCTGCTGGCCTCTGCGCTTAATTGGGAGAGTGAATTGAGCCACCCGGGCCAGATCAGGCGCTGATTCACCCAGAAGACATGGACTTAAGAGACAGCTGTCCCTCCCCCCAGCTCCGCAGGTTGTTTTCTTGTCCTGGCCTCACAGGCTTTCTCCAGTTGGAGTCTTTGTGTTCTCTTTAATTGCCTCCCAGCCACTCAATTTTGTTGTTAAGGGCTGAGCTCCCTGGGAATAGGACATGTTTGTCCCCATTTCCTTCCCTTGTCTGCTCTTCAGGTGCCTTCCAGAACTGCCCGTTCCTCTTGAAAAGACCCCACTGGACCTCAGAAAGCTTTTTATTTCTTATTTGAATTATTTACCAGATTTTTTTTTTCTTTTGAAATTTTGAGATCTGTAGTCATCACAGCTGTGTAGAGATTATAGCCCAACTTTTCCAACTCGCTGATTCCTGAAGTGGTGGGGGCTGCAGAACTTGAAGGGGAGGAAAGGAGGCCTACGTGCCACGTAGGGCTGAGGCCTAAACCAGCTAGGCCTTCGGGGAAGGTCTGTCTGGTTGTCTGTGATGAAGCATGTATAGCTTCCTGGGCAGGACATGCTGAACTAAGCAGGGGCTACAGATGGTGTATATAACACTATGGGTATACATGCATTTTTGTCACAAATATGAAATTTAAAATAAGAATATGGGGCCCCTGGTGGCCTAGGGGTTAAATCTCAGTGCTACTTACCATGACGTCCCACCACAGCAGCCTGAGTTCGATCCCCAGCCAGGGAGCTACCCACATGGCACAGCAGACCTCTCCTGTCTCGCCTGCTGCTCCCCTCAGCAGTGTACTTCAGTCAATCTGCCTGTTCTGCTCCCCACTCTGTCTCTGGTGAATCTTCACACTTCTGGCCTGCACCTCAGTTCTATGCAAAATAAATAAAATAAATAAAAATCTTTAAAAAAAAAAGATTATGGATAGTACCCATAAATAGGAATTAGAAATTAGCATGCTAATGAGGGTCATATTTGTACAGTTCTTTTTATTATGTGTAAATTCACAAGAGATTCATTCATATATTCTTTCAGCATATATTTATTATTTACTATATGGTCCTAACACATCATAGTCATTGGCTCTTCATTAAATATTGAAAACTTGTAAGTGACCAAACAGGGTCTTTTGCTTGCCACTCAGGAAGCCAAGCTCTGAACCACAAGAGTGTCTCCACATAGGGGTTACCAAGCGTAGCTCCTTGAGCAGCAGATAGGACAAGGCTGAGAACCTGGGGTTCCATGGTGCTTGAGGGGCTTTCAGGGATGAAGGAAAAGGCTTAGAAGGGGGTTAGAAAGACTGAACTAGCTTATACTTACTGTGGTAAGGTACTATTGACTTGAATCTGCCTGTCAACACCTATAAATTCTACTTACTACATTTTCGCTATTTTTTTAAGATTTATTTTTATTTATTTATGCATACAAGAACTGGGGTGTAGGCGCGAGGCATGTGGCGGGGGGTGGGGTGGGGGAGAGGGTGAGAGGATTCACCAGAGACAGAGTGGGGAGCAGAACAGGAGGATCGACTGAAATACACTGCTGAGGGGAGCAGCGGGCAAAACAGAAGAGGTCTGCTGTGCTGTGTGGGTGGGTTAGTTCCCTGGCAGGGGATGAAACTCATGCTGCAGTGGCTTGTGATAGCTTGATAGAGCTGAGACTTTAACCCCTGCGCCATGAGGGAGGTCCCTTATTACATTCTGAATTCAGTTGATAAACGGAGCTGTAACTGTAAGCAACCAACCAGGTCTTTTGCTCACCTCCCATAAAGGTCTTGTGACAAGAAGGTCAGCTACCAAAGGAGTTTTATTCCAGGTGGCCGCGAGGGAGCCAGCGGGGTTGACAATCTATAAACTGGCTGCCCGAATGGTGGGAGTGCTGTGATTATACAAGCGGGGAGGAAAGTGAGGGAATAAAGGAGGCTAAGGGAGTGGGGGGTTTCCCATTTCTAGGTCCCAGGAGAATCATGAGTCCCGGCATTTGGCTGGGAGTTTCTTTGGGGCTGTCAGCCTGTAGCAATCAGCAGGTGTTTGCTTTTGATGGTACTGTCAACCTCAAAGAGGCACCATAGAGATGTAACAATTAAATTTTCAAGTTCCCTGGAACTTAACTGGCAAGAAAGACACTAGATTTGAGTTAAAGGTTAAAATCACAAGGGTGGTGGGGGGGGGGAGCGCTTATGGGGAGGAGAGAACACAGGGTGGGGACAGAATTTAATTCTTAATCCTAATTTTTGGTCCAGGGGAGCTTCTGTCTCAAAATGGAGGGGGTTTGGCTGCCAAGTTACTATACACAACCAGGTCTTGTCACCAAATCAGCACCAAATCCTTGCTCTCATGGAGAAATATATTTTTAATATACCAACAATAAACAAGTAAGATGTGTAGTCTATCAGTCAGATGACCAGTGGTCTGGTCAGTTTGCCTGGATGACAGAGTTTCCCAGGATGTGGGTGTTCAGTGCTAGCTGGGACAGTTCAGGCGCACCAGGACGATGGCTCACACTCTGATCAGGCAGATGTAGCTATAAAGGGAGTTAAAGCAGAGAAAGGGGATGAGGAGGGACAGTTGCAGGGATGGTGTGACTGTAAATAGTGGTCCAGGCAGGCCTCGTTGAAAAGACAGCATTTGAATAAAGACCTAAGACAGTGAAGAGGTGAGTCATGAGAAATCTAAAGGAAAAGCATCCCCAACAGAGGACAGCAAGTGCAAAGTCACAAGAAGGACATTGGTGTAGTAAGAGCAAAACCAGAGGAGCTGACTTTAGAGAGGACACTAGGATGCCCAATCATGTTGGGCCTTGCAGGCCATTTTAACAACGTTGGCTTTTACCAACCACACGAGCTGAGAAGCTATTGAGGAGCCTGGACAGGAGAGTGACAAATCTGACTTATTTGCATCTCAGCAGGGTCATTTCCAACAAGGGATGAGTGCAGCAAGAGCAGCTGAATGAGATATGATGGTGGCCAGGCGGGTGAGAGCAGTAGAAGTGATAATATGAAGTGACATTCTGAGCGTATTTGGAAGACAAAGCCATTGATGCCAACAGACTGGATGTTGGCAAGGAGAGTCACGTAGGTCAGTGAGAGTCACTGAGGATCATGCCATTTTTTTGCCTTGAACACTTGGGAGAATGTGGTCATTGTCTAACTGGCATGCGTGGAGCAAGTGTGGGTAGGGGAGAAACCAGGGTTCCATTCAGTTATTTTGACTAGTAGACAGCTGCCAAGGAGAAAAGTCTGTCTCAGCCCCTCCCCTGCAGTCAGAAACTAATAAAGGAGACTGAGAATGACAGCCAGGCAGAGAAGGGAAAGCCAGCAGAACAAGGTAAACTGAAAACCAAGTGACACATGCACAGAAGGAGAATGGAGCTGTCAACCATGCCAGATTCTGCAGTGTGAATGGACAGAGAATTGAGTGTTGCATTTAGCTAAAGGGAGGTCAGGGGTAACCCCGGTAAGAGCAGTGTCAAAGGTGTAGCGGGGGCAAAAGTCTGACTGGAGTAGAGACTGAGGAAGAACAAATGGAGGCAGCAGGTGTAGACAACTCTTCCAGGTAGTTTGCCATGGAAGAGGCAGAGAAGCAGAACAGAACCAGATCAATGAGTTTTATTTTTTAAGATAGGAGAAATTACAGCATATGTGTTGTAAGGGAATGAATGATCAACTATAGAGGAAAATTTGGGGTGGAGGAGAACAAAGCCGCATGCCGGGTAATGTGAAGGGGTCCGGGAGAAAAGTGTCAGTGGCCTTGAACAGGGACATGGAAGTTCCTCCACAGCAACAGGAGGAAAGAGTGGATATAGGGCTCCAGGTCCTGGTGGTTAGCGTTTTCTGGGATTCTCTTTCTAGTTGTTTCAATTACCTCAGTAAAGCAGGAAATACCATCTTTAAGTGAAACCGAGAAGGGAGCAGGGGAACACATCAGGACACAGAAGGCAGGATAGAATAGTCACCCGGCAGAGTGACGGAGGGAATGGACTAGGAAAATGTAGTGGCACGGCTAGCTGCTCTAAGGGCCCAGGTGAACCTAACAGACCTGTCAATGTGTGCATGTGTGTGTGTACACACCCACTTGTTCACATACTTGTGCACAATAAACGGCCATGAGCACATGAGTTTCCCCCCAATTCCATTCAGGTTGCCAGGGACAAGCAGAGAGTAAGCTAAGAGTTGGATCTGGCCAGGACTGTGGTTTCACCCAGTAACTGGGACAAAGTAAAGAGTGGGTCAAGGGAGTTGAGGATACATCAAAAGGAGTGATTTTAATGACTGACAATACAATGTTTTTTCCAGGTTTCTACCGAAAAATGTTCAGATCCTCAGGCAGGTTGAAAGAGCATCCCTCCTACTTTGTCCTTCATGACAATGACCTAAAGAGACCTGGTCTTAGAGGATGTCCCGCATTCTGATTTTCTCTCATTACGGTGCCATTGAACATATGTTTCATTAAGAGAGAATCTCCTCTAGTCCCTGTATTTCTTATAACCTGGAAATGGGGTCTGAAGAGTCAACTGTACTCTGGTTAAACACTTCTGTAATAACACTTCCTGGGTAGCACTAGACCTCTCACATCACATCACATCAGGCGACAAGGAAAGACAGTCCTGCCACCAGTGTTAGTGATTCTGAGCATTTGTTTAGTCACGGTCAGCTCTCATTTTTCTCTTACAGTGACCTTAGGATTTGAGCTGGGTAAGAGAAGACAACGGTGGGGAGAGGACAGTGAAAAGGCACTCGGAAGGATGGAACGGAAGTCTGAGGCACAGCACAAGTTTACACACAGGGCAGATGCTTTTAAACGTTTGGTACCAATTATTCTATTAATCGCCTCCTGCATATTTTAGTGCTCATCACTCCTGAGCATGATCATACCTGTGTGAGTCCTCTCAACTCAAAACTGGCTACTTTTTATTTTGTATGGAAAATAGGTTTGCCTTCTTTAGAGAAGTTGTTAGACTTCAGTCATATTTAAAGAGCAGATGACCCCAGCGAGCAGACAACTTACACTATCCATGTTGCTTCTGAGCTGGGGGGAATCACTTGGTCCCCACTCAGTGGTGAGAGATCCTTACTCTGCCAAACTGTCAATCTAACACCTCCCTCAACTAGTGTCAGAGATGGTCCAGGCACCAGGTGTGAGGTCTCCACTCTCCTGCTTCACTCAGGGTAAAGCAAGCCAGCCTGCTTTGGAAAAATAGCTTTTTTAAAAATTGCTAGTCCACACCCAGTCATACTTTGCTTGCTGGACCGCCTCTGTCTTGCTGACTTCGTGCTTTGGCAATTTGAGCCTGACTCGAAATAGCTGAGATGTTGGCGCCCCCTACCTAAAACTTTGATTTTTAAAGTTAGCCTTTTATTGACTAAATTTTAATTAGGTTTGTTTTTAAGCTTGGAGTTTCCTGTTCTTTTTTAAAGAGTGATTTGTAATTCCTCAAAATAAATGGACAGGGCAAGGTGGATAAAGCAGGAGACAGAAGCCTAGTGGTCAGAGCAGAAAAAGTGTAATGTTTGTCCTCTAAGTACTCAATATTTCTAGATATTAGTTTGTGAAGAAAGAGTATACAAATTACTAGCTTCCTGCTTTAAATATATAATGAGATAGCAGAAGGAAAGAAAAGTTAGAGTTCTCAAATCTGTTAGCAATAATTTTAGATTTTTTTGTAGCATGACTTCGCTTTATCGAGTAACATTTTAGTTTTTGTCAGCCAAATTAAATTCCCTGGGTACAAATAGAAGCAACTGGATTGCTGTTTTTGTTTTTGTTGCTAGGAAGAGGAAAACTTGCCCAACACTTGTTATCATTTGATAACTATTACATGGAATCAAATTAAGAGAATATTTGACTTGAAAGTTTGGTTTTGAAAAGATTTTTTCCCAATATAAATGTCAATACATAATTTATTCCTATAATAATTCTGTTTTCATTTCTTGACACTACCATTATCTCAGGGACTTTTTTTTAATGAACTATGAAATCCATCAGAAATGTAAGGGTTTGGTTAAAAGTTGGCCTGCAGTCTCGTCTAGTCAGCCAGAGCAAAGTTCTCTCAGTTCAGTGTCTTCTACAGGAATGTTTTCACTGACATTAACTGAACAAGCTCATTAAGGCAAAGTCATACTTTCAGGAGCCAAATGTCAACTTTGAGAGGGAGGAGCAAGTGATAAGATTCCACTCCAGCCCAGTGTAAGAACCAGTTGCATATGGTAGCCACTCCATGTCTTTGAGGGTTATGTGTTCAGAAAACCCTATAGTTGGAGAATTTACCGTAGAGGAACAAAATTTCAGTGAAGTGGGAAGTTGTAGTGAAGTTGTACAACTGAAGTTGTAGTGAAGACTTGAAAATTTATATAAAAACTAAGTTTATCCCCCCAAAAATCCATCTAAAATAAAGATCACATCAGTGATATTTCACACCTTAAAGGTACAGCTTGCAACTGTTCCCCATCATTTATCTCCCGCACACCAGAAGATGCTCAAGTTTTCCCTCCTGTGCAGTAGCAAAGAGATATTTTAAATATATTTTGCTTTTCTGCAATAAGGTACACAAGCTTTCTTTCTAGTCCTCTGCTCAAATGCTTATCCCCTTTCTAATTTTATCATGGCTTGCTCTGAACTCCACCCTGGTACTGGAGACAGATGATTTCTAATCCTTGGTTGGAAAAAGCTCGTGGGTAGGGACTCTAGTTCAACTTCCCTAGCAGATCTAAGCAGCTTAGCCCTCTAGCCTCAAGGACAAGGCTTACGTCACTCTAGGGCTGCCTATGGAAGATCCCACTGGAAACAGATGGTGGGTGACTTTTATACGTGGCCTGGCCCCTGCCCTGTTGAAATAGCCCAAATACAGGCCAATGGCAGTTACCCTGCCTCAGCTATAGAGGTGCTAGAGAAAACCTCTACTAACCACTCTGCCCCTCTTTTTAATTTCCAAACCTTTCTCCTTTTTTTCTCATTATCTCTAAGAAAATTTGAATATACTCAGATGGGGATTTTTTGAAGTTGCAGGAAAATATGCTGAGAGCAGTAATCTGCCAATGCTTACATTTTACTAAGGTGAAATTACATTTGGTCCTGTTGTCCACATAGAAATGCTATGACACAGACCTTTAATGTGAACAGGCTGTGGTCATGCCCTGCAGGGGAGTCTGGGTAAAATACTTGTTAGCAGGAGACACAGGTTACCAGCGAGACCCTGGAGACCTTGGTTGTGTCTGGCACAGACTCTGTGTTCCCCTGTGGTCCTGTTGTCTACTCAGCAGCACAAGAAGCAGAGGACCCCTGGCCCAGTGGACAGGATCCACTTTTATGGAGGCAGGTGGTTGAGGTGTGACCTTTGTTTCTTCACTGAACCATAACTGTGCAGCTCTGTGGGAGAGGATTTTGGGGTCTGAATGCCTGTAACTCCCTGTCCTGTTCCATGAAATATCACAGTGCTGTTTAGTATTCTCTATCTTCTGAAAAACAATATCCCATTTGTCTTCCTGCACCTATCACCTTGCTCACCATATGCAGGGTTAGCCACACAACTTATTAACTCATGACATCTTAGTCTTCTGGTTTCCCCTCCCACGTTCTTTCTGGCCACAGTCATCACTTAGCCCTTTGCCAGGCAGCCTGCTTCCCTCCCAGCCCTGTGATAACCTACTTCCCAAACTTGGCCCCTTTCCAGAGGAAATGCAGTCACTTACAGCATTTCTTAATTTTTCTCTAGTAGGTGAAAAAGAACGTATTCCATCCATCCCACAATTCTCAACTTCATAAATTCCTAAAAGATTTCTTTCCTCCCCAAATCCTACTTTTGCTGAGCAATGAACCAGGAGTCCTCTCCTCCCCAAATCCTTAACACACAAAATACTCACCCCAATTCTTTTTCCTCTTCTCTCCCCTGTGCCTGCGTTCACTGTCCAATAAACCTACTTCCGCCCTTTATCCTGAAGAGACTAATATTCTCTTATCCATTATCCTTTCAATGTTTAAATTATTTAAATTATCCATTGATCCTTCCAAAGCCATGGGCTGACTTATAAGCAGCCTCACTACACATCTTCTCAACAAAATGAGTCTGTCTCTACAGAATTCTGTACTTGCTATCCTAACAAGACACCATTCCCCTACATGTGCAGGCCCCCTATAATTTCTTCAGCTAGAATTTTACAGCATTTTATAACTCTCAGTACCTCATCAGGCCCAAACTGAAGAGATGTGGGGGCAGGAAGCAGCTCCTAGAGGAAAAAATGAGCTGGGACAGGAGAGACAGAGGAGCTGCCTCCTCCTTCAAAGTTTTTCTGAAGGTTCTAAGACTTTCAAAGCTGGGCGTGGTGGTGGGGATAGAAGCAGAACAGTGGAGGAGGAGCCCGGAATTTCAAGAAAGTCTGAATTATTAGCAAAGTTCCAGGCTGGCCAGGTCAAGGGATAACTGAAGTCTCATTTACAAAATCCTGAGAGAACTCTATCCCTGGAGAGCTGGAGGCACCATGATGGAATGCAGAGCCCCAAGATAGTTCTGTCACCACCACAGAGATGGCCTGGGTGCAGCCCAGCCAGTCAAGCCCAAGGCCAGAGGAAGTGCTCAGAAGATGTCCTTCAAGAAGAGAATGATACCCACTGGGGGGTCTGGTTGGACACTCTGGGGATGAGTGATACTAGGTATAATTGCTGGTGCAAACTAAAGACGTGAGACCAGCAATTCCAGCCATTCCCAATTGGGAAGCTCACTCCTGCTGGGGTGGCACTATCTGCAGTGTGATTGGAGGGTTAGTTTCTTAAAGTCCTACAGCTCTAATCCCAGGAGTAGGTAGTATTTAGGCAATTTGGAATTAGAGAAGAAAGGGAAATAAGGAATGGTGTGTGTGTGCACGTGTGTGCGCACGCGTGTGTGTGTGCGCACACGCTCTATCTTTGGTGGTGGTCAAACAAGAAATTAGTAGGTAGAAGTGGTTCAACTGGAGCAGGATATTCTTTTTTTTTAATTACTTTTTTACATCATTGGTCCTTTTTGTACAATATTTGATTTCTCCCCTCAGGTGTTGTCTCCAAAATTCTCCCACCACCACATCACCTGTAACCATCACTGTAGTCCCTTGTGCTCTTCCCTCTCCTACTTGACTCCGCCCCTCCCTCCTCGTTCCCTGATGGATGCCTCAGGTCTATGGCTTGCCTACAAGTTTGCCTTTTTTCTGAACCTTTGTTCAGTTTCCCTATATGCCACCTATTCAGTGAAACCATTTGATACTTTTCTTTTTCCTTCTGATTTATTTCACTGAGCATAATCGCTTCTATGGAGCAGGACATTCTTAGGTTAATAGAAGTGCTCACTCAATCTGAATACTGGAAATGAACACCTTAAAATATTAACACCAAGGTTTGCTTTCTCTTCAGGTCCTCCAGCATGTGCCACGTGATGAAGCACAGTCACTACAACTCCCGGTTTGGGAGCAAGCTTGGCCTGCAGTGCGTCGGCATGCATGAGAACGGCCTCATATTTAACAACAACCCCGACCTCTGGAAATGTTTACGGCCTTTCTTTATGAAAGGTAATCAGGTGCCTAGACACTTTCTGCTTCTTTATCTATGAGTATGGTTGGAGGGTTCAGTTTCTTTAAGTCTGAACTTTTTAAAAACATCATTTAATAATTCTATTACTACACAGGTTTGAAATAATACTAATGAAATATATAATATTTACTGTCTAGTAGGTAATGTTTTAAGGACCTGGTATTTTAATCCCACAGACCCTCATGAGGAAAATACGCTTATCGCCTACATCTTTACAACTGATAAGAATGAGTCATGAAGAGATTAAGTAACTTGCCCAAAGCTCCCACATTAGAAAATGGTAACAGGTCATGACCCCAGAGTCTACATTTTCACCACCACAAATTCTGCTCTTCCTATTAATGCACAAAGCAATTCCAAGCACATGAAGAAGTGATGGGGATCTCTAGATGGGTCTTTTCACTTAAGAACTCAGTGTGTCGGCCACATCTTTGATTTAAACGTAGGCAAACCATGTGTTTGCTAAATCACTGACATATCAGATATTTTAACAGAAAGCAATTTGTGGATAAAATTAGAGAACTTTAGAACTAAAAAGGATTGTGTATGTTGTCTCATGCAGCCTCTGCATTTTATAGTTGAGGAAATACAGTGTTAGAGAGTCAGTGATTTTTGCCCAGGCAACATGTCAAGTAACGGATGAGCAGAGACCTGATCCCAAGCCTCCTTAACTACTGATTCCCCCTTTACTGTGTCCGGCTGGAAATGGAACTGCTGGGGAAACACACGGTAAGTCTCTGACATTCAGCATCCAGGGAAATATTCATGGTCTGGGAAGTCCAGAAAGAGAAGAAATCTGGGCATAATAGGTCTGGCCATGTACCGCTGATAATCTTCCCGCCACCCAGCCTCTCCAGTGAGCCTAGATGCCTCTTGTATGGCAGCTGAGACAGAGAAAACTAAGGCCTCTTCCAGATGAGTGTTGGTCCCCTCTACAGAACTGCCTGTGGCCACAACTCAGCACAACTCTATTGCAGATGCCATTGTGTTAGCTTCCAATGCTGCTGTACGAACACTTCTACAAGCTTAGTGACTTAAAACAACACACTGGCTACCTTTCAATTATGTAGGTCAAAAGTTTGATGTGGGTCTCAGTGGGCTAAAAGAGGGGCAAGGTCAGGACGGTGTTCCTTTCTGGAGGTTCTAGGGGAGAATGTGTTCCCTTGCCTTTCCAGCTTCTAGAGGCTGCCCGTAATCCTTGGCCCAGGGCCCTTTCAATGATGTAACATTTTGCTTATATGTTTAAAATGTGGCTTTAAGCTCTTATACATTGCACATCAGCCTCGAAGCCATATTCAAATCCAACCTTTCCACGCAAAGGGCTGACTCATTAAGGAATTAAGGATGGAATGACATCCTGCCTTTTCATATCTGCCAAGTTCTTCCCACAGTCAGAAAATATGTACCAACCCAACCTTCCTTTTTTTATATATAAGTAGAAATCTTAGGAGTCTAGGGTCAATCACCAGGCCTCTTATTTGCAAAATTTGCCTTGGGGGGTGAGGGTGGGGTTCTGCAGCACAAATGATGTGTATAGGTTTTTGTCCATTGTGTTTCTGGGACTCTGACTTTACCAGCAAATCTGAATAATAAAAGACATTAAAGAGAGAGATTAGTCCTAAAGAAAGCTTAAAGAAAGTAGAACAAAGGAAAGGGGGGACTTCAAAAGTTAAACTCTCAGGATAGACCAACTACCACAGCTGCTCAGACCCTTAGGTTCGGAGCAAAGGTTGAGAAAAGAGACAGGTCACACTATCTGATTTCATTCATTCATTCATTCATTCATTGATACGACAGTTATGTATTGAGGGCCACTAGTTATTATGGACTGGTAGGACAATGCTAATAGGAGATTGTCACTGTTTTAAAAGAATTGCCAGTACGATGGGAAATACTGCCGAGCAAACATCCTTGGTTAGCTGTTAAGACATTGGTTGAATAAAATAAACCTGGAAGTAGTTTGAGGAGAAACCAAAGTAAAGAGAAGGTAAATTATAAGATTAGCATTTAATACACATAACCTGCAATTAACAGGAAGTATCTTAGGTCAGATTTGACTGGTTATATAGCAGGATCCTGCTACCAGTTAAAACATAAAATTAATAACAGCCTGGGCAAATCCATTGCTCTTGTTTAAACCTTTAGAGGAAAATACGTCCATAAATATGAAAGATCACTGATTTGCAATTTATGACCACAAGTACTAAATGTTTCATTTGCAATCTCTTAAATGACATACTGTAGCGTGAAAAAAGCCTAATTTTGAATAGTTTGATATTTATTTTTTCATTCATTCTTAACCATAATGGTAGAACATTCCTTGTAGAAAATTAGGAGAACACAGAAAAGTATAAAGAGAAATGTGGACATTTCCACTCAAGCAGAGACAAGAAAATTGTGAATGAGTAGCTCCAAACACAAAAGGTCTACGTCACCTGATGTGTGCCATGGATGCAGGGCAGCTCACTGTCTGATGTGTCCTCTTCAGCTCTGTCGGGCCCGGGGCTTGTGCGTATGGTGAACTTCTGTGTTGACTCCGTCGTGACTCATCTGGACAGGCTGAAGGAGTTCACCAGCAAGACGGGCTCCGTGGACGTTATAAAATTCATGCGGTGCATCACGCTGGACACCTCCAACGAGCTCTTCCTGGGGATCCCCATCGACGGTACCAAAATTTTCATTCTCCTGACTTGACATTCTCCTGATTTTTTGAGTAAGGGGATAAGAGGGACAACAGAGTCAAGTAATCATATGTTACTTTGTACATTGCTCTTGTTTGAATATTTCTACGTGTTCTAGGATTTTTTTCCCTAGGGTATCTGCCTTACTCACTTAGAAGATATAAATTCCATAAAGTAAGAGAGCATCTTCTATTTCTTGTTCTAAGAGTCTTACCCACAGTCAAAATTTAACAAACGTGATTAGTTCATTTGGTCATTAATGTCTTAACATCAACCAAACTGATGTATGAACCATTTCCAACCATTCTTTTGGACATGATGTATATGTCTGTATACATGTATATGTATGTATGTATAACATGCACATTATCTGGCTTTACACACAAACACATGCTCTCTCCCTTATATAAATATACATACATAACCCTTCCTCAAAACTATTAAGCATGAAAATTGTGACTCTATATGATGATAATGGAGCTGCTGTTGTTGTGTAGGATACTATGTGCCAAGTGGCTTTACACATGGCTTGTCATTTACAACGAGATTTCATATTCAAAAAGCCACTTTCCTCACTACACTGCAGTAATGAATATTAAAGCACATACATGCAATTCTACTACCACCAAAAAAAAAAATAATCCTCTGTATTATTTCCTTTCTGCTACTGACATTACATCTAGCTTGATGCAATTTTTTTCTGAACTGATTTACAGCAGAGTGCATTGATTCACCCATTCATTAAGCAACTATTTGCTGACTGTCCATGTTAAGCCATGTGCTGTTCCTGCTTCTGGGAACAGAGCAGTGAACATAACAGATAAAGTTCTTCGCTTTGAGGAGTTTATGTCTAGTGGGGAAATGAAACAAGAGCAAGAAAATATCTAGTAATATATTAGGTAACAATATGTGCCTTGAAGGAAAAGCAAAGCGGGGCAAGGGGATAGACAGTGAAGGGGGAGGTGACCGGCAGTGGACAAGGCCTCTGTGGAGGGGACAGCCAAACCTAAGCCTAAGTGAAGTGAAGCCACAAGTCAAATACAGGGGTGAGGGAAGAACATTACAAGCATAAGAACAAGGTCTTGTAACTCTTGACCAAACCAACGGAGCGAAAACACCTGCTGTCTGATTTCCCACATGTGGGCGAGTTGATAAACCCTCCCGTTCTCTTTTCCATCTCTCCTTGCCCCATCTCCCCTGCTCTTTCATTTCTGCTTACAAGAGCCATGGAAACTCCTCTGGTTGCCATTTGGATGGGAGTCCTCTGGGGGTTTTCAGTCATATTCTCTTGCCTGATCCCCCTTCAGACAGGAACTGCAATCCCAGCTCGCCTGGCCCACCCACATCTCTCCTGAGGTTAGGCAGGTACCGATCTCGCCCGCTGTCTGAAAGCAGAGTACCCCTCTGGAACCCTTCATAGTGGACATTAAGCGAAAACACAATTACCATTCATTCATTCATATGGGAGAAAAGTTTAAGTATACCAAGGCCCCCAAAATACCCTACCCAATGACACCAAATAAAACATAAAATCTAAACTCACACTAACACAGAACAAGAGCAGGAAGAATATGACAAGCCCACAGCTGAGGAAAGCAGTCCCCAGGCAAGGAGCCTGGCGGGTTACTACTCTTGCTACTCAGCATGCAGCTGCCTCTCCAACTGCTGCTCCAAGCCAATGCGGAAAGCTTCTTGTCTTTTGTCATAAAAGCAAAAATCCCCTTTGGCTTGCCTTCAGTTGGTGAAAAGAGGTATCAATGTAGAGCTTTCGTAAACACAAAGCAGCATAACACGAAAAGCAAGGACTACCTCCATATGGCAGGTCCTCAGATAACATGCCATGCAGCACTTTTTCCTTGTAACATTGACGAGAGAAAAGAAATCCTGGCCTGTTGAATGAAATAACGTAATGGGAGGACCTAGTTTCATCAAACATAGTTTTGCTTAAAGTTGACTTTCTCAGGAACCTAGCCACGCGTTAGGTGCTTACTGGACAAATTTTGTAAGTCCCTGCTCCTTGGTTCTCCACTAGCTTTGATTCACAGGAAAGCTCACACAAAATTATGTTTCTTTTCCTTCTCCTCATTGGGTCCTTGTTAAACTCTCAATTTACCTAAGAGACCCAATGTGACAAAGAGGAAAGGACATTGTACTGAGGTCCAACAAAACAGGGCTCTTGTCGCAGGGCCTGCCCACCACCCTGACTATATGGTGTTGAGCAAGCTTCTGAATTTCTATGAACTGTGGTTTCTTCATCTGCAAAATGGTTAACGCTATTACTCCCCTTGCAAGAGTGTAAGGATTAAATGAAGTCCTATCAAGAAGTTTCAAGAATCTATTCCTTTCTCTTTTGTATAATTTGAGGGAAAAAGAGATTTCCTTTCCCTTAGTATGCAATTAAAGACCATTCAATGAAATTTAATTTTAGTCTTTTAATTAAAGACCATTTATTTACTAAGAGTAGACCATGCTTGTGGTTCAGGACAAGGCACTGAAAATACTACGATGAATTCCATACTCTGGACCAATTACAAATGTGAAAGCTATGTGATAAGTGCTATGAAAAAAAATATATGAATAAAGAACTACAATGTAAGAATGCAAGCAAGAGCTATTAATTAGTTATATAACCTAAACAGATTATCCACTTACTGGCTCTACTTATCCAGCACCAAATGAAGTTAAAATGCAACTGCTGGCTGCCTACCTGGAGAGTGGCATGGCTTTTTGCCCTTCTATGGGGTAGAACTGAGGTCAGAACATTCATAATTACGTGTGCCCTTCTTACTTCCCATCGTCCAGAAAAACAGGAAGGAGTGGAGGCTCGGGTAAAGAGGGTCATGTGAGATTCCACGCTGTGTCTCAAACACAAACTTAAAAACTCAAAGATTCGGCGTGGTAAAGAAAAGGATAGCCAGGCTAAATTTCTCAAAGTGGGGGAAAATTTATTGCACCCCTGGTGGGATTCACTGACCCAAGGTGGGGGTCAGTGAAGTTGTGCACATTGCCAGGTGGAGGCAGGTTTTTATAGGGTAAGGAGAGGTCAGGTGGGAAACTGGGTTTGCAGGACGGTGGGGGGGTAAAAACTTTGTAGGGTGCATTGCGAAAAGATTTGAAGGGCAGGAAGAGGCTTATTGTCTGAATTTTCTAGGTGGGCTTCCTGGTGGGCTTTTGCATTCCGACCTCCTGCATGACCTTTCAAAAACAGAGAAATCTCTGGTTAACACGATCGATTGAGATGCAAAGCAGAATAAACTGTGCTTGTTTTGCCTAGTGGCATTCATGTGGCTTAAAATGCCCGCTCAAATTGGAAACATGGCCAGCCAAGAACACCAGTCTAGTAGGACAATATACAGGGGATGGTCTCTGATCATGATACCCTCCTTTGGCTCACAGTTTTGCTCAACTGCTCTTTTTTTTTTTGTAATTTCTTCAGAAATGGCCATCGTGGTTAAAATCCAGGATTACTTTATTGCATGGCAAGCTCTCCTTCTCAAACCAGACATCTTCTTTAAGGTTTCCTGGCTATACAGAAAGTATGAAAAGTCTGTGTAAGTAACACAACTTGGGGAAATTTGTTGGTGAGACTGGGTTCATTTTTGGTTTTGTTTTTCATTTGTGTCTTTGTTATTTTTGGTCTCCCCTGCAAGTTTTCTGCTCTCCAGATCTCATGAGGGAGCAGTGGATTAAGTTGCTGATGAAACACTTCTTACAGCAATTTGGCCACATGTGGCCAGACCAAAGAGTAAGAGAAGCCTTTGACTGGGGTTATTTCTCAGCAAAGAGGCCAAGTGGGTTGTCTCAGAGCCCATCCATTTCTCTGAACTTACCATTTCTCTTTCTCCATTTTGCTTCCAAAATGGAAACATGGAATCATTTTATGCTTGTGTTGCTTTTAAATGAATTTCAACACAATTCAACTTGTAGGAATTGATGGTAGTTTGAATTTTTTCATGTTGAAATTAATGAATTTTAACTCAATGTGTATTTTTTTAGTTACATATTTTAAGTCATTGGGGAATCCAAAACTGTCATTAAATGGATTTAAAATAGTCCACTGAAAGACTGAACTAATATCTAATGGCCTGTAGGCTGATCTGTGGGTTTTAGAGTGTTACAACCACTAAAAATGGCCACCTCTAGCCACCAGTGGAATCTAGGGGACAGACAGATTTGGTCTGTATCCTGTCTCTACCATTTAGTAATTAAATCACCTTCAGAAGTTAAAGTAAAATATACCCTACCCCCAAGAGTGGGAATATAAGCTTAAGAGGTTATATATAGAGTGCAATTAGCACAGAGCATGATACATAGTAGGCACTAAATATGTTCGTTTCCCCATTCTTAACTCTCCATCTTTAAAAGTTCCCAAACTTGTCTGAAGACACAACTCTATCCAATTTTTAGGTTTTGAAATTCAATATTGTTTCCAGAAAAGCAACCAACTTGATGTTGCTTTATATATATAGTCTCAAGTGGTTGATGAGTATTAGGTGAATGATTTGGATACTTGGTTCTTTATAGATTTCATTTGTGGATTTGGTTCTTTGAACATTTAATTTTGGAACATTTCTGTGGTATAGTGGTTATCACATTCACCTCAAACATTTAACTTCGTTTCCACCAGATCTTACTGTGTCTTCAATCAATGGCATAAAGGAATCATCTCTTCACTGTGGTCAGATCTGGTGGTGGCCTGTATAGTTCCTGGTCATTAATTTAGCTTCAGTCTTGGCCAACAGACTCATAGAAACTTATTACATGAGATTATAAAACGGTTTCTCTTAGGTTTCTATAGTAATTAATCCAGCAATATTCCCTTTCTACATAACATTTGCCAATGGTCACTGCACTGGTTTATATCTCCTATATTATAGAAAAGTAGAGGTCTAGAGAATTTGTTAAAATATCCACCCCATGCTGTTAATAATATTGACACATTTAAAAGACATTTATGGAATGGATTCAGGGATGTCTACCTTTACCTCTATTTATTTGGTTTCATATTTTTGCCTTTTTATTACCAATATTATAGCGGTGCTGCTTTGTACATTTTTCTGGGTCAATTTTAAGGCCTTTCAGCCACAGAATACCTTAAGTGGTTGTTTGTGACCTAGACTGGTAACCTAGCCACCAGTGTTCTGTTGTAAAATATATTCAGAGTTCCAACAACAAACTCACAGATGCATCCTTTTATTTTTATTTTATTTTATTTTATTTTTTATTTTATTTATACAAGCACTGGGTACAGTCATGGGAGGGTGAGAGAATCCACCAGAGCCAGAGCGGGGAACAGAACAGGCAGACTAACTGAAATACACTGCTCAGGGGAGCAGTGGGGGCGGCAGGAGAGGTCTACGTGCCACATGGGACCCCGCTGGTGGCCGGGGATCAAACCGGCGCTGCATAGGCTGCGGGCAGCTTCACAGCCCAGCGCTCAACCACTGCGCCACCAGGGGAGGCCCCAGATGCATCCTTTTAATACACATTTTTAAGTCAGAGAATTCCTACTACCTGAAAACTGTCATTGAACTCAGTTTTCCCAGATTTTAAGGGCACATACATTTAGATGTATACATTTATGTATGACCCTAATGGGAGGAAACGCAAAGACTCTTCCTTTACTTTTTCTGTGGAACTGGAGTTCCTGTGGAATGTAGAGGTTATGTATGTCAACAGCATCAATAGGCTATATAAGTGTATAGGTGCCCATATCAATAAGAATTTGAAAGATTTATTGTACACTGAAAGTAATGTGGAATACTGTTTCCCAAAGATCGGGAAGCAATACATTTCTACATGAACTCATATATTTAAAGACAAAGGAATTGTCTAAATCCTAAACAGAATTTAGATCTCAAGGTGCCTTTTTGTTGATCTAGTCTGAACTCTTCACTTTAAAAGAGACATAAGACTTAGAGACTTGGGCCTCCCCAGTGGCGCAGCGGTTGAGCGCTGGGCTGTGAAGCTGCCCACATCCTCTGCAGCGCCAGTTCGATCCCCGGCCGCCAGAGAGGGCGCACAGACCTCTCCTGCTGCCCGCTGCTCCCCTCAGCAGTGTATTTCATCAGTATGTCTGTTCTGTTCCCCGCTCTGGCTCTGGTGAATTCTCTCACCTCCCTCGCTTCTGATTGTACCCCAGTGCTTGTATAAATAAATAAATAAATAAATAAATAAATAAATAAATAAATAAATAAAGACTTAGAGACTTAAAGTAGGTTATGTAGAAAGAGAACCATCTGGACTTGACCCTCCAGCCAGAGTCTTCCCTCAGACATACTGTCAAAATGCCTAAGCACATTTTTTTGCAGCCAGCTATTCACTCAACAAATATTTGCTTAATTTTAACAATGTGACAGAAACTACAAGGTACAAAAATAAATAAGAAGACTAATACTCCATCGGTTGAGTTTGCCGTCCAGAACTGAAGTCTCAAATTCCACAGACTTCAGGAGTAGGTAAATGAAAGCTAACTGGGTAGCTATAAGGCAACGGCAAACAGAGGTGGCCATGGCATGACCCCACTGAAGGTTTCTGCTGGTTTTTCTTTTTGAACATAAATACTGTCCTGGTCAATGAAAAATCAGAAACCATGAGTGGATTTAGTATTTAGGTACCAGTTTTTAAACATTAACTAGAAGTTGCATCCTTGATTTTGCTACCAATACCTAGAAACTCAACCTACTCTGACTCCTTAACATGAAGTATGTAATGTACATTTAATTTAAGAATATTTATGAAGATATAAGATATAAATTCACTTACTCATGAGTACTAATGGTTTCAATTTAGGCAGGTCATTTTGTTTAAACAAATGGCAAATGAAGGTGGTGTTCTAGATAGCTTAAGTGAATACAGAAAGATTATGTTCTGACTTCTTTTTTTCCAGCAAGGATTTGAAAGATGTCCTGGAAGTTATGATAGAAGAAAAAAGGTGCAGAATTTCCACAGCAGACAAACTGGAAGACAATATAGATTTTGCCACTGAGCTGATTTTGGCCGAGGTATTGAGCCAGACCAACCATAATTCCCACATATGTGTATGACTGTTTGGTGTGTAAAATTTTCCTATTTCTGCTTTAATTTTCTCTAGTTCTTCTACAACTCCTTTGCCCACTCAGTAGACATTCTGGTAGTACTTTGGACTGAAATTAACCTTCCTACACACTACACTGAAAACATCAGTGTCCAAAGACATAAAATACATCAGTCATTGGTTAAATTGTGCTGCTTTCAGCTACAGATGGTCATGAAAAATGTTCATAGTCAATTACAGAGATTTGACATTTCTATGATTTCCTTTTGTTGAGAGGTTGTTGATCCATGACTGTCACCTCCCATCCCTTTTTGAAACTTTGATTCACTTTGCCAATGGTTCTTCTCTCTTTTAATTACTGAGAAACGTGGCGACCTGACAAAGGAGAATGTGAACCAGTGCATACTGGAAATCCTGATTGCAGCACCAGACACCATGTCTGTCTCTGTGTTCTTCATGCTACTTCTCATTGCAAAGCATCCTAAGGTTGAAGAGGAGATGATGAAGGAAATCAGGACTATTATTGGTAAGCCTTAATTAAATAAATAAAAAGTCTTATGAAGCAATTCCTTTTAAATGTCAACTATGTCCTAAGCATCTAATGTCAAACATTAGAGAACAATAGAACATAACTTTGTCACCCTTTTTTTTTTTTCTTACATCGTTGGCTTTTTTTTTTTTTGGTATGATATTTGATATATCCTGTCACATTTTGATTATGCCAGAGCAGTTGAAAAGAAAATTATGGGTTTTTTTAGGTTATAAAAATAGCACATATTAATTTTAAAAAATGAAATAGAAAGACATTCAAAGTGGAAAAGTGACATCCAATCCCTTCCACTGTAGTAGGCTCGTTCTTATTCTCCAGGGAGAACCACTGGTTTTTGCTGTATATTCTTCAAGCTCTTTTTTGCGGGGGTGAGGGGTGCGCACATAAACACATACACATGGTTGTATTTTATAAATCAACAGCATGGGATCAAATACAATGTTTTGTCTGCATTATCAGACAAAAGATGTGTGGGTCCACACTGGGAAATGGCTGACATTTGTAGCAGTTTCTGGATCTCGAGCAGTTCATCCACGAATGAACTTCCGTTTGATTGCAAAAGGAAGAAGAGAGGCTGAGCGCAAAGGCAGGGGAGTGATCAGTTTCCTTCTCCCAAAATTCATCTTCCCACTGTCCTCTCCTCCTCCTTTGCAGGGGGGCCCCTAGATTCTGCCTCAGCTCTCCCCTCCGCCACACCACCTCTTCCCTGCTTTACCTTTGCTTCAGCATCATTCTGCCCGCTGCTCCTGATGTTACTACCTTTCCAGAAAAACATGCTACTTTTAGAAAAAATCAGAATTGCCCTCTGCAAGAAAACAGAATTCCTTATTTGGAGTACTTTTCACCTGGACAGTGTTTTAAGGAACACATTTCTGACATGTGTTTGGTTGACAATAGTTTGGTTGTGGTAAGGCACCATCTTTTTAAAATCATTTGAATGCTACTTGAAACAGTTAACAATTGGAGAAAATTTCATGGAGGGCAATTGTCTGGGAGGCAAGTGGGAGAGTTGCCTCAACAAGCAAATTCAGTGGAATGAAGAGAGTCACAGAGATGGAGTCTGGGGAGGGTGGTTTATCTTGAGATCATAAGACTTTAAATACAATTTTAATACAACTTCTTTGAAAGATGAAAAGTGTTTGTGCCACAAGACGGCCGCTTGACACTTCAACAGACCTCTGCCAAGTAGAAAAACAGCAGAACCCCTGGCACATGTAGCTGTGACACAGACACACTGTAATTCCTTCCTAGTGAAAGCTTTTGATTAGCTTCTTGGTCATCTTCCCTCTAGCTCCTCACCCCAGACAAACACACCTCATCAGACCCTTGAGTGTATAAAGGGAAGTATGTGAGTTTTCTGACCAGATGAGCCTCTTCCTGGATGGCATATCTGTACAGAGAAGGGTTGCCTCAGGATGTTGGGCACCAAATAGTTCAACTGAGGATGCTGTGAAGCTTTGCCAAATGTGGGAGTAATCTGAGCATCTCTGACTAGTGTCAGGGAAACAGTGGATGTGCTGTCCTGGGGCTGATCTGAGGCACCCATTTTCTTGTAGTGAAAGTAGGGGGTTCTTGTTATTTTACTGCAATAGATTGTTCTTAATTAGATGGAGAAACTATCAGTAACATGTTCTGTGCTGATGACTACATAGGTAACCAGAGGAGAAAATTTCATTGAAACTGGTTAAATGTCCTTTCTCACTTTGACTAGAAAAGGAATGACTTTTTCATAGAATTCAGGGTGAGGGACAAAACTCAAACCCTTCAGAGGCCAGGGAGATAAATGTTGAAAGTGAGTTGAGTAGGTCTATAAGGGACTGCAGAGCAAATGCCCCTCAAAATCTCACTGGCTACTCAACATGCTGTTATGTGGGGATGTGGGTCCAGTATTACCAAGCTTTCATATTTTTCTAGAAGTCCAAGCTTTTCTATGAAATCCCTCAGGTTTAAAGATATTTAGGTTTCAATGTGGCTCAAACAAAATGTATTTGACTCAGGTCGATGATTTATATTAGAATTACAGATATAAAATGTTTTTAACCAAAACAAATTGTTCTGTGAAAGCTCTAGCAGTTGTAATGCCCATCACACATTGAAATTAATATTACCTTCCTTGTCCTTTTTATCTTTCTTCACAGGTGAAAGAGAGATAAGGATTGATGACATACAAAAATTAAAAGTGATGGAAAATTTCATTTACGAGAGCATGCGCTACCAGCCAGTTGTAGATGTGGTCATGCGCAAAGCCTTAGAAGATGATGTCATCGATGGCTACCCAGTGAAAAAGGGGACTAACATCATCCTGAATATTGGAAGAATGCATAGACTCGAGTTTTTCCCCAGGCCCAATGAATTTACTCTTGAAAACTTTGAAAAGAATGTAAGAACACTTTTTTAAAACAGAGTGTGCCACTTTTGAAAATGTGAACCGTTGGACATCATTCTGGTTCTGTGTTTCCACTATGCACATCCCATTCTATTTACTCGCTCCCTTCTGCTCCCTTACACCAGGCACACACACCTCGCCTAGCTTGCAATGAGACTTCTATATTCGTCCTCAAGTGAAGGATGCTGGATCTCCAGCACTGGGAAGTGTCTCTGGTGGCCACACAATGGATTAAAATGTGCAACAGCCAGGCCCTCAATTTAACTAAAACAAACAAATTTTGTTTAACCCACCACCTTTCTTTTCCATTTAAACTTACCGCTTTGTCATTTTGACGAATTTTATCAAAATGATAAATTTTGCTGCAGGATCATCTACACAAAGGAAGTCCACTTTTGCTTTAAGTGGAAATCCTATGAGATAAAAGATTTGTCTTCTGCCATTCTGTCTTTCACTGAATGACCCACGAGCACTACATTCCATTCTAAACAGGGCTCAGTAATTAAAGAGCTTCAACTCTTTCTATCATTGAAATATACTGGAGATTCTACTCCTATTATGTCAAATTTTAGGCAATGATGGTTCTTAACCTGAATTATCCAAATAATAGTTTCCTCGGTGCCCTTAACTTCACATTTGTATAGTCTATAGTGGAGAAACGTGATCGTAATTAATCCAGTCCTCTATTCATTCTGTTTCTATATGAGCAACTCTTGCCATGCCAGCAATTCATCCACAAAAACTTAAGCATCACTATGTCCTCAGCACTATGTAAGTCCAAAAAAAGGACAAGACAGACAGATGTGGTGCCAGTTAATTTTTTGCATAGCTAAGAATATTTTGGTTCTTTGGCACCAAGAGGCCAAGAATCTGCATCTTTGCCTAAATTTATCCTCTGTCATCAAATTATGTACTACCGTACAAACACAAGCTCTGCCTAGATGAAACTGCAGAATAGTAGCAGAGTGGTGTCCATCCTCCAGAGCTACTTGAGCGTTTTATGAAAAGCAAAACTGGGGACCATCCAAGTCTGGGAGTGGAGCACAAAGGGTCCATCAAACTGACTGGAGCAAAGGTTAACCTGAGGGACAGTTACTCACCTCAGTGCTGGGGCAGTATGGCTGAGACCCGGGAACAGAGCGTTCGGACTGACCAGTGTTTTCAGGGTGAACTCAGCAGAGAGGTGTATGACTCTAGCCTTTACTGCTTTGGCTAACTGTCTGATCATTTTCACAGGTTCCTTTCAGGTATTATCAGCCATTTGGTTTTGGGCCCCGTGGCTGTGCAGGAAAGTACATCGCCATGGTGATGATGAAAACCATACTGGTTACTTTTTTGAAACGATTCCACGTGAAGGCATTGCAAGGAATGTGTGTTGAAAACATTGACAAAAAAAATGACTTGTCCCTCCACCCTGATGAGACCAGAGGTATCATAGAAATGGCTTTTGTCCCGCGAAATTCAGACTAGTGCCTCCAACACGAAAGAAGGTTGGTCACAGTGGACTAGGGTGGAGGACTGTGGGTGCCTTGGTGAGGGTGTGGGGTGGTGACAGGCATCTGAAGAGGTGTGAACCTAGACCTGTGAATCACATACAGTGTTGTTAATCAATGTTACCTCAATTCAAAAAATTAAAAGGTACTAATAAATAAATACATAAACAGCCACTGTAGATAGAGGATTTCCCTAATACCTCCCAGAAAACTTCCGGGATGAATTTTGATTGCTCAGTTTGGTTTTCATGTCCACGTCGTAAATGATGGTGGTGGCCAATGGTATAGGCAGCATGACTTGTTGGCTCTAGACCATGCACCTACTGATGTGGCTGTGGTCACAAGTCAGTGTTGGTCCCATCCTAACTATGGCAGGGCGGGAGGAGAGGGGGTGAAGCTCACAGTCTAGAGGCATAGGTTCAGTTCTCGGGAAGTTGGGATGGGAAATTGATCCAAGTGGGCATTCAGCCGTTAGTGAACCTAAACCACTAGAGCCATTGTATTTGCACCTGCTATTCCGCTTCACACAGGTCTCTGAACCAGCAGTCCCTTCAATAAAAGTTTGAAATGAAAACCACACCCAAAAAGGTTGATCAGTACCTACTGGTGCATTTCTCCTAAGCAATTCTCCTGGACACCATTCACCTTTGCCAGACAGCCTCATCCTCACAGCGGACATTTGGTGCCTATGGTATTTTGCAGGCATCCTTCCTTACGGGCTGACAGCAAGCCAGGAGACAGTAGCCATCTGATCTTGTCCAAACCCGAGAACCAGACTGCAAGAGAAAACACCAAGGCCAAGAATGTGTGGTCACTGAAGAAACTGCAGCCCTAAATGCCCAATCTCACAAAATGTGCTATGGAAATGATAGGCCACCAGCAAAACTTATATCTGGCTCCCCTGGGCTGCCCACAGAAACCAATAGAAGAAAAGGCTCTGCCCAGAGAATATTTTAATGTCTGAGGCAGAAGCACAGTAGATAGAAAGGCCAGGCTGATGTCTGGGTACCTGGGGCCAAATGCACCTGCTAGTATGAAAAAAAGCTGCTTTAACTTGGTTTTCAGTGGTTTGGGACTAGAATGTTCATAGTCTTTGGAGGAATGCCTACACATTCAGCACTTGATGCTCCCTATGAATTACAATCAATTAACTCTTGTTTATCCACATGTGACTTGTCTGTCACAAAAATTAAATGGGAAACTATCCTTTCCCAGTTTCTTAATTCATGCAATGCAGAAACTTGCTATAGATTCAGATGATACAGATAATTTAGTAATAGCCCAACAAAATATAATTAGAACCATGTATCTGCTGCAGAGGAAAATCATTACACAATGCATTTCAAGTTCAAATAAAAATTCTTTTTATCATGTGTGCATTGTTGTTCAGCTCCATCAGTGCAATGATCTGGGGGTGGGGAAGTCCTCCAACTCCATATCTAATTCTACAGCCCTGTGGGTTTAAAGCTCTAAGGAAGGCCCCCCATTCCATTAACCTTCTCACTCAATACTTTCTTTCTTTCCGAAACCCCAAAAGTGGAGGGCAATAGGTCAGTGGAGGATGTGGTCAGGATAGAACCCATAACCATATTTTATCCTACCTCAGATTTAACAGTCACCTCATTTATGGTATCACTAAATACAGTCATGCACACCTTGGAATTAGTTTTCTAGAGGGTATCATTTAGATGAATTCACTTTCCCAATATCAATTTACTTGTGTAATCTTAGCCAATATGACTATATCTACCTGGAGACCATTTCAAAACTGAAAGATTTAACTGGTACAACTACATGTTTGCCATTGACTCAGCCACCATCACAACATTTGCATAGTCTCTTCATCCTTTTGTTGGGCAACAGGGCAACAGCTGAGTATAAAATGAAATGTAAGCTCCTTGAGAGCAGGAGCTCTTGCCTTTCTTTGGTAATTTATCCCCAACACCCACTCAGATTCTCCATTTTGACTGTCAGCAACAGTCCTGAATAGACACTCTTGCTCACAAGACACTGAAATGACCCCAGAAGCCAATGAAAGTAAAAGGCAGGTATTCCAAGAATTCAAGGATGGACATGAGTGAAAAAGGAAGTATTTGACCTTGGAATTATTTGGATCATCCACATAACCTAAACATACATGAAAACATGTCTGTGTGCCTGGAAATGTCCGCCTGGTAGGGATTAGACAATCATCTGAATAATTTGGATCTCTGAAAGCAAGTCCAAAATTTTAGATTTAAAGAGTAGATCCAAGTTAATCCACTTGGCAATTACTAATACACAGTTTACTTTGCTCTGACTGGAGGTGCAGAAAGGAAAACAGACTTTGAATCAGTGTACTTTATCCAATTCCCTTGGAACAGCCACTGTATTTTATGTGAATATGTGTGCCAAGGCCCATGTCTAGACAGTCAAAACGAAATGGGAAGGTGATGTAGTTGTATGTAGGTAACACAGAAACTATGCCAGGGGAAAACCGGCAATGGTGGGGGGGTGGGGGGGAGGCAGGGGGGTGGGGGGAGGCAGGAAGAGCATGAGAAAAGGGGAGTACTGGCTTGGATGATCTGAGAAAACTTCCCCAGAATCTAATTATTTGGGTAACTGTGCAACTTTGTACTCTGCTTAGATTGTACCGACAAACTTCATGTGTTTGTACAGACCTAGTCTAAAGAATTTGGAATATGTAAGATAATGGAAAACAAATATTGGTCTCTGCCCCTGGCTTCTGAAGCCCTTGTAATTTCCTGGGTGATAGAGGTATCTTTTGTTCTAATGAGGAAACTACGGCTGGGCGTCTGGCTGGCTCCTGGATGGGGGAATGGTCACCAGAAAGCAATCCATGATTACAGACCTGCAATTTTAAGCCTCCCTTCCATTCCCATGAGAAGGTAGAAGGGTTAGAAATGCCTCCATGATTGGGCATCCATAAAAATCCCAATAGTAAGGGTTCTAGGAGTTTCCAGGTTAGTGAACACCTCCACACCAGGAGATGACACACCCCAACTCCTCAAGGACAGAAGCTCCAGCATTGAGAACCCCTCCCAGACCTCACCCTCTGTGTCACTTCGTCTGACTATTTATCTGTATCCTTTATCATATTCTTTAATAAACTGGTAAATGTAAATAAGCGTTTCTCTGAATCCTATGAACTGCTCAAGCAAATTGACTGCAGCTGAGGAGGGTACCCAAAAAGCTCGGTTTTGTTGACATGTCAGAGGTTGTGGGTAACCTGGGGACCAGCTACTCACGCTTGGCATGTGAAGCGGGGTGGGGACAGTTTTGTGGGCCTGAGTGCTAATCCTGTGGGATCCGATGCCACCTATAGGTAGGTAGTGTCAGAAATGAGTTGAATTGTAGGATACCCAGCTGGTGTTACAATTACTCGTGGAGGGGAAACGCCTTCTTATGTTTGGCCTCCAGGAGTGTCAGAAATAAAACGTCCAGTGTGACAGTAAAGGAGAAGGACAGGGAAAAAACAGGGCTTTTCCTTTATAGAACAGCATTAACTTTTCAATAGATTGATGAACATGTATCTGAAAATCCTGCTTCTATATTCAAAATTCATCAGAATTTTGCCTCATTGTTAAATACTTAGTTGTCAGTCTTGAATGTGCTGTGGCTTCTGCTTTCACTGCTCCCAAAGATGGGCTCTGTAAATTATCAGGGAAAAGCACGCATATATGGGCTCTGTCACTGCCAGCTTGTGAGGACAACTATACTCTCCTATCCTCGGGGGTGCCCGACATTCCTCTCTGCCTTCACCGACAGCCCACTTTTCCCTCTTCCAAGTGGAAAAGAATCACATTGAGAAAGTCCTGGATATTGCTAAACGCCAGTTGGAAGCTTTCATTTCTTATTTTCTACGCAGCACCTTTCTCTGTGCTAATATTCCAGACAAGTGTGTGGCTCTGGCCCACTGGACAGAATGCTAGCTGGACCCTCCTATCTCCTGTATCAGTTCAACTCTGGGACTGGATCTCTCAGACATACTTGCAGAAACATATGCTAAATTAAACTTTGTCAAAGTAATTAGCTGACTGGAATTTGCAAAATTCCGGTTGGACTTGGCTCAAGAAGCTAAGTCTGGGCTGAATCCTCTAGGGCTCAACCCAGACAGGGCTTACCCAAGTGAACTCCTTTGTGCCCTTCCTGCAGCCTCTGGCAGGTGCTGGTCTAAGGCATCAAGGGCCATACCCTGTTTCCACCAGGTCAGCAAGACGCACAGGGGCCCTCAGACAAGCCCAACCTGTTAGGTATACCTCCCCCTTTCTTCTCTCAAGAAAGCATTTCAAAGTACAAAACAAGAATCATTCTAAGAATTACTGTAAATATATTTAATTTACTTGAACCATAATCAAAAGTCAATGTTTCACAAACGACAGTATTTTGATTAGTAAAAAAAAAAAAATTTGCAACGAAGGTCTTAAGTTAATGAGACATGTGGCCCAGGTGATTTTTAAAGTTCCTCTCAGTTCTGCGAGTCTATAAGTAAAGGAGGCAGTGAAGCCTTGAATCCGGGCTTAGCCTTACTTAAGTATATACTTTGGGAACCTGTGTAATATTCCATACCTCAGTCCAACAAAGATAATAATTACCGCACAAGGTTGCTGTGAGGATTGCAAGGGATAATTTATGTGGGGCTTTTAGCATGGCATAGGCAACTTCTCAATAAGCTCTGAGCAATAAGCTTTGAGCATGCTGTGGCTGCGCAGTAGCTAGGCTGACTCATGTCACCCTCAAGCCTATTTTCACCCAGTAGAGGGCCAGATGTGCCGGATGCTTCCACAACCCTGATCTCATTTTAAGCATCATGAAACGCTCACCTTAGAATGATTGCCCTAGGAAGCCCCCTCTGCACATCCCGCCGGTATATCAATGAGAAGACAGAGGTCCACGGAGTTTGGGGGACTTCCCATCAAGCAATCAGCCAGCAAAGGAGAAGGCTGGGGTCTAGTCGGCCTCTCCTTCCTGCCATCTCTGCAGCAGGACTCACGGCTGCAAGGCTAGGAGGTCAGGCTGGGTCTCCTAGTTCCCGCTGTGTGACGCCAGGTCACCCCCTTTCAGAGCGTGTTCATTCCCTACCTCAGTACCCAAGGAAATTGGGGCAGGGCATATCTCTCAGTTTCTTCATCCATAAAACCTGTAGGATTCTACCTGCCTTAACTACCCCTAGTACGTACAGACGATCTTTCTCAAAAGATAGTGTAAGAGAGAGTCCTGTAAAAATTCACCCGCTCTAAGGTGGTATTTAATGTGTCGATTCCATCAGCTGCCTCAACAGGAAATTTTAAGTTTCCAATAGGCCATTATCTAACCACAAGGAATATTTCTAGTTTGGCACAATTTCAATTCATTTCAGATGTGGTACATTAAATAAAAAGTGCTAAGAAAAAGTTATTATTTTCTATAATCACATAGTGGATAACCCACACTTATGATGGCCATAAAATTGCCTCCATTTTGGCTGATTGTGATGGGCAGCTAATAGGCATTTCTTCATTTGGCAAGGATGCCAGATATGAATGAAGTATTCAGTCCCGCATATAGTTATTTTCAAGTGATCAGGTGTTTGGCATGGAGGAGATACAGCCAGACAATGAGAACATAAGCTTCGTCATCGAGCCCAGTGCAGCGCGGATGGATGAGTAGCGGACAACACATCACCCATCTGCCTCTTTCCCATTCCAGTTTCTGAGGAAAGTGATGATTCTTTTAGATCAAGAAAACAATAATAACTGTAGTTACTTTCTTATTGAGCCCTTCACGTAGCCATTTCATTTGCCTCTGCCAACACCACCACCAGGGCAGTATTCTCCTCATGGGAGAGACAAATTCCCCCAGCCACCTATCACTCGCATTCCCTTGCTACCTGTTGGCCGAGTTTCCCTCTCCTACCCACACATGCCCCAAAACACACGGTCAGTGTCTCAGGTTCATCCATCAAAACCTGTTGTCAGGGCCTCCCTGGTGGCGTAGCGGTTGAGCGCTGGGTTGCGAAGCTGCCCACAGCCTCTGCAGCCCCGGTTCGATCCCCGGCTGCTCCCCGGCCACTGGAAGAGGGTCCCACATGGCGCAAAGACCTCTCCTGCCACCCGCTTCGGTCCTTCTGCCTGCTCTGCTCCCCTCTCTGGCTCTGGTGAATTCTCTCACCCTCCCGCGCTTCTGACTGTACCCAGTGCTTGTATAAATAATAAATAAATAAATCTTTAAAAAAAAAAAAAAAAAAAAAAAAAAACCTGTTGTCATAGTTTTTTAATCTGCCAACTTATCTACTCAAGTTATAAAGCGTAACTGAGACTCAAAATGTTATCCCCCCTTCCAACACAGATTTTTGCTTTTTTTTTTTCCCCCAGGAAACTGTACAAAAGAATTACAGGCATCAGCAAGCTGGGCTTGTGGGAGGGGGATGAGGGGGGTGGGCAGGAAGATGGTGGTGCCTTCCAATACCCCTGAAGTGATGATATAACCTACTTCAGCATCTCATGAAACAGGTTCTACCTATGAACAGTGTAAGGTTTCTCAAATCAGAACATCTAGAGGAGTCAGGGAGGTAATCAAATGATCTGGCAGGCTGGAAACAGAGTTCATGGAGCCGGGGTGGGGAGGAGAGTCCCTGGACATAAAGGCATTTGAGTTCAATACTCTTAACACACAGCGCCTACCAAGCCATAGTCATCCTTAAGCTGGATTGGGTCTGGGGTTTAAAGTCTTCAGTCCCTTTCACATCCATCATTCCATTTCTAGCCCCTGCCCTACCCTCTTGAGGAAGGCAGAGAATACTTCATTTCACTGACAAAGAAACTGAAGTACAGGGAGGTCAAGTGCTTTGTCCAATGCCACACAGTTAGGTGCCCGGTCTAGGATTTCCCTCCAGGGATCCCAGTTCCAAGTCCAATAGCTGTTTGGTTTCACCCAGCCTAACTTCCCTTCATAGCTGTGCATATTCTGAAGATTATTTTGGTGTCCTCTCACTGATGTGAACCTTAGCAGACTCCTCTGCAAATATGGATTACACCAGAGGAGCTCTATGGTCATTTCTGATGCTTTCATTCTGTTACTGTTTTGCTTCATAAACATAACACCATTTCTCCCATTCGACCACAGCCCTAATAACAAACTGACTGTATGAAGCAACCCTACTTTTAGAGCAGATGTGCAACTTGGTCGTGAATGAACAATGTGGGCATCCATTGCACATCAACTGGCAGACTGCAAGACCTAAAACACTAACATGTCTGTGTGTAGCCCTAACTTACTGTGGAGGGCCATGGCGATATTCATGAAACACATTTCACCCACAGATAATCACTTTATGCCCTGCTTGAACTTGCAAGCAATCCACTGGATTTGCAGAAGCAAATGACCTTCTTTAGAGTGACCTTCATGTCTTATGCAAAACAACTGGATCATTAAGAACTCAATAGCACCTTCTTTCCCTGCTGAAAGTAACATTTTCCTTGACTAACAAGACTTTCCCCAACTTCCATATTACCTTCCAAAATGAAGCTCACTGCTTTTACCACTCAAATAGCTCTAGAAACCACCAAGATCAAGCAAAGAGAAATGAACTCCTTTTGGAGAAATTCCTTCCTGTGATAACACAGGAGTGGCTGACATTTCTTTGAGTGGGATCCGGGAAGCAAGTGTAAAGAGGAAAGAACTGTTGTAATCATTAAGGTGCAACAACCAATAGCTACCCAAGGGCTTACCACAAGTTATCTCATTTACACCTCCCAAAATGCATGCAAGGTAGAGATTATGCTGCATTTCACAGGTGTTAAATCTTTGTTTCAAAATAACTTTTAAATACTCACTTAGCTGGAAAATTGAACCCCCTGGCTTATCCCAAAGTCTATGATCTTTCCTGTTTGTTCCCTAAAAGTGGGATTTGATCCTTGGTAAAATAATAAATGGCTGCAAATTTTAATTGGCATAGGTATTACATGGAGGGGGAGGAGAATAGTGGTGGCCAAAAATCAGGTATTTAAAAGTAGTGATAAATGTTTGCTCCTCTCTTAGCTCTGATCAGTCATGCCCGTATGGGAATAAAGTCAAAAACAATGACTAAGAACTCAGGTCTGTCTCTCCAAACACCAGCCAAGGTTGGGTAAAACAAGCTATATTGATTGGCTATATTAAGGAATCAGAATAAGTGGATCAATGTTTTCCCTAGCCACTTATGTTTTATTCATCTGCAGCTGACACACAACATGAACACAATGCCTTTGTGGTGGATGAGTGAGGGAAGAATCTTCAGTTCAATAAGAGAAGCAGGTTTTATTAGATTTATCACATGGCATCACATGTACATGCTAACATGTAGTCTTTGAAGTGTCAAAATGTCATTGTACCAGCCTTAGACAGTGAACGGTCGTGCTACACATTTAAACAATAAAACACAGTCAAACAGGGAGAGTTAGCTACCACTGGACCAGGGGTGCTGGGGAGTGTTGCCCATCAGGGCTGAGGCTACCAGAAGTGGTAAATAAAGCAGGCAAGGGGCACAATGGACTATGGTGGAAGAATATGGGTACCTTGGTGGTAGATGAGGTGTGGTGACATACATCTGAGGAAGTGAGAACCCTAAATCATACACAGAGTTGTAAACCAATGTTACCTTAATATCACACACACATACACACACACACACACACACACACACACACACACAGAGCTTACAGCTCAGTCCACCCCATCTTCAGTCTGGCCAGTGTAGAAGCTAAGGCCTAGGGAAGTTGGATGGCTTGCCCATGCATAAACAGAGAGATGATAGGGAAGGAGTGTAGAGGGATGCTGGCTCCTTGTTCACTGTTGTTCCTACTACAAAGAAAGCTTGAGCAATCGTGAACGCAGAAGACTCAACTTGTCATTCTTTGGTTGAAACAAATATGATAATGCAGGAAATTTTTACAAACTATCCATATATCACTAAACAATTATAACTTAGGACTGTCATTACTTATGTTTACCCTGACCTTGAACTTCAGCTGTCCCTTGCCCTGTCCCCTTGGTACAGTTTGCCTCCTTGGCTAACTCATTTGTGTCGTAGTCTACATGACCAGAGAGGGAACATTTCTGAGACAAGTGGTGGGTCCAGGCCCTTAATGAACAGGATCATCTCAACCTTTTTGAGGTCCAGTGTAGACTTAGTTCATACATTTTCTTCTTGACAACCTACTAGGGTATTTTCAGCTTTCTGGCTCACTATCAGTGCTTTCAACTGGAGCATGTCCTGCCTGGCACTCTCTGCAGCCTTTATGAGCATATGCCCTACAAGACCATTGCATTAGAAGCATTTAACACAGTAGATTAAGAAACTGCTCTTAGAAGAACTAAAAAGACATTTCTCCAAAAAGAAATGCAAGTGGTCAACAGGTATATGAAAAAATGTTAAACGTTACTAGTTATTAGGGAAATGCAAATCAAAACCACAATGAGATACCACCTCACTCCAGTAAGAATAGCCCACATTAAAAAACAACAACAACAACAACGAAAAAAAAAAACACAACCAGAAACAAATGCTGGCAAGGATGTAGAGATATAGGAACCCTCTTACACTGTTGGTGGAATGCAAACTGGTCCAGTCACTATGGAAAGCTGCGTGGGGATTCCTCAAATTACTAAAAATGGAGCTACTATATGACCTAGCAATTCCACTCCTAGGAATATGCCCAAAGGACACAAAAAAACACTGATTTGAAAGGAAACCTGCACTCATATGTTTACTGCAGCACTATTTACAAAGGTCAACATATGGAAACAACTCAAATGCCCCAAAAGAGACGAATGAATCAAAAAGTTGTGGTATTTTTATACAATGGAATCTTACTCAGCAATCAAAAAAAGGCAAACTCATGCCATTTGCAGCAACATGGATGGAGCTGAAAGGGATTATGCTAGCCAAAATAAGTCAGAAGGAAAAAGATAAATACCGGATGGTTTCTCTTGTATGTGGAATATAGAGAAACCAAACAAAAGGTCAAAACTGGCAAGGTGACCACAAAACTAATGCACACAGCAAAGGAGGTGGCAGGAGGGGCTGCAAAACAGCGGAGGGATGAACGCAGGGAACATGGTGATGGTTCACAGGTGATATGGCAGTGGAAGGACTGTGGGGACCATAACAATGTAAGAAAAAAATTAAATTAATAAAAAATTCAAAAAAAATAAACTGCTCTTGGGGCCTCCCTGCTGGCACAAGGGGTTAAGCACCGCACTATGAAGCAATCCACAGCCTCTGCAGCACGAGTTCGATCCCCGGCCGGCCAGGGAGCAACCCACACAGTGCATCAGACCTCTCCTGTTGCACCCGCTACTCCCCTCAGCAGTGTATTTCAGTCAGTCTGTCTGTTCTGTTCCCCACTCTCTGTCTGAAAATTCTCTCACCCCCGAGCATCTCTCATCCCCAGCTCTTGTATGTATAAATAAATAAATCTTAAAAAAAAAAAAAGAAACAGCCTGCTTTTTGCTCCTCTCAGGAAGATGTACCCTCAATGCTAATAGTTTCTCAAAGCTTCTGGTCACTTATGATACAAATGCAGATCATTCAAAAATCACAATTACAGCAATCAAAGAAATTTCTCGCTTAATCACAGGAAACTAAACAAAACAAAGGTTAATCAACTCACCCACTTCACAAGACCTTGCAATTATATATCATGGGAAAAAAAGAGACTTAAGTTCATTAGCATGAAATAATTGCATCTTTTCTTGTTAGAAATAAGTCTGATCTCAAGGTTTCAGGAAACCTTGAGTACAATTTTTCTTTTCTCAGAGATCCATGGAATGTTATTGCTGGAGCAGATGCAACCCACTATCTACAAACCCTGCAGGCTTAGAGGTTAAGTACTTTGCCTGAGGCCTGAGACAGCAAAACAAGGACAAAACTCAGTCTCAGCACACTTACTAAATTCTCATTTTCCCCTCAAACTGTCCATTTGTTAAAATTTACTGTCTCTATGGTAGTTATTAAGATTGATTTTATCTCCAGAGAATGCAGAAGTAAAAATATGCAAGCTGTTTGGGGTTTGTGATGCTATACCACACATACAGAGTATCAGCATTTATAAATTTTAGAGCAATGTATGACACCTTCACCTCATTTGAGCACATGATCAGAGGACTTATGTCACTGAAGAAAGCAGAAATTGGTCTGGGTGACTCTGTTTCATTTTCCAGTATTTTATTCTTTTGTATATTTTCAAAGTATCAGTCCATGATGGAGTGAAATTAAGAAAAATGATTGGTCACCCCAGACCCTATGTGTGTGAACTCCAAAGTAAATAACAAAAATTCTCTGGAAACTGGTATCCCCAGATAACACCAGGGTTGAACATGAGGTCATGTAAATATAATAGCAATAGCCTTATCCAGCTGGCTTTAACTTCTTGAAGAAGCACTTGCAAGAAACTGGGAGAAGGCCTTGCTATCCTCATATTTGCCAAGAGAGGGCAGACATGGAAAAGGTTTGTGAGTTTTAAAGTCTGGCCGTTCCCAGCAGAGGGCAGCCTGCAGGGTTCCCGGAATGGGCTCTCACTCAACTGGGGCCCAGCCGGGGACCAGCAGTAAAAGTCCGTCTGGTTGGTTTTACGGTCTAATAAAATGAAAATACTTATAAATGCCCATTTACTCTCTGCTTCATTCCACTAAGGATAGTGGAATAGTTAAACTGGCTGACTCCAGGTTGGCACTTAGGTTAAAATCATCACCTGGACATAGAGGAGCTGTGAGCTTGGGGCTCTAATGCTTAAAAAACTCTTATATTTGAATATGCGGACACTTGAATATGAGGGAACCAGAGTGGGCACCTATGGGGTTTGTTGAATAGCACAAATTAGAAATTGCCTGCCAGATGTTAAGTACATTCAGTGTGTATTAGCCAGCAGCTAATAATAATTTTACTTTATTAATTTAACCCAGTATTTACTGAGCACCTACTATGCGTAACAGCCCAAACCAGGTATTAGATGGTAGAATAGTGAGTAACAAAAGCCATGAAAAACATCACAATCACCGCCTTTTATCTACTTTTATCTTTCATCTATCATCTTAACAGCAGTAACCCTATCTCTTTGATTTATTTTCCTTGTTAGGAGGAAGCTAAGCACTGAACCTGAAGGCCAGGTTTGGATGCTGTTCTTTTCCTTATGGCCAGCAGATTTGCATTATTCTTTTTGATTGATTCTCATATTCTATTTACATTCCTATTTTACTACGTGACCCTATAAACCTTTGAGCTGACCTACTTTGTTTAGGGGTGAGGGCTTGCTGCCTCGCTGACAGGAAGCACTTTGAGAAAAGGAGGCTAGCAGCCTGAATAAAGTATTTTTACAGGTAAGGAAGTGACAAATGGGGCCAGAGGGGAAGAGATTAACAGAGCTGCAAAATCAAAACACCTCTGAGAAACACAGGACAGTAATTCGGCCGAAGAAAGAGAAAAGCAGGTGAATATGAAGACAGTGCCGGGAGTCACCACCCGGGATGGGCAGAGAAAGGGAGGGCAGGCGGGGGAGGTGTGTACTGAAAAGCACAAGCTAGGAGAGCAATTGCTTTACCTCCTTTCAGGAAGGGACCCAGCTAGCAACACATTCCCCATCAAGAGAAAAAGAGCAAGAGGCAGAAATCACTGCCTGGGGAGTAGCAAACAGTCAAGCGCCCAAAGGGGACAGGTCCTGGGGTCAGCTGGTGGCACAGCCCATCTCCACTTTCCCCACAATTGTGAGACTTAAAAGTCAGTCTTAGGTCACTGATGCTCAGTCTTAGGTCACTCCCTACTCCCCCATCCCCACTCTGATGAACCAGGGGGCACATAGGAACCAGTCACCACACATGTTAAAGATGAAGTGAGGCTGCCCTCGGCCTTGTTCAGCACAAGGTGAAAAGGCCTACAGATGGGTTGGCATTCTTGATTTGAACTGTCAGGAGTGTCCACCCATCTGTCTTTTGAAAGAAAAAGAAAAATTGCTGATTGCGGCAAAGGAGAAGCTGGCTAACTGAGAAGAAAATGTCTTGGTTAATGAAATAGAATTGAGAGACCAGAAATAAATCCACAAATATATGTACAGTTAACCTATGACAAAGGAGCCAAAAGCATACACTGGACCAAGAATAGTCTCTTCAATAAATGGTTTTGGGAAAACTAGTCAGCGGCATGCAAAAGAATGAAACTAGACCACGATCTCACACCGTACACAATAATCAATTCAAAATGGGTAAATGACTTGGAAGTAATACCTGAAACCATAAAATACATAGAAAGAAAGAAAGGCAAAAACATTTCATGACATAAGTTCTAGTGATGGCTTCAGGGACTCAACACCAACAACAAGGACAACAAAAGAAAACATAAACAGCTGGTACTACATCCAACTAAAAAGCTTCTGTACAGCAAAAGAAAGCATAACTCAAAAAAAAAAAAATACACCCTACTGAATGGGAGAAAATATATTCACACCATACAGCAGACAAAGATATACAAAGAAATCATAAAATGCTGCCAAAATAACAAACAACCCAATCAAAATATGAGCAAAAGGACTTAACAGACACTTATCCAAAGAAGACATACAGATGGCGCATGAAAAAAAGTGCATCATCACTTCTCATCAGGGAAATTCAAGTCAAAACCACAATAAGAGACTACCTCACACCTGTGAGAAGGGCCCATATTAAAAAAATGAGAAACAAGTGCTAAAGAAGATGTAGAGAAAAAGGAAGCCTCCTACACTGCTGGTGGGAATGTAGACTGGTTCAGCTCCTATGGAAAGCTGTGTGGAGCTTCCTCAAAAGACTAAAAATGAATCTTCCATATGACCCAGCAATTCTACTCCTAAGAATATACCCAAGGAACACAAAAATACTAATTCAAAAGAAAACCTGCATTTCTATGTTTATTGCAGAACTTTTAATAATAGCTAAGATATGGATACAATCTAAGTGCCCCAAATATGCTCTGGTTTCTCTTCAGATCGCATAAATCTTTCGCCTTTTACTAAGTGCCCCAAAACAGATGACTGGATCAAAAAGATGTGGTATATATGCACAATGGAATACTACTCAGCAATCAAAAAGATAATCTCATGATATTTGCAGCAACATGGACGGAAGAGATTATGCTCAGTGAAATAAGCCAGAAGGCAAAAGATAAATATCAGATGGTGTCGTTTATATGTGGAATACAGAGAAACCAAACAAAAACAAACTTTAAAACCAACCCTTGAAAACTGACCATAGATTTGAGGCAGGAGGAGTGGGTGGGGAGCAGGGGCGCTCAAGTGGCTGAGTTGGAGACTACAGGTGCTTGAGTGGTGGAAGAGCTACGCTGGCCATACCTGATGGGAGAAATCCTCCATTGTCAAGGTATTAACAAAGATGTAAAACAATGTTATGTTATTAATTAAAAAAAAACACGCATAAAGGAAGGAGAGAGGGAGAGAGGGAGGAAGGAAATCATGCTTTTATTTTCACTTTCTCCTCTAACACACAGGAAGGAGACACATTCAGATTTGTGACCTGGGGTTTCCTAAGGAAGGTCCACTCTTTGCTCCACTGAAAGCTGCTACCAGGAGGTCAGGTGACCCTCACAGGCAGGCATGAGGCCAAGGCCCCAAGTTTGGCCTTGTGTTCTGTTTCCTGGTGAAGGTTGGTGAGGACAGCAGAAGGCAGGCTGGACCTTGGAAGGAACTCTAGCCAGCCTGAAAACAAGTAATGGTGAACGGGAGGGAGTCTAGCAGAGGCAAGGCTGCAGGCACTGCCTTAGGCTGCCTAGTGGTTCAGGGGGGCTGCAGAACAACCATCACCACTGCCACCCAATCTAACAGGAGGCATATATATACTAGATCTTAAAAAGTTGGGGTTTAAGGATTTTTTTTCTATTTCCTAGTTCTGTGGCCTTGACAAGTTCTTCAAACTCCCCAGGTTTTCATTTTTTCCTCTTCAAAATGTGGGTAATACCATAGTGCTTATCTCTCTGGTGGAAGGAGAGATAGGTAAAGTAGTTGATATATGTCAAATTCTTAGCACCATTTCTGTTGTTAGCATGCGATAAATGACAGCTATTTGCAATGTTATTGTCAGTGCGAGATCCAGCAACTCCTGGTGGAAGACGCAATGAGGAAATGCAGGTGGATCTAGGCTTTTGACCACTATTTATCACTATTTTTTTCCTTGACATAAGAGTCATTATATTGAAATATAACCCTATCTAAGTCAAGTTCTCATTAATTTCTCAAAACAAGGAGTAACTACCTTACAATTTGAACAAAGGTGAATAAAGGTTTTATTTTAAGAGAAAAAGTAGTTAGGGGTGGGAATAATAATGACTGGCATTTATTGAGCACTTGCTATCTGGCAGGCCTAGTTCCTGTGGATTAGCACTTTCACTCTTCATGACAAACTCCAGAGGTGGGGAGTGCTCGCTCCCTTTTTCAGCTGGGAAGTGAAATGGGGCTGGGATTTAAACCTGGGCCAAGATAATTAACCCCACTCTGTACAGAGCAGCCAAGGAGGTTGTGATCCTAGATCCTCAGGTGTGAGGGTGTATCTAGAACCATGAGGCTGAGGTGCAGCAGGACCTCCAGGTGGCACTGTCCAACAGAAGCTAAGACCTAGGACCTATGCAAGGGAGTGGTCAGATCTGTTTTCATTCAAAAAACAATCAGTAGGGCCTCCCGGTGGCACAGCGGTTGAGCGCTGGGCTGCGAAGCTGCCCGCAGCCTCTGCAGCACCAGTTCAATCCCCGGCAGCCGGGCGAGTGTCCCACATGGCACGCAGACCTCTCCTGCCGCCCACTGCTCCCCTCAGCAGTGTACTTTGTCAGTCTGCCAGTTATAAATAAATCTTTAACAAAAAAATTCAGTATTTCTTGAGCGCCTATTTGAGGCTCTCAGGCACTGTTCTCATTAGCTGAAATTCCAGTGGGGTCCGTCACATAGACAACATAAATAACATACACATAGCATGTTAGATTGGGTAAGTGCTATAGAGAAAACTAAAGAAGAGAAAAAGGATATGGAGAGGCAGGAGTAGGGTGACGGAGGCAAATTTATTTTATGTGTTCAGGGAAGGCCTCACCTGGCGCATTTGTGTAAAACCTGAAATTAGGCTGAGGTATGCAGCTCTCTGGCAGAGAGTGTTCCAGACAGAAGGAGGGGCAGTGCCAAGGCCCTGCAGTGAGAGGTTCTTGGCATATCTGAGGAATGATGGGAGGGCCCTGTGGCTGGACCAGAGCATACAAGGGCAAGCATGCCAGAGATCAAGCTGGACCACGTAGGCCTTTTGTGCCGAGGCCACAGGAGTGGGTCTGAAAAGGACAATGACAGCTGACCTCTTGAAGGGTGCAGACCTACCTCCCCGCTTCAGCACAGTCAAAAGTTTGAGTATAACTTTTGACTCCCCCAAAGCTTAAGCACTAATAGCCTGCTGCTGACCAGAAACCTTACCGATGACATAGTCAATTAACACATAATTGCACATGTATGCAATGTGCATTATACACTATTCTTATAATAAAGTAATCCAGAGGAAAGAAAATCATTAAAAATTATTTAAAAATTATTTAAAAAACTATAAAAAATTATATTAACAGTAACGTACTACATTTAGCAATACCATAGGTGAATGTCATTTATTTATAAGAAAACCCCCATATACGTGGGCATCTACAGTTCAAACCTGAGTTGTTCAAGGATCAACTATATTTTCAAAGAAACACTTTGGCCACCCGTGGCTAATGAAATGTGGCAGGGCAGAGAGAAGGAGGACAATTACTAGACGCCAACTGTAGTAATTCAGATGAGCTGATGCTAGGCTAGGACAGCAGTAAGGCGCCATGGTTGGACATGGCTGGATTCTGGACACACAGAGCAATGGGACTTGGGAATCTTAGTGACCTTTGAGTCCATCCTCTAAGGATTCTTCCAGTGTGGGCCCTGACCCCACTTACCTTTCTTGGAAAGCTCTCTCTTGGTGTCTCAGGATAGCAGAGCACATCAACCATGGAAAGAATCCCTCCTGGCCTTTGCCAAGTATCAGGGACTGTGCCAGCCTTGCCTCTGCTCATCCCACCCCTGGACTCAGGGCCATCTCTGAGATGTAGACAGTAGCAGCAGGGAACGAGAATCTCAAGTCCCTCTATTTCCCTTCATATTTCTCTCCAGATTGAGGAGAGCAAGGTTCCAGTTCCTATTTCTCATTAAAAACCACCCCAAAACTTAGTGACATAAGATATTATGCTTTCAGATTTTTGGATGACTTGTCTCTACCCCATTACATCAGCTGGGAAAACTCAACCACTGGGGGAGCTGGAATCATCTGGAGTTGTCCTCACTCCCATTCTGGTGGTTGGCTGCGGCTGAGTTAGTCTGGGGGTCACATCTGCACATGGCCTTTCCCTGTGGAGCACGGCACAGTTTGGCTCCCGCACAGTGATGGGAGTTACACTGGCATGTAGGTACGTGCACAAGGCCTACACCCACAACTGCCACCCTGTAAGGAAAGGAGAGCCCTGAAAATAAAGTCAGCACATTCAGGATGAGAAAGCAGAGATGGAAACAACTGGAACCACTGATTGAACCTGGACCACTCTACCTCAAACTTGCTGTTCAGTGAAATTTTCCTGTTCAGTATTGCCTAAACCAGTTTGAACGGAGGTTTGTCATTAGAGGAAAAAGTGATGAAGGTTTCTAATCTGCCACTTCTCTGAAGAATGACAAAGTCCTGGGAAGGGAGCAAGGTCTAGAGTCACCTCCAGACCTTTTTTTTTTTTTTGTACCAGCAAATAGCTGCAGCCTCCCAGAGCAGCTGGACCCAGAGCTGCAGCCTTTATGCCATGAACCTCCAAGACATGATGCTCTGAGCTTCTGTCTTAAGGCAAGGAATCGATTACTTGCAATTATCAAGAACTTAAAACCACTATGTTGCATCCTATATAAAATTCAAACAAAATTGATTAAAGACTTGAAGGTAAGATCTGAAACTAAAAAGAAGAAAACATACATAGAAGAAAACACAGTGATAAGCTCTTCTACATCAGCTCATCTCTAACAGCCAGGAAAACAAAAGAGAATATAAATGGACTATACCAAACTAAAAAGCTTCTGTGTAGAAACTATCGTTAAAATGAAAAGGCAGCCTACTGAATGGAAAGAGATATTTGCAAACCCTATGTCAGACAATGGGATAATGGTCAAATGAAGCTGTCCTTGGTGGCACAGGAGTTAAAGTCTCAGCAATATGAAGCCATCACCAGCCACTGCAGCAAGAGTTCGATCCCAGGCCAGGGAGCTGACCCACATGGTGCAGCAGACCTCTCCTGTCTCGCCCGCTGCTCCCCTCAGCAGTGTATTTCAGTAGATCTGCCTGTTCTGCTCCCCACTCGGTGTCTGGGAAATCCTCTCACCCCCTGCACCACTGGCTACACCCCAGTTCTTATATGCATATAAATAAATAAATAAAAATTGTCAAATGATATAAACAACTCAACAACAACCCAATTTAAAAAGTGGGCAGAAGATCTAGATAGGAATTTCACCAAAGAAGATAGAGAGATGACCAACAGACACATAAGCTGTTCTGCACCATTTATCATCTGGGAAACGCAAGTCAAAACCACAATGAGATTTCATCTCACCCTGGTTAGAATGGCTAATATAAAAGTCAAGAAACAATAAGTGTTGGTGAGGATGTGGAAAAAAAAGAACTTTCTACAGGGTTGGTGGGAATGTAAATTGAGGCAGCCACTATGGAAAACAGGATGGTGGTTTTTCAAAAAATTAAAATAGAACTACCATATGAACCAGTAATTCTGCTTCTGGGTATTTACCCAAAGATGATGAAAATGCCTATGTAGAAGGCCATATGCACCCCATTCTCTGTCGCACCATTCACAATAGCCAATATGGAAATAACCCAAGTGCCCAACACAGATGAATGGAGAAAGAGATAAAGAACATGTGGCTTATATACACAACAGAATACTTTTCAAGTTCATATATAAAAATCTTGCCAGATGCAATTTTGAGCAAGATGATCTTGCAACTAAGAGGATTATGCTGAGTGAAGTAAGTCAGAAGAAGAAAAGCAAATATCATGATTTCACTCATTTGTGGAATATACAGAAACAAAGTAAATAGACAAAAGAAAAACAAACCCCTAGACTCTGGCAACAGAACGGTGATGACTAGAGGGGTATGTGTAACTAGCAGAGTGGGTGGACTGGATGGCAGTGGGTGCTGACTAGACGTGTCATGGTGGGCATGGTGTGCCATCTGTAGTAGAGGAAGTGTTAAGCTGTATTTCTGAGATTTAAACCATGCTGCCAATCAATATTACCTCAATAAAAAAATTTCAATTAAAAAACATTACACCTAGGGAAGAAAGGAGAGTAGTTCTGATATGGGACAACAGGATGGTGGCAAACAGAATACTCCAAAGGGAAGAAGCCCTTTTAGATGTGGGCCCATCACTGACGCCCAGGGGGCTGCTTGCCTCAAGCCAATTGTTTGATGAGAGCAGCTGCTTTCCGCTTTCCATTCCCACATGCATTCCTTGGACCTTCCAGTGTACTCCATCCAATCTCAAATTGCCAGTCTCTGTATGCCTGTGCCTGGGGCTTTCCAGAACTATGACAAACCCTCTGCTCACATGCAAAGAAGTTCCCAAATTGCCAGGAATTATCAACCCACCTCCACCACCACCACCCCCCACCCCGCCCAAGCAGCTCCTGGAAGTCGGTGTATACATGCCCCAGCTCTGCCCCTCTCCACAGAAGCCTTTGAGGTGGGTGTTTGACACTATTTGCAGAGCCCCACCTCTCTCTCTGCTCTGAGTTCTGTTTGCCTGCTGGGATAGCTGGTGTGGTAACGCACCCTGTGTTGACTGCCTTCCTTCCTATTATCAATCCCCCACTTTCCTACTGGTGATCTCGGTCTCTCCCAAATAAGTGACCTGTGTGCAAATCTTTGTGATCGTAGGGGAGAGTCTAGTCATGTGGAAATGAGATGCACAGCTAAGTCCCTGTCCTCAAGTCACAGCAACACCACAGCAAAGCTGGAAGCTTTGGAGGCATGAAACCATGGGAATCACCAAATGGGAGAGGAGCCTCCCATTTTCAAAGCCCACTGGTTGATCACTAGCGCGCAGGTGGTGGGGCCTTCTGTGCACAGAGGTGTGGGGACACCATGAAGGGGTGCTGATTGAATTCCAATCCTGGTGGCAGCCTTGGGTGGAGTTTCACCCACAAGCCGCTCATCCACTTGGCCCCCATCTCTCTGCAGCTGAGGGAACCTCTAGGCAGTGATCAGCATCGAGAATGGATCCTCTTTTGTTCTTATTCATTCATTGTGTTTATTTTCAAGATTGCGTTTGTGGAAAGCATTTAAACAGCACCATTTAGAAGAAAACAAAAGTCACCAGATGGAAAAATAGAATAAAGAACATGCACACACAAAAAATACCCCAAGCAATACAGGCAGGGCAGTGGGAGTTATTGTCGTCCTGCTGTTGTGGATAATGCAGCTGTGTTGGAAAAGCTGTCTGCTTTTGACAGCCTAGAATTTTCAAGAGAGAACTGAACACAGGTCAACAGAATTCCGTACTGCAATTCACTTCTTGAGAAAGTTTAACAAACCTTCTTCTCTCGTGAGGGCAGAGCAATTACTGGGATCAGCATAATATACTGAATAATAAAGTACAGCCAACTTTTCTTGAATAAATACATCTTCCAGTTTGTCCATATCTTATTTGGCTAGGCCTTGTTCTCAAGAGCCTAAGCAATACCCTTAGCCTCGAGTTGGGTGAAATGTCAGACTGATTCAAAATCAGGAGAGGTAGTGGCTGCTTCCCAGGCTGAGTAGAGACAGCTCCTGTGCCTTGAAAAAAATCAAGGGAAACTAACCGACACCCCTCACCCCCCTGGAATGCCCTCTTTCACGACTACACACAGCACAATTCTTTTTTTTTTTTTAGAGGCATGTTTTATTTATTTAGTTATGTGTTTGTTTTTTGTTTATACATGCACAGGGTACAATCAGAAGCGCGGGAGGGTGAGAGAATTCACCAGAGCCAGAGCGGGGAGCAGAGCAGGCAGAGGGACCGAAGTACACTGCTGAGGGGAGCAGCGGGCGGCAGGAGAGGTCTGCGCGCCATGTGGGACCCTCCTCTGGTGGCCGGGGAGCAGCCGGGGATCGAACTGGCGCCGCAGATGCCGCAGGCAGCTTCGCAACCTAGTGCTCAACCGCTGCGCCACCGGGGAGGCCCCACACAGCACAATTCTGCTTATCCTAGGGGGCTCAATAACTTCAGCAATATGCCAAGAGTGCCAGAAAGGTCAACTTTCAAGCACATTGCTTCTTCCGTGCCTCTCATCCTCACAGTGGCCATCACCAAGCAGGAGGAATGGGCGTGTAAAGGATCCCTAGTCAGGACCAGTGTTCTGGGTCCGGTGAGAAGAAAATTGACACTCTTTGTCCCTGGACTGATCCTCAAGTACAGCCAGGCTGGATGGAATGTGTCTGGGACATTCCCCCTTCCGCACAGAAGAGGGACTCGGTCAGAGACATCAGCCGCAGGACATGAGCATGGCGGCCTGGTGTGACAGAGCCATCAGTCCTGTGCTCAGATAGTACCCCCTCGGCCTGTCAACTGTGTGGCCCAAGTGATTTACTGAACATTTTTCACCCTCAATTTCTTCATCTGTAAAAGGTGGATCCTACTTCAGAAAGCTATCTTGAGGATTAAAAGAATATAAAGCTTCAGTGGCTAGCATATCATAAGCTCTGCAGAAATGATCTCTCTTTTGACTACTGGCCAGGTTTTGTAACACTGGGAGCAAGTATGGACTAATAAGAGCTGTTTTCACAAATGTCCTTTTTAGAGGTAGTTAGCGTGATTGTCACTGTGGGTCGTAGAGCAATGATGACTCTTAGGGAACCTCACTGAGATTTCACATTAAGAAACCGACCACATTAAGGAAAGAACAGCGTGGAGGCTCCGGGAGATGGCTAGGACTGGCAGAGTGTGTGGAAAGTTACCAGAAGGTCCAGCTGCCATCGGAGGGCTTCCCCGGGGAGAGCTCGTTCAGACGCGGAGCAGAGCAAGTGGCAGACTCCCACAGACAGAACTCTGTGAGCCCTGGAGCAAAACTGGCACACGCAGTTTTCATTAACCACAAAGTCACGAGAAAGATTTACAGAGGCTGAGGCTCTCTGAGGAGAAGAGGCTGAGGGCTGAAGCCCTCGCTGTTTCAGTGTCATCGCCAGGCCAGTAAGTAAAGTGTTTATCTGATTTCCATGGGCCACTGCAGCAAACTCAAAGAGGAAGCTGTGGAACCTCTGATCTCTAATCCGCCAGTCAGAAGCACAGGTGAAAACCTGGACTGCAATGGGCATCTGAAGGGGGCCAGGGGGCTGCCCTGTAAGACTGAGTCCTTAACCCGTGGGATCTGATGCCAGCTCCAGGGGGACAGTATTAGAACTGTGTTAGAATTGATGTAATTATAGTACACCAAGCTGGTTTGGAGAATTCCTTGGTGTGGGAGAAAATCCCATGTATCAGAATTGGTGTCAGAATCTTACCTGGGGAACTTTGTCGTAACACAGTGAGTAGCAGTGACCTCCAAAGAGTATCAGATTTGGGGAGGGCTAGGTTGGGGTCTGTGTATGGAAAAAGTCCCTCCCCCCAAACAAGAACATTTTGTGAAGCACCCAAGCCCACCGAGCCCATCTTCTCTGGGCTAGAGAGAAGACTCCAGAAGGGGAGAAAAGGTTACCATGTATACCTTGAGTTTGGGAACGAACCATTTCCAGTTCACACATAATTCATCTGTCTTAATTTTAAAATGTTAATTTTGCATTCATTTACTTCAGAAATCCAACTCATTTCTCTCCCACCCCAACACCTTTCTCCATCCCCCACGCACACAGCACACTAAGCAAATTCCACATCCTGACAGATAATGCAGCGCTGGCTCCTGCTCAGAAGCCGAGGCCCTGTAACAGCAGGGCTGCCTCCCTATTCCAGCAACCACAGTGGCCGCGGCCCTGTCATCACGGGCCCTCATGAGTCTCTGCCTTGACCTACAGTGCGTGGCACAATGAGGAATAATCAACAGACTTCTGCCAAGGAAAACACAAAAGAATATCTTTAGCAACAGCCTAGTATAAATCTACTACACCCTGGGAAAGCAGGTGACTGTAAACATCCCCTTATCACATTTACCCCACGCCAGCCAAGCAAACCGAGCCCTTTATAAACCAGTTGTTATATTACTGCCATGTACCCACCGGAAATGACCTTCCCAGTCCACAAACATGGTGTCATGAAGAGAGTACTTGTTCTGGAGTCAGAAAAGACTAGGTTCAATCCCTAGCTCAAGCTTACCCAGCTGTGGTTTCTTCTATTTAGGAGAAAGAAGATAATGGTACCCACCCTAGGGGATGTCATGAGGATTACATGGGGTATCTTCTGGACCCCACGTTCTATTGTTTAGCAGTCAAGCCATGGAAGATTCTAGAAGGCAACCTGCTTGCCAAATCATTGTCAAACCATGGTGGACTTAGGGAACTGAAGAAGTTTTTTTTTTGTTTTGTTTTGTTTTTAAAGATTTATTTATTTATGCATACAAGAGCTGGGGTACAGGCCAGAGATGAGGGGGTGAGAGAATTCACCAGAGACAGAGTAGGGAACAGAACAGGCAGACTGACTGAAATACACTGCTGAGGGAAGCAGCGGGCGAGACAGCAGAGGTCTGCCTCGCCACGTGGGTCTCTCCCTGGCTGGCTGGGGATCGAACTTGTGCTGCAGAGGCTGCAGATTGCTTCACAGTGGGGTGCTTAACCCGTTGAGCCACCAGGGAGGCCCCTGAAGAAGTTTTTTGAGCTCCAAGTCTGGAGCAGGGACCCCAACAGTGGGGTGGGAGAGTAGCAGGAAGAGAACCATAATGTCATAAACCCTTCATAAAAGGTGACAGTAGTAAAGGCAGAAGATGGGAGTTTTCCTCAAATCTCCCTTCCTTGCACAGTATTAGACTAATTTTGTGGGGGTGGCAATGTGCTCAGAGGAAAAACTTTCGTAGTCTCAACAGCTGACTAGGATGGCCGCATAAATAAATTCTGGCCAATGACATATAGGTATAAGTTATTCAATGAGACATTTGGAAAAGCTCCTTAAAAGAGCAGTTGACTCAACTGAGATGCCCTTTGGCATTTCTGTCTTCCTTCTTGCTAACTAGAACTCAGACATGATAATAAGAGCTACACACTCCATTTCTGGACCGAGAGGCAATCCTGAGGATAAGATTGCAAAAAGAGACAAAGTGTCTGGGATGATAACTATCTCCAGCTTAATACGTGGGGGGTGGGGGGAATAAAGTCCTATCATTTGTTATTTCAGGCCTCTGTTTCACTGTGATAATGTGGGAGTCGATTCCAAATTGGCTCCCAGTGGGCCTTACTGACTGGTATCTGTGCTCGGTGTTGTCCCTTCCCACGTCAGGTAGAGTTGACTGGCGTAACCAACAGGATGCTGAGGAAATGATGGTGTGTGACTTCTGAAGCTAGGTCATAAACGACAAAGCAGACTCTGCCTTGCCGTCTCTTAGCTTACTCGCTCTGGGGGACGTCAGCTGCTGTGTCATTAAAACACTCAAAACGGTCCTGTGGAAAAGTCCACGTGGCAAAAAATGAGGCCTCCCACAGGCCTATCACACAGCCTGGTGAACGAACTCTTGAAAGCAGATTCTCTAGCTCCTCAAGCCTTCCGATGACTGAAGCCCCAGCTGACATCTTCACTGAAATCTCAAGACCTCCAGCCAGAATCACCAGGTAAGCTGCTCTTGAAGAACATGTTCTTTAAGACACTAAGTTACACGGCAATAGGTAACATACACCTAGGCATACTCAATTCCTGACACAGTAGCTAAAGAGCCTAATTGGCCTGACCCCTCCCTGGGTAATCCACTCTCTCCAGCCCATTAACTCCCATCAGAAGTACAGCCTTCCTCCTCCTCCAGCCACCTCCTTTTGAACACATGGGAAGCACTCAGCACTCTTGCTATGGATTAGACACTGATGGCGACCATAATCAAATCAGCAAGTCCACTTTGCTCCACTTGAATAATTTGTGCAGGCTCTGCCTCCTCCAAACCTGCCCAGGTGCAGGACTTCTCCCTTCCTTACTACTGCAGCCCCAGGTATTCACAGGTCGCCATCTTTTACAGAGAGTGGGCCTACCAGGATGACGGGAACGGACAATGGGGTGTACATGCAAATTATATGGGAAGTGAGACAAGTATGGAGGAAGAGAGTAGTCTCCCTTGGCCAGCTGGATCTGCTGCGCTCTCCTCACTGGCCTCACTCAGTGGACAACTAGATGCGGTCATTGAAAGTGACGTCCTCGGGACTCCTGGAACAGAGAAATTGAGCTGGAAAGATAAACCCCCTCAGGTCTCTTCTTGGTGTTTTTGCACTACTTGCTCTCCCCAAAGCCATGGAAATTGTATCCCATCTGAGGGGCTAGAAAATATACTCACTGATGCTTGAAAACTCTTATTACACCAAGATCTTTGAAGGTGAGACCAAGAATGTGTTGCTGTTTCTTTTCTGATTCTAAAATGGACCCTTTCTCTTCAAAGGAGCTAGCTTTATAACTGCCATTTGGGCAGGGAAGGAAATTTCTTAGGATAGACATGAAAAAAAAAAATAGATGCACACAGGGTGGGGTAGGGAGAGCATCAATTAAGATTTTAAATATGAATTGTATGTCAGAGTCCTCCAGAGAGACAGAATCAGTAGGATAAGATTTATTATAAGGAATTAGCTCCCACAACTATGGAGGCTGAGAAGTCCCAAAGTCTGCCAGCTGCAGGCTGGAGACCCAGGAAATCCCAGTCTGTCTAAAGGCCTGAGAACCAACGGTGTAGAAGATTTAAGTCCTAGTTCAAGGGCAGGAAAAGATTGATATCTTAGCTCAGAGACAGGCAGTGAGAAAGAATTCAGCCTTCCTCTACCTTTTGTGTTACTTAGCCTCTCAATAGGTTGGATAATACCCACTTATGTTGGAGAGAGCAATGTTTTACATAAACCACCAATTCAAATGTTAATCTCTTTTGGAGTTATCCTCATAGACACAACCAGAAATAATATTTAACCAGATATTTCTGAGACAGTCAAATGGACACACAAAATTAACCATCACATAAACAAAAACTTGTTCATAGAGCCCACGCCACTTCCTGCCTCCCACCCGATGCTCTGGGGACAGAGAGTTTTGCCACATCCTTTTTCCCCTTGTTCTGTGCTCCTCTGCCTATGCCTAGAATGGTTTTTTCTCACCTCCACATCTGGCTAAGTGCTACTCACAATTTAAGCCTCAGTCTAAGCAATCTCTTAGGATATGTAAGGAGCCACTATGGATGCTTTCATCATACCATATGCTCTTCCCCGCAGTACGCTGCTCCCCAGCCCACCAGTCTTACATCAGACTCCGTGTCTATCTCCCCTCTTACTGTGGGCAATTCCTGGGACAGATCTGCCAAAATAAGTTCTGTACTCCCAGCCTCCATCATCTAGATTCTAGAATGGTGCCTAGCAAACAGTATATGCTCATAAATGTTTGCTGGGTAAAGAAAGGAACGAATAAATATGTAATATGCACTGCACAGTAAAAACCTTGTATCCATTCTTGGATCAACCTCCATTTTATTTTCTTAAGTAGCAAAGATTGTCCTCAGGTGGTATTTCGAGGCTGTCCCCTGGCCCTGTGATTTCCAACTCCTTAAACCACCACACCAGGAGCAAGAATGCCAAATCACTCCACTTTTCTAACTGAAATAAATCTAGCTTTGACGACTCTGCAGAGGGGTGAGAAATTCAATCTCAGGCACATTTGGGGTGTCAAAGTATAATTTTCAAAATGCTAAAAATGTCATTTTCATATAAATATATAAGGAGTGTGTGTCAAAAGATTTACATAATTCATTAATGAGGGGAGGCAGGATGAAAAAGCAGTTCAAAGGATGATACATGAAAAAGATAAATACAGAGAGTGAGTGACAACAGGGAATGGGGCTAAGGTTGCTAAATTAGATACAAAGCTGATTACCACAGTAATAAAAGCCATCACTCTTGGGGTTACCTTCTCGACCAAACAGAAACACCTGCATTTCAACCAAAAATCATTCACCCCTTTTCAGTTTTCTATAAGCTACAGGTCTCTTCAGTAAAGCACTTGGCTGACTGGCTTTGCAGAACGTGGTTCTTAATGGCCAGAAAGAGCAGGCTCAAAAAAAATACCTTGTCATAGAGCAGGCAAGTGGACTCTTTCCTGGAAATAATACCACCAATAAGGAGGATAAAATAAGAAAGAGTCAGGGTGGGGGGGAGTTTATGTTTGAGACAAATGGGAACATGCGACCAAATCAGTCGCAGGCACATATGTATCTGTGCCAGGGGACCAGTCCAGGGCAGTGTGACCCGGGGAATAAAGGACAGTAGGCGAGATTATAACACGCATGCCAGTGCCAATGCGCACGCCAAAAGGAAAAAGCAAAAGACCACTAACTGCGTCCAGAGAGTGATCTGAAGAAAAGACTAATTATATTGGGCAAATACCCAAAATGGGACTTGATGAAGTACTCTCCAAGGGGGCTGCTGGGTATTTAGGACATGTGCCCAGATTCTCTCCTCTGGGCTTCTCGATCATGAGAATTGTTTACACAGAGAAAACTCTAAGTGTGAAATAAAGTTTTCAACTCCTTCCCTTCATCTTGTTGCCCAAATCTAAAAGGCAGGGCCTGGAACATAGACTCAAAGCCCCCTTACTCACTGGCTCACATGGGCCAAGAGCTGGCAGGGAGCTCAGCAGCCACTGCCTCTGGAAAGATAGCTTTGGAAATGAAAGATTTGGGGCCAAAATCTGACTTGAATTGATGGGAACTGAACTAAATTGAATGGCTTAAACAACAGACATTTTCTCACAGTTCTGAAAGCTGGCAGGTCCAGGTTAAGAGGGTTCTTGGTGAGGACTCCTTCCTTGGCTGGCACATGGTTGCCTTCTCACTGAGTCCTCGCCTGGTGGACAGAAGACACTCTGCTATCTCTTCCTCTTCTTAGAATGGCACGAATCTCACAACAAGGACCCCACCTTCATGACCTCAGAGAAACCTAATTACTCTAAAGGTCCCAGCCACAAATCCCACACAGGCTTCAAAATATGAGTTGGGGGACTGGGAGGAGAACACAAATACCACCTGATGCTGAAAGTTTTTAATTAGGAGTTGTGGTCCTGTATGTTGGTATCTAACCTAATTTTTGAAATTGCCCTGTTGTTGGATATTTAGGAGGATGTTTTCAATTTTCCTTTGACTCAAAACACAAATAATGGATGATTTCGCTCATAGGTAGAATACACAGAAACAAAACCGAGGAACAGACAAAGCTAAACCAAAATAAGCTGTAGAAATCTGACTGTAGAATTGAGGTTACTAGAAAGGGAGGATGGGGTGGGGAGTAAATAGGGGGAAGGGGCCCAAGTGGACTTAAGTGGAGGATTATTGGTGCTTTGGTGATAGGTTGAATGTGATAACACACCTTCGAAGGTGTGAACCTATACCCCTAAATCACACACAGTGTTGTAAATGAACAACACCTCAATAGAAAGCACAATTTAAAGAAAATCCTGCATTATTTCCTTATGAAAAATCCTTCATTGTAGCTCCAGAACAAAGAGGCATGCAAGTTTTAAGACTCTTGAAACATGTTGCCAAATTACTTTCCAGCACTGTCGACCAGTACCTAAGAAATGCCACCTTAACACTCTTCACTGAGTCTTACTTACTGTTACCACATTATTTTTTATTTATAGAAAACCTGCACACCTATATGATAAAGTACTCAAGTGGTACAGAAAAGGGCTTTACCCATAATGCCAACTTTCACCCCCTTTATCCAAAGGGAGGAAGATGGAAAGAGATGTCAGGGGAGATTGTGTTCCACACATCTTCCTTAAGTTTCTCCAATCCTGTGCCTGTAGAGGCCAGGTGAGGATACAGACTCTCATTATGTTCCACACTTGGCCTTCTCTCAGTCATTTAACTCTTGGACTTTGCTAATCTTTGCTATTCTAAGGCAGCTAGAATTTCCCTATCGCCTAATTTCTTATTTTAGCAGAATTTGACATCCCCTGGGTATCAGTCCTGGCTGAGAAAATAGGCTGAGAAAATAGGAAAAACAAACAGGAAAAGAAACTATAAACTCCATTAGATCTCAGACTGCTACTATTATCTGCCAGATCTTACTTACCTAGACCAAATGACTAGGCGCGTATTTGAGAAAATGCCTGCTGTGAGGCAAGTGTCCTCTGTCTTTAGTGAGGACTTTGCCCTTAAACTTCTTGACCTCAAGGAAGATACCCTATCTCCACACTAGACTAGATCAGTTGGGGCTGAGCTACAAGGAGGGGGGATGTGCTCTGTTGGTGGCCCATGAGCATACATGACTGGAGCAAAGGTCAAGAGTAAGGTAAGGGGTGTTTGGAACAGACAGGACAAGAGTTGTCTACCATGACAGCCATTAGCTTTGTCCACCAGGCTCCTTCCTCATCCTCTGGTAAATTCATTCTCCTGCCCCCTCAGGTGATGATATTGGAGAGGGCAGGAAAACAAATAACCCAAGTAGATTCATTATAACTCTGTAGGATCCATTCATCTTGAATGACACATTCAATGACACACCCACTCTGGGGTCACAATAATGAGTCTGACCCAGACAGTGCCTAGAAGAGGACAAACCCTGGCACAGGGTTCCCTTAAAAGCTCCTCCTCTTTAAATCGTTGTTGCTGCCTTATGAAGTCAGGCTCTGTGGCAAAAAATTGCCTCCATGTAATGAAGCAGTTCTCTGAATTTAGCTTGCCTGTTGTATCCCTTGCAGAGAGAACCAGGCTGTGCATACTTCCCTGTGATACTTAAAGAACCAGCTCCAAAGGAGGAAGTAAAAGAGGAGTGGGCTGAGAGGGGCCTACAGCACCCCTTCTGCTCCCTGTCCAGCTCCTGCCTTCCTTCTCTGGCCCATAAGCCCTAAGATCCCCATTCTGTGCTGTGGGGCCCACATAGGCCTGTCTGCCCCAGACGGCCACCATCTACCATAGCTCTGCTCCCCCTTCTCCCTATCCCGGTCTCTCGCCCAATATTCTGCCACACACTGAGCCTCTTGCACTTCTCAGATGCAAACCCCATTACTTGGATCTTATTTCTATCGGGGCTCTAAGACCATTAACTCTGATCCCCAGGAAACTCCCTTTCTCATTTACCAAACATGATAGTAACACTGTTGGCTTCATCACACTATTCGGATTTGTAACACATGAAAGAAAAGTTGTCAAATCATACCTGCATTTTCCAATTTTCTATAGACTTCATGTGTTTGGCCATCGGTTTTTAACTGTGTTTCTCAAGGTTATTATCTGTCACGTAATTGGGATTTGACTGTGTAAAGTAAGATTTCACTGCTTATATACTGATTTTTTTAACGTTTTCATGTTTTCTCAATTTATATTTGACAACAATTTCTCATGTATCTTAACATTATGCAGTTAGTCCTCATGTCTACAAGTCCATACTAATTTGTATTATGAAATGATGCAATGTCCTAATAGACATCCAAGTAGTCTATATTAAACTATAAATATTTCTATTTTATGATAATTTGTAATAAAAGACATACAATTCGGTGTATAGCCACATCTCTTTGAAATATTCTCTGATTTTTGCCTTACAAATTATCTTGTAGGGCCTCCCTGGTGGCGCAAGGGATTGGGACGCAGCCTATGAAGCTGTCCACAGCCTCTGCAGCATGAGTTCGATCCCCCGCACGGCCAGGGAGCAACTCACATGGCGCAGCAGACCTCTCCTGACTTGCCCGCTGCTCCCCTCAGCAGTGTACTTCGGTCCATCTGCCTGTTCTGTTCCCCACTCTGTCTCTGATGAATTCTCTCACCCCCCATACCTCTGGCCTGTGCCCCGGCTCTTGTATGCATAAATAAATAAATCCTTTTAAAAAAATTATCTTGTATCCTTGTGCTATAATTCCAGTCAAAGTTGTTCCATTGTCTGAGAAATATCTACACTGGATGCTATATTATGATGCATATTAATATACAGGTTGAGGCTTTCCTTTAGACAAACACTTGCAGATTGCAGCTGCGGCATGTTTTCTGAGCTGTCATACCCCTCACCCCTCTTAACTAAGAGCAGGGAATGAAAAAGTTGATATGGATAGCACTGGGATGTGGATCCAGGGCCTAGAAACCTGGACAGAGGCTTCCTTAAAATGAACCAAATTTCTCTGACCAGAGAACCAGGAAGGAGAAAGTCAACATTTTGTCAATACTGCATCCAGGAGCAGAGGGTGGGCTCAGCCTGTTTGGACATTGTAACCAGACTCTGGCTATCCTGAAAGATTCCAACAAGACTCTTTCAGCTCCCATCCTGCAACTATTTCTGCCAGGAAGGCCAGGGAGGCCCAGTTCACACTCCTGCTCCCCACTGGTACTCAGCTGAACACATATCTTCCTCGACGGGCAGCCAACAGAGAACTGAAAGTCTTGAAGCTGCCACGCACATCTTCAACTGAATATAGCCATTGCCAGTCTCGGCTGATCTGGCCCCCCGAGCTGCTCATTGGTGCTGTTTAAATGAAGTAAACGAACAAGTTGCTTTCAAGTCTCATGGCAAGATCCTGGCAGCTCCAAATGGAATCAGCAAGGACCATACCACAAACTCATTCGTTTTCATTCCTGATTTGCTGCCAACTGTGAGACCTTAGGCAAGCTGCTTAACCTCTCTGAAACCCTCATTTCTCCATCTGTAAAATGCAGATAATACCTTGCAGGGACGTGATGGGCATACTGAATGCATGCACAAAAGAAAGTATTATGAAAACACCCAGTACGATTATCAGTCTGGCAATATGTTGATGCTAGCCTTGAACAGTTTGTATTACTTTCTAAAAATAAAAAAGACTGCTAAGAAAATTTTATGAGAATTCATCTTTCCACTTGTGTGATTTTCATAAAAACTCTGGAAGTGTTAGCATGTAAACAATGACAGATACTCATTTTCTTTATAATATCTATAATTGAAATCAGCTTTACAAAACAGAACAAACCCAAGTAAATTATGTGCACGTGATTAATTATGAATATTTTGTCTCATTAACAAAAGCTTATGTAAATTTGAATTAATAATGTAAAGAGCATCTTTGTTTTTTTGTTTTTTTAAATAATAAATTTTATTTTTATATTCCCCATACAATTGCAGCCCCCCCATTCTGACCCCAATCTCTCCCCTCCCACCCCCGCCCCCCAAAAAGTGTCTCTGGTTCATAGTTTTTTGTTGATTTTGATTTTCACTTTCTTATAGTTATTCATTTTCCTGGTCCCTTATTTAAGTTTTCTAGATTCCTGCTATGAGTGAGACCATCCGGTATTTTTCTTTTTCTTTTTGGCTTATTTCGCTGAGCATGATCCCTTCCAGCGCCATCCATGTTGCTGCAAATTGCATGTGTTTATCTTTTTTGAATGCTGAGTAATATTCCATGGTATATATGTACCACATCTTCTTGATCCAGTCATCTATTTTTGGGCATTTGGGCTGTTTCCAAAGCTTAGCTATTGTAAACAGTGCTGCAATAAACATAGGGGTGCAGGTGTTCTTTGGAATTGATGTTTCTGTGTCCTTTGGGTAAATACCTAGGAGTGGAATTGCTGGATCATATGGAAGCTCTGTGTTTAGTAGGCCCAGAAATCTCCACACAGCTTAAAGAGCATCTTTGAACTTTTTGATCATTTCCTCAACTGCAAAAATCTAAAAACCATACAACTACTCCCACTTCCTGACCTAACTCCAAATGAAGAGAGAGTATGAGCCAAAACCCAAGCTTCGGGGATACCCATAACTAAAAGGTGGGGGAAGAGTGCTCAAAGTCACTGGCAATTAAAGGAATTACACTTACTAAATGGCTAAACTAAAAGGACTGAAAACACCAAATGTTGATGAAGATATGAAGCTACCTGAACTCTCAGACATTGCTAGTATAAAACAATACAACTTAGGAGAGGTTAGTTTCTTACGCAGTCCAACATACGCTTCAGTCCGTAGGTTTCTACTTATGAGAAATGAAAATGCTGCAGGGGAGGAGGAAGGAGAAAGATCAGGACAGGGGTGGGAGGAGCACAAGGGACTATGGTGATGGTGCACAGGTGAACTGGTGGTGGGAATTTCACGGGAAATCATGCATTGTACAAAAATGAAGGTGATGTAATAAATATATATATATAAAATAAAATCATAAATTAAAAAAATATTAAAGAAATGAAAATGCATATCCACAAAAAAAAAAGACCTATACAAGAATTTTGCAGAAGTTTTAATCACAGTAGTAAAAAACTGAACGCAACCTAAGTGTCCATCCCAGGAAAATGAACTGTGTAATATTTATTATGTGGAACACTACTTAGCAATGAATAGGAAAAAACTACTGATAAATGACAAATGAAATCTCATAGACATTACACCAATCAAAAGAAGCCAGTCGGGCCTCCCCGGTGGTGCAGCAGTTGAGCGTTGGGTTGCAAAGCTGCCCGTAGCCTCTGCGGCGCCGGTTCGATCCCCGGCTGCTCCCCGGCCACCGGAGGAGGGTCCCACAGGGCGCGCAGACCTCTCCTGCCGCCCGCTGCTCCCCTCAGCAGTGGACTTCGGTCCCTCTGCCTGCTCTGCTCCCCGCTCTGGCTCTGGTGAATTCTCTCACCCTCCCGCGCTTCTGACTGTACCCAGTGCTTGTATAAATAAATAAATAAATCTTTTTTTTAAAAAAAAAAAAAAAGCCAGCCATAGAAAAATAGACATTGGGGCCTCCCGGTGGTGCAGCAGTTGAGCGTTGGGTTGCAAAGCTGCCCGTAGCCTCTGCAGCGCCGGTTCAATCCCCGGCTGCTCCCCGGCTACCGGAGGAGGGTCCCAGATGGCGCGCAAACCTCTCCTGCTGCCGCCCGCTGCTCCCCTCAGCAGTGTACTTCGGTCCTTCTGCCTGCTCTGCTCCCCTCTCTGGCTCTGGTGAATTCTCTCACCCTCCTGCGCTTTGACTGTACCCAGTGCTTGTATAAATAAATAAATAAATAAATCTTTAAAAAATAAATAAATAAAGTAGATACACTTAAAAAAAAAGGAAAAATAGACATTGTATGAATCTATTTATATGAAGGTCTACAAAAGACAAAGCCACAGTGAAAAGAAAAATCATAAAATGGTTCGATCTGGGGGCACCAAGAAGGGACATGAGGAAACTTTCTGGGGTGATGGAAATACTCTATAGAAAGGAATATATGTGGGTATTTATCTAACAAAATATACAATAACAATATTGTACACTTATGATTTGTGTGTTTCACTGTAAATTTTAACTAAAAACAACTAAAAACAAATGCCAAGCTTTAGATAGTAAGTTTGCTTTTCTCAGTGGCATGGATTAGCAATTCTCAAGCTACCTTCTGTGTATCCCAGATTTAATACATAAATATGTTAAGGGAATAAGAGCCAGGTTTCTTATTATCAGTGAAGTAAGAAAGGGGAGAGATTAGAACGTTCTCTGTGGGTATAGATTGGAATTAGAGGTATCGGCGTGAACTCAAGCTTTATAACAGATGAACACATTTTCTAGCTTTGTCCACTGAGAGCACCTAGAAGCAGTGACACCCCTGTAACAGTCAGCACATCTATCACTTCAATCTTGTCTCTAAATACTGTTCTCCCTAAAATGAAACAAGGTTCCTTGGACCAGAGTCTGTATTACGGTACTGGAGCATGAAAAGCACAAGAAGAGCCTGGAACATCTTGTTACCAGAAAGGAGACAATGAGTAGTTGGGAAAATTCAATGATAACCAGGATCATCTTGAAGGAACTTCTACTGGCCAAATATAGTACAACTTGAGCATCAATGACAGTAATAATATATTCCATCGGAGTAAGAATCTATTATGAGCTATTATAAATACTGAGCTATTATAAATACATACCTACATAAGCACAAAGAAAAAACTTTTCCTTTAAAAAAATGTTAACTAATAAATACAGAAAGAATAATGGGACTAGAAAATAATCATCCATGGATGCTACAACTGGTTTGATGACAATGAAAATCTGATGAGGAACAGAATACATAGTCTCAGTATTTTCCTACTAATTACTTACAAAGGGGAAAATGGTAACTTTATGGTGGAGAAATCTGGCAGACCACCAGTTCTGGTTACTAGGATTATATAACAAATTACCCCCAAACTCAGCACCATTAATCAGTCACGTATTATGTTCACGGATTCTGGTGTTAGGACTCTAGACAAAGGACATCAGGGATGGTTTTGGTTTGTCTCAGCTCCATGATGTCAGGGGCCTCAGGAAACTTGAAGGGTAAAACTAGAATCATCTGAGTTCCTTATATAACTGCAGTGATGCTGTCTGTCACTAGTGTCTGGACTGGTGTGCCTCACACGACAGGTCTGCCCGGCCTCATCTACAGAGATACTACTTCTCACTTTGTAATTAATAAGCAGCTTATAGGAAGATCAGCTGAAGCTATTTAAATACTCTATCTCTCAATCATAGTCTTGCCAACCAATTTATCATCCACTGATCATTTTTCACCTGTAGGGGTTATTTTCTAGCATTGTTGCAAATTATTACAATGCTATCTACTTCACATGCATTTAAATTTTCTCAAAAAGTTCAAAGGGTAATTTTTGGAAGCACAGACTCCATTTGGTTCATAAGCCTTCATCATTGTGGGGGGCGGGGGGACTTGCTCTCTAGCTTGATGATCTTTGCTAATCTGATAGGGTCTAAAAAAAGATATCCCATCAGACCTCTACTTGCGTTATTATTATGACAGACCAAAGTTGAGTATCTTTTCATGTTTGAATCATTTCTATTTCCTTTTTAGATGACTATGTTCTTATCATTTGTCCACTTCATATATTTACTTATTGACTTTTTATACTAAGAAAAATATATACTAAGAAAAATAATTATGCACTAAAAAGACATATTAACATGCTCCTTTATCAGTGACATGAGTTGCAAGAAATTTTTTCCAGTTTTGTGTTTGTCCTTCTAATTTTTAGTATTTGTTTTTGCACATATTTTGTTATTTATATATAGTAGAATTTACCAGTTTGTGTGTGTTGGTTTCTTCAAAGACTCCCTCTTCATTCTCATAGTAGTTCTCATATTTTACATGCTACTTTTATGGAAGTGCAATCATAGCAAACCTTTCCACTGTAGACGGCATTTTTGTATTCCCCTTTCTCGTGTGGCTTAAAACGGCATTTGATATTTGATCCATCTGGAATTTAATTTGGTGAAACAGTAAGTTAGTAATCCAATTTTTCTTTTTCATATAATGACTTAGCCTCAACACCATTAAATGAAAATTTCACCTCTTCCTTACCAATGGACCTTTTATCATGTATTAAATTTCCCTATGTATTTGGCTTGAATTTCTAATCTGTATTACTGATCTATTCATGTAATTTACCATGCTGTTTTCATTCCTGTAGATTTATAATGCTTTACTAGCTGGTAGAACTAATCTCTTATTCTTTTTTTCCCCTATAATTTTCCTCTCCAAGAATATGCTTTTTTCTTTTTCATTTGAACTTTAGATTGGCTGTATATGGTTTAAAATGTGCTTCTTATTAGAAAAGTAAAATATTTCTGGATTAAATTTGGGAGACTTGACTTCTATGATCCCAATTCTTCCCAAGTATGGAAGTGCAATCATAGCAAACCTTTCCACTGCAGAAGGCATTTTTGTGTTTCCCTTTCTTTTTTTTTTATTTAAATATTTTATTTTATATAATTCTTACATCATTTTTCATTTTTGCACAATGTATGCATTTTCATTTTGGTTATATCCCCCATACAATTGCACCTCCCCCTTTATTTTGACTCTAGTCCTTCCTTTCCCAGCCCCTCCCTCCCCACCCCAGGGTGTCTCTGGTTTATAGTTGCTTGTTGATTTTGATTTTTACTTTGTATTGATTAGTCTTCTTCCTGGTCTCTTATTTAGGTTATCTAAATTCCTGCTATGAGTGAGACCATCCGGTATTGTGTTCCCCTTTCTGCGTGGCTTAAATCAGCATTTAAATGTAATTTTCATATAAATCTCTTTGTGTGACTAGGCTTATTTCAGGGGTATTTTATCTGTTTTATCACTGTCATAAATGAATTCTTTTCCCCCGTCATATCTTCTTATTTTGACTTACATATAGTGAAATATTTATGTCATTCATAGTTTCCCTAAGCTTCTATCATGGAAGGGGAGGAGTAGGGTCTTATTACTTTTATTTCAATCACCAACCCACAACGGTAGCAAGAGAATCGAGGGCTACATACTAAAAGTACTTCAGGCAGCTCTTTTCCTGGACAGAAGAAAACAGAACAACCAGCAAACTGACTTTTAGACAATATAAACTATTCAATAATTGTTTTTAAAACCGCTTCAGTGTGTATTAACTGTACCAGCCCAAGTTGACAAAAATGAGAAGCTAATGCCAAAGGAGGGAGGCTGAGGGTGAGATAAGAGAAACAGACCCTGCAGTGCTTGTAAAAAGTCATAAACACACGTCCACCAGAGATTTAATGTAAATTTTATAAAAAAAAAAAATCATTCCAGATCATTCCAAGAACTCTCCAAAGTCTACTGACTACTTCAGAGGTCGCAAACTCATATGCCAAAGGGGACCAGGCACGTCACATAAAGAGTGAAGCAGACCTGGGTCCAACGGGACAGGGTGTGATGGGGTCAGGAACAAACTAAAGAGGCAGCTGCCATCCATGTGGCTTCGCATGGTCATTAAGATTCATGCTGCTTTGGCTTCCAATTTTTAAAAGAGAAGCCAGAAATCCAGATTTAACATATGAAAGGTCTCAGTTATTAAATGCTGGCTCAAATTTTTAAAAACAAAATCATTGTGCAGGCAATTCTCCCCACTCTAGCCCTGACTCGTGGGCTTCCACACGGAGCCCTGGAATCCAGTACTGAAAAATATTCAGTATCCTGAGGCAGCACTAAATAATATGGGCCACACGGAATTCAGTCTAGGCCGACTCTGGTCTCCAGATAGAGCGCCCAAACCCCACGTTGATGGGATGATTAATAGCCTGCTTTGCACCAGAGACAGAAGTGGAAATTAACTCCTGAATTTGAACATTCTTTAGTTACAGCAATGACCAGCTCCAAGAAAGCACCAATTTCACAATGGCCTCCTCCCCATGAACCTTATCCTGGATGGACTGCCCAAAATAAGTGCTTCTATTCATGCAACTTAAAAAGGCTTCTCCATCCATCGCCAAATGGCTGATCAAGTAACGAGCAGAGCAAGGCTTTGCTCCCTTTGTGTGTGAAAATCCAGTAGAAAGAGACCAATAGTGCTGTTTCTTTCAAAACTTCTCAGGAAAAGGTAGAAATAAACTTCACAAAATCATAGGGGAGAAGCTGAGAAAGACAGAACACTGAAAGAAAGATAACCAGCTAGAATCTCTGGAGTTGTTAGTTCTTAGATTCAGACAAAATAGTGCCTATTTAAAGAAAAAGATCATTAGATTTATTTGTATATTTACTATGGGTAATTTTTCTACTTGTCACACATACCTTTGGTAAATGTCCCTGTTTCATATGATGAAGCTTTGCATTGTGTTTTACAAAGAAGAATCTAGTTTATAGAGCTGGACTGCTGAGAGGCTACTTCGTTGGTTTTTTATTATTATTTTATTTTTTACATCATTGTTCATTTTTAAACAATATTTAATTCCCCCACCCCCTCAGGTGTAGTCCCCATAGAGTTTCCTTCCCCAAGGCACCCGTGCACCATCACCTCAGTCCCCTGTGCTTCTCCCTCCCTCCCTCTCATCGCTCTCCCTCCTCCTCCTCTGCAGGATGTCTCTGATTTATAATTGTCCATTTTTGCTTTGTTGTGTTTTGTACTGTTATTATTTTTTTTACACTGATGTCTTATTGGGTTCCCCTATATTCCTGGTATGAGTGAAACCATCTGTTATTTTTCTTTTTCCTTCTGGCTTATTTCACTGAGCATAATTCCTTCTAGATCCATCCACGTTGCTGCGAATGGCATGAGTTTATCTTTTTTGATTGCTGGATAATATTCCATTGTGTATATATGCCACATCTTCTTGATCCAGTCATCTCTTTTTGGGCATTTGGGTTGTTACCAGGTTTTACCTATAGTAAATAGAGCTGCAATAAACATAGGGGTACAGGTGTCTAGATGTACAGCTGTCTGGAGGTTCCTCAATCTACTAAAAATGGAGTTACCATACAACCCGGCAATTCCACTACTAGGAAATCTACCCAAAGGTCACAAAAACATTGCTTCGAGAGGCTACTTTGTTATCTCAAACTGCAGGTGCTCTGCAGGGGAGGCAAGTGCACCTCTGTCGCCACCTAGTGGACATTTCTAAATGGCACAAAACCGGGAAGGCTCATGGTGAGTCCTCAAGGACAGTCCCTGAGAGGCCACAGCAATCTTGACAGGCCAACCCAAAATTAGGTGTCATTTCTGATTGTAAGCACACTGCATTTAAAAGATCTTGAAAACCCGCTTGTAGTATCTGAAACCTCACAGATTGAACACATGTTCTCCCCAGATGGGTCCATGCTGCTCTTCTCCTTGACAGTGTTATATTCACATTTTCTCTTAACCACAGTGGTACTTAGTTGACTTAAATATTCATACCCAGTCTATGAATGAATTCGAGTTGAACTACTCTATCCTAAATTACTTGATTTTTTCCAGGCTTCAAAGCTTGGCTTCCCCTAAAGGTAATACTCCCTCAGTTATGACAGCCTGTCATTCAGGCCTATCATTTCCCCTTTCAAAAACAAATCTTTTTTTAATTAATATTTTCCTCCTGCAGCCACATCCCAATCCTGAACTCTGGATTCATGCATTCACTCAACACATTTTTAGTGGGTACCAACTAACTGTATATGCAGCAACAGTCTGGGCACAGGGGTATAGAGGTGAGGGCAGTGCCCCCTGTGAGCCCGGGAGAGGGCATGTTTACAGAAGGTTTCATGTGAAACCAGACAGTTCAGCTCAGGAAGGATGAGCAGCTTCCTTGCGTGGCTTCTTAACATGAACTCTTTCCAGTTCCATACACCATGCCTCCTCTTCAGCCTGACTTCTCTCCTTCATACATGACTCAAATGCCTTCCAAATTTCCTCCTTCGGGAATGGCACATATTAAAAAAACTAACAACAAATGTTGGCGAGGATGTGGAGAAAAAGGAACTCTCCTGCACTGCTGATGGGGGTGCAAACTGGTCCAACCACTATGGAAAGCTGTGTGAAGATTTCTTAACCTACAAAAGATAGAGCTTCCATATGATCCAGCAATTCCACTCCTAGGTATTTACCCAAAGGACACAGAAACATCAATGCCAAAGAGCACCTGCACCCCTATGTTTATAGCAGCACTATTTACAATAGCTAAGCTATAGAAACAACTCTAATGCCCAAAAATAGATGATTGGATCAAGAAGATGTGGTACATATACACCATGGAATATTACTCAGCAATTAAAAAAGATAAACTCATGCAATTTGCAGCAACATAGATGGAGCTGGAAGGGATCATGCTCAGTAAAATAAGCCAGAAAGAAAAAGAAAAATACCGGATGGTCTCACTTATAGCAGGAATCTAGAAAACCTAAATAAGAGACCAGGAAAAAACCTAATTATAAACAAATCCCAGGCCCTGTACCTTGACACAGAACTTCAGAGGCCATCCCAGTTCCCGAGGCCCCAGAGGAACTGGCTGACCTTTTGTCACATCTGCATCACAGCTCAACTTCTGCCTCTTTACAATTTTACTTCTTTCACCTCACCTAAGTGCTGATCCCAAGAACACCCCTGGGGGATCCCCAGTGCCCCTTGTTCTTGGGAATATTGACTTGGTGCCCAGAGTTCTTGCTTGTCATCTAGATGTAGGGTCATGCAGGGGGCAAAAGTTCTGGCATGAGGAACATACTGGGAAACGAGTATCTGCTGAGAACAGCAGCAGATATCAGAATAGAAATAATATGCTTTGACTAATGAGAACAATGGAGTCCCCAGGCAGTTGCCCCTGGTCACTCAACCCCAACTTACATCCCCAATAATGCATCTCCCATGCATGTACACTCCCTATGTACTTGTCCCAGCAAGTACACTCCCTACCTACTTGATGCTAATAAATACAAGACTGCCTTGGGATGGGGCCTGCACATGACTTCTGGTGTAGCCCCTCTAGGCTTCTCATTGTTCCACATGGCCTTTGAGCAATCTCTCTCATCCCACGCCACACCCAATGCTGCAGTCCCCTGAGGCGACACCCCCCACCCCCAATAAAACTCCCTGCACACAAATCTTTGTCTCAGAGCCTGCTTTCCAGACCACCTGATCTTCAACAGAAAGTTTAGTTTCCATTCAAACAAAATCCGATGGTATTAACATAGTTTATGAAAGACTGACTCAAGCAGAAAGAAGGCGGTCACCAGGGAAGCCCTGCAGAGGCCGTGCGGTGCTCACCCGAGCGCTGTGCAGGCCGGGGAGGAGCCTCGTCAGGGCCTCTTGGCTCTGCTGCACCTGGCAGGACTCTGCCCTCCTGAGAAGACAGATGTGCGGGGCTCTTGGAATCTGATGCCATTAAATGAAACTCACATGCTGGAACTCACCCCTTCTCCCTGTGCTCAAGCTCATCCAGAGATACTTGGAACCTCATTGCCTTTCTGTGCACCCATGCAGAGAGTGCCTGAATATCCAGTTCATCTGGCAGCTACAATTTCTTATTTTCACTCGACACACTGACATTCAAGCTTGGAGTCCATCCCTTTCAAACTCTGTCAATCCTTGTTGGCAGATCGGTGGTGAGGCCATGAGGAATTATGTCCAGCCTACAAGACTGAGTTCAGAACTTGGATGATGGTCAGCTCGCTGCAGCCACGCCCTCTGAGGGTCTCTCGGTGGACAGTCACCTGCTTCTTATGACTTCCTTGCCTTTCCAACATCTGTAGTCTTAACTCAGAGGAAGCCAAGAACCAGTTGTGTTTTCCCCATGCACCCCCTTCTCAGTCCTAACTCTTTAGGAAACACTGAGACAGATGTGATTTTGATTGGTTATTTACTTATAATATCAATCACTTGACCATTAAGACTTTAAAGTGAAGCCAGAAAGCAGTTACTAGCAAAACCCTCTCTTATTCCAAGGGATTTATGGAAATTCTTGGCAGACTACTCCCCAAAAGCCAGTTTCAGTTAAGAAACTGTAAGTGGTGGTATTCCTGGCAGTATTTCCTTCTCTATAATATGGGAGGTAGGTAAAGACGACAGACAAGAGCGTGTGAGAGAAGTAGTTTGTGACGAGACAGACTTGGTCAGGGGTGCAAGTTTTGCAGTGTTATGGAAAGCTCCAAGCCTCAGTATCCCCATCAAAAAAAAAAAAAAATCTACCTCAAGATAGGATTAAAGAATAGGAGACACCTAAGATGTTCAGGAAAATTCTGGAAATCTGCAGTAGGTGCAGCACAAATGCTGTTTTCTGCCTACCCTTGCTCCCTCTCTTCCTCTGTAGTTCCAGTTGGAACACAACTCAAATGTGGACCCTCCTCCTGTGTGGGACTAGGGGACGCATCCAAGCATCTCACTGCATCTCCCAATGCACATGGAGCTGAGAATTTTATAAGAAGACTTTAACCATATGCATAGTTGGGCTTCTCACTCCTAGGGCAAATTGGGGGTCAGTGTGAGGGAAAGGGAAGCTGCAGAGGTATTCATTTTGAAGCAGCAGAGACAGGGGTGACATCAGACACCACCAGAAATCTTGAAGGTAAGAGAGAACCCTAAAAGAGTGCTAAGACCCTCTGGTCAAGCAGGGGGAAGATACTGAGGTAGTAAAACCCAGGGGCTGCCATGGCGGAGTTTGATGGATCTCTTGGGTTGCTGAGGCCTGCAAGTGCCCCACAAGCAAGCTGCCTTGAGAAACCTAGAAAGGTCACAAAGAGAGAGAGACTCGGAGGAGGAGCCACTGGCCATCACTGTCACCAAAGCTGTTCCCTCCTGCCTTTTGACAGCTGGGAGGTTCTCCTGCATGCGGCTGAGTCTCCCCACCCTTGCTCCATCCTCTACTCATGGTGTTTTTCAATGACAAGGCCTGTCAGTGGTTCCATGGTAACAGTGCTTTGCCTAATGGGAGATGTATTTCCTGCTTAGATTAGATATGGAAGTTACTTTTTTTTACCAAAGAAACCAAGTACAATGTCCCACCACTACCCCATCAGCAGCAGAAGTTGGGATGTTCAAATTCAAGAGGTGTACAAGCAAAACTGCAGCATCACAAATAAACGACAGGGAAACTGCTGGAGAATAATAGTAGCAAGCAGTTAGCAAAGAGCATATTGAAAGATGCAATCTCCTTTAAATACTAATGATAGGGGATGCATTTTTACTTGCTTTGAGCAAGTAAAAGCAAATCATTTTCTAAATCCTTTTGAAAGTAGTCTCTATCATTATTCTCTACACTCACTCCTTGCTTCTTTTACATGGCATTTATCACCATTTGAAATTGCTTTAATTGTCCACCTACTTTTTGTTTGTCTCTCTCCCCCATAAGAATATAAATCCAAAGGAGTAGGAATCATATCTCTCAATCACAATCTCTGGCAAATAACAGATGCTCAATTTTCTGGATGAATGGACAGGTAAACGAAAATAATTTTAAAAATTCTTGTATTAATAAATAACAATCTATTGCAGAACAAAATAGAGTAGAAATCCCAGTAGATATCAAAAAGCCTGTAGAACATAAGAAGAGAAATTTGGCAGATTATAGAGAGAATATTCAGCTAAGGGTTTCACCAATTCCTTAGTGAAGAAAAGTTACAAATTAATCTCTTAGCTTTAAATCAATACCTAAAACTTAAGAAATGTATATACATATGCTAAATTAGCTGTAGTATAAACTTGTATAGATTTTTTGATTTATAATGTGAGTTTGGTGTTTGGTTTGGAGTCAGACCAATCTGGGTATGAAATCCATCCCTAACACAGTGAGGAGTGTGTGGTCCTGACTCAAAGAAACTGAAGAAACATTTATGAGTCAATAGGGGAGATTTGAACACTGATAGAAAAGAGAAGGTGTTAGGGAATTGTTCACTTGGGGGAGAGGAGCAGGGGGTGTGCGTGTGGTAATTGTTATGGTTACATTTCAAAAGGGTATCCATTATAGAGACAGAGATTGTGGATGAAATGGTATTATGTCAGGGGTGGGCTTTAAAATAATCAAAGTGTCTAGAACGGATAAATTAACAAGAGTGAACTGATGGCTGCTGAAGCTGGATGTTGGTTGCACAGAACTTGACCCTTTTATTTCTTCTTTGTTTGTATAAATTTGAAAGTTTTTTCATAATCAAAAGTCCAAAATTAAACCAGTATGTATGTTAGGCTGGAATAACACACAAGCTGAATGACTCTGGGTAAGTTTCCAGTCTTCTCTATGCGTAAGTTTCCTTGCCTATAAAATCAGGATGGAAAAACCGTATTACAAATTGCTGTGATTTCACATAATGGCAGCCATTGCTGATATTAACATAATCATGAAGAGAGTATAATTAAGTGTGGACACATGTATCAAATTTAGCAATGTAGGCTGAGGATTTATGGGTGACTTTAAATGTTCTTTCTTTTGTCCAACTATATTTTCTGCCATTTAACAGGGGATATGGGTTGCCTGTATAATAAAAATTAAGCTGGAATGCTGCTTCACATTCTTTTATGAGTGAAATTAAATGATTCCATGAAAGCTTAATGACTACAAAATTGGATTAATCATTAATTGAAAACTAGCCAGGATCAAAGAAATAACAAGCCACAGGAAGGGGTGGTGTGAGGTCCAGGGAAGGGGACAGGTCTGCAAATGTCAGCAAACCCTTCAGAGAGGAAAGAAGTTTCTCAAAGCTCTCCAGGGACAGCCTGCCCTGCACAGCAGTCCTTTCTGTTTGCTGGTTCTTTTCACCCATTACAAAGGTTCACTCCTTGCCTCCCCTTTTTATTATCCATGCATTTTCTCCTTGGAAGAAAGAAACCTCTCTCACAGCCTCAGTCAGTGCACCCCCAAGGACAGCTCCCAAAGTCACATCTCCAGCCCCCACTTCTGCTGCCCCCCAGTCGCCTGCCAAGCATTTTAAACTCGGCTTGTTCGTTTTCACCTCGAATCTCAATGTGTCTATAATGGCATGAGTCCTCTCCCCCCAACCAATGACACTTATTACTGCCTTTCTAATCCCACTAGATAGGCCACCAATCTCCAGAGCAAAACCCTCCCTCTCCTTCTGCCCTTACAACAGATTTTATGTGGCAACATCTACATAGCATCCCGTTACGTGACAGGTGCTGCGCTTAGAAAGACAGAGGTACCTGGGCTCTGCTCTCAGAAGTCAGGTGCTTATGCCAACCCCTTCCTCTCCCCCCCACCCCCGCTGCCCCCATTGCCTGTGGAAAACATTGCTAATTGCCCCCTAATGTTTAGTATCTATCACCTTTTGTCTCATAACGATAAACTTCCTAAATTTCAGCTCAAGAAGTGATCTCCTGGAATAAAGACTACATTTCCCAGGCTTCCTTGCAACTGGTTATGTCTTGTGACCAAATTCCATTGCATGGGATGTGAAAGAAAGTGAGGTCAACAATTTCTAGAAAGAAACTGTGAAAGTGTTATAGGACAGGGAGAGGGGCAGCCCAAACCCCGCAAACCTGCCTATACTAAATGGGTTCTGCCATCCGCCGCATCAACACAAAACACATGAGACTAATGGGAAGGATCTTTAATAAAACTAGGAAACAATACAGGTAAGGCAAGGAGTCTAGTTTCTAAATGAAGCATCCAAAGTTACCCGTCCCCTCGTGGGTAAAAGTCCATCCATATGGGATTGGCCCAGAACAAGGCCCCAAAGCCTGCCACAAGTCTAAAGCATCTTCCAGTGGGGACCCACAGCAAAGGGTCACAAACAACCGGACAAGCCCGGAAGGAAAAGAGCAAAATCAACATCAAGATAAAAGCTGCCATTGTCACCTCCCCACAGGTCTCACCCACATCTGTGTCACCCAGTCCACGACCAAAAGACAAGCGCAGTTTCTTTACGTGTCTCTAGGCTCCATGCGCCTCCTCCAGGTCTCCTGGCTCCATCCTGCTTCCTTCCTTAGTCTCTTCTTCAGCTTCTCCCCTTCCTGCTCAGCTCCACCCTCCCTTGGGTGGGGCAAGGAACCTCCCCCTTTCTTGGGGACCACCCTGTTGCAATCCCCCCTTTTAATTTTTATTCCACCATATCTATGGTGGCACAAATGTTAGGGTGTAGTCTTAGGAGACAGTCTTTTTTTAGGGTTACAATGTGTGTAAGAGAAGCAACAATTAGTCAGCAGCATTGTCCATGAATGTCCAGTATGACAGTTTTTCATTACTTGAAAATAGTCCATTATCCAAGCCAAAAGAAAAAAAATTGGAGCGTTAGCTAAAACAAGACAGCAAATATGTAAAAATCACAGGAAAAAAAAAATCTTAAAATGGTTCAACTGATGTAAAAACACAAATTTTCTCAACCTTGATCCCAAACTTTTAACAGCAAAGCAAAAGTTTGCAAACTAAATCTACTTTTAAACTATTTTTCCTATTTTTGCATAAAATCACAGGGTAGAAATAACTAACAGCAATTTTTAGCTGGCTTTGTTGAAATATTCCATACAGGATCAGAGCGAACCGGTGGCATCCGGTCGATGTATGCTTCAGGTATAACGTTGGTCTCATCAGACTCCACCTGGGCTTTCCTCTTCTCGAGGGTACCAGGGCATTTTCGTTGGCCGGGTTGTCCAGTCCTGCCAATGGAGGCAAGCTTCCTCACCTTCTTTGGAGGTCTCTGGAACCCTACAAACAAGGCAAACAGGTTCTCCTCTTCTTGGTTCAGCTCTTTTTCAACTTTTTGGAAGAACTCCACACAAAGCCACACAATCAAACTCACGTCCAATTTTTTTTGTTAAAACAGACAAAATCCCTATGGAAGTTATGCAAAAACAGACTCTGAAATAAGTAGCAAAAATTACTACCACTATTTGTATGCTGTGTTGGTATCAAGGGGAGAGAAAATGTGACAAGTTAGCTTTGCTGGAAAAAAAATTACAACCTTTCTGCAGATCCTGGTTACTCAAAACAAAACAAAACAAAAACTTCGTGGATTCAGGACAGAATGCATAAAAAATTTCCAGTATTATGTCAAAGAAACCTTAGTAAATGTCAGGTGTATTTCCAGGTCTATTCAGTCCTTTGTAGGAAAGTTTTTTTACTCTCAACAGTTCCATCAATAGGAATCCGTTGAGACCTTTTCTCCCTATATTTCCGGAAACAATTTCTGTAGGTGTGAAACAATTGAATTATACAATATTACAAGGTGACAATCACCATTGACAATTTACACACATACCAGATACTGAGAGGTTTTTTCATACACATTTTAGAAAACTACTGTTAACATTTTGTACATATCAAAGTTTTACCATTTTCCCAAGTGATAATGCTTCCCTTCCAGTTTTACTTCATTAGGTAAAAGCCAAATAAAACAAATTCATGTAATGCCTTCCCAGGAGGAAAGGGAGAAACTTCATGGAGTGTCTCAGGAGCTCTACTGAGGTTCCACAAAATTTCCTTGCATCAGTCAAATGACAGGCTACCAAATTTGTACTTGAATTTAGATTTCTGGGAAGCTTTGCCATAAATATCAGAAAATTAACAGAAACAACAATATTCAATCTCTATGAAGGCACCGGCTTAGTTCAGTAGCACAATGTTGACAATCAAACCATAACTTTTTGTTTTTCTCATGACTGGAGACTCTTTTTTTTTTTTCCAACGTCTGTGGGCACCATGTATACCAATTTGTCAATCACTGGAGGTCAAGACGGTTAGACACAAGGACATACTGACAGACAACATATAGACACAAAGAGCTCTTTAGTTACCATTCATCACGCGTGGGATATCCCATACAACTGCAGTTTGTCTGATAGGCCAAAGTAACAATAAAAAAAACAAACAGAAAAAAAAAACTTCAAGGTAAAAAAAAACAAAAGTTGATAGGAAATAACAAAATCAAGATTAAAAACCTTTCTATGTAAAAAAAAAAATACTGTCAGCATATGCATGATCCTAGATGTTATTTCACATCTCCTAAACTTTGAAAGGAAGAGATTGGTTAGAGCATGTTAGTTTTTTTTCTCAGGGTTTCTTCAGAAAAAAAAAAAACGAGTTCTTGGGTATCCTGCAACAATAACTGGAAAAGAAGTCAGTAACATTCAAGTTTCTTTCTGTTTCTTAAATAAATATCTCAAGTCTTCAATGGGTTCACAAGACCAATGGGACTTCGTCTCTGGGTCAGTTCCTTCTGGCGCTTTCTTAACTCTGGAATGATGTACCCAGGGTTTTATACCTGCAAGTTTCAGAGAAGTATGTGTGCTTAGCAAAACGTCATATGGACCAGTCCATTTTTCTGACAACTGGTTTTGGGCATCCCCACTCTGCCAGGTCTTCAGTAAGACCTGATCTCCAGGTTTGAAGGGATGCAATGGTTGATCAGGAGGCATAGAGATTCTCGAGGTTGCAAAGTTATGAATTACTGCCAGAACCTCCTGGATGTGTTTCACATATTGTGTGATCCGGCAATCTTGAGCTATTTCCGGACTAGCTTTCAGAACTGAGGCCTGGAAGGGTCTTCCAAACACAATTTCAAAGGGGCTTAATTGTAGCCCACTTCTAGGTGCCACTCTTATGTGGAGGAGGGCAAGGGATAGTACCTGGTCCCAACGAAGCTGTGTTTCTTGGCACGGTTTCGCCAAGGTTTTCTTTAAGGTGTGATTCATTTTCTCCGTTTGTCCAGAAGACTGTGGTCTCCATGCAGCATGCAATTTCCAGTTGATCTGTAACGCACTGCTTACTGCATGAGTAACATCAGAGACAAATGCTGGCCCATTATCACTCTGTATAGAATCCGGCAACCCAAAGCGAGGAATTATCTTCTTTAGCAGCTGTCCGCCAAATCTGTTATAGGACAGGGAGAGGGGCAGTCCAAACCCCGCAAACCTGCCTATACTAAATGGGTTCTGCCATCCGCCGCATCAACACAAAACACATGAGACTAATGGGAAGGATCTTTAATAAAATTAGGAAACAATACAGGTAAGGCAAGGAGTCTAGTTTCTAAATGAAGCACCCAAAGTTACCCGTCCCCTCGTGGGTAAAAGTCCATCCATATGGGATCGGCCCAGAACAAGGCCCCAAAGCCTGCTACAAGTCTAAAGCATCTTCCAGTGGGGACCCACAGAAAAGGGTCACAAACAACCGGACAAGCCCGGAAGGAAAAGAGCAAAATCAACATCAAGATAAAAGCTGCCATGGTCACCCCCCCCACGGGTCTCACCCACATCTGTGTCACCCAGTCCACGACCAAAAGACAAGCTCAGTTTCTTCACGTGTCTCTAGGCTCCATGCACCTCCTCCAGGTCTCCTGGCTCCATCCTGCTTCCTTCCTCAGTCTCTTCTGCAGCTTCTTCTCTCCCTGCTCAGCTCCACCCTCCATTGGGTGGGGCAAGGAACCTCCCCCTTTCCTGGGGACCACCCTGTTGCAATAGGAGGAGTTGTGCTCTCCTTTCCTACTTCCCCCATCCTTTTGACTAGAGCAGAGCTATAGTGTGCACCATCTTGGTTCAGGCAGATGAGGGCAACATGCAGGGGCCAGAACAAATACAGACCCAGGTGCTTCCCTCCAGCGTGCCGAGGAAAGGAGAAAGAAGTCATCTTACTTAAGCCAGCGTTAATCTGTGTCTCTGCAATATTACACTGAAGTAATTTCTTAAATAATATACTTTCATGCCTCCAATCCATTTCACCTCACTCCCAGTTATATAATTCTTGAAGGCATTAGATACTTGTAACTGGAGTCTCCAAACAAAAAGGGAAAGGTTGAAGCAAAAGTTATCCATATGTTTGAAGACAAAATGGTTGAGACTTTTCTAAAACAGATGAAAACCTCAAGCTACAAACTCAAGAAGCCATATGAATGACAAGTAGGATAAATACAAAGAAAATCACACCTACCTACATCAAAAGAAAACCAACAAAAAGAAACTCCTGAAAACTGCCAGGAAAAAAAACCACTCATTTATTTGTCCAGTGCTTGACACAAAGCAGGTCCTTGAGAAATGTTTGTTGAATGAAGGAATGATGGTTTGGGTGAGTGACAGATTAAGATCACCTTGTGCCCAGCATGCTGTGGTAGAAATTACACGGGGATGTGTATCAGGAGACCTGAGGTCTAATTCCAGCTCTGCCTTAATTAGTGGTGTGAAACGAGACAAGCACTTCCCCCTCCAGGCCTCTGTTTCCTGGCTATAAAATGAGGAGCCAGATTTTCTCTCTGATAACAGTAGATGAGCTTGTTGCAGAGCAACCCTCCCACTGAGCACATCTTAAAAAGCTAGACAGAATACGAAAGTATGAAAGAAAATTTTAAGGTATTGGAGAGAGGTCCTGGTGGCCAGGGAGAAAGGAACCAAGGCAAACGTGCCCACAGCCTGCCAGAGCTCCGTCCCACTGCTTCTTGCTGACTCACAGGTTGCATAGCGTGAGCGGACAAGACGCCAAAGGGAAAGAGGAGCGTGAGCATATAGGAAGCTAACCTTTGCTCTCAGCAGCTGCACAGGGTGGAAGAGACGAAAGTTAGGTTTGCTCTAAAACATTTCCCTTGCTTGGGGGCCTCCCTGGTGGCACAAGGGGTTAAAACACAACCTGTGAAGCTGTCCATAACCGCTGCAGCATGAGTTCGCTCCCCGGCTGGACAGGGAGCTACCCACATGGCACAGCAGACCTCTCCTGTCTTGCCCGCTGCTCCCCTCAGCAGTGTATTTCAGTCAGTCTGCCTGTTCTGTTCCCCACTCTGTCTCTGGTGAATCCTCTCACCCCCCACACCTCTGGCCTGTATTCCAGTTCTTGTACGCATAAATAATCTTTAAAAAAAACCAAAAACATTTCCCTTGGCCTGGAAGCAATAAAAGTTCTACATCAAAGTAAAATCTAGTCAGTCGTGATGTGTGCTGTAATCACTAAGGTAACCATTAAAAGAGGGGTAAAAGAATGCATAATAAGCTAAGAGAAGAGGATGTGGAGTGATAGAAATATGTGATTTATGTCTCATTCAGGAAGACAGAATGTACATTTGTGGTTACCGGGAACAAGGGGAGATAGAATTGGGGAGCAACTGCCCTAATGGTATGAGATTTCCTTTGAGAGAGATGAAAATGTTTTGCAATTAGACAGAGGTGGTGGTGGAATGACATGGTAAATGTACTAAGTGCCACTGGGTTGTTCACTTTAAGGCTGATTTTATATTTTATGGATTTCACTTAGTAAAAAAAAAATTAATACATGTTTATCCACAAAAAGGCAAGAAAAAAAGAGAGAAAGGAGTAAAGAACAGATGAGATAAAAGAAAATAAAAAATATCAGATGATAAAATTAAACCCAATGTACTAATACTATTATTGTAAATGTAAACTATGTAAATGGACATAATGTATCTAATGATAAAAATGTCATAAAACTCAACTATAGCCTGTTTATCAAAGACACACTTTAAATATTAGGATAGGGGCCTCCCTGACGGCACAAGGAGTTAAGCACAGCACTATGAAGCTGTCCGCAGCATGAGTTCGATCCCCAGCCGGTCAGGGAGATACACACATGGTGCAGCAGGCCTCTCCTGACTTGCCCACTGCTCCCCTCAGCGGTGTATTTCAGTCAATCTGCCTGTTCTGTTCCCCGCTCTGTCTCTGGTGAATCCTCTCACCCTCCCACACATCTGGCCTGTACCCCAGCTCTTGTATGCATGAATAAGTAAATATTTTTAAAAAATGCATGAGTTGAACATTTCAATATACAAACTTGATCTAAATCAGCTTATAAAGAAAGTTATGCCCACCGACTGTGGGATGTACACTTTTCTCCAAGGTAGCAATATTTTACATTTACCACAATTGATCACACTCAAGCCATAATGCAATGAAACTCGAAGGAAAACTGAACAAAATTCGAAGGCCTGAAATCATACAGAGCATATTCTCTCATTACGGTGGCATTAAGCTTGAACTGCTAACAGAAAGGTAACAAAGAAAATCCCCAACTGTTTGAAAATGAAGCAACACATTTCTAAAATGAGGAGGCCACCCCACATGCTCTCCAGGGTCCTTTCATGGTCTTAGGCCTCTGAGTCATATGCCAAGTTTCCACTTCATGCTGAGCAGTGCAGGCTGTATGGCCATATTTGCCTTGTGTCTTCAAAGGTTAATGGGATTGTCAGCTTTTGGCTTATTCTGGGAGTGGGGGAGAAGGGGAGGTAAGGGCAGGGGGGAGGGGGAGAGGGAGGGAGAGAGAGGAGAGAGAGAAAGACGATCTCTGGGCAGAGTGGGACAAGCTCCTACTTGCTCTCCTTCCTTCTTCCCCCTGCCTCCAAGACTTCTGGAGGGCACATTCACGCTCCCTCCATAACTATTTTTCCAAATCTGAGGACTATGTCACATCACTAGGGGAGCATGCACAGACCTTCCAGATTCCTGTGGCGCTCTGCTAGTCCAACAACTCAACAACGGCGGCCGCTCTGTTTTCAAGATTGCTCACAGGAGGGAGCAACCCTAACGGCGATGCCTGGAACACAGACGCCTGAGACAGAACCCAGCCAAGAGACCCAACAGCTCAGGGGCATCACGCTGAGCTGTCAGAGCTGAGCCACTTGTGCTCCTAAGGGGGTAAAAAGCACAGAAAACTGGATTCCCCTGACTGGAGGGATAAGGAAGGTATGGTGTGACCAACTGCCAAACTGACAAGAGCTTTCTTCAGTCACCCTGTCTAGCCTGGCCACCTGCTTATTTATGGACATGACTGACTCTCCTTGACACCAGGGTAAACGTGACTGATAACATTTGGTAGGCATCCAGACCTCATCTGATCGGCACACATTTTTTTATTATGCTCCTAATACATGTCAGGTTCTCCTCTTGACACTAGTATTACAAAGAAGGGCCAAGAGGATTCATGGGGGCTATCCCACAGATGAGTCTGAAGTCCTGCATCTCCCTGACATCAGAGCCTAGGCTATGGTCAATGCCGGAGTTGAGGGGTTCAGGTCTTTCACTAGCTTCACAGTGAAAACCAAAAGTGGCCCTCCCCCAACACCACCTCTAGCACCAAAGCACCGGCATCCTAAGTTATAGGATGCAGAAACTTCTGGAGACCCAGTCACAGCACAAATAAGACGATGGGGTAGGTGCACTTAGAGGCAAAACCTCTATTACCCACAGAGTCATGTTCAGCCATGCTGTCCCAGGTTCCACGGGTTGCTCTGAAGCCTGGTGAGGGCTCACATTCTCCGGCAACAGTGTACTTGGATTTTCACAAATGGACAAAATGAGCATAAGCTGTGGTGCCTGTGGGAGAGTGAGGAGGCGGGTCAGGCTGGAGCCTAGAGTGATGGCGGCAGGGGAGAGGAGGGCGAGGGGAGGCAGTGGAGCAGAGTCCAGATGCAGGGCTGACAGAGACACGGAGGTGCCCTCGCCCCTTCTGGAGGGTTTGCTGGGCCTCCTCTAGGCTTCCCTGCAGGTAGCTGTGATAGCTGGAGAATCTCTCTCTGCCCCTCCGGTTTCCCTGTTCAGATGTGGCTCTGCCCTCAGAGATTAGACCCTGCAGAGATCCCTAGCAGGCTGATTTCCTCACTCTGCAGCCTGGCTGCCCTCCAAACCACAAAGCCAACCCTCGCTCCTGCTGCCCAGCTGAAGAGACTGGCAACCAGTTGAGAGCAAGACCCACGTGCATCACTGAATCAAAGCAGAAGAGTGATTCAGCCCATCTCCCCACCCCCCAACCCCGGCTGGGGAGCAGAAGTTTCCTGAACAAACTCTCCAGAATAGGAATAAACCCTTTCTCCACTCCTTCCCTGTCCTCTACCTGGCAGGGTTCCATGCAGCTGTGAGAAAACACACACAGGCAGGTCCACAGTGCATGCACATACTCATGCACATGCGCGCACACACGCACGCACACACACACACACACACACACACAGAAGCCACACAGCAGATGCAGACCTGAGCCCTGACCCCTGGCTTCAGCGCAGCCCATGAGACAGTGCTCACTTCCTGTTTGGCTTCCCTGAGACCCAACTTGGCGAGCACATGACATTGGGGTGCAGCAGGGACCACAAACATCCCCTTCTGGAGGCCCAGACAAAGGCTCCCTCTGCCCCAGGGACCAGCAGTCCCTCACACAGGCAAGGGAAGATGACCAGCGCCCTCCAGTCCCTGTGGAGTCCCCTCACACTATTCCCCACCTTGACGAGAGGGGGCCACAGCTGCCTGCCAGGTGCCAACCCCCACTCCTGGCATAAAGAGTGAGTGACAATGTTTTAACATGGAAAAATGGAGACAGATGCCCCCTCTATGAGAAATCCTTTCAGGATAGCCAAAAGGGAAGGAAATTAACATTTGCTAAATACTTGCCATGCATTTTCACATTTGGCCTAACAACCACGGTGATGGGTAATAGTTTGTTTCCAGCTTTACAGAAGGAAACTGAGGTCCACAGATGTTATTTAAGCAACTTGCCCAAAGTGACAGTGCTACTGAGGGGCAGGGCTGGAATTTGGGCCCAGGTCTCCTCAGTGGGCAGAAAACAAAGGTTTGAAAGCCAAGTGGTAATTTGGGAAAGAAACAGTATGAGGTATGGGCAATGCCAAGTAGAAAAGAAAGATACAAGGCATTTGAGTTTATTTTTTAAAGCTTGAATTTTTAAAAGAAGGGGATGTAGATGTGCTATTTCTGGTAAATATTCAAAAAATAATATTGATATTTCCCTCCCCCTCTGAGTAAATCCATCTCCAGTCTGAGTCCAAAGACGAGCCCATGATGGAAATGCCATGTAACCTTGGACAAACCACTTAATCCTTTGCAAAGAGGCGGATTGGAGACAGCCCAGAAACAAGTTGGCAGAGGGAGGAAGCTGAAGGCTGCCGATGTGAATGATAAATGCTAGGAACGTGGATGTGGAAAGGCAGAGGGAAATGAGCAGACATCTGCAAAGGGGGGTGCAGGCTGATGGGGGGGGCAGGAGGCAGAGCACGTTTGGTCACCTGGGAGACCTAGGGCCAGGGGAGGACATTCGATTGTGATTTTGAAGTCACAAAGACTGCACTGGCCCAAAAGGGCCTGGAGTCTGGGAGGTATTCAACGACGAGTTAGGGAAGGAGAAAAGAAGAAATGGGATTTTCTCCAACTTTGAAATGGAGAAGGTAGGATTCTGGAGGATTCCTGAGAGGCGGGGATGGGGAGATGCGGTCGGGGCGGGGGATGCAGAACAGTGCTGGCACAGGGTAGACGCGCCATATCTATTTATCAGATGAATTAATAAATCAGGATATCTAGTTTCTGACTCAGCTCTGCTTCTCTGTGAATCTAAACGAGTCAATTTAGCCTCTCTGGATCTCATTTTCATCATCTGTAAATTACAGGCGTTGGTCTGAACAAACTCCAGCTCAGGTGCCTCATGGCCCCAAAGCTGCGGGCCTGCATAGCCAGAGCGGCCCCTGCACTTCTGGCCTTCAGAGGACGGCGGGATCAATGGTAACTGGCCATGGAGGCTGTGGGTGCGGCGCAGGGGTTGAGAACCTCTGAGGAAGAAGCAGCCCCTGGGCTACAATACAGGAAAGAATGCAGAAAATCCTTTTCGTCCCCTCTCTCATCTCCCAGATCATCCTATTAGCCTACCAAGGCTTCAGAAAAGCCTAACTTCTGGCCCCCAACACTCTTCAAAGACTCCCATATCAGTGGCCCCATGTGACATCAAATGTAAGCTCCATTTCCCATCCTTCTGTCCTCCACCCCAGCCTGCATCCACGCCCCTCTCATCAAGCCTCCCAGTGCACCACAGGGGCATGGGCTCCGGCTCGGGGCTTCCCCCTGCCCCAGCATGTACGAGCTGATGGGCTCTGGACAGTCACTTAACCTTCCTATTCCCGTTCCTCACCAGTGAACTAGGGAACAAGGCTCACTCTCAGGCTTTTTGCAAAAAAATTAAATGAGGATGAATATAAAGACCACTTTATGCTCTGACAAGGGCATTGAGGTAGGGGACAGAAATCAGGCACCTCGCAATATAACAAGGAGAAGTGGATTTACAGCCAAGGAGCTGAGTGTGGGGGTCTGTGATGGAAAATTACTAAGAAGAAACACAAGGGTTAAAGTGAATTCCTGCTAAACCAACTAAATAGAATTCTTGGGGAAGGCAGGCCGGGGTGAACAGATACCAAAGGGTGGGGATGAGGAATATGATCTTGTGTTGAAGGTGATCAGATATCAAGGGTACAGAATTCTCTCTAAGTCAATTTAGCAGGAATCTTACTTAAACTGGGTTTGGCAAGGATGGACACTCAAGTCCAAGGTTAAGATCGTTAAAAAGGGTTCAGAGGGCCTCCCTGGTGGTGCAAGGGGTTAAGCACAGCACTATGAAGCAATCCACAGCCTCAGCAGCACGAGTTCGGTCCCCATCTGGCCAGGGAGCTACCCACATGGTACAGCAGAGCTCTCCTGCCTCGCCTGCTGCTCCCCTCAGCAGTGTACTTCGGTCAGTCTGCCTGTTCTGTTCCCCACTAAAGTTTGGTCAAGAAGGGAATCCTGGTAACTTGCCACATGGTCCAACTCACAGTTATCAAGTCAGACTCTGGACCTAAGTGTTCTGAGTCCTCAAAATTACCTGAATAGCTGGGACCAGAATCATCCTTGCTTCATGGGTAAGGAAACCAAGGAAGCAATAGCTTAAGTAGTTCACCCAAAGTCAAACTGTTCGTTGATGACAGAGGTGGTATTTGAGCCCAGAAGTTACTGACATGGAGTCTCATCTTGTTCTTTGATGGATCCCATGTTTACTTTCTCTCTCACCAGTTTGGGGGTCCAGAGAAGCAAAGATAGAGGTTTTTATATGATTCTGCCTTATAACAGGCCATCCCTTCACATCCTTAATAGTCACTTTAGGGTCTAGAACACTAAGACATTTGTAACGGACGCTCCATAATGTGATTTGACCAACAAAAACATTGGTACACAAAAGAAAAAACTGGAGCAGATTTCTGCATTAGTTTCTATTTCTGTTATGTTCTGCTTTTGTTTAATAATAAGGGGGAGGAGACTGAGCTTGAGCACTCTTCTGCAGCAAGAATATTTTATTACCAGGGCCTGGAAAACAAAATGAGTTTTAATTTCTTCCAATTTATTTCAACTTTGCCAGTGGACATCTGTGCTCATGAGCTTGGAAGCCATTATACATGGCTAACACTTTCCAATAATTTTCTTTTGATAATTCCTCTGACGGTGTGAAGAAAAGGGCCCGAGGACGGATTAAACATCACATGGTAATACTTTCCCAATTCGATGTGACGAACTGATATTTTTCTTTTTGTACCAAGATAATAGGAAGGCATCAGGAAACAGCAGTTCCCCTCACTTAGAAGAGGTTTCTAAACACTCTGCTTTCTGATGCTTGAAATTTCATTTTTTGAGTTTTCTAAATCAAGTCTTAACCTATCCTGATGAAGCCTGGCTAATCAATCATCTAGGAAGACGTGTGTGTGTGTGTGTGTGTGTGTGTGTGTGTGTGTGTGTGTGTGTGTGTGTGTGAGAGAGAGAGAGAGAGAGAGAGAGAGAGAGAGATACATATAACTGGTTTTTCTGCTTCTGTAAGTAATAAATGATTATTATAAAATTTTGAATAATACAGAAAGATAATCATCAATGAAACATCGATGGCCACAAATTCATAGAGTTCTTTATGACTATATGTTATATATGCATGCATCTCCCAGGAGATCTTCCACACACAGTTTTTTTTTTAATTACTTCCTCTTTTAACTATACTATGGGAGCAAGTCCTTCTTACCCCTCCTCTGTTCCTTTTTACCGACATCCCAGGCCCAGCTCACCCATGTCAACAACCCTTCTCTAGGCCCTTCAATCATAGGCAGATGCACAGACGGGAAGAGAAGAGACTGATGTTGGTGATGATGGGAGGTTTAAAAGGGAAATACAGAAATATATTAAATTATTCTTTTTCACTTTCAAAAAGGGAATCATATATATTTCCCTGACTCTCTTTTCTCCTTTAATAACAGCTCACGGGAATAACTCTTAGTCACCTTTGCTAAAACTGCAAAATATTCCATAATGTTTATAATCACAATTCATTAAACTACTCCCCTACTGATGAGAATTTTATGTCCTATTTTTGTCACTATGAATAATATTGCAATAAATATCCTCGGACATGGCTTTTATTCTGTGAAAGAGTCTCTCTGGAATGGAATTGCTAGGTTGAAAGGATGTGTGGTTTTTTGTTGTATTTTTTTTTTTTTTCATTTTAATTGCTGATACTGGACTGCTTTCCAAAATGTTGTAGCAAGCTACCGACAGCACAATGTGTTATCACTCTTTGATTTCTGTCAGTCTGATGGGTGGAAAGTGATAAACCATTGTTACATTTTTTTGTGCATCTCCCGGGCTATTAAGGAGCTCAAGCATCTTTTAATGTTCATTAGTCATTTGAATTTGTGCTTCTGTGAGCGGTTGTCCTCATCCTCTGCCCATTTTTAATTGGATCGTTTGCCTTTTTGTTATCAATTTGTTGTATTAATCCTTTGAGGTAGACACAAGCTAACAGTTCCCCAACTTGCCGCTTCTCCATTATTCCCGGATGTAGCCACACATCATACATGTCCCAGCCAACCTCGTGCTGAGATGTAGCCACAGACTGAGAAGCAGCTGGGAGGCTGGGTGGGAGCAGCCTGTCCCACTCCCAGTCTGGTCCAGCAAACTGCCGCCTGGTGAGCCTCCTTCCAAACTGTCCTTCCAACAGAGGCCTCAGAGGCCACCTGTTAAAAATGGACATGCACAAAATGGAAGTCTCTACTTAAAAGAGAGTCTCTCCTTAAAAGAGAGTTACAGCCCAACAGGAATGTCCATCATGGACTTCATATGAATGACAAGCTCATTCCTGCCATAGTAGACCACAGAGCGGGTGGGATTCCATGTGCGGCCGCTGTGGGGCTCTAACTAGTACAGCCACCACCTGCTATGTGTGCTACAAATCGGTTTCCCCAAACTATCACTGCAATATCGACTTTGCTTGTCATAAAATATAAAATTTCAAATGCCTGTATTTTCTGGTACTACTGCATTTTATAGCTTTTATGTTTTCTGTTTAAAATGGTCTCTTGGGAACGTTTCAGAAACACAGATTCTAAGATCCATCCTAGAAATTTCTGCTATAAGCAGACTGGAGTGGAGCCAGGAAATCTAGATATTTTTAAAGCTCCCTGGGTGATTCTGCTGCTTTCCCAGGACAGGGAGTATTGCTTATGCTGCTGTGGTGGCAGCCTTACCACCATGGAAGTAACTCTGGGGTAATGACTGGCCTTGTCACCCACTCATGCCTCTGAGAATAAGCTTACCTATTCTCTAAAAGTAGATTCCTAGAAGCATCTCAACAGAGCCTAACCCAAGGACGTTCTGTGTTCAAACCCCAACTCCTCCACTTGCTGGTGACTTCACTTCCCTGTACCTCCTTCCTACCCCAACCCCCAAAATGGGATGATAATAACTCCTACTTTGGGATGCAAGTAGCGACTTAACTTTCAGTGTCAAGGTAAAGATTAAGATACACATAAAATATTTAATACTAAACCTGGTACGTGGGAGCAACCCAAGTAATTGCTATTATTAACTCTACTGTGGAGAGACTTTTTTAGGCAGTAAACCCTTTCAGTTAAAGAAATGCAAACATCCATTTGCTAATATATATTTGTGTATATATACATATATACAAAACCAAAGAGCTTATAAAGCTAACTAAGCAAGCACAGACATATTCTTGAAATTCTCTGAATCTCTCAATAGTTATTTAGTGCTGTGTGTGTCATATTAGTATTTTTGTATGTGTGTGTTTGTGAGGTGTGATATGCTGGTGTGTGTGTGTAAAACATTAAGTGTAAAGACTGAACTCTGCAGAAAAATGACTGGATGCAATGACAAATTCATGAATAACTGCGGGGGGTAATTCCTAACTAAACCCACAGAAAAACGACTGCCAACATTAATTTAGGGAACTTGAATTTACTGGGGGTCTACCTTGTGCCAGATCGTGTGTTACGAGTATAATTTGCTAGCTCATTCACACTTAAATAAACTCATGAAATTATGTGTTATTGTTCCTACATCCAAGATGAGGAAATTAGGGCTCAGAGAGGCTAAGTAAATTGCCCACAGTTGCAGAGCTATGAACAGGCAGAGTCAGGATGTGTCCCCAGGGACAAGGTTTCTTTGGGGGATGATGAAAATTTTCTAAAATTAGATCCAGGCAATTCTCATACAATTCTGTGAATAAATGAAACATTGATAAACTATATACTTCAAACTAGTAAACTTCATGATATGTAAATTATATCTCAATGAGATATTTTTTAAAAAGATATTTTTTAAAAAGAGTCAGGTCTGTCTGACTCTCAAACTAGGCTGTGTAAAATGCTTTCTGGTTTTAAAAGCCCTTTTCTATGTATCACCTTCTTGAAGCCCAAACATATACCCCTCTCCCTCCTAATGCCAAGCTGTAGCTGTGTGGCTCCCACAGGCAACAGGGAGGGAAGGCACAGAGAAGAAAAACCAAAACTCTGGCACTGCCTCTCAGGTCAATGGTGAGAGCAAAACATGGCCAAGAGTGGGTATCAACGTCAGGACTCAGAGCTGGAAATGTGGGACAGCAGGGCAGCCAGGGCAGCTGGCACCTGTCCATGCTCACCAAAAACTCCACCAAGGCCCCCTCAGTTCATGTACAATGTGAGCCTGCGCGCCTTTGTTTAAAAGTCAAATCTGCCCTTAAAGACCCCACGAGAAGCCCACTGCAGGTCACTTTTGTCGTAGGGCTCCATAGGGTGCCTTTAGCACAAAACCCCAATCCCTCAAGACTCAAGGCTGCACCACACACTCTACCCCAGCTGCCCTCAGACTGCACAGCCAGACCCCAGCTGCGGGTCAGCGCTTAGCCTTCACGCTTCTGCCCACATTGCTCCTGCCTGCCTGGCGGCATCCTACTCAGCATCGGATTCCAGTTTAATATCTTCTCTGCGGGACTCTCTACTTTCTCTCCCATAGCTCCCCCTCCTCGTTTCCACTGACATATCCCTCCGATCTCCACTTTAGCATTTTTCACACAAAACTGTCACCATTTGCCTCTGGCCATCTTCCCTCTTCACACAAGCCTATCAGTATAGATCCACACGGTCTGCTTGGCCACTGGGAAGGAGCACGGACACTGCTTGGGGTTAAACTGCATCTCCCACCAAAAGATGGGCTGAGGCCTGAACTCCAGGTCCTTGTGAGTATGATCTTATTTGGAAATAAGGTCTTTGTAGATGTGAGTGATTAAGATGAGGTCACGCTGGTTGGGATGGGTCCTAATTCCCATATGACCAATGTGCTTCTAAAAAGAGAAGACATAGAGGGGCCTCCCTGGTGGCGCAGGTGGTTGAGCGCAGCTCTGTGAAACTGTCGGCAGCCTCTGGTGTGCCTGTTAGATCCCCGCCGGCCTCGGAGCAACCCACATGGCACAGCAGACCTCTCCTGTCTCGCCCACTGCTCCCCTCAGCAGTGTATTTCGTCAGTCTGCCTGTTCTGTTCCCAGCTCTGTCTCTAGTGAATCCTCTCACCCTCCCGCGCATCTGGCCTACACCCCAGCTCTTGTATAAATAAAATAAATCTTAAAAAAAAGAGAGAAGACATAGTGACCAGACACGTAAGGAGAACAGCACATGATGTCAGAGGCGGAAACTGGAGTAATGAAGCTACAAGTCAAGTTAGCTAAAGATAACCAGCCACCACCAGGAGCGAGGAAAAGGCAAGGGTGGACTCTCCCCTAACTCCTTCAGCAGGAGAATGGACCTCTAACACCCTGATTTTGAACTCCCAACCTCCAGGGCTGTGCAAAAATAAATCTCTGTTATGCTAGCTGCTTTGTGGTACTTTGCAAACAAATACTAACACATTATACTCATCACGGTAAAGGGTGACAGGATATTCCCCTTTCAACTATGCCACTTTGATATGATGATTATTTTGAGCTGAAGACAACTGAGAAGCAAATACAAGAAAACCTCTCTATCATCCCCCTCTTTGCCTAAAAGCAGGACAGAACAAAGGGTTTTTTGTGCTTTATTTATTTTTTATTTTTTTTGCTAGGAAGGACAAAAGTTAATCACCACAGACAACTCTAGACCCTTATCAGCACTAAGATGGCACCAAAAGAGTCTTCAACTTTACTAAGTACCCCTTAGCTTTCATTAGGTCCCTCAAATATTTGCCTTCCCACAACTTACCACCCTAGGAAACTCAAAATCTTTTCCTTTGTCTTTCACTTCTCTCAAAGCACATTGTTCCTTTGTTGAGGTGCCATACAAGCCCCAACTCTGATCACCTGGGTTACCCATCCTTGGGTGCTCCCAAGGGTAAGTGCCGTGGTTTTCTTTTGTTAATCTGTCTTTCCTCAGTCTAATTTACAAGGCTCCTGTCAAGTGAACTAAGGTGGTAAAATGAAAAATTAGAGTTTTTTCCTCCCCTACAGAGGTCAAACCTGACTTTGGGACCTCGTCCTCCAAAATGGCCTCCTTCACTGCTCTCTGCCACCTTCCATCTGATTACGTCAGCCAGGAACTTACCCACCTTGCAGGCAAGTTTCTCTTTGCATATTCCCATTTCCAACTCACCACTGTCTTGTTTTTATCTTTTAAATAGCTCCAGAACCTGCCCCCTGCTTCAGCCCCACCATACCATCCTAGCTCACCACCCAGACTATTGGCCTCCCCACACGCATTCTAACCTCATCACTCTCTAACAGCAACCACAATGATGTTATTGAAAAATAACATTTCCCTCACATGGCCCACTTCTGCTTAAATCATTCCATGGTTTCCCACTGCTCCTGGGAAAGAGAAAAAAAAAAACTCTACTTATCTGGTGCACCACCATGGGTACCACCCCCTCTCACCTCAACGCCAGCTACTCTTTGACCAGTTGAGGGTTCTTTTAATATGCCACACTCCCTTCTACCACAGACCATGTACAAACTGTTCATTTGCCAAAAGACTTTTTATACTTTCCTAAGCTCCCACTCAGTTACCTCTTGACCATCCTTGACATTCTAGCTTGGTCACCACTTCCTCAAAAAAGCCTCCCCTGATATGATCACTCAGATTATGTCAATTCTCTCTAAACACTGATTTCCTGATACCATGTCCCTCTTCTCTGATATCAGAGAAGGGCATTTTTTTAAAGATTTATTTATTTATGCATACAAGAGCTGGGGTGCAGGCCAGAGATGTGGGATGAGGAGGGTGAGAGGATTCACCAGAGACAGAGCAGGGAACAGAACAGGCAGATTGACTGAAATACACTGCTGAGGGGAGCAGCGGGCGAGACAGGAGAGGTCTGCAACGCCATGTGGGAATCTCCCTGGCTGGCCGGGTATCGAATTCATGCTGCAGTGGCTGTGGACAGCTTCACAGTGCCGACGCTTAACCCCCTACGCCACCAGGGATGCCAGAGAAGGGCACTGGGTCCAAACTGGTTCTGCTGGCTATAACAGAAACCTAACTCCAATGGCTTAAACATGACAGAAATCTGTATTTTGCATATATAACCTCAAGTCCAGAGGTTGGAAGGCCACGCCTGGGGTGACCGGTGCACTTTGCCATGAGAGACCCAGGCTAACCTCTTCCTCCCCACTCCACCATCTGAACAGGAGGTTTCCAAAATCACCTATGACCCAATGCCTGCTGAAGTTCTAGCATATCAGCCGCTATCATATGAGCATTCCAGGACCACGGAGGAAGACAGGCCATAACAATGTCTGTGCTCCTCTCCCTCTGGACAGACTTTCTAGAAGTCACACATGACACTTCCATTCACAGCTCATTGGCCAGAACACAGTCACGTGGTCACCCTAGTTACAAGGGATTCAGGAGTACAGGGTGTCATTCACCTGGGTGATCATCTGACCAACTACGAATCAGTTGATAGGTAGAGGCTGCCTTTTTTTTATAAAATTATACCAGTAAATAATGAGTTAATGGATCAATGAGTTAATGGATCAAGGTTTTGAGCAGCAGCAACTGCTAATATAGGGGAAGACAATAAAAGTCAGACATTAGGTGCTTTCTACTAAAAACACAGCATTAACTATCCAGTTTAAAAGATAAATTAGGAGCTTGAGCAAACGTCTGAAAACAAGCACCAATGAAGACTGAGAAGTTCTCTAGGTCAAATAAATCAGGTTCTTCAAAAGATAAACAGTGAGGGGGATGGAGGATCATCAGTAATTTATAATACAGATTTTTAAAAGAGCAACATTAAGCCTTAGTGTGTAGGAATGCACAATGGCGGTAATAAAACCCAGAGGTGATCACCATAACGATCACAATCCTAGTCACTTCTGGAGGTCTGACTGGAACAGGAACAAGCAAGAGCTTCTGCAGCAGCTGGCAGAATTCTACATTTTTACCTGGGTGGTGGTGAGAAGTGTCCTTATAACAACCCACTAAGTGTTTTGTGTGGTTATTTTTTTACAGTGTGTTTTGCTTTACAATGAAAGTGCTTTGTTTTACAATGAAAGGGTTAAAATGAGCAAAAGAAACGTTTCCACTAGAAAGCATTACAGCCTTCAACTAAGAAGATGCCAGAAGAAAATTTAAAGAGGCTGTTAAAGACATAACTAGGGCCTCCCTGGTGGTGCAAGGGGTTAACAGGCAACCTAGGAAGCTGTCCAAACCCACTGCAGCGCATGTTAGATCCTGGCCAGGGAGCAACCCACATGGCGCAGCAGACCCCTCCTGTCTTGCCTGCTGCTCCCCTCAGCAGTGTATTTCAGTCAGTCTGCCTGTTCTGTTCCCCACTCTGTCTCTGGTGAATTCTCTCACCCTACCCCACCCCCCCACACACACACCCCTCTGGCCTGCAACCCAGCCCTTGTATGAATAAATTTTTTTCAAAAAAGACATAACTGAAAAAATTTTTCCTAATCTGAAATTGCTTTCAACAAATCTATGGAAAGGATGTACAGGCTGCTAATGCATAAGAGCAATCCTTAGAGAAAACAGTTTCTAGAAGGTCTCTGATGAGGAAGGCTTAAGCTATTGCCAAGGAGTTGCTCAGAGCAACCTCAGCTGAGCTAAGACAGGAAATGTTTCCTAATAAAGAAGAGGTGGCCCCCTGGTGTAGCCAGTCACCCTGTGAGTCAGGGGATAAGTTCCCGTTTTAGCTCAGTCCTTGCTCCCTTGTGTGACCTTGATTGAGTCACCAAAACTTGGTGTGTCTATCAGCAAAATGGGGAGTGAGCATTGAAGTAGGTAGAGTTCCTTCCAGCTCTACCTTCCCACGAATTTATGGTTCTAAAGGAGAATCTCAGAGCTGCTCTATCCAACACTTATGTTAGAATCACTGATTATTAAAAAGGCAGATTCCTTGGCTCCACCCCAGACCCCAAGAGTCAGATTCTCTGGGGTAGGAAACTGGAGTCTGGTTTGTTTTTTTCCCACAAGAATTCCATTTATTTCTTATATATACTGGTTTGAAGGTCACTGTTCTAAGGTATTGTTTAGGAAGAAAGGGAGGAGAGAAAGATCTCGAATATCTTAAACTGTTCCTATATGCCAAGCATCAGGCTAGGACACTATGACTACATAGATGATTGATGAATAGATAGACAGACAGACAGACAGATAGAATGATAGCTTTTACATACCTAATGAGTTTATGAGTTTTTATATATACATATAATTTTATATAACACTCATCTAATCTTCAGAGCAATCTAGTGAAGAAGGTGGATCACTGTTCTACAAATGAGTAAAGGAGGTTTAGAGAGTTTCAGTCACAGCTCATGAAGTCACAGAGCTAGTTAAGTGAGGGAACTGTCTGAACTGGAGGGCGTCTTTGCAAAGCATTAGGAAGGGAGGAGGGGAACCAAATTCGCTGAGGAAGCATCCCAGGATTGGAAGGATTCTAGCTGGGTAGCCCTGTCATGCTTTCAGCACAAGCAGATGCATACAGAACTTTCTATCTTTCCTTTAATATTTTAAAGGGAGGGGGATGGAGAGTAATGAGGGTATGATGTGGAGAGAAAAGAGCAAAGTAAGATGTTTCCTTCAATTAGCTTCGATTAACCTGGCAGATACTTGAGAAGATACTTCAAACACTTGAAGTTTCTGGTACAGAAAAGTAAGTAGTGATGAAGATCTTAAAGCAAAGTGGCCTAAATATAGAGGACAAAACAGCCAGAAATAGCTATTAATTTCTGGAGTTGATGAAGGAATTTATAATAATGCAATATACTGACATCTTGATTCTTTAAAAATATGGTATTCAACCATAAGCCTTATTTGATATATTCTTTTTTTTAAGATTTATTTATTTATGCATACAAGAACTGGGGTGCCGGCCAGAGGTGCAGGAGATGAGAGGATTCACCAGAGACAGAGTAGGGAGCAGAACAGGCAGATCTACTGAAATACACTGCTGAGGGGAGCAGCAAGAGAGACAGGAGAGGTCTGAGGCACCATGTAGGTTAGCTCCCTGGCCAGGGATGAAAGTGCTGCAGTGGCTGCTGATAGCTTCCTAGTGCTGAGACTTAACCCCTTGCGCTCCCAGGGAGGCTCTTATTTGATATATTCTAAAAGTCTTAATACAGGAAAAAATATATTACTAAATAGGAGTGAAGATGTAATGACTGGAAGGGGAGCTCAGACTTTGTCTTACAGTACAGATCATGTTGAAGGCACCACTGTGTGGGTTCACCATAAGCAATATATGGGGAGAGACGATAATGACTTTATTAGAGATGAAATGCATAAATATAAAATAAGCAAAGTCCAAGCCAATGCACAACCATGTGGGAGAGAAGTGGAATCTGCTTCTAAATATCAGTTAAAAAAAATTTTAAGTGAATAAAAGGATGAAAGAGGCTGCAGTGTAGATAGTGCCAGCATTCTGAAAAGGCCAAACTTGAGCTCAGAGAGCCTCTAGCTGCCAAGGTTAAGGTGTGGGAAGTGGTTTAGTTAAATGGGGCACCTGCTAAGATCACTGGAAGGTTTGTAGTCTACTACTGTCAGCCACAGAGGTAGACCCAGCTGGGGAGACACCTCTGCCTCAGGAAGCTTGCCAAGTCTTAGACACACAGACAGACAGACACACACACACACACGAAAAGGAAGAGAACTACAGAGCAAGGTAAGCCAAGGACGGTTCTAGTTACATTGTAAAAATGGTCATCTTACTCAAAACAATACAAATTCAATGCAGTTCCTATCAAAATGTCTATGACATTCTTCAAGAAAATAGAACAAACATTACTAAATGTGTGTGGAACCACAAAAAAACCTAAATAACCAAAGCAAACTTAAAGGGGAAAAAAAAAAAAAAAAAAACCTAAGGTATCACACACTTCTAGGCTTTGAATATGCTGTAAAATGATCATAAGCAAAACAGTATGGTATTGGGATAAAAACAGGCACACAGATCATGGGATAGAATTGAGAGCACAGACATACACATTTACAATTAATCTAGTAAGTGGACTCAAGAGTATACAATGGAGAAAGGAAAGTCTCTTCAACAAATGGTTCTGGGAAAACTGGACAACCCCATGAACAAGAATAAAACTAGACTACTATCTCACACCATATACAAAAAAAAAAAAAATTGAAAGCGGATCAAAGATTTGGATATAAGACCTGAAATCATAAAATACGTAGAAGAAAACAAAGGTCATATACATGACACTGGTTTCAGTTGTTATCTTTGAGGACTGGACTCCAAGGTCAAGGAAAACAAAAGAAAAGTAAACAAATGGAGCAGAATGGACTATGGTTGCTTTAGTGGTGGGTGTGGTGTAGTAACAATACCTGAAGGGGGAGATCTTCTACTTCTAAAACACAAACAACATTGTAAATCAATGTTGCCTCAATTTAAAAAATGAAATAATAATAATATACAAATGGAACTATATTGAACTGAAAGCTTCCACACAGTGAAAGAAACTATGATTAAAAGAGAAAGATATCGGGCCTCCCCGGTGGCGCAGCGGTTGAGCGCTGGGTTGCGAAGCTGCCCGCAGCCGCTGCAGCGCGGGTTCGATCCCCGGTTGCTCCCCGGCCACTGGAGGAGGGTCCCACATGGCGCGCAGACCTCTCCTGCCGCCCGCTGCTCCCCTCAGCAGTGTACTTCGGTCCCTCTGCCTGCTCTGCTCCCCGCTCTGGCTCTGGTGAATTCTCTCACCCTCCCGCGCTTCTGACTGTACCCAGTGCATGTATAAACAAAACAAAACAAACAAACAAACAAATAAATAAAACATGCCTCTATAAAAAAAAAAAAAGAGAGAAAGATATCCTGCTGAGTGGAAGAAAATATTTTCACATCATGCATCCAACAAGGGGACAGTGTCCAAGGTCTAAAAAGAACTCATACAACTCAACAACAATAACAACAAAACAATTACTCAATCAAGAAATAGGCAGAGGATTTGAATAGATACTTCTCCAAAGAAGACATACAGATAGCTAGTCAACAGGCTCAAGAAGAAATGTTCACATCATCACATCATCAGAGAAATGCTAATCAAAACCACAACGAGCTGTCACCTCCTATCTGTGGGAATGACCCACATCAAAAAGACCAAAAAACAAGTGATGCCAAGGTATGGAGAAAAAGGACCCTTCGATACTATTGCTGGGCATGTAAACTGGTCCAGTCACTATGGAAAACAGCATGGAGGTTTCTGAAAAATATTACATTCCAGCAATCCTGCTCCTAGGTACCTATCTGAAGAATATAAAAACACTTATTCAAAAAGATATATGCACTCCTGTGTTTACGGCAGCATTATTTACAATAACTAAGTTGCAGAAACAATGTAAATGCCCAAGGACAGATGATTAGACAATGAAGATGTAGTATATACGTATAAAATGAAATATTGCTGAGCTATAAAAATAAAAAGATCAAATTTTGTCATTTGCTACAACATGGATGGAACTGGAGAGGATTATGATAAACAACATAAGTTCGAAGGGGAAAGAAATACCAGATGATGTCACTTACATATGGAATCTAAAGACACAAACCTACAGAAGAGAGGAAATGAAGCCAAAACAAACTCTTGGATTCTGACTGCAGAACTGAAGTTACTATGGAGGGAGGAGGGGTCAAAGCAAAGCACGGAAGGGGCCCATTGAACTATGGTAGAGGGTTACTGGTATTTTGGTGAGGGTGTGGAGGTGCGGTAGCATACCCTTGAGGAGGTATTTGCACTGCTGTAAACCACTGTTACCTGGATTTTATTAAAAAAAAAAAAAAATCCCAGCAACATTTCTTTAATCCCTTTTGTTCTGTCTCTTGCTCCAAACATACTACTTACCCTACTCCGATCCTTATTTGCTGCATGCCTGTTTGTCACACACTTCTTTCTTTTCATCCTCTCTCCTGCACTTCATTCAGTGAATCAACTTCAGGTTCCCCTCATCCTCCACTCTCTCAGCTCCAATCTTTTTATGTCACAAGTCTTGGGACCTTTTTGAAAAATGGAAACTCCCTTCATGCAGGGGGTGAGGAAGGGAAGGTAGGAATGGGGTACAGGAGCAAGAGCTGACGTATAAAGACAGCACCTTCTAATCAAGAGAGAAGGGAATATTCAAGTCTGCATATATTTTATTCCATTCTGCAAGATGGAATAGTGGAGCTTTAGGAAAATGTCTGTAATTATTGATCTGACTCTTAAATGTTGAGCATGTCTAAAGTTCCTAACTGCTACAATCACACAGAGGATGTGACACAGTTACAGGCAGAGCCAGGGTCAGGTAGAGAAGAAACCACGTGGGGTTCTGGTGCTGGAGAGCCAGTGGGTGGATGGACAAAGCAGATGAGAAGGGCAGCGTGGGAGGGAGCGGGGAGCTGATATATGGTGTGTCATCAGGACCAGGCATGAAAAATGATGAGCGCTCAGCAACGCTGACAAAGAAAGCTACATTTTTGTGACTTTTCTGAAGGTTAATGAGTCAACCATTTCCAAGTAAACATTTCAAGCAACATAACTCCATCTCTGGACAGTAATTAAAATGCAAGTGTTTACATTTCTATTTTTATTCAAAGATATTGTACCTTCATTTTGTATTTTAGACATCATTTCAGACTATGGAAAAGTTGCAAGAGTAGTTACTTGGCAGGATGTTCTCAATTCGGGTTTGCCTGATGTTCTGTCTTCTTAGAGTCAGACTGATGATGCCCTCTGAGCAGGCCTACCTCGTAACTGCTACCTTTCTTTATGACTTGTATCAGGAGACTGTATATTGTCGTTCAAAAATAAAATATAACATGATATGCAGTGACTATTCTGAGAATGATTCTGCAGAAATCATGTTTCATTATAAAAAGTAGAACAAAGAGTCCCTAGAGGAAGCAGAGTAGGAACAATCATGAATACCGAAATTGTTTTCCAAGATGACACTGGAACCGGGCTGTCTTCTGTCTCTGTGTCTAGTCCTGAGTGCATGGACTCTACTTATCCCGTAGCACTTTAAAAATCATGTAATTTCGGGGCCTCCCTGGGGGCACAAAGGGTTAAGCATCAGCACTATGAAGCTGTCCGCAGCCACTGCAGCACAAGTTCAATCCCCGGCCTGTGAGCTACCCACATGACGCAGCAGACCTCTCCTGACTCACCCGCTGCTCCCCTCAGCAGTGTATTTCAGTCAATCTGCCTGTTTTGCTCCCTGCTCTGTCTCTGGTGAATCCTGTCACACCCCCACCTCTGGCCTGTATGCATAAACAGATAAATCTTTAAAAAAAAATAAAAATCAGGAGAGGTCTTTATGCAATCCTTAAGATGAAATGGTAGGAATCATATGAAAAGATGACTAGAATGAGTTTTTTAAAAGCATGGTATGAAGAGGGAGACCTAATCTATTTTTGTATCAAGCCATGAAAGAAAAAGAGAGAGAGAAAGAAATCTGGAAGGTTACATACCTAACACTGGTCATTTCCAGGATGTGGGTGTACAGGCACATTTTAAATTTCACGCTCAAGTCTCTATTTCTGAATAATTGGAATTTTTAGAATTATTACTTTTGATCAATACAAGCAATAAGAATGTTTTCATTTTGATATTTTCTGAGTTTTTGTTTTGTTTTGTTTTTTGTGGGACCCTCGCCGGCGGCCGGGGAACGAACCTGCGGCGCTGCAGAGACTGCGGGCAGCCTCCCAGCCCAGCGCTCAACTGCTGAGCCACCAGGGGAGGCCCAGAATGTGTCTTTTTGAAAAAAAAAAAGGGATTTTTTTTTTGAAAACAATTTTGTAAACTGAGTCTGGGAAGTTGGTGGCTTCTCCTCAGAAGCACATCTTTACATGCCCCTTCTTCCTCCTCTGCCTCCTAATGGATGCCACCCCCCTCTCTCTCTCTGTCTCTCTCTCTCTCTCTCTCTCTGTCTCTCTCTCTCTCTCTCCCTCAAAAGAAAGGGAACATCCTCCATTTCCCTGCTTTGTATTTCATGAGTTCTCCACACATCTCCCAATGGTGCCCCCTGCCCTCTTCAGAGAAGGGGCCCCTGACCCCTCCCCCAGACCCTTTTTCTGGTATCTTCTCTCTCCCTCTTTCCCCTGTCTTCCCTCCTCCCAGGGAGGTTTAGAAGCTAAAGCTCTTCCCATTCCCTCTCTCCCAGTCAGGCTTCCCAGCAGGCACCTACCCTGTGGGCTGCATGGCATCTCCCAGCCTCGAGGTGGCTTCCAGCCCCGGAACACTGCTCTGAAATGCAGTGAAAACCCATGGCGCCTCTTCTCTCCTTTCCTGGAAGAGGCCTCCACAGCATGAGGTAGCCGTGAAGGCTTTCTTGAAACGTGCTTCTGTGGCTCTTGGACAGGCTGTCGCCCCAACTCTCCTCTCTCTCCTCTGACTCCTGGTCACCAAACCCTCCCAACGGGTGGCTCTCCAAGGCTCGCCTGGCGCCGCAGCACTTCTCTCTGACACCCTCAGTGCCCTGATCCTACCTATTGAGAGACACATTGCTTCCCTCTAAACTCCAGGGGCTCTTTCAGCTTTTAGCATCTAATCTTTTCTGCCACACGGGTTAAACAGTGCTACTTTCATTTCGCCAGTCACTCTACCTTGTTCTAGACTGAATGCTTGGGTTCCCCCCAAATGTCTTGTGATGGAGTGACTGTGTATCCCCAAAATGTATTTGTTCACACCCTAACTCCACCTTAAATATATAAGAAGGGGAGCCCTTGGGGGTGATTAGGTTTAGATGAAGTTATGAGGGTGGAGCCCCCGTGGTGGGATTAATGTCCTTATAAGAAGACACCAGAGCATTCCCCCTCCCTCTGCCTTCCCCTCCCCGTCTGCCATCTGTCATGTTGGGACACAATGAGAAGGCCGCCCTGTGCAAGCCAGCAAGAGAGTGCCCCAGACGTGAACCTGCCAGCCTCTTGAGCTTGCACTTCTCACCCTCCAGAATTGAGAGACATAAGCGTCGGGTGTTTGAGCCTGCCCGTCTGTGGCATGTCGGGTGTTTGAGCCTGCCCGTCTGTGGCACCTGCGCATACCACCATTGCCTGAGTTTCCCTCTTGCATTACCCCGCTGCCTTCACCCTGCTCCAGGCCCTTGTCATTGCCTAGATCATGACAAAAGCATCCTCCTAGGGTCTAATAGCTCAGTTTTACAGGCTATCAAGTTGTCAGCAGAATTCCCTTCCCAAAAAAAGGATTTGATCCTGTGCTCAAAGCCAAAATTTATTAAGAGAGCCCAAAAGGTTCAGAATAAATCCACACTTTTGCTTGGAATCAGCAGCAGGCTTGAAACCTCTGCTTTCTGCTTCCATGCCTACAAGAGAAGGCAAGGCAATGCTCAACAGGTGCACGGAGTGCTCAGGCTTGCTGAGCTGGGGCCACTGAGGGGATGTCTAGTCCAAAGCAAACTGACCATGGCTAGAGAATGTGGTTTGGCAAGACATCAAGAACAATATATGGTGGCAGGATATAAATTATCTTGAAAGGATGCCAGACATTTTTGGTTTCCTAGTAACATGCTTTTCCTGAGATTTCTTGCATCTCTACACCTATTTTAAATCAAGGCAACAAAAGGATTTAAGAAAGAGAGAGAGAGAGGGAGGGAGGGAGAGCGAGAGATGACACAATAGAATCAGAGCTTCTTGGGAAGGGAGGAGGGAAACTTAAAAGACATCTGGTCCACCCCCTGCCTACCTCTCTGGTGTATGGTGCCCCTGTTTCAACATCACGTGATTGTAAAACAGGGCTCTCACCCTCAGAAGAATCCTGCTCCACTTCTAGAATAGAAGTTAGAATGTTCTCCTTCCCAGGGGCAGAAGTCTGCTCCTCTGAAGTCTGCTTATTGCCTCTAATTCAATCCATTAGCAGAGGTGGGGAGGGGTCTGTGGGGCACGGGACAACAGGGCACGGGAGATGTCCAGTGAGAGCTTACTGGATCCCAGGCACTGTGCTGGGTGCTTTGCACACAATACTTCTAACTCTCCACAATCTCTCAGGCCCGTGATGCCAGGTCCTGTCTGTTGTCTCCCTTCCAAATGAGACATCGTGAGATCTATTTTCACATAAAAATATCCCTTTGGCATGCTGTTCATTCATTCATTCATTCAGCACATATTTACTGAGCTCCTAGATAGGCCAGGCTTGCACCATATATTGAGGAGACAACCATGGGCAGGCTGGCCTCTCAGGACAGTGGGACAGCCACACACTGTCAGCACGGGAAACCCTCAATTTGGGGGGCTATTATTATTTTCTGAAGCAAAAATCTCCCTGGCCAGCATCCGATAAGGTAGCCTAGGACATAAGGGACCCATCCCAGAGGAAGCGACGTGTAACTGGGAGGTTAAGACACAGAGGGTTTCACCCGGTGATGGCGAGTGTTACAGGCAGAGGGCAGAGCCTACGTGAACACGACGGTGCAATAGAGCTCATGCTAGAATGAAAGTCAAGAATCTGGAAGAAGAGGCGAGAGAGATGCTGGAGAGGTGGAGCCAGACTGTGGCGGGTTGGCTCGGGCCCTGTCAAGGATTTGGGACTTGAGCTGAAAGCCAGCGAGGACTACTGACTGACGCTGGGGAACAATGGGAGCGGATTCAAGTTTCAGGAAGCCAGTACTGAAGGCAATGCAGAGAATGGATTAGAAGGAACAGCAGGGGCCAGGGGGCCAAGCTGGGGGAGAAAGGTGTCAATGGGGATTGAGATATAACTGGTTGAAGAGGGGTTGGGGGACTTCAGCTATGGCACATAATTTCCATAGTCACCCAGTAAGCAGAGAGCCAAGGTTAAAACAGCACTGGAAATGCAGCTGCAGCTGGAAAAGAGGCCTCAGCCCACCCCCACTCCCTTTCACCAGGAGACTATCCCCGAATCCCCTCTCCCCCACAGAGAATTCTGTATCCAGCCTGCAGAAGTCAGGATAATTAGGGCAGGCGGGATCGGGTATTTGGACATGGGACCTGGGGAGGGAGGAGGCGGCAAGGTGACGCTGTCTCCACTTGAGCTCCAGGAAGATGGTGGGATCTTTCAGGATCCAGGAGGAGGAGTGAGTTTACTGGGGAGGATGAAAGATTCAGTGGGGCCACATGGAGCTGGGGGCCCTTGTAGACAGTCTAAACGCAGAAAGAATTTGGAGCCGTGGAAGAAATCAGGGCATGAGAGAAGGCAGAGAACAAGAGGGTAAATCTGACAGCAGAATGAACTCTCCTTTGATGGCCACAAAATCTTCACGTCTGTGAAATTCAAAGAACACCTGTCACCATGGGTGTCCCACGGAAAGCAGGATGTGGCTAAGCTCTGCACTGGAGTGGGCACATGAGGAAATGGGGTGTAGTCAGAAGTTAAGAGAACCACGAGACTGTCACACGCACGATTTCGTCAGTAGAAATGGGTAGGACAGAGGAGGGGCCGGTGTCTGGGGAACCTCACCTAGAACGCAAGGAGAGGGAGGCCCCTAATTCACGTCTGCGTGGTAGGCATCTGGGCTTTTGGTACAAGAGTTCATTTACAGAAAGAGCCACCCTGCATTACCACCATCTGCTCAGAAAGTGTTGGAGAACATCATCCAAGGGAATAAGCACCTAATGATGGGGTTTAAGTGCCTTCGCAGGTTACTGGGGCCGCACCTGGCAGCAGAGGGCCATTTTGGCACCTTCCAAATCAGACTTCTAGCTGGCAGCTGGCTCCTCCCTAGTGCCCCACATGTGCTACTTGAGGGAATGAATGACATCCCCGCAGCACCTTGGGGATGGCCACCCCCCTCCTGGCTGCTCAGAAGTCACATCAACAATAGCTGAGGAAGCAGGGAGACCAGAATGAAACAGCAGCAGAAAAAAATAATACTTTCTGAGACATCTTTAAATGAACTGAGGAAACTGCGATTCTGTGTTTTGCCATTACTTCTAGGAACAGGGACAAGAGTTTTACATCTGGAGGCTGAAGGGATAGACAAACAATTACATGAAAGCTTCTCCTGGAAATCTCTCCAAAAAAATATGTCAGGGAAATGTGAAAGATTAAAAAAAATAGTTTGCAGTTTGAATGTAGTATGAAAACATTTTTTATATCATGTATATTTTTGTTTCAGGCCCATCTTGTTGGAATAGCATTGCCTATATTTAATGTTTGTTTTGTTTTGTTTTGAAGTGCATAGTGGAAGCAAGTAGGGCCTATGTTCTGCCTGCTAGTACGGTTTTGGGGGTACTTATCTTGCATGTACCCAACCTCCCTCCCAATCGAGGTAATTGACTCCTTAAGACTGGGAGTGCCTCATTTCTCACTGTATCCTCAGTAGGCCCAAAGACATGCCTCCCAGATAAAAGGTGCTCAATAAAAACCTGCAGACCTGAAGGGAACTATGGAGAAGGCAACAGTGTGGACTTTTCCTCAGGAAAAAAAAAAAAGGTATGAGACAGTCATCTCAAGAGGTCACTTGGTGCTCTTTTTTGGGGTGCCCCATGACATAAGGCACCAGGCCATAATTAACTTTGTGATCCCAGTCCTTGGTACCCAGAAGGCACTTAGCAAATGTTACATGTAAGAGTTCAGATATGAGGGTCAGGAAAAGAACATTCGTATATGCTGGGGGGAGTATAAAAAATGCAGGCATTTCCTCCTTGCACTCAGGGAACTCCAGGCCAATAGCAGCGCCATTTTGGATGCTGGCATGGCAGAGCCGTCACTGGGGAGGGATGAGGGTGAGTTTCCAAGTTTTCATTCCTGGTGGGCAAACAATGCGGGCAGGATGCACAGATCATCTCCTCAAAGCCAGGAGCCACAGAACTGTCCCTGTTACAATTCTCATTTCAGAACCTTTCTAAACACATTCAGCAGTTACTGTTTTTCTGGGAGGGTTCTGAGGAAAGACAGACCTGCACTTCAACCAAAACTTCACCATCAGTCAGCTGTGTGACTTGACCAAATGACTTAGCCATTCTGAGCTTCCATTTCCTCATCTGTAAAATGGGGATAAAGGTTAGTAATACCCGGGGCCTCCTTGGTGGCACAGGGGTTAAAGACACTGCTATCTCTATCTTCAAGCTATCAAGCTATCCGCAGCCTCTGCAACACAAGTTTGATCCCCAGCTGGCCAGGGGGCTACCCACATGGCGCAGCAGACCTCTCCTGTCTCACCACTGCTCCCCTCACTCATGTATTTCAGTAGCTCTGCCTGTTCTGCTCCCCACTCTCTCTGGTGAATCCTCTCACTCCCTGCACCTCTGGCTTATACCCCAGTTCTTGTATGCATAAACAAATAAATCTTTAAAAAAAAGTTTAGTAATACCTGTCTCACTGGGAAATTTTGACATACGTCCATCAAGGTGCCTAGCACATACCAAGCACCTAATGAATCTCCCAAGAGCAGGAGAGGCTTCCAGGGAGGAGCCTGGCCCACACAGAGAAGTGGGAGGTATTTGCCCAGAAGCCTCACACAGGTCCTTTCTCCTTTAGTAAAGCCACGCAAATAGTGTCAGCCTCAGGCACAGGTGAATCCTGCAGATGTGTGTCTTTCGTGATGATGGGCTTTGTTGTGACTAACCTTGCCTGAGGAGGGATTCATCAGCAGGCAGGAAAGGCCCAGCCCAGATATGCCCACCAGCAACAGCCTCTCACCCAACCACAGCTTGCTTTCTCAGCTCAGCCTTTCAGAATGGGGTGTTTTGCTTTCCTTTTCCCTTTACACATTATCACCACCACAGTGTCCCACCCGACTCTGGAAGCTGTCATTCAAGGAAGCCTCCCAGAAAAAGCTCTCAGATGTTGGCCATGGACGTGGGTGAGGTTTCTGTCACATTCACCAGGGTGAGAGCCTGCTAGTCTCTGGACAGTCACACAGAGGCGTTTGCCATTTCTCCCTACATATGGACAGGAGCTGGAGAAATGTGTTCTTGGTATTGAAATAATTCCTCTCAATGAGTTCACTCTTGAGACTGGGCAGTATCGTGACCACGGGCTTCCGGGTGGGGCCTGCACATACCCATACCGTGCTCCCTGCATCCTTCTCCAGGCAGTGATTTTAATCACAAGCGAGAAGAAACCCTGACTTGTGGCAAGAATGCCATCCAAACTCTGGTCACAAGCTGTCATTTATCCGGGCAATGCCACTGAAACTGACTTAAATTCTCAAATTTCTCTAATGACTTGTCTGCATAAATGATCGTTCAGTTGCTATTGGACTTAGCCTTATACACAGGCATGAAGTGACTCGAGGGGAGCAATTTGGGTGAGCCAAGTAGTTTGACACCTTCTCCCTTGCCACTGTGCCCACGGTTCTACCACTAGGGACTCATGCTATGGAATCAAAAGGAAGTTTTCAGCATCCAAGAGTCTCCTAATAAAACTATTCCTGGCTGGATATTTGAAGCAAGTATATGGGCATCCCAAGGTGAGTGGCTGCCTGCCCGATACTCAGCTCCTCCCCATTCCCAACACACTGGCAACAGCATACATGACCTTGAGGAGGTTCTGGCTCAGTCCTGACCAGTTTGGAGCCCATTCAGAAAGCTCGGGTCTCACACCTACCAGCACCTGAGGCTTAGCTATTCATTTATTCACTTATTCACTCACTCATCAAATATTTGAGTGGCTGCATGCTCAGGTGCCAGGCACTTCGGCAGACTCTGGGCATCCTAGAGTGAACATAGTCCATGCCCTCATGAGCAAACATGGCATAGGAGATCGATGTATCTCCTTCATGTATCTCCAATAAAGTATCACAGATGAGTCAACGAGGGTGCTGTGATGAAAATAAGGTGGCTGCAGAGTGATAGGGATGGGAAACATGAGAGTGATGTTTACATGGGTAGACAACGAGGCACAAGCTGTATGCAGTGAGTGACACCGTGAGTGAATGACATGGAGAAGAGCATCTCAGGCAGAGAGAGAAGCTGAGGTGAAGGGCCTGCGTGAGGAGCATGTGTGGTGCACTGGAGAACCAGCAATGGGGTCTGCATCTGGGGGCAGCCATAGGGAGGGTGGTTGGTGAGGAAGCTGGAGAAGGGCAGGAACAATCACTCTTGCTTCCTATTCTAAGTTTGTGAAAGGTTTGGAGTAAACCCTTGTAAATAAGCATTTGCCATGCCATAGCCTCCCTTCCAGAGTGCCAGAAGCTCCATCCCGTGATGACCTGGATGAAGACCTGGAAACTGACTGCCCGATCCCCTGGGACTGTCACCTTGCCCCTCTCCTCTGTAATGGCCAGTACCAGACCTCTGCAGGCTGAGATGGGGGCCTCCTATAGTCTTCAATTGTCAGCCCTGCCCCACACCCCCAACATCAGGGTGGGAGCAGGCCACCTTGCAGATTGGTTCCTCTTAGCAACAGTCCTGCCTAGTTCCAGCTTCTAGAGGCCTAGATCAAGGTGCCATTGTAGAAAAGCTCATGGATGTGAGACACTGTTGCTGCCATCTTTGAGAAATACAATCTGCTACAACATCCTTCATATAATTACCCATAAATGCTCTAACCAGCAGCCAAGCTTTTGATAAGAATCGAGTAGGTCTAAAGGGCTTGCAGAGTGTCTTTCTGGTGGCAAACACCAGGTATGACGGTCTTGACTTGGTCTAAAACGGTATACAGCAGGCTTGGAAATCACGGTGACCATATGCTAAATGCATCAACAGATCTGCGTGCCATATGTACTACTCTGTTCAAGCTGCCTTAACAAAATACCACAGACCGGATACTTAAACAACAGAAATTCATTTTGTCACAATTCTGGAGCCTAGGAATCAGAGCGCCAGCCTGGCTGGACTTGGGAGAGCGTTCTCCCCTTGGGTTGCTGACGGCTGCTGTCTGCTCTGCTCTCACTGTGGGCTCACACAACCTGTTCTTTGTGGGAGCACAGGTGGGAGTGAGGGGAGAGACAGAAAGGGAGGGAGAATGAGCTCTGGTAGCTCAGATTGTAAGGGAACTTACACCATCATAGGAATCCCACTTTCATGATCTCATCTAAACCTCATTACTTCCCAAAGGCCTTGGCTTTAAATAATGTGAATTTGGGGGGAACAAACATTAAGCCCATAATGCTACTGAAACAGGCATGCCAGCATTCAGTGGGAAATGATGTTAGTTCCTGAACATTTCCAATATCTGGAACCTTAAATCATCTAGAAATAGCCCTCACATACGTGAACTTTTCACTTTCTTTCCAACTTAGTCTTATAGCCGAACTCAAGCCAGAGACGATGACATAGATATAAATAGACCCAGAGCATCATTATATATAATTTGGAAAGGATTTCACTGGTATATGTCTGTAAGCAGCTCAGGAACGCTTACAGCTGTGTTTACATGATATCAAACATCTGGATGAAAACTGAAAAAAATAATCAATTTGGGTTGGAAACAAAACAGAAGTACAAATCTCAGTGGCATGGCACTTGGAATACTGAATGCAGAGCTGATCCCACACTCCAGAATGAAATAATGGTGCCCAAGAAGGGGCGCTGACATATCAGAGGGGTAAAAGGAGCTTCTGTGGAAGGCAGCCTTAACAAAAAAGAACTTCATTATGCAAACACAAGATGGGAAGGGATGAAATCAAGACCATGAAAAACATGAAGACAAATCTTAAAGAACTAAGTCGCTGGAAGCAGGAGCTTTGAAATCTGAAGGCAATGATTTGAGTTCACCTGAAATCCCAAGACATCCTGCCTACCAGGGAAAGGATCCAGGAAACTCAAGCTTCTAAGTCGCCCATCTATTATTCCTTTCAGCATTCCAGCCTATTCTTACTTTCAGGCAGACTGATTCTAAAAGGTGGTACTTATGTCCCAGACTGAAGAGAATACTCTATACCCAGATTACTACCACAGCCCTCAGTGTTTCTATGGTCCCTGCTAAGTGACCTCAGGAATCAATATCATTTAGTTCTTGTCTCTGCTTTTTTTTTTCCAGTTCTCTTAATTTCTCTTTCATCACTTCTCAGCTTTTCATTCTTTTTTTTTTTAAAGATTTATTTATTTATACAAGAACCGGGGTACAGCCAGATGCATGGGAGGGTGAGAGAATTCACCAGAGACAGAGCGGGGAACAGAACAGGCAGACTGACGAAACACACTGCTGAGGGGAGCAGTGGGCGAGACAGGAGAGGTCTGCATGCCATGTGGGACCCTCGCTGGTGGCCGGGGATCGAACCCGTGCTGCAGAGGCTGTGAACAGCTTCACAGTGTGTCGCTCAACTGCCTGTGCCACCAGGGAGGCCCAGCTTTCCGTTCTTGTAGCATGTCCTAGGATAGGCTGTCCCAACCCCAAACACTGACATTGGAAGTTGAGGTCAAATGATCAGTTTATGGAGGTGATACCAGGAAGCACTTGGGGGGAGAGTAGGGGGGACTGTCACAGGAAAGGGCAGGAGGCCTATACCGGTTCCTTACTTACAGGGGTCTCCCTGGTGGCACAAAGGGTTAAGACGCAGCATTATGAAGCCACCCGCAGCCACTGCAACACAAGTTTGATCCCTGGCCAGGAAGGTGACCTACATGGTGCATCAGAACTGTCCTATTTCACACACTGCTCCCCTCAGCAGTGTATTTCAGTAGATCCTCCTGTTCTGTTCCCCACTCTGTCTCTGGTGAATCCTCTCACACACACACTCCCATACCTCTGCCCTGTAGCCCAGTTCTTGTATGCATAAATAAAAAAAATCTTTAAAAAAAAAAAAGTTTCTTACTTACAGATGCAAATAACACTGCAACCCCCCTACAAGACTGTGCAGAGCTGTCCCACATGAGGAGCAGGAACCTAGATTTTACCCCTAAATTCTGTCCATCACTCTTTGAGGGCTGGCACTTAGCTCCCTGGCACCTCCAAAAGCCTACAGGTGTTGGCAGGATATGGGAGAAGGTACACTTTGGCCTCTGTGCCTCCTGGAGCGGCTGCTTGACACCCCCCCCCCCAATACCCGACAGAATTTGCAGGTAAAGAAAGAGTGCCTGGAGAACACTCTGCAGTGTAAAAGGTACCTTTTCTGCTAGCTCAGGGGCCTTTACTTTCTGAATTCTCCTGGTTCTTAGCTATAGTCTTAAAAAGGGCTGTATGGCAGGGCCTCCCCAGTGGCGCAGCAGCTGCACTCTGGGTTGCGAAGCTGCCCGCAGCCTCTGCAGTGCTGGTTCAATCCCTGGCCACCGGGCAAGGGTCCCACATGGCACGCAGACCTCTCCTGCCGCGCTGGCTGCTCCCCTCAGCAGTGTATTTCGTCAGTTTGCCTGTTCTGCTCTCTGCTCTGGCTCCGGTGGATTCTCTCACCCTCCCACACTTCTGACTGTACCCAGTGCTTGTATAAATAAATAAATAAATCTTTAAAAAAAAAAAAAAAAAGGGGGCTGTATAGCAACTGGCGGTTAATTCTTTTTGGCCACACAAGAAATTAATCCCATTAAATTAATTTCTGAAGCAAAGTAAGAATCCATTAATGGCAGGTTGTATTAGCAAACTCTTTGGAGATGAAAATTGATTTCCTCATTCCTCAAGTAAATGGGAAATGGTCAGACCTTGGAGTCAGCTTCCAGGGTGGGGCTACCAGGCCAAGAGTGACACATGAGTACAAGTTGGGAAACTGAGGCAAAACCCAAGCCTACTTGTTTACACATTCTGTAGGGTAGAACTGAAAGGGGGAAACTGAGTCAGTGCATATCGGGATCAGGGTAAGCTGGATGCCAAGTAACAAGATTCATTCCCTCTCTCATGGGGAAAGGTACAGGCTCAGGCATTAGTAAGGAAGTGGGGGGCATTTTTTCGAGGCATATAAGAAGGCAAGCTGGAGTTTCCAGAATTGGCATCTGAAGCTGCTGGGACAAAGCAATCCTGACTTATTTTAAGTCACAGCAACCTCATGAACGGCCAGGACAAAATCCAGGTGTCTTCACTCCAACATGGCAGAAATAACCCAACACTTAGTGGTCAAGGGGCAAAGCAAAGAGGAGGATGTGGTGCGAGGAACACCAGGGCATGCTGGTCAAAGTTCCCATGAGGACAATTCTGGGGAGCAGGGCCTGAGGCCAAGCCAGCAACTCAAAACCTCCAGCCATCACAGCAAAGCATCCTCTGGAAGGAAGAAGACAGGCCTTAAGATGGGGTTGGGGAAGCAAGGAGTCCATAAATCAGGGGTGAGGCTGCAGCAAACAGAGTCCAAGAAATGAAATGTGGAGCCAGGCAGGAAGCAGGAGAGATGAAAACAGGGTGACATGGGACAAACCCATGACTGCTTAGACACTGGCTAATCCTCTGCTTTGCTATGTCCTCTGCTCCACTGTACAAAGCGGGGCGCACAGCAGGGTGGTGAAGGACAAGGATGAGGGAGCTTGTGCTCTGGCTCAGGTGTAGCTGGGTTTGGGCAAGCATAAAGGCAAGTGTTGTTGAAGCAATTAAGAAGGGTGAAGCTAAGAGGAAGGAGACCATGGATTTGGAAAGGAAAGAGTAAAATCAAGAGACTCGTGGACAAAACAGCTTTGGAATTTGATAGGGCTGTGGATGTTAAAGTGGAAGTAAGGTAAAGATAAGGGAACTAATTTGAAGACTATGGGCCTGGGGTCCTGGGAGGCTGTTGGCATGTTGGAGACTGTGGAAAAGATGTGAATGTTTGGAACTGAAAGTTAGAGCTACTCTGACCCCACCCTCCACTTCATATCTACAAGAGGAGAGCAGGAATGGTCTGGTACCTGAGGCAGTCCTCTTTCCCATAGCCACTCGCCATTCCTGCTAACTCGTGCAGCAATATCACTGTACTGAGAAAAGAGACAGGTGTCCCCTATACTTATTTTCTGAGACAAAACGCTTTATTTGATCCTTGGACTTACCAACTTATCACAAGACACTGATGTGAAGGGTGAATTGAGTTGCTGGATTCTTGACAATAATGTGACTTGACAAACCCCACACTGGAAGAAAATAACAGAATTCAACAGGCTAGAAGAATATAATTAAGCCAAGTGGAAATATGGTGTCAATGTGTCTGTTTGGGAGGAGGATTAGTTCATTTTTGTTTTTCTTTTTAATTTTTTTTTAAGATTTATTTATTTATACAAGCACTGGGTACAGTCAGAAGCATGGGAGGGTGAGAGAAACCAGAGCCAGAGCGAGGAGCAGAACAGGCAGACTGATGAAATAACTGCTGAGGGGAGCAGCGGGCGCAGCAGGAGAGGTCTGTCGCGCCATGTGGGACGCTCTCCTGGGGTCGGGGATCGAACTGGTGCTGTAGAGGCTGTGGGCAGCTTCACAGCCCAGCGCTCAACCGCTGTGCCACTAAGGGAGGCCCAGAATTAGTTCATTTGAACAAGGTCACTATGACTCTTATATTGTATTGTAATGTCATCCTGAAAGAACTTCACTAAGTCTACCCGCTCATGAAAGCCTACCTAACATAAGTGTGGAAAGGTCTAAAACCAGGTAAGACTGTTCCTGATAGCCAAAGAAGAAAGTTGTCAAAATACTGGACCTCCCATGGGATGACATGGGTTAATGGTCTGAACTGAAATAAATTTGATATTCTTGGCTGTCGGCAGATTTCCCACCTATATACCATAGTGCTGGGGGTATTAAGATGCACCTATCCACAGTCAAGAAGCTAGGGGAGTAATAGAAATGGGTTCAAGGGTCCTGCCAAGGGATGACATTGATTTATGGCTTTCTTCAAGAATGATAAAGGTTTATGGCATCCAGGAGTGAAATCCAGTGCTTGCAACTCCTCCCTTAGAAGTGTTGATTGTTTCAACAAGACAGATTGGCTTTGAACACAGAAGGGAGGGACCAGTGAAAGGCCAATGCCAAGAGAAGACTTGATGGGGAAGAAAATGTTGGCCCGAGATGAGAGAGCAATGGAAAATTTGAGAATCCAGAAGAAAAGGGGAGTGGAGGGAAGGAGCAGCAGCGGAAGAGAGTGGAGAGGGCAGTGGAAGGGATGGGAGGAAAGGAAGCTGTTGACTAAATGAAGAAGCTAAAAGGAAGGGTTGGAGGAGTCCTGCTTGTGGTAACTCCATTCTAGGTGCAGATGGACCACTAGAACCCCAGGCTCAGGAGATGAAAAAAGACGAAAAGCCAGTACCTGGAAAAGATCTGAAACCAGAAGGATGAAGCAGACTGCAAACTGTGTGTAGTTAAGGAGAGCAGACCATCCATATTGGAGTATGGGGGTGTCACAGGTATCCTGAACTAGGACCACAGACCGGGGTTCTAGTCCTCATTCTGGCCCTAGCTTCTGGCAAGCCACTCCATCTCTCTGGACTTGTTTCTTTACATCTAGTGACTGGGTTAAGCCAGATGACCTTGAACACTCCCTCTTCTACAGCCCTCGGTTTAACATAGGGGTTCCGAAATCAGAGACTTAGACTTATATAAATGGAACCTTCCAGACTGAAACTTGTATTTAACTTTTCTAAAAAATGCTTTGAAGGGAGGAAAAAAAGGTTCCACTCAACACTTGGCGAGCAGTATTTGTTCTGTAAAATAATTAGTGAGTAAGCATTATTGAACTGGTTGTCACATAATTACAAGAAAATTAAATGGAAAAAAATCTGGAAGACTCAATTTTTTTCTCCCATAGATCAGAAGAGTGATTAACATAAACTATGGGTGGATGGTTAATAAAGATGCATGCATGAGGCGAGAACTAATGTCAAATGATGGGTTCTGGTCTAGGGGTTGGGAGCCTCATATTCAAGTCCCAACCCTGCCTCTTCCAGGACTCAGGGACATCATTTCCCTCTGTGCCCCTAAAATCTCATGGACTCCAGCCTCCCACAGTATGGCCATCCAGCTGGAATCATTACAGCCCTCTCTCTTCTTCCTGGGTGTCTGTACTATAAGGTACAAATAGAAAAGCAGGCACTATTTTATCCATTGCAAAAGAGTAAAGCAAGGCCCTGGCTACAAAGGCAAGAAGTCAAGTAGGACAGTGAGGTAACCCAGATATTAGCAATAGCAGGAAGCTACTGCTACCTGGGCTGGAGGGACACAGCCCAGGTGATGCCGGTGATGCTGGCAACACTGCTGAAGCCCAGAGCCTCTGGTCACCTGATGGAAACTGGAACCACAGTGGGCCCATGTGGGTGGGAGTTGGAACCACAGAGGAGATGCAGTCACTGTCAGAGGTGCTAAGATCTGATAGCCAGAGGATTGGAGAGAATATTCCAGCATTTCCTTCCTCTGCCTCCAACCTTCTACCGGTGACTCACATTGGCTGGATTCAGCTAGAAACCAGCTGGCACAGGAGCCTGGCAAATGCAGCCTGCAGAGGGCAGCATCTCTTCTAGACACACTCGGGAGAGGGCAAGGAATGGATCTGGGGACTGGCACTAGATCCGTATTCTACTTCCTCGTAACTTCCTCCCATTATTCCTGCGTCAGCCTACGCAGAGTCTAGGTCTTCATATACTTGAGGACATTCATCTGGTCTTTTCCATCTTCTTCCTTTTTATTTTTTATTCCTCAGCCTAACACTCAAACTTCCACCCATAGAATGGTTTTCAACCTCCTTCACTGGGATCCCCAATCCTCTAGGAGTTTCTGGTATGTCTCCTTAAAATGTGGCACCCCACATTCGTAAGAACCCATGTGTCCATAAAACCCACTCAAATATTGGAGGGCTATTCCCAACCTTCTTGGAGCAATGCCATTCTTATCCCACTGCTGACCGAGGTGAAGTTTATGGACAATCAAGGTCCACATATCGTGTCCATGTGATTCTAAGTCTTCCCCTGCCTTTCTTAGCAGGGTAATCTATGCATCTGATAAGTACAACCAAAGTTGCTCTCTAAATCAGTGATTAAAAAAGAAAGTAAAACAGACCAAAGACAAGGACAGAGTTCTATGTCACTCCACCCAAGTTAACTCAGAACCATGAATCAAGGTTCACTGGGTAGGGTTGTGCAACTAGCTCCAGGTCTACCGAACCGCCAGGGAGTTGTGAACAGCTTGAGCCAAGCTGTCACTGAATCAAAAAATGTATTGTCAATGACAGTAGGTTACCTTTATTTTGCATCCAAAGCATAGAAGGTATTCAAACTAATATTTGCTACAATGAAATTCAATAAAATTATCTTAATTTCTGTACCTAATGACCCTATTTAAAAAAAAAAAGTCAGCTTGGGGCCTCCCTGGTGGCACAAGGAGTTAAGTCTCAGCACTATGAAGCTATCAGCAGCCACTGCAGCAGGAGTTCGAACCCCAGTCAGGGAGCTACCCACGTGGCACAGCAGACCTCTCCTGTCTCACCTAGTGGTCCTCTCAGCAGTGCAGTTCAGTAGACCCACCTGCTCTGCTCCTCACTCTGTCTCTGGTGAATCCTCTCACCACCCCACACTTCTGGCCTACACCCCAGCTCTTGTATGCATAAATAAAATAAATCTTTTTAAAAAAATTAAAGAAGCTAACTTGGTCATTTTAGTGGGTCATGATAAAGAACCTGGGTTGGCTGTGATCACTGTTTTCTTCTCTAAATGTACATAACCCTGTTTGTTCCAGACTTTTTCTAGAGAGTGCTACCAATCTGTTACTCCTGGAATCCACTCTTTTCTTCTTTTTGAAAACTGAGGCATTATTGCCCCTTCCAGTCTTTGGGTTCTCGCCTATCTTCCTGAAAACTGTAAAGTCTTGTTATAGCTTGAACTCCGAGAGTCTTGGCCCTGTCTCCCCAGCGGGAACAATACTGATGCCTTCTGTGCCACATGCAATGTAAGGATCCAGGAGGGATCCTTATGGGAGAATCTTGATGGGAGGCCTTGGAAATAACTACAACATTGCTTAGGGTGCTTATATGGGAACCATGTGGATCTTCATAAGAACAGCTTCAATATAGAACATGTGGCTCCCAAAATGAATGGGATAAATAGGACCAAACACCATATATAATTAGAGATTCCCAAAGGGGCTAAACCTATGATCCTGTTACTGCTGTTTAAAAGACTTACAAAAACATTAATCCAAAAGGATACCTGCACCCCTATGGTTATAGCAGCACTATTTACAATAGGTAAGATATGGGGAACAACCCAAATGCCCAAAAATAGATGAATGGATCAAGAAGATGTGGTCCATATACACCATGGAATATTACTCATCAATCAAAAAAAGATAAACACATGCCATTCACAGCAACATGGATGGAGCTGGAAGGGATCATGCTCAGCGAAATAAGCCAGAAGGAAAAAGAAAAATATCAGACGGTTTCACTTATAGGACGAGTACAGGGGAACTGTATAAGGGATCAGGAAAAAATAATAATATAATAAAAACCAAAATTAACAGGCGACTATAAATCAGAGACCTTCTGCAGGGAGGAGGAGGGAGAGGGATCAAAACAGGGGAGGGAAGAGCACAAGAGACTATGGTGATGGTGCACGGGTGAGCTGGTGATGGGAATTTTAAGGAGACTACATCTGCGAGGAGAAAGCATACATTGCACAAAAATAAAGAATGGTGTAAAATATATATAAATTAAATTTTAAAATACATTAAAAAAATAAATAAAAGACTTACAAAGAAGCCCACAAGAAGATGGGCCAAAGCAAAAGAGAGATTGGGCCCAGAGGGTTTTCTTCTCTCTCCCTTTCTCTTCTGCCTCCCCCTTTCTCAACATCTCTCTCCCACTGAATCAGTGCTTTGGAATCACTGTAGCTGAATCAGCTGCTCAGGAAACTGTCCTGTAGACCGCTCACCAGGGCAGAAACTAAGAACCCAACAGAATATCCTGATACCTAAGTGCTCAGCCTTATCCACTCCCTGCTACCCACTGAACATAAGGTTGTGCAGAGGACACACTGCCCACAAGGAAAATGTAGAAGGATATTTTCCACTCCTCTCCTCGACATATAGATAGTCCATCTGGGCTCAATCAATACTGGATAAATGCAAAAATGAACTCAAATAACCTACCCTCTGCCAAGAGGGTATCATCCCCATGAAATTCTTGATAACCTTAAAGTCTTAAGATATAATCAGCGACTATTCTGTTGGTTACAGTCTTCTGTCTTTCCTCTCTCCCAAAAACGTATAGAGGCAGCTGAAAGTTCACAGGCATTGAATTAAGATGTGCGCAAAGATTTAAACATCAGAGTGTTTACTGATGCTGGCTAAGAGCAGAAAACTGGAAACAACCTAAATGCCCAACAACAGAGGATTGTTTAAATGCATTATGGTAAAACAGAATACTGTGCATCAATTAAAAAAATTATATGATATCCAAACCATTGTTACAGGAAAATTCCAGTTACAAAAGCAGAATACCATACACATAATGGGGACATTTTGTCAAAAGATTTATTAACAGTTTTGCAAATGGTAGAATTATAATGGACTATTTATTTTTCTTCTTTGCTTGCATTTGTTTTGCAAATTTTCTACAATGATATGCATTGCTTTGGCAATAAGTTGGGGGGGGAGCTTGTTTTTGTAGCCAGAAAGAAATAAGAAAAGCCCCCCCTTTCAAGACTACACCTTGTTCTGCCAGATGGACATGAAGCCAGTTCAGACCCTGCTTTCCAGTTTGCGAAGAGCCCCGTGGAAGCCACCTTGGCTCTGGACAGAAGCTGTCTTGGTGCCAGCTTTCCCTTGAGACGGTTATTAAAAACTGGGCTGTCTTGGCAGACCTCTTATTGCAAAGTACCAAGGGTCACTCCGGCTCGGAGAAACTGCAGTTTCTGAGCCCCCCTGAGTTTTTGACACAGACCAGCAGCCCTAGAATGTGAGAGGAACCTCCCTTCCTCCTCCCGGCTGTCTGCCTAAGGTTTGCAGACAGCTCCCTTTCCATCCCACAAGAGGAGACTCGGATGAGTCACAGCACTGGCTCAGATTAAAGGAGCATTATTGTGTTAGCAGAAATGGATCTATTTTATTATCCATTTCTTGACACCTTACAAATAGACATGGCTTTCCCACCAGACAGGCAAGTTCCTTAAAAAGCCAACAATTTTGTTAGCTGAAGCTAAGAAATGACCAAGAAGAGTTAGAAATCCGTGTGTCTGAAAAGCAGCCAGGCTGAAAAAGATGTAGTGGAAATACTGAGAAAAGTGGTTTATAACCCTCAAAGCCTAGATTCAAGTCTGCATAGTGAGGCGATTCTTCTAAAAATATAGGAGGAACTACAGAAATCCTTTCCTCTTTTCTGAGAGCTTTTCCTTTCTTTCTCTTAAGATACATAGTAGGATTGGTTTGTAAATGAGATTCACCACCTCAGATTTCACTGTTTTTGCGGGGGTGGTGGTGGTGGGATACTATTTTAAGGATTTCCCTTTCTTATATAGATTTTTCCACACTGTGGGGACAGATAAGGTATGTTCCACTAATGTTCCTCATTAAACACACACTGGTGCCAGCACTCACTTCCCTTTGTCTTGCAATCCCATGAAAACAGACTGAATATCATAGGAAATTGGAAGGGAGACCTTATTTAGTTTGGATCGCTCTTCTCCATTGTTTAATTCCACACTGACTATTTCAGTATTTCATTCTAAGTCTGTCTTCATTTGCAAAAATGTGCTCGGACTGAATAGAGGAATAAATAAACGAATAGATATTGTTTCTCTAGACTCACCTCCTGGAACTTCCAGGAGCACTGTGACCAATCTTTAGCCCTCTCTACCCCCTCCCCACAGCATCTGATCTCTGGCCTGCAATGTGCAAGGTACTCATTAAAGACTGGATGACTGAGGGGCATATATATGTCCTAAATATGCTGTTGGCACTTGGATCACTATGGATCACGTGCCTAGTAGTGTTTCCCTTACCCCAAAGAAGCATAGCTGCCTCAGTGGTATTTCTGCCTCTCTCACCCTTCAACCCAGACCATTTCTACATTAAAACAAACACATAAACAAAAACAACAAACACAAAAAAGCTTCTACTCCGGTGCTAGGAAAGGAAGTCTAAGGGAACAAAAAAAGTGTCACATTTCCTATTGTTAAATCTAGGCTCTACCTTTAGAGGAAGCTGGGTGCCTTTTCAATTCAATATGCTCTGATCTCTGATGTCTCCTTGTTTTTCTTTAAGACTGCAATTCTGGACCTCCCCGGTGGTGCAGCGGTTGAGCACTGGGTTGGGAAGCTGCCAGCAGCCTCTGCAGCACCTGTTCGATCCCCGGCTGCTCCCCGGCCACCAGAGGAGGGTCCCACATGGCGCGCAGACCTCTCCTGCCGCCCGCTGCTCCCCTCAGCAGTGTACTTCGGTCCTTCTGCCTGTTCTGCTCCCCGCTCTGGCTCTCGTGAATTCTCTCACCCTCCTGTGCGTCTGACTGTGCCCAGTGCTTGTATAAATAAATAAATAAATAAATAAATCTTTTTTTAAAAAAGACTGCAATGCTATGATGGCAAACTTTAAAGATTATCCCAGTGATTTGATTTTTGAATATCCATTTTTACCCAAATGTTGCGGCAAGTTTTTTCTTCTCTTTAAAAAAATGCAAATCCAAAATATTCAGCTTTCTAAATGGCATCTATTAGATCTAAGAACTAATGTTCTTTCCACTTATCAAACTTCAACTGTATGCCAGGCATTGGGTAATAGCTTCCACACTCATTACTTCATTCACTCTCTTAGAACCACCCTATGAAGGAGATGCCAGCACATGAGGAAGCTGAGTAAGCCACTTGCCCAAGATGACACGTGTTGCATGGAGCGCCTTTGAACCTTCCATGGAAATCCATCCAACTAAAGAAATCCAGTAAACTGAAGTCTATGAGTTTGGGCATCCAGGAAGAAAAAAAATTTCTGATTACACAAAAAACAGTATTTGCATTTTGTGAAGCTCATACTTTCACTATAGGAGGCAACCCCCAGCTAGCCAAGAAGTCAAACTCCCCCCTGACCCTACACACTAGTGGTTAGGAGCAGATTCCCCACTCACACAGCCCTGATTGATTGCAAGTCCCAGCTCATTCACTACACCTGAGGCCACAGACAGTTACCTCCTCTTAGACAGTTTCCATAGCTATAAAACGGGGATAACAACATAGGTCAAGTTCTATGGAACTGACAACTTTCACCCATTTTTGAGCTTCCCAAAAAGGATGTTAAAGTGGTTCAACCTACTTTCTTCAATGGGCCACTGCATAGATTTAAATGAGCGTACCCAGGAAACAGCAAACGTCGCTCTTAGCAGACTTTCTTCCTGCTGCCATTTTGCTCAGGTAAACAGTCTGCATCTCCCCAAGCACTTTCATGTAAAGAAGCCGGACTGAGGTTATGTAAGTGTTGGAGCTGATAATTCGGGGAGACAGTAAGACTGTGGATGGTGGAGAATGAACAGTGAGGCCTTTTGGTCTTCCTGAGGTCTTCCAGGTCCTTGATCCATCCCGACCCCCTCAGTTCAGTCTGTCAATCAGTAATAAATTGACAAATGCTGTTTTGTTTTGTTTTGAGACGTGGAAGTGTTTTTAGATTTGGGGGAGGTGGGGCACTCTGTTCAAGACAAAAAAGGCTCTAAAGTCAACTGTAAAGTCAAAGTCTCCTGTTTTGGGGGCGGGGGGTGCGGGTACCAGAGGGAGGGATGGTTTCTGAGTGCGGCTCCTTGCCTGGCAGGGCGGGCGGGTCCAGCCTCCGACCCCGGCCGGGCTCTGAGTCTTAGAACCGGCTTCTCCGGGGCCCAGCCCGCCCGCCCACGCCGGGGAGGCCCCGCGGCTCGCACCACCCGGCGCCGCGCACCTCCTCGCCGGGCGCCAGGTCCTGCCCGCCGCGCCGCGCCCGCATCATCTTATCCCCCCCCCCCACGACGTTCACTACGGCAGGGAACCGTCATCTCCCCAATTTTCCAAAAGAGGTTGGGGCGCTCGTCTAAGGTCCCCCGAGCCCTCGAGCCGGACCTGGACCGGGCAGCCCAGGCGCCCTATCTGGACCCGCTCCTTTTCCCCCTTGGGCAGAGGCGCTCTCTCACCGACAAACCCTTCAGATTTGGCGTCCCCCGCGGAAAAGAGCGCGGCTCCCCGACCCGCACACCCTCGCGCGCTCCGCCGGGCCCCGGAGCCGCGCGCGGGAGGAGGAGCGGCGCCGCCCCCGGGCTACTTAACCCCAGCCCGAGCCCGCGGGGCGCCGGCCGCTCCCGCCTCCGCGGCCTCCGCCCGGCTCTTCGCGCCCCACCCTCCGCCCGGAGCTCCCTCCGCTCCAGCGCCGGCCGCCGGGCGCGCGCGCCTTCTCCTCCGCGGGGCCGCCCCCCGAGCGCCGCGTCGCGCCCCGCCCGGCCCGCGCCCCCCCGGCGGCCGCCCCCCCGGCTGCCCGAGCCGGGACGCCGGCCCGAGCGCCCGGCGGACGGACGGGCGAGAGTGGACGCCGGCTCCGCAGCCCGCAGGATGGATTCCGACTCCGGCGAGCAGAGCGAGGGCGAGCCGGTGACCGCCGCAGGTACCCAGGGCCACCGCGGCCCCTCTGGGGGGGCCGGGCCGGGAGCAGGGGGACCGGGGCAGGAGCCCGCGGGTGTGTCTCCGCGCAGCCAGGCGGCCGGTGCCCAGCAGCCCTGTTCCTCGCAGGTCGGGGCTGCGCCCTGAGTTTGCTTTGGGGCGCTCGCCGCGGCACTGGGGCGCGCGGTGGCTCTCCACGCTGCCGGGTCGCCGGGCGGGTGGGGGCGGGGACGGGCTCGGGAATTCGCGTGGTGTAGTTTGCTGCGGCGAGGGTTGCAACACGGCTGCCTTTTGAAATAACTTTCCGGAGCGCCGGCCGGGCCCGCGAACCCGGGGAGCCAGACACGCCGAGGAACAGGTGACCCGGCCCGAGGGTGTGCCCGGGGACTCCGGCCGAGAAGGGCCGCGCGGACGCACCGGCGGAGAAGAAAGCCCAGCTCGTGGCTGGGGTTCCCGAAGCGGCGGGACCGGCCGCCGCGCAGCCGCCTCGGCCCCCCGCTGCCCGCGGCCGGCGGAGGAGCCGCGCGCGGAGGGGCCGGGGCGCAGACGCGGGGGCGCGCGGAGCCGGGCTGCGCCTTCGAGCGGCGCCGCTGGCTTTTCCCAATCGATAGTTGTTGAAGCCGCGCGTGGATGCTTACTTAGGGGAAAATGCATGTCCTCCCCCGCCGCTCCCTGACGCCGAGCAAGAGGAGAAAGCCACCCACGGGCTTGGGGCGACTTACCGCCGGGATCTGCTCACCTCCACCGCGCCGCGCCGCCCGCCGCCCCCGGGCCCGCGCGCTGGAGACCCGCGCGCCCCCTCCCCGCCTCGCGCCCGCTCCCGCGCCTCCCCGCGCCTGCGCAGCCCCGGAGCCTGGCCCCGGCCGGCGCCCCGCGCCCCGGAGCTGTGACCCTCTGGTGCAGACTGGAGTTCCCGGACCAGCCCCCGTCCCTTCCCGGGACTAAGTGAGGCGCGGTCCGCCCAAGTGGGGGTGTAGCAAAGGCAGGCTCGGGGCCCCAGGCGCCGTGCCAAGGACCCTACGTGTATACAAATTCTCCCTCCTCGCAGCACTTAGCCAGGTGATTATTATCTTCATTTTACAGGGGTTCAGAGAGGTTGAGTGACTTGCTCTTGTCTCGGCCAGGAAGGAACAGGGGGCCCAGTGACGCCCCTTCCTGCGTCACACCCCTCAGCCTCGCACGGGGTGGCTGTGGGGAGAACTTCCAGTTGGGTGGGAAGGGATGAGGCCAGCTTTTAAGGAAAGGTGGCACCGAGATGCCGGAGTGTAAGGGTTACTGTGTTACAGGGGCCACCTGCTTTGTCTAGGTATGTGTGGATATGGGTGATAACCATGTTTCTGTGACTAAAGAGCACCAAGATTTTTCACAGGTGGCATGTGGATCTCCTCGCTCATTTAAAAGTTCCAGAGGGTATATTATGTGTGTCTAAGTGTATTCCCAGAGCCAAAAGGGTGGGAGACATCATTAACACTGACACTTCAATCTCTCAAAATCCCAGGAACTAACATGCTCTCCCTGCCTCGACTCCAGAGCTCTTGCTGGTTGATGGAGAAGGGGAGGAGGCTTAGGGGGCTCAGAGAAAACAAGAGGAGGGAGGGAAAACTAGAGGTGGGTCTTGGGCGAAAGGGGCACAAAGGGGTTCCTCAGGGCCCTGTTGCTTCTTCCCCCAGTATGCCCAGCTCCGGGCAGGCCTGTATATGTTCATGTAGGTTTGGGTCAGAGGCCGCTGCAAGGCTGACAGCAGACATTGCCACTGAGGTCAGAAGGGCCCTTTGAAGAACAGGGCAGCCTGCTGGAGTGAGCTGTCGCCATTTGTTTGCATCTTTCTGTTTCCCTCAGTTTCTTTTTTCTTTCTGTGCTTGAATCTCACAAGTTGAACATTGATTTGAATGTCACAGCTATTCTGCTAAATGGCATTCCATTTCACTCATTATTTTCAGTCTTAAAGTATTCTCCTTCGTGACAATGCTTCAAAACTAGATGTTAATTCATCAAGTTGCTGTGATAGGCTGCATCCCGTAAAATGGAAACCCGTGTTACAGCTTCAGACACAGATTAAATGTCATCCATAGGGGCTGACCTTTGTGCTCTAAGGAACTTAGCATTTATCTGTGGGCCCATTTCATAGTAATAAACCCATCTGAAGTTAGATGGGGGTGTAACTGAGAAAGGAAAGCAGGCCAGTGGGACCTCTTGGAGTATTTATATATATGTCTGTGTTTACCTATCATAGGAAATTGAGATGTAAGGACTGCTTACTTCTCAGTGCTACTTCCTTCCCAAACTTGTAAAAAAGCCCTGCCATACAACGGACCTTATAAAGTCAAGAACCTGGACTCTGGAATCAGAAAAGACCTGAGTTTCAGTCTCTCCCTGATGGACAAATTACTTACCACCTGCAAACCTCAGTTTCCCCCACTGTAAAATGGGGATAACAATAGCCCCTTCGGGAAGGGTGTGGGAATTAGATAACACATGACAAATGTTCTTGATAATCATTCAGTAACCGATAGCTACTATTTTGATTATCACCTGATTGGATTTATCCTTAGACAACAGCTAAATTATGTATCCCCAGTGCTTTGTAAAATGCAAATCACTAGGCTTGTGTAAAACAACTCGCATTGTTTTCATTATTATCACACTCATATAATTGCCTAAAGAGATTTGTTTTGCATTTTCTCCTTTTCACTCTGTGTCTCTGGAATGCATGCATTTGCATTTGTGTTTGTTTGCTTATTTGGAGGAGGTTATTCCTAATTTACCGCTTCTCATCCCCATCTACCTTCCAGCTTAAGACTTGAAGATGGGGATTTTCAAACCAACTATTTACACCAACCTTTTCCTCCAGCTCTCAGAAGAGTTGTGAAAAGCAGAGAACCCCTTACCCAATCTACCTACTAACCTGGAGATGGGAGGGGTTCTCTCTTTCATACCATCTCAAATACAAGAGTGGGGTTAATCCCCGTCCCCACCTTGTGAGAATCTTTTCCCTTCAAGGTGGCAGGAGGCCCAGAAGGTGCCCTGAATGTGCTCATCACAGTCACCCTCCCTGTCAGAAACTGGCCGAAGAGTGAGGAAATCTCTGCAGACCATCTTACTTTTTACTGCACCCCTTTAAGAGAGGCTTACAAAGCTCTCCCCACTACTGACTGCCAATCTCTCATGGAGCAATACCCTGCTTTGGAAGTGAAAAGGAGAATGAGATTTGTCTGATCTGCGTTTTCTGTTTTTCAGGAAGCACAGGAAGATACTCTGTCACTCTGCCGCCTGCAGCTCCCCTCTGCTTTTCTGTCATTTTATGGTTCTTTCTATGATTAGGAAAGAGGCAGGATTTATGGAACATTGGAGTCATTCCAGAGACCCATCTTGGCAGTCTCTCCTTTGGCAAACCCACCATCCATCTCTCAGAAATCCTAGAGCTTGGTGTATTCACTCAGTGACTGAGTCTTTCGTAAGAAGCAACAAGCGAATAAACATTATCCATGTCAGTTTTTCCCCACTCTGGCTTCTAAGACGGAGATAGACTATCCTGCTGAGGGCAGACACGCTCTCTCCACGCACAGCTAGCTGCTCAAGGACAGTCGAGCTGAAGGGACTTCCTTTAGGCTAGTTAGGTCTGCAGAAAAAACACTTCCATGTTCTGGCTTTGGGAGGGTAACCTCAAGAGATCAAAAGTGGGGAGCAATAGCAGGCCCTTACTTTTGCCCTCCCCGTTCCTCCTTTCCCCTGGACCCAAGCTTGGTCCATGTGAGCAGAGTGGCAAGGAGTGAGTAGGGGTCAATAGATGGCAAAGAGGAAGAAAGGACTTCCAGAAGTCAGATGCCACTTGAGCAAATAAAGTTAGGAAGGCAAGTTATAAGCAGCTTAGTAACTTGGTCCTGAGGGTGCCGAAAACCCCCACTGAGCTGATTGTTGAGCAGAGATGGACTGAGAGCTGGGTTTTCAGAAGCCACATCTGGCAGATGTGAAGTGTAGGATTGCCCAGGCTGGGAGCCTCAGCTTCTGGGGTGTGGCCACAATATCAAAGGGGACCGTAACACTAAGGCGAAGCAGCAGAAGAAGGATGCAAATGCCATTTCAGAGAAACAAATTAACAGAATTTGGTGACAGATTGTACAGAAGCAGAGAAAGGAGAGGGAGAGTGGAAGGAGACAAGCATGTTTAGTTGGGGGTGAGGGCAGGGAAGGCAGGAGCCGGGTTTCCCACAAATGCTTCACAGTCCCTTTCTTTCCGTCAAGCACTTAGCAGTGATATTTTGTTGAAAGGCTCCTTCCCCTGCAGACAACAGTTGGGGGATATGAGGTGCTGGATTCTCACTATGAGGTTCCACGTGGAGGCTTTCAGTACCCTTTGTTGACTGATAGATTGATGCACTGGCCAACTCAGGGCAGGGACCGTTCTATTAGTCATAGTCCCATGTCTTGTTCTTTTCTTGTTCAGGGTCCTCTGCCTCATCCAGACAGTGGAGTATAGCTACTTTCGGGATCAGGATCTGGTCTTGTGCTTTCATGTTCGCAAGATTTCATGAGCATGATAAATGAACCAGCATCTTGAGGAGCCTTCTGAGAACCCTGCACTGAAAGGCCAGCTAGGCAGCCAGAAACCTGTGCTGTAAGGTAGAACTGCTAGAGCACTTCCATCAATGGCTTGTTTTGTTTCAGTGTTGTAAGATTTCTTGCATGGTCTGGGACTCAGCATTAGGAGGTATGAGGAATGAGCAAGGGATAGGACACAGACCATCCTGTCCTTCCAGGGCTTGAGATCAGGTGGGGAGACAGGATTTGCATACTGATGGCCGCAGTCCTGACCCCTACCTGAACCCCTTGCCCTGAGACTGCACTCCAGCTGTGTCGTCATATGTCCTTCTTTGACACTACCCTCCCTCCATGGTGTGCTTTCTGGTTATTCCCAAACATGTCTCACCTCTTGTGTGGACTGTTAGCTCCCTAAGGGCAGGACTGGACTTCTTCATCTTTATCACCTCCCCCCAACACCACCTGTGTCCCCAACAGGTGGAAGGTTCCTAGCTGGTTGAATGGCTGGCTGCATAGATGAATGCACACATAGTTGGATATGTATGGATGATGCTGTGGGTTGGTTCCCCAGGCAGTAGACTCTGAGATGGAGGCTAGCACACAGAAAGTTTATTTGGCAGTGCTCTTTGGGAACAATGCCTAAAGAAGAGGGGGGGAGGGGCGCTGGACTGGGCCAAGCGAGAAGCTGAGTTTCGTGCTTCTGGAGCTGGAATGGCACTTTAGAACTATCCCTAGTTGGGATGGTCAGATTTTATACTCCCTCCAATTATAATCATTAGAGGTAGGCCATCCCAGGAAGTAGGCTGTGACCGTGGTGAGGCTGTTCCCTTCAGCTGAGGGTTCTCTGCAGGTAGCACTCCCAGCGGCTTGTAGAAGAAATCCGTCATTCCCAAAGGGGAACCTGGGCAGTACATTGCAGCAGCCACCACAGGTAGCCTCCAAAATCCTATAGGATCGTTAAATTAGAGATGGCAGGTGGCATCCCTATCTACCAGCAGAGTTCAGGGAATAGCTATTGGACTCTAAACCTTACCTGGACCTGAGTAGGGCAGTTTCGCTTTCCAGATGAAATCAAGCAATCAAGACCCACACCTCTGTACCCCACTGTTCAGCCCATACAGTCCAGTAGATATGGACTGATTACCGGTTTTGTGTTCAGAGCGGTGCAGGGTACTGTGGAATACAGAAATGGCATTTCTGAGACCCTGCCCTCCAGAGGCTTGTGCACACATTAGGAGAAAAAACACCTACCCCCAACTGAATCTGCAAGAGAGGTGGCAATAAGTAAGATTTGCAGTATGGAGCATTTTGGTTTGGAGTTCTGGCAGGAAGGCTTTATCGGGAAAATAGGCCTTAAAGATAGCCTTGAAGGGGTGAAGGATTTAGATGGGAGAAGAAAAAGCCAGGAGAAACCAAGAGCCCCTGGCCGGACCCAACGGGGCTACCCTCTCCAGGACTAATGAGAACAGATAGCTGTCAGACCAAAAGTGTAGATTTCAATGTCGTAGCTTGTGGTTGTAGCCAAAGTGTCAGTTCTCAGAGATGGAAAGAGAATGCCTGTGTGTATGTAAATATAAAGCTCTATTTTCTATGTTATTTTTCTCTTTAAAAAACATGGCACCTGCTTTTATATTTGTCAGCAAAACCAAATTACAGTCACACTTTCCACTAGCACTTTTCTCTAACTGGTTCATTTTCCCTGAGTTTCCATTGGCTCCCATTTCAATTCACATGCAAATATCTTTAAAGATATGATGTACATAATTTTGTTTTCTTTTTCAGCTTCTTCATTTCCAACTCTTTATGTAAAATGCCTGTGTAGGTGGGTGTTTGGGCTATAATCTGTACCAGTATAGAAATAAAAGGATAGAGAAGAAAAATTTAAAAACAACCTAATCTAAGAAAACATAGAAGAGCGAATAGCCTTTCCTCCACATATATTAAGACATGCTGGGAAAATATGTTACTTTTTATACATCAGAAATGCTCTTTTTAGGCAACTGCATGGCACACATTCTGAGACCGCTTTAGAACAGTCTTCAATTTCATATTGGGTTTCCTAAACATCACTGCCTGGGAGTAACTTTGAGCCTATTCACGGAAAATCTACTAGTGTGCAGACTATAAACGTGGAAGTTTGGCAGCACAGAAAGTGCTCGACACACCCTAATAGAAACCAGTATTTTGTAACTCCGTTCTCCAGGAAAAAAAAAAGAAAGAGAGAGAAACACTTTGGTGGCTTCCAAATATTGCTTTAAACTCTTGAAAAACCACAGGAGCAGCTACTAGCTTCTAGGGTCTTTTCTCAAATGTAAATTATTCTTTCTGTGAAACTATTTTAGCCCTGAAAGGAAATGTTTTGGTAATAGATGGCTTTTTGGAAACTCCCAGTTTATACTTCTATGCTAAAGGAATCTCATTTCATGTGCAAGAGGAAATTCTGTAAAGAGCTGTTCCTGGTGAGCACACATGTCCCACGATCCTGATTTGGAGTCTGTGGGTTATGCTGGGAAGGCAGACAAATATTCCAGCACAGAAAATGGGAGGGAGGTGGTGGGGGTCTTCTGCAAGGCGGGCTTTAACAGCAACTCTTTCTACCACATTTCAGTCTGCTTCCTTGGTTTCCTTGGGATAACACCCAGGAAGTCAGGGAGAAAAGACTGGGGTTGAGGTTACAGGGTAAGAGAAACTAGAGCTTAAGACATTGTGGGGAAAAAAAAGTTGTTGTGGCAAATATCAAATATGATGAGAAACTGTGAGGATGATCTTTGCTAGTCCCCAAAGAGCTAATCAGCCCCAGAGAGCTAATACCTAAGGTAAAATAATAGTGATACTTTTTACTTTTACTTATTTACAATGTATTTAGGACAGAGTTAACTGGTTTATATGGTGTTACCCCTCTACCAGCCTCTGGTTTAGGTATTATAAATAGCTCCATTTTATAGACCAAGGAACTGAGGCACAGAGAGGTTAACTGTAACTTGCTTTAAGATGTGCCTCTTGTCAGTGGATATGAAGGCAGTCTAACTCTTAAAAACTCTGTTTTGTATCAGGTCAACTCCACAGTTAGGTCAGTGTTGACCATTAGGTTCCTTTGCATCCCCAACCAGAGACCACGATTATGCCCAGAACCCTGAACATTAGGCTCCATCTGTTAGGTTGGGGCATTAAGTCTCCAGAAGGCCCTGTTTTTACCTACAGACATAAACTGCATCCACCCAAAAACACATGGGCAAGAGATTGACTGGCACAAGCCCCAGATTAGAATCTGGTCAGGAGTGGTCTGGGAGTGGGGGGGAAATGGGAAGAACAGCACAAATAGCTGGCAGGGAGAAAAGGTTCTGGAAAGACCTGCAGCCGCAGGCATCTTCAGGATGATGAGGACCGGTGGGTGGTGAGTGAGACAAACACTGAGAGGAGGATTGAAAAGCAGAGTCAAGAGAGACACATGGTCCCTGTATCAGAGTATACTTAGCAGGGTACTGAACCACTTTTCCCACAACGGCATTTAGAATAATTTCAAGTGTAGAATTCCCATAACATGGTGACCAAGAGCGAGATAAAACTCAAAGGTGAGCCTATAGCGTGGAGAGGAGAATTGGAGATGGAGAGCTGACAACCTGGGTCTGGGTTTCCAGCATAGTCCCTTAATTACTGCTTTTCAGTAACATTATCTTCTGACCAAAGGAATACACGTTCATGGCAGAATATGTGAGAATAGTACAAAGATGAAAATGAGATTGAGCCCTTGAGATGTACTTTTCCCAAGGAAAGAATGTAGTCCTAAAACAGTTCTGAAAAATACTATAAAAGCTTATTGGGGGAGGAAGGGAGCTTTATAAGAGAATGAAATGTTTACTTGGGATACTAAAAACATCTAGTTACACTGCCAAACAATGTCAGAACCAGAACTGGAGGCCAGAGTCTTTGGCAACTCTGTCATTCTCCCAAACATGTAATTTTTTAAAAGGTTCAGAGTTGATGCAGAGGAAGCATTTGATAAGATTCAACACCCACTTGTGATAAAAACTCTAAACAAGGTAGAAAAAGAATAGAAGGAACCTACATCAATATGATAAAGACCACATATTACAACCTAACAGCCAATACTTAATGGTGAAAAACTGAAAACTTTCCCTTAAGATTAGAAACAATACAAGTTCCCCAGGGTCACTATTTCTGTTTAACTTAGTTTTAGAGGTTTTGGCCAGAGCTATCAGACAAAAACAGGAAATAAAGAGATTCCAAGTTGGAAACTTTTTCTATTCACAGATGACATGATGCTATATAGAGAAAACCCTAAAGACGCCACCAAAACACTATTAGAAACAATAGATGAATACAGCAAAGTGACAGGTTACAAAATCAGCATACAAAATATCCATAGCATTTTTATATACAAAGAACAAACAAGAAGGAAACGAAATCAAGAAAATAGCTCCATTTACAATCATCTCAAAAAGAAACAAATACCTGGGAAATACCTAACTAAGGAAGTGAAGGAGCTATATGAGAACTACAAGATCTTATTAAAGGACTCAGATAGTGATGTAAAGAGATGGAGGATAGCCCGTGTTAGTATAGTCAAAATGACTCTCCTGCCTAAAGTGATAAGTAAATTTAACACAATTCCCATCAAAATACCAACAATATTTTCCAAATAAATTGAAGAAAAAATATTGAAATTTATGTGGAACCACAAAGCAAAAGCAATCCTCAGGGGAAAAAAAAAAAGGAGAGAAACAGAGGCATCAAACTTTACTATAAAGCAGTGGTATTAAAATAGTATTGGCACAGGGCCTCCCCTGGTGGCACAGCGGTTGAGCGCTGGGCTGCCAAGCTGCCCACGGCCTCTGCAGTGCCAGTTCGATCCCCAGCTGCCAGCGAGGGTCCCACATGGCACGCAGACCTCTCCTGCCGCACCCGCTGCTCCCCTCAGCAGTGTATTTTGTCGTTCTGCCTATTCTGCTCCCCGCTCTGGCTCTCGTGAATTCTCTCACCTTCCCACGCTTCTGACTGTACCCAGTGCTTGTATAAATAAATAAATAAATCTTTTAAAAAAAAAAAAAGTATTGACACAAAAACAGATACACATATCAGTGGAATTGAAAGCCCAGAAATAAATCCATGTACATATCAGTGCTTAATCTATGATAAAGCAGCCAAACTATACAATGGAGAGAGTATCTTTAATAGATGGTTCTGGGAAAAGTGGAAAGCCACATATAACAGAATGAAGTTGGATCATTTTCTAACTCCATACACAAAAATAAATTCGAAATGGATTAAAGATATAAGACCTATAACTATAAGAAAATATTGCTGATATGTTCTATAACATCTATAATAAAGATGTTGTTGGTAACTTTACCCCATGGCAAGGGCAATAAAAAAAACAAAATAAAGAATTGGGTTTACCTCAAGTTAAAAAGCTTTCACACAATGAAAAAAAATATGTAAAAAGATTAAAAAGACATCCTACTGAAGGACAGAAAATATTCACTTAACATATAATTCACAAGGAGTTAATATCCAAGATATAAATGAACAATTTAATAATTAAATGGACAACAAATCTAAACAGATAATTCACCAAAAGGTATATCCAGCAGATATATGAAGAAATACCCATCATCACTTCCAATAAGAGATGAAGGTTAAAACCACAATAAAATACCATCTCACCCCATTGAGAATTTCACATATCTCAAAGACCCCCAACAGCAAGTACTAGAGAGGATGCAGAGAAAGAAGAAGCCTATTGCACTGCTGGGGAGAATGTACACTGGTGCAGCCATTATGGAACACAATCGGATTCATCTTTAAAAACCACAAATAGAAATAACAATCTACCCAGCAAACCCACTCCTGGGCATCCATCCAAAGAACATGCAACCATCAATGCAAAAAACTGTGTGCTCTATATGCACTATTTACAATAGCTAGAACATGGAAAGCAGCCTAAATGTCCATCAGCAGACAACTGGATCAAGAAAATATGGTATATTCACACCGTGGAATACTATTCAGCCATAAGGAAAGATGAAATGCAGACATTCGTGGCAAAACAGAGAGAGTTCAGTCAGACAGATATAGTCAACTTACAGACAGCTCAGAACAGTATCTGATAAGAATTTAACCTGAATTTTCTTGAGTATTTTTCCTTTTGACTTCTCTGACTATGTAGTCCTGATTTCCCTGTACCCTTCCTCAACTGCTCTTCCTGCATGCCTCATTAATCTCAGTCACCTCCTAAAGCTGAGCCCTTGACCTTGTTCTTCTAACAATACACTTTCATTTGGAAAAGACCACTCATTCTTACAGTACAGAGCTAAAGATTCCTAAAGCAGTATTCTAGACTAGTCCTCTCTTCCAAGCAGGAATCCTGCCTTTGCTGGCCTCTGGGCCTCTCTTCGCTGTTCAGGAGACACCGCAACTCAACACATCCACACTCAGACCATCCATCACCTGGCTCTCACTTTTTCCCAAATTTTCTGTTAGCCTCGACAGCTACCAGGTCATTCAAAGTTTAACAGTGGTGAAGTCATAAGAACAATGAAGTATCCTGCACACATGATCTCATAGCAAAACCAGGACATGGATAAAATAGGTATTATCCTCAGTTTGCAGATGAAGAAACAGATCAAAAAAATTAAATTACCTTAAATCACAAAGTATCAGACTTTCATTATTATAACTGCCTCCCCCATACAAAGGAAGGAAGAAACAAATATGCTGTCAAGTAGTTACTGAATGATTAAAAACATAATGAAATTTCCACAAAGAGGAATATTATTCAACTTCTAGGAAGAACTTTAATTTGAAGAAGATACAATGATATAGAAAAGTGTTTGCATTATAATGTATAAAGAAAACGACCCATATAATCTCAGTTTTGCTTTAACATGTGTATATACATACATATGTATCTACACACACACCTATGTACTACTTTTTATAGAGAGACGGGAAGGAAATTTCTTCACATTCACATATATCAACACATTAAAAAAATTTAGTGCTGAAACAGAATTAACCACTCTATATAATGAATTTATATGTAATTTTCATTTCCTTCTCTGCACTGCTAGATTTTTCTTCAATGAGTACATATAACTTTCAGCAGGACATGTTATTTTTTTTTTAAGATTTATTTATTTATTTATACAAGAACTGGGGTACAGGCCAGATGCGTGGGAGGGTGAGAGGATTCACCAGAGACACAGTGGGGAACAGAACAGGCAGACTGATGAAATACACCGCCAAGGGGAGCAGCGGGCAGCAGGAGAGGTCTGCGCGCCATGCGGGACCCTCCTCCAGTGGCCGGGGAGCAGCCGGGGATCAAACCAGTGCTGCAGAGGCTGCGGGCAGCTTCGCAACCCAGAGCTCAACCGCTGCGCCGCCGGAGATGCCCAGGACATGTTATTTTTGAAAGCAACAATCCAATGAGGACCAGCGGCCTGGTCCACTGCTCGTCCTTCTGCTTTCTTGAAGTTTTGTCTCAGCGACCTCCTCCCCACACACATCCTCTTTCTTGAAACTCCTTCTTCCCTCAGTTCACCACCGTCCTGTTCCCCCTCATGAGTACATCTGATCGGCTCCTCCAGCCCGGTGGTCGGGAGGTATTCCAGACTTCTCTCTTCAACCCTCTTCATGCACCTCTTGCTCCCACGTCAGCCCTCCCCAACTTCTGGTGCCTCCACCCCATCTCCATCCTCCCCTCTGAGTCCACCCTACCTGACACTTTGGGACCTTAATGCCACAAAATGGTTGTAGACAGGCTGCTGGTATCGAGCTTATAAATTTAAAGCCTACAGACTGGTCAAGGGCACAGGAGGCTCCAAGGCCAAATGGACCTGCTGGGTGAGCTTGCTGACTGGGCTGTTTGGTGTCTTGACCGAGGCCTCGCCGGAGCTTACTGACCAACGATATGTACAACTGGCATCCCTGACCTTCATTCATTCCCTTCACGACTCTTTCCCTGTCCCTGACTCCCTCCCACATATCAGTGACTCTCACTTTCCACCTTTTCATTTACAAGTTGATTTCATGTCTTCATATTTTATAATTTTGTAAAACTTTGTATTTTATAATTGGGGAGGAGGTAAGAAGGAATAAGAGCATTTAAAATTTTGTGATAATATTATTGGCTTTTAGGAGGCATTGCTCTGCCTCCTAAAGATATGGTCTGCCTTTCCAAAAAATTCATTTTTGAGAAATTGTATGATATTAAGTGCAATGTGTATATATCTTAAAGAAATTATGGGCCTCCTCTGGTGGCGCAGGCGGTTAAGCGCAGCACTGTGAAGCTGTCCGCAGCCTCTGTAGACCCTGGCCGGCCAGCGAGGGTCCCACATGGTGCGACAGACCTCTCCTGCCACACCTGCTGCTCCCCTCAGCAGTGTGTTTCCTCAGTCTGCCTGTTCTGTTCCCCACTCTGGCTCTGTGTGAATCCTCTCACCCTCCCACACATCTGGCCTGTACCCCGGTTCTTGTGTAAAATAAATAAATCTTTTTTTAAAAAAAATTAGACAAATATAATTGAGGATTTTTTGTGCATCTTGGATGTGAAAATAAGAGGTTATATCATGACCCCAATATTTTTACTGCCTCCGTATCCCCACCTTATTCTATTCCAGTTCCCTGCAGGGAACTTACAAGAAACAGAATTAGTCACCCTTTAGTGTCACATTTAGCAGGGTTTTTAACCCAATTTTAAATTCACCCCAGCCACTCTTAATGATTGGTAGCCCCCATCAGACAGGATTTTGTTTATCTTTATTTCTTGGTTATATTATGAAAAATATTTATTTTAACCCCTTTGCAATTGACTATACACATTTATACTTCTTCCCATTAAAGATAAATCACTTCCTTAATTTTCAAGTGGAAAGCAGTATCAATTCCTGTATTAAGCACCCAGATCTCTTTATTACTTACAAATGAGGGGATATGACCACAGATTTTTTTTTTTTCACATTTTTTTTTTTTTATTTATAGAGGCATGTTTTTATTTATTTATTTATTTGTTTGTTTGTTTGTTTTGTTTATACATGCACTGGGCACAGTCAGAAGCGCGGGAGGGCGAGAGAATTCACCAGAGCCAGAGCGGGGAGCAGAGCAGGCAGAAGGACTGAAGTACACTGCTGAGGGGAGCAGCGGGCGGCAGGAGAGGTCTGCGCGCCATGTGGGACCCTCCTCCGGTGGCCGGGAGCAGCTGGGGATCGAACCGCTGCGCCGCAGAGGTCGCCGGCAGCTTCGCAACCCAGCGCTCAACCGCTGCGCCACCGGGGAGGCCCTGACCACAGATTTTTAAAGGGAAGATCAGAGACTGTGATAGGCAAAATGATTGAGATGGGGTGAATTCTTGGAGTAAGCAGGTATTTGTGCAGAGAATGAAGGATGGCACATCCTAAAACTAGCCAGTGTAGTAACCCTACCCCCCACTCCCAGGGTATTATTGCCAGGGAGCTGTCTCCAGGCATCCCCACCCCCTGCTCTCTCTTCATCCCAGGAGGGAGGTCAGTGTGGGCTGAAGCTCATAAGTGGGATGAAGTCTATTTTCAACCATCATTTTGTTGTTGTTGTTAAAAAACAACCATCTCCTCCTAAAAATGACACTGCTAAATGGTGATAACTGATGTAAGTAGCTGATCTCTGAGCAACATGAAGAGGGGTGAAGGCTGGTGATAAGTAGGAGCACAGACTGTCTGACAGACAGGATGGGGCTAGCAAGTTTAAGAGGTACTGGCCAGGATGTTGGGTGATGTGGCAGGGAAGCCAGGGGCAGTGGCTTTCCAGGATGGGCCCATTCTTTTGAGTCACCAGGTCTGCAGCTGGTTTGTCACTTGTGACTATCCAGGCCTTCCTGGCCTCTCCACATCAAGGACAGCCTTTCTTAATCTTAAAGAGTTAAACATTTTTCAAAAAATGTTTAAGGCTCCCCAGTAGGAGCCTACTGACCTTTCACCCCAACTCCAAGAGCTATCCTTCCTGACTTCACGCCTGGTAGCTAGTCTCCCTGCAACCTCTCCCACCCATGTGCTCCTCTGCATTTCTTTGGCATGCTTCCCACCCCATCCCATGAGGCTTTTCGGGTGCCAGAGAGACTAAGGCAGAACTCCGAGACCTGCAGTCATGACTAGAGATTGATCATAAGGTAAAGATCTAAAAACTTGCAGAGGGGCCTCCCTGGTGACACAGGGGTTAAAATCAGCGTTATCAAGCTATCGCCAGCCACTGAAGCACGAGTTCAATTCCCTGCTGGCCAGGGTGCATCCCACATGGTGCAGCAGACCTCTCCTGTCTTGCCCGCTGCTCCCCTCAGCAGTGTATTTCAGTACATCTGCCTGTTCTGCTCCCCTCTGTCTCTGGTGAATCCTCTCACCCCCCACACCTCTTGCATGGATCCCAGCTCTTGTATGCATAAATAAGTAAATATTTGAAAAAATAAAAACTTGCAGAGGATAATGCTAAGTGATATAAGTCAGGAGGAGAAAGAGAAATACCAGGTGATGTCATTCATATGTAGATTATAGAGAAACCAAACTAAGGGTCAGATACAGAGAAGCCTGATAACTGACCACGGAAGCCTACTGCAGAGACCTGAAGCTTCAGAGTGGGGAGGGGTGGGGGCACGGAGGGAAGGAAGCAGAGGACTATGGTGGAGGACGCCAGGTGATTTGGTGGTGGGTGCGCTATTATGGTGATCGCTGTGGAGCTTGAGGACCTAATGGTGCCTCAATTTAAAACTTAATTAAGTTGGGCCCCCCTGGTGGCACAAAGGGTTAAGCACTGTACTATGAAGCAATCTGCAGTCACTGAAGCACAAGTTCAATCCCTGGCCAGCCAGGGAGAAACCCAGATGGTGCAGCAGACCTCTCCTGTCTCGCCCGCTGCTCCCCTTCAGCAGTGCATTTCAGTCAATCTGCCTGTTCTTTTCCCCCACTCTGTCTCTGGTGAGTCCTCTCACCCCCCCTCATCTCTGGCCTGTACCCCACCTCTTATATGCATGGATAGATAAATCTTTAAAAAATAAGTAAATAAATAAATAAAAATTAAAATTAAGTTGAAAAAAGTAATTTAAAAAATCTTCCAGAAAGAAAAGGCAGACCCTAACCAATGACAAGTTTTCTAAATAGCAATAGTGAAAACCAAACAGTGTCACACTGACTCCTCAAGGCGCATGTTTGTCAGCAGAGAGTGCTGAGCCCAAACCTCCAGTAGCTGTAAGGTGGAATGGAGTCATTTATGATATTTAAGGTCTCTTAAAAGTTGCCTTACCATGTCCCCTTCTTTAGGGAGTTGCTAGACCAAGTGTAGGTCAACTCAGGCCCTCGGGCCTAGTCTGGCCAGCTACCTGTTTATGGATGGCCCCCCAACTAAGAACATACTTTTTTTTTTAAAGATTTATTTATTTATTTATACAAGCACTGGGTACAGTCAGAAGCGTGGGAGGGTGAGAGAATTCACCAGAGCCAGAGCGGGGAGCAGAGCAGGCAGAAGGACCGAAGTACACTGCTGAGGGGAGCAGCGGGCGCAGCAGGAGAGGTCTGCGTGCCATGTGGGACCCTCACTGGTGGCCGGGGATCGAACTGGCGCTGCAGAGGCTGCGAGCAGCTTCTCAGCCCAGGGCTCAACCGCTGCGCCACCAGGGGAGGCCCAAGAGCATCCTTTTTTAATGTCTATATTTTAAATAGTTCCATAAGTACCTACATGATAGCCTCTATTTTGCCAATTGGCCTTTTATTCTCTGGTCCTTTAAGGTAGTTTTCTGACATCTGTGCTAGACAGTGGCCCACTGAGATGGGGAGTAAATAAAGAGCGAAGTCCACGAGATCCAAGAAGCAGGAGAGGGACACGAGAGAGGAGAGAACGGGGGCTGGGGTGGGATGTCAGCCTGGAGCGGGCTTAGAGGAAAATGCTCGGATTTGAGCCAGGGCACAGCACCACGACCCCTGCTCTCCCACAGGTGGGCGAGAAGGAAAACTGAAGTGGTAGGTTAGTTGAAGTGTTTGAACCTATTTTTGAGAATTTTATATTCTGCAGGAATGTCAGGAGTGAGTTGGTGCTAGATAGATAGAAAAGTAACCGAAAGATAAACAAGGCCATCTTTAACCCCTGGGAAAACAAGATGAGTAAGAAAGGAAATGCGTGCTGGAAGTCACAGAACATACATGACTCAGCTACGGATGGTATCTAAATCACAGGAATGTCATCACTGAAGTTTTAGTTAACCTAATATTAAAATAGAACCATGTTGGAAGGTGCAGGAGAAATGAGAGGCGAAAAGAGCTCAATTATCCCTTCCATAACAGAAAGCTGAAAGCAAATAACTTATAGTATAAGCTTGTTACGTGTATGTATAGGGGTAATTATTCATTGAAACAGCTAAAATAGCTTAGCAGTTTGCCTCCAAATTGCCAGCATCAGAAGTGGGTCAGAGGATGCTGCATTTTGCTATAAGCCTTACAGAATAATTTGACTTTTAAAATAATGCACGTGTATTACTTGGGAAAAAAATTTTTTTAATAAAAGAAAAATGACTAATGTCTGGTCAGCCCAGGAAGTGGTGTCCCTGGAAACCATGTCCAGTTGGAGAATGGACATGATGAGGGCGACCTGAGCCCCTGGGTGGAGGAAGCAGGCTTCAGTGTCCAGACCCATGCCAGCTCCAGTCAGCAGTTATCATTATTGTTTCTGATGGGAGGCTGAGTACATGTCAATAAATTGTCCCGACTGACAGTCATTCATTCATGCATGGAACAGTCTCAATCCCAGGATGAATACACCATATTCCTGCCCTCGAGGAGCTGGTTCACAGACTGGTAAGATAGGGAGTCATTCATCCAGCTAAAGGAGGATTGCTCTGCATGGTTGTAAGACTACACTGGAGGGAAGGGTGTTTGCAGAGAAAAGTTCCCAGAGGCGAGAAGTCCTTCAGTGGAAGCCTGGAGCTTGAGTCAGAATTGGCTGGGGGTTAAGGGGTGGGACAGTGGTGAAGTGATTGGGGTGGGGACAAAAAAGAGCAGATGTCCAAGGATGGGGAACGGAATATGCAAAGGCATAGAGGGAACTCGGACATGAGAGAGATGGAACAGGTAAGACTTGCCTGTAGCCTGGAGTCAGGAGCTTAGAGTTTGTTGAGGGTAAAGCTGGAAGGGTGAGCAGAAACTAGATATCAGGGGCCTCCCTGGTGGCACAGGGGGTAAAGACACAGCACTATCAAGCTATTGCCAGCCACTGCAGCACAAGTTCTATTCCCAGGAAGCCAGGAACCAACCCACATGCCGCTGTCTCGCCGGCTGCTCCCCTCAGCAGCATATTTCAGTAGATCTGCCTGTTCTGCTCCCTACTCTGTCTTTGGTGAATCCTCTCAGCCCCTGCACCTCTAGTCTACACCCCAGCTCTTGTATGCATAAATAAATCAATCTTTAAAAAAGAAAAAGAAACTAGATATCAGCCCTGTGGTTTCCAGCGTGTCATGCTCAAGAGTCTGGACTTTGTATTCAAGGTTTGTTTTCAGTGCCAGTGGACATTCTTACTAGAGGAGTAGAGTCACCAGAGCCCAGGGAGGAAGACAGAATGGAAGCTGGGCACAAAGACGCGAGGAGACAGTTGACGGCTCGGCTGAGTTGTATTGAGGGTCTGAACTAAGGTAGTGTCAGGGAGGCAGAGAAAGGCAGATGCTGAACGCAAATAACTTATTCAGGAGGTCTGATGCCCCCCTAGATGTCGGAGGTGAGGGAGAAATGGAATGCAAGAATGGCCCCTGGTTCTTCCTGCCCCTGGGTGGTCAGCAGAGCTGCATGTAACACAGGGAGGAGGGTTGCAGGGGTCAGGGGAAAGGAGGTAAGTGAAATTTTGAATATGCTCCAGGTGAAGGGTCCGATGAGCAGTCATATATATGGGGGTGGACCTTGGGGGAGAGTCGTGGGCTGGGGACCTATCAGCAAGGAGTCAGCACATGGGGAGGGGGTGATATCTCACACACAGGGAGAGAATGTGGCCAAGAGAGAAGAGGGTCCCCAGTAAACACAGGCAAATACCCGGACTTCAGGCAAGGACAGAGGAAAGGGAGCCCTGAAAATGGCGGAGAAGGACCAAGAGAAGAGGTTGAGCAAGGCAGAGACAGAGGGAGGGCCCGACGCTGTGAGAGGTGAGCCAGGACAGAGGAGTGTGACTGGGGCTTGCAGGATAGCAGGCTTTTCTGGCCTTCCGCTTTCATCCCTCAGCTACAGGATGATTGTTCTACGTGGTTCCCACCCCAATCACTGCACCCCCACCCCAGCCCCTGCCCCCAGCCAGTTCTGACTCAAATTCCAGGCCTCCACTGGAGGACTTCTGACCTCGGGGGACTTTTCTCCGCGGTCACCTCCCGTTCTAGTGTAGAACCCTCTGCTCGCATGCTGTGACAACAGAAATGTCCGCTGTTTCCAAACACTCCCGGGGACAATAAGGTCCCTTGGTGACCTTGTGAAAACAGTTGTTCCTGAGTTTGGGGTGAAACAAGGAAAGGAAAAGGCCACAGCTCCCCTGTCCTACCGCTGCCATCTCTCCTCAGGCCTTTTCTTGCCCCAGTCTTCATCCTCTCCCCCGTCACATCAGTTCTGGGCTGGTTTTTAGAGGTTTATTATCAAATTTCTGCCGTGTCCCAGGGATACCCAAGCGGACACAGCATCCAGGTCCAGGTTCCCCGCTTGCAGTGAACAAACAAATGAAGTCATCTGGGAGGTCCTAAGCTGGCCCCTGGTGGAGATTTCTAGATAGAGGGAGGGTTCGGGGAAGGGTGCAAGGGAAGGCAGCAGGGAGTGCTTGGACCTGGAGCGATGAGACACAGAGCAAAATGGGTGAGGCTAAGGAAAGGCTGAGCACCGACTCTGGTGCAGGGAGGTGGGAGGACAGGGATGCCAGGCCTAGTGGGAAGAACTGGCCCTGGGGTTTTGGACACAACTCCCACACGCCGCTGCGTCAGCACAGGCCGCCTGCTGGGCTGGCAGCCTGCGGCTGGGTCTGTGGGCGCTGAGGCCAGCGCAGAAGAGGCCTGGGGAGAGGCTGCTGACCTGACCGCCTGCTTGCTGGAGTCTGATGGCGAAGAGTCAAGGGGCAGGGGTGGGGGGAGGCATCTTGGAGGGAAACCATAGGAGAGCCAGAGGCTCCAGGGTCAGCATCCCCCCGGAAAGCAGGCAGCATTGCACCCCTGAAGCACTGACAGGAACCTAGCAGGGAGAGGGCCTGGGGACGAGGCATCAGAATAAGAGAAGGAAGTGAAAGCTGGTATCCATTCCACAGCGTGGGATCACAGCTCCTGTGTGTCCAGCGCTGGTTTTTAAGGATTTAAAAACTCAATTTATGAGTCTAAAGAAGTAAGTAGGAAAGTGAGAATAGAAAACAAAGAACAGAGTCATATAGTTCAGCACTCTCATTTAACAGAGAAAGCAGGAGGGTGAAACTTGGGCCTAAGGCCCATGGGCTCAGTGGCTAGAGACAGGGCCAGGGGTGGGGGGACTGACTGCCTGCATTTCCCTGCACTTGGGGTTTTCCTTGTGTCTGGGGAGCTCCTCTGTGGCCACAGCCCTGGCATCCTGACTCCACAGGACAACCATTGTCAGCATTTGCGGTGACCACACCCAGTGACTTGATTTGAAACAGTGCTAACTTCTGGTGGTACGTTACCATAAAGTACAAATAATTTTAGCTGAAGACATTTACTTTTCCTCTGAGAAAAGTATGGGAGAGTTTAATTAGAAAGGAAGCCTCAGAGAAAGACACATTTATGAGTAACTTGCAGGCAGGCAAGTCTCCACAGCTAGGTTGGCCCTCTGGCTTGAGTCGGCTCCCCAACCTCAGTGGCCCAGCAGAGCTTTGGGGCCCGGCCTCAGCACCTTGCAGGAGAGGGAGCTATCTGTCCTCCCACCTCTTATCTGCAAACTGCCTCCTTTAACACTGGCATCCCCTGGGCTCGATACTGCCAGTGGCACTGGTGGACTTTCAAAATGTGGCTTGACTCATGTCTCAGATCTCAAATTCATGAACAAAATCCAACAGCTGCTGAATATACTTAGTGGCGTCATGATTGATATATCACACGTGCCCCTTCCTGCTGTTGAACTTTCAAATTGACTGAAATCCAAAAATGTCATTGTACAAAATTCTTATTTCACTAAAAAAAATTAAATAGAACATTGAGCAGGCATAGCGCTGTCTGCCAAATTGTCTCCTATCCAGAAGTACCTTCTGGTTTCTTTTCTCATGTGTTCCGACCTCTCTAGTATAGCAGCTTATCTTTTTTTTTTTCTTGAGGCTTACTAAGCTGAGTGTTTATTACTCTATTAATCTAATTACTGCATTTTCCAAGATCCTCAGTCCTTTAGAATTAAATACCTGTTCTATCAAGTCATATTTTGTTTGTTCCAATATAAACTAAAGTTTGTCCCATTTTACTGTGTGCTTTTTTTTTAACATTTTAGGTTTTGTATCTACACTCCAAAAATTGAAGAATTCCAAAGACTGACATTTTTACTGCATCGGTCCTATTTACTAATCTCACGTTACCAAGTTGGTGTCCTCCGCTGCGGCACCCCGCCAGGGCCTTGTTAGCTGTCTGATGGCCTGAGCATGCGCTTTTGAGTGCCTGTCAACAGTTTGGAAATTGCCAACACAGAGAATCACTCAGAGAGACAGACGTGGCCTGTGCTATTCTGATCCCCAACAGCTCCTGAGCATTGAAATAGCTTGTGAGCGTGAAGGGACGTGAATGGGGAGACTCTGGGGGTGGCAGGAGGGCTGAGTGCTGCTACCATGGAGAGAGGTTTCCTGCTGGAATTGAGCACCAAGGGTGTGGTGGGCACTGTGCCTGCCCCCCCCACAGCCCCCTCCCCTCCGTCGTCGTTACTGCTGCTGGTAGGGGAGCAGATGGGTACAGGGCAACTGGGCAGGGAAGGCAGCGTGGTATGAGAAAAAAGGGTGGGGCCTTGTGCTGAGTTCAACCTGCACTTTGCAAATGTGAGCTTCATTCCAATGTATATTTGGTGCAGAAGGAATCTGAACCTCAAAGGTGAGAAAGAACATGCTAAAATCACCCATTCAATCATTCATTTAACAGAGATTCATTAAAAACTTCTACATGGCAGGCTCTGCCTTATTTGTGAGGACACAAAGTCCTCTGAGACTGTAAGAACCCAGCACTAGTCACAGTGCAGCACAGGAATAGGACTGTGCTGGAGTTGGGTGCAAGGGCCACCCTCCCTGGAAAGAGGGATGTGAGGGCTGGTCAGGTGGGAAGAGACCTTCAGCAGGAACAGATAAGCTGCCACTGTGCCTCTTGCATCTAGATGGGGGTGCCCTGGATTCAGCTATAGGCATGACAGGGTTAGGACACCACCACCCTCAGGAAAGCTGATCTGATTTCTGATACTGCTTGTCCCACATCTGCCTGGCTATCTTCAACCAGTTGGGCTGGGCAGAACCCTCCAGAAGAGGTGATCCGCCCTTTGGTTTCTGATCTCAGTATGTCCTCTGACATCAGACAGGTAGGTTTCTGGTGAGAGAGCAACGGGGGTTGGAAGAGCCAGTGGAGTTGTGGGGTTCCCCCTAAGTGTTGCTCTTGGCTTAGGAAGGGGAATTAAAAGAGAAAAGACACTGTTGGAAACCCTTTTTCCAAACATGTAGCCTGGGCTAGGTTATTTGTTAGTTTCTGCAGATGTTTTATAGCAAAAACCGGCAACAGCTTAAGTCTATCAGGAGAGGAACTAGTGGCATATACTGCCATCAGAAAATGATGAGGTAGTGCATTTATTGACATGGAAAGATATGTGTTGAGTGTTGAGTGTTGAGTGAAAATACTGATTAGGAAATAGTGTTCACTGATACCATGTTTGTGAGGTTTTTTTTGTTTGTTTGTTTTTTTGTGTTTTTTTTTTGGTGGGACCCTTGCCGGTGGCCGGGGATCGAACTGGCGCTGCAGAGGCTGCGGGCAGCCTCACAACCCAGTGCTCAACCGCTGAGCCACCAGGGGAGGCCCACCATGTTTGTGAATATTAAAGTGCATATGCCTGGGACAATAATTGGAAGAATATATACATATACTAACGGTGGTAAGTGGTGGAATTTTCCTTTTCTTCCTTTAACTTCTGTGTCCTTTCTTACTTTTCTCAGAGTTCTTGTACCAACTTTTCTAATAAACTTTTTAAAGAAAACATTTTGAGAAATAAATCCTCTGTCTCCTCTCTTAAAAGAAGTAGTGTAGTAATGAAGATTATACCAGTGAATGGTGTCATCACTTTATTCCTGAGATTCATCTACTATTCAGAACAACTACCTACTTTGTGGATGTTCTAGGAAAAGAAAAGTAAACCTAAAGAGGTTAAAAGGGCCTCCCTGGTGGCATAAGGGGTTAAGACACAACCTATGAAGCTACCCGCAGCCACTGCAGCTTGAGTTTGATACCTAGCCAGGGAGCTACCCACATGGCACAGCAGACCTCTCCTGTCTTGCCCGCTGTTCCCCTTAGCAGTATATTTTCAGTCAGTCTGCCTGTTCTGCTCCCCCTCTCTCTGGTGAATCCTCTTACTCCCGCCCCACACCTCTGGCCTGTACCCCAGTTCTTGTATGCATAAATAAATAAATCTTTTTTTAAAAAAGGTTAAGATAGCTGTTACATAAAAAATTGTGCATGATGTTTTAGGGGATTATTGCTCTTCTATGCCTGAACAAACATTAAATAAATTGATTCTTCATTTATCCCCATTCTCAAAATACACACTAGTCATAAGTGGCTTCATGGGAAACTTTTATGAAACCCTTAAATAACAGTTAATTCTCACCTTTCACAGGCTCAGATAATAGAAAAATGGAGAAGGACTGGAGGTGGAATGAAAATCAGAGAAGGACTGGAGTTGGAATAAGTTAGACATCAATTTCACCTTTGAGCATAGTTACAAAATGCTAAATACATTCTAGTAGTACAATTTTTCAATATATTAAACACATATGCATTATGACCAAGTAGGGCTTATCCTGGGAATAATATGATGATCTAAATTAAAATCTCTTAATAATTGATTAAATTCACATATTCAGAGGGATGAACCATCTGATCGTCTAAATAGGTACAAAGAAAGTGTGATAAAATTAGACACATGGTTCTAACTTAAAACAAACAAGCCTTAGCCAAATAGGAACAGCAGGGAAATTCTTAAACTGACAAGTGGTATCTTTCAAAACCCACAGCACCTATCACAAGTGGTAGGGAAATGTTACAGGCGATCATGTTAAAGTCAGCAAAAAGAGAGGGAGGACAAAAAGCACCTTTTCTATTTAACATTATCCTGGATTTTCCCACCCCCTGCAACAAGGCAAGGAAAAGAAATGGAGGCAGAAGAAAACAATCATTTTGTATAGGCAATACAACTGTCCACATAAGAAAAGCCCAGAGATGCCACATAAAATCTGTTAGAACTGACAAAAGAACTCAACAAAATTTCTCAATTGAAGATACACATGTAGAAAACAGTTGGGTTCCTATAACTAATAACATTTAGGAACTATAATATGAAAAAAACAGTAGCAACCTAAACTAAAACTAAAAGAAATCTAATGGAAGATATGCGAGAGCTTTATGGAGAGGGCTATAAAATAGTAAGGAAGAACTTAGATCTGAATAAATAGGAAGATATATAGTGTTAATGGATGAGAAGCTCAATATTATAAAGATACCAGTTTTCCTTATATTTACTGGTGTTCATGTCATTAGGTCAAATGATTCCAAAATTTATATGGAACAGTAAGAATAGTCCAAATAATTTCTTTAAAAAAAAAAAAAAAAAGATTTATTTATTTATTTATACAAGAACCTGGTGTACAGGCCAGAAGCGCAGGAGGGTGAGAAGACTCACCAGAGACAGTGGGGAACAGAACAGGCAGACTAACAAAATACACTGCTGAGGGGAGCAGCAGGCGAGACAGGAGAGGTCTGCTGTGCCATGTGGGACCCTCACCTGCCAGCCGGGATAGAACTAGTGCTGCAGAGGCTGCTGACAGCTTCACAGCACTGTGTTCAACTGCCTGCGCCACCAGGGGAGGCCCCCAAATAATTTCTAAGAATCAAATAGGGAGATGTACTATGAATTATAGTCATTAAGACAGTGTGGTGTTGGAACTGAAATAGACAAATTGCTCATTAGAGCAGAATTTTAAAAGTGCAATATGTAAACTTAATAAGAAAAGGGCAGCCTTACAGGTCAGTAGCAGAAAAATGGTCTATTCAATAAATTGAATAAATTGTGAGGTGGAAAAAGCACCATATATAACAAGCAGGGTAAATCCCAGCTGGACTAAAGAACTAAATATGAAAAACAAGACCTTAAAACTTTTGGAAAATGCACAAAACTCACTTATCCTCTCATGTCAGGCAAGGATTTTTTAAATGAGATACAGGGCCTCCCAGGTGGCACAGGGGTGAGACTCAGCCCGTGAGGCAATCCGCAGCAAGTTCAATCCCCAGCCAGGGAGCTACCCATATGGCACAGCAGACCTCTCTTGACTCGCCTGCTGCTCCCCTCAGCAGTGTATTTCAGTCAGTCTGCCTGTTATGTTCCCCGCTCTATCTCTGGTGAATCCTCTCACCCCTCTCCCACATCGCTGGCCTGAACCCCAGTTCTTGTATGCATAAATAAATAAATCTTTTAAAAAAATAAAATTAGATACAAAAGGAAAGATTAGTAAATTGGACTATGTTAAAATTTTAATTTCTATTCAGCTAAAAACACCATGACTGGGAAGTGATAATTGTAACTCACAGGATCAAGAGAGAATTAGAATCTATAATATATAAAACTCCTACGAACTAACAAAAAGACATGCAATTCAGCAAATCAGCTGGGGGCGGGAGGGGGATGAGTAAATTATATGAATAAACAATTCACAGATGAAAAAGACCTCAATGTAAAACAAAAAAATTATTGAGACTCACTAACAAAAAGAGAAGTGAGTATTAAAACAAGATATCATTTTGTACCTACCAGATTAGCAGAAATGTAAAAGCTGGATTATGGGAAGTGTTGATGAGGAAGTGGAGCCACAGGGATTCATACACTGCTGCTGGGAGTGAAAATTAGTTCAGTCTCCCTGGAAAGCAGTCAGCAGCCTCTGTTACAGGAGCAGGCAGTTGAATTCTAGGTATAGAATCCAGGAGGGGGTGGGGTGTGTGTGTGTGTGTGTGTGTGTGTGTACACATCTGTGGATGTATATGCTTACAGAAAGTGGAAAGAATTTAAATGACCATCCACAGGAAACAATGATACATAAACCACTAAATGACTAAACTTGTTAAGTCTTGAAAGCACAGTATTGAATAATTCACAGAAAGCTCTGTGTAGTATAACACCTTTATCTAAAGTTTAAAATCATCGAAATATAATGTTGACATATGCACACTCATGAGGCAAAAGTATAAAATTGTGAATGAGACAAAGACACACCAGTTTCTGGAGAGCAATTAGATGTGGGAACTGGAAGGGGGAGAAAGAGAATTGAAAACAAAAGAGCTTCACCTTGCTCTGTCTCTGAGGACAGAATAGTAAAATGTGTTCCATTTGGATGAGTGGCTATCCAAGTATTTTGTTATATTATTTTCTATTTTCTCCCTCTATATGAGATGTGTAATGATTTTTTAAAAATTAATTCTTAGGGTAAAACCTACTCAATCTCCATCCTAAAATGGACAGTAATTCAGGAAGCCATTTAAACTAACTGATGTCTAGCACTTCATGAATGTTTAGTGTGCCTGGTGGAAACCCAGGACTCTGGGGTAGCCTGTCTGGGGCTGGATCCAGCTCTGCCACTTCCTAAATGGTAACTTTAGACAAGCTACTGAATCTCTTTTCACTGTGGTTTCTGTGGATGGAAAATGCTGTTGCTGCTGCTGCTGCTACTGCTACTACTGCTACTACTAATGCCTACTCAGAGCTGCAAGGATAGTGAGTTGCACTTGGAAGAGCAAGCACTACATAAGTGGACTCTCTTATTATTATGCCCAAATGTGATCTACCATTCAGAGAGACACTAGCTATTTATTAGATGCAGGAGAGGAGACGAGGGGTGTTTAAAGCAATCATGTAAGTAGATGTTGTTTTTAGTGATGGCTGCTCTTCAACTGCAGTGAAACAAAAATATCCCTCAGATCTCCAAAATTAACCTGTTGAGTTGGAGATGATTCACCCCCACCCCACCCCGCAGTGACTTCACAAGTATCTGCTTCAGTTAGCTCTGGGAAGTAAAATTATCACTCATTTACTTTTCAGAGCTAGCTATAAAATCAGTATGAAAAACAAAATCAATATATGACTGTTGAAATTGTAGATAAGATTCCCATTAAAAATGAAAGTCACATCTACCTTCAAGTTTTAATGACCATATGGTGTTGTCTTAGCATCGAAGATTGAATTTTTTTTTTGCATTAAAAAAAGGAAATGTAAATCTCCTTGTTACATGGGGATTTAAATTGGAACCTACTTACTAGTCCAAATAAGTGAGAAATCACAATATTAGGGAACCAAAGACAATTTTCTGAAAGCTGATGCAGGAAGGCAAAGATTACTGGCTGTATCTAGAGTTGGTTTGAACTTGGATTCAATGCACCTTTGCTCCTTACTAGCACATAACCTTGAGTGAATTACTTAAACGTATTGTGCCTCAGTTTCCTCATCTCTGCAATGGGACACAGTCCTGTTGCAGAATTCTTGTGAGGATCAAATACATGGTCACACTACTTCAGGTACATAATCTGTGCAATCTGACATGATCATTGAGTTACAGAATCCTCAGTGCTGATGGATAGGTAGATTGGGGTGGGGCGGGGGAAGTCTAAGACAAAATAAGAGAATGAGCTGAAAGGTTTTAGCCAACTCTCTTTGCCAATCTCTCTTTGCTTCACCCGAAACAATAAGTTATTTCAAGGTCCTAGAATTTTTTTGAAATGAAAAAAAAAAAAAAAATGCGGTCTTTATCTTGAAGATGATAAGGTGCTGCTTTTAAGGTACAATTATCCAAATGCAAGATATTGCAATGATCTGAAATTGCTTTTCTATAAGGAGCACTGTAGTTTTTTTTTTTTTTTTTAAAGAGATTGCTTTATTTATGCATACAAGAGCTGGGGTACAGGCCAGAGATGTGGGGGGTGGGATGATTCACCAGAGACAGAGTGGGGAACAGAACAGGCAGATGTACTGAAATACACTGCTGAGGGGAGCAGCGGGCAAGTCAGGAGAGGTCTGCTGTGCCATGTGGGTGGCTCCCTGGCCAGCTGGGGATCAAACTAGTGTTGCAGAGGCTGCAGATTGCTTCATAGTGCGGTGCTTAACCCCTTGTGCCACTAGGGAGGCCCAAGAAGCATTGCATTTTGACTGCCATTGCTTCTGTCCTTGCTCATTACCCTACAACATTCAATTGGAAATTTCACCATGCCTCATCCCTCGAAAACACTAGAATCCTCATTCCTGACCACTGAATAAATCAATCTCTTGGGCTGAGAAGATTAGACCAACAAAAGGCAAAGTCAAACTCTGTCCCTAGCCCTCAGGCTAGAACTAATCGCAAGATTTCAGGGGTACTCAAGTCCAAGCTGGAAACAGGATGACTGGCCAGGCCTTAAGGGGGTAAAGACTGGCTAATGAGACATCCTCTCGTCTGCTTTTGGTCGTCTAGCAGTTCAGTCCTTCCTCTTTCCACCCTCCAGGCCACTCCCACTGTACCCAAGCCTGCCTCTCACTTCCTACCTCATTTTTAAATCATCCCTGCTCTTGGTAGAGAGGGGGTTGGCTCGGTGGTGGGTAGAAAAGGAGAAAGAAAACCTCTAGGAGGGATCACTGTGACTATGACTAAAGTGATTCTAGCAGCGATTAAGATTATATTTCAACCATCTAAATAGATATTTGCATTCTAAAAGCAGAACAATTTATTCCTCAGGATCCCTAACTGACTAGTTATTTAAGGAAGATGGGTCTCTTTACCATCTATTGCTTGATGGAAAGGAACAGGGTTTGGATGGGAAAATAGAAAATCCAGAGTAGAATGGATAGAGTTTGAGGTGCCTACTAGACACCACCCATGTCCCCTGGGGCCCAGCATGAAGTCATCTCCCCCCACACTCCTAGATGCCTGATCTGGTTGGTGATGCCTCAGTAGCCTCTTCCCATAGTTTCCAAACCTAAAAGCAATGCTCAGTCTCAGCCTGAACTACTGCCATCTCCCACAACAGTCACCCATGATGTTCTGTAGTGTGCTCTCCATCACCCACAGGACAAGCTAAGATTAAAATCACAATGCCTTGAAGTTTCCTTGCAAGTTGCCACAGCTTCCTCCTGCTTGAGGACTACCTCAAGGGAATGTTTAAAGTATTTAAAATCCACATTTCACATCACCCTTTTGCAATTTTTGCCATTCTTATGTCCCATCACATGTCAGATCTGATTAGATCATTACTTTTATCTTATAATTTTACTTACTATGAGGAGCATAATCGTCAGCTCTGCCATTTTCTTGTCTCTCACTTTGCTTGCATGATTAGCATATTGTTTTCAGACCTCGGTTTTGTTTCTTGTAGGAATCTTTCGAAATCACTAGTGCATTTTGTGAGGGTTAGTTTAGTTAGAACTAAATAATATAATCAGTGAGTCTGTTTAACCAAGCATACATAAACATATGTGGAGATAAATCAAGACTGCTGAAAGGGAACAAACAATGAGGGTTACACTAAATACCCACTTACCCCAAAGTGGAAACCATACCCTCTTTCCTCAGAATGCCACACAAGTGGGGCCCAGCGTCAGCCTGTATGTTAAATATTAGTAAAGCTTCTTTTATCTTATTAGGAAACAAGAAAGCAGAAATACATGTTCTAATATTTTCATTTTGCACACCCTCTAGCGGTGCCTGGCAGAGGCTGCTGCCTTCCGAGTTCTGGTGACCGCCTGTAGGGCCCACACACTGTTTGCTTCTTATTGCAGGTGGTAGAACTTTGGGAACCTTAGGTCTTAGCAGTAGAGCTAAATCTAGGGGATATGTCCTCAAGGCAAGTGACTTGGAGAGAAGGGGAGACACCAGACCATGGAGATCTCAGAATATGCTAGATTAACCCATAATCTGAAAAATCCATTTTCTTAACCCTACCAGGTCATCTAAGTTTTATTGTGATACATGTTAAAGTCTCCCAAAATACCTTTCTTAATCCTCAAAAATATCATCTCCTTCAAGTATGAAAAGGATTAGACCAACAAAAGGCATTTTCCCATGAGTTTCTAAACGCTGATCATTTTTTCTGTGAGGGAAGAAGGAAGTCAAGATTTTTAGCTTGTCCCACCATCCCTTGATGATTTCATGTCATTGTACCTCTACACTTTTTCTTTACTATTCCAATGATATATAAGCTATAGTTTTATATAAGGGAAGGAAAATGTCTTCTAGTTTGATGCCACTAAAGAAACAACAACTCAGTAAGTTTTTCTGGAAACCATAACTGCATTAGGTTTGCATTTCAAAACACTACTTAAGGTTCTTAATAGTTTTGTCCCCACAGCTCCATAGGGACAGCCAAAACCAAAGCAGAGATGTCTTCTCTATAAGGTGTTTCATCATTACCATCCTGCAGACCTCCTCACCCCCAAAGCCAGCCCCCTTCCTCATCATTCACCCAGAGAACAGACATGGAAAGGGGAAGGGAGTAGAGGGGTGGTCTCTCTCCCCACTGGCTCCTGGCGCCTTTTCAGTAATGAAGGATGGAGCGTGAGGGACACAACAGGTTCAATCAGCTTTTCAGGGTGCATAAGCAGGTGAGCAGACAGATGGGGGGGTCACAATGAAAGTTCAAGTTCAAAGTAGTTTGGGCGGTTGCTTAAAGTTTTTTTTTCCAACTGTTAAGTATGACTGAGTGCCAGAAACTTGGGCACGAACCACCCTCTACCCTCAGTCTCACCCCATGTCCTGGGGACTCCTCTCCCTCCATGGATTCTAGGTCTCCTGTCTTGGTATATGGTGTTTATTAAGCACTACAGAGTTTTCTCTGTAGGGTTTTTTCTCAGATTAGGGTATCATCTCTACTACTAACCTCTACTCAACACTTTTAGCTAACTTTCTTCCTTGCCCTCACTTGCAGCAGTTTACAGAAGTAGAGTAATATTGTGTACATTCTGGATATTACACATAATTTCTAATTTTATCATTTTGACACAGTGATCCATACTCAGGTGCAGCTTTCCACACACTCCTTAGCCAGAGGGAAACAAGTTACAGAGTCCTGACAGGAAGAAGAAACTTGAGGCTGCTCCCTCAGCCCATCTCTACATCCTGAGCTGATGCTCAAACCTCTTCTCTGGGCTGTAGTTGACAGCTCAGAGCCCATTATCTTTCATAACCATCATTAACATTATTTTTCCCAGAATTTATTACCTTGTCGTTGCCACACTGAAGCTCATCTGCTTCTTTTCTGCCCACTCATCCAGCTTGGTGAGATCTTCCTGCTGTTTGTCACCATGAGCTTGGCATTTTACCATCTGGGAGAGCTTAGTGTTTTCTAGCAACTTGAAAACATCATTTGTACTACAGCTGAACATCATTTGTAGACGTCGCAACTGAGTCTCGCCCCAGCACTTTTCTATGCAGTAAGGGGCCCACTTAAATGATCTTTGCTTTTTCTCTTTAAACTAGATCACTATCACTGCACCCAATTCTGGTGCTTTCCCCTTCCTTGTAAATATTCTAAGAGAGCCTATCGTCAGAGTACTGACTGCATATTTCTTTTTTTTTTTTAAAGATTTATTTATTTACACAGGCACTGGGTACAGTCAGAAGCGCGGGAGGGTGAGAGGATTCACCAGAGCCAGAGCGGGGAGCAGAGCAGGCAGAAGGACCGAAGTACACTGCTGAGGGGAGCAGTGGGCGGCAGGAGAGGTCTGCACACCATGTGGGACCCTCCTCCGGTGGCCGGGGAGCAGCCGGGGATCGAACCAGCGCCGCAGAGGCTGCGGGCAGCTTCGCAACCCAGCGCTCAACCGCTGCGCCACTGGGAAGGCCCTGACTGCATATTTCTTTCACTGAAGCTCTTATCAGTCCTGCTATAAGGATACCTGATTTTTTTCTGCAAGGATGAAATGTATATCTCCCTGATCTTGTCACATTGTGACAGTCAGGTGAGCTATAAGATAGCTGATTAATCACATTATCTGCATTCTCAGAGACTGAGGTACTGTAAACAATCCATTACTTTTCATGGCTGGAAAATAGGAATCTTTGTTCAAATATGGTTAAGAGGATCATCCCTCCCAGAAGAGAGCCTTCGTAAAGCTTGTACATAGGCATGAGAGAACCTGGATCTCCGGTGTTTCCCCAAAACAAACATGTGACCAACTGGTTGGGCCTGTTACTCCAAACATCCCAGGTACATTCCTCCTGACCTCCTTCTGTCCCTTAGTACACATGCCTCCCTTAAATCCTGCATGCATGTTGCAAACAGCGGGGTCTCCCCACCCCTCCCTCACAGATCCCTGGGAGTCATTAAAGTTTGACCAGAGTATCTTGCTTTTATTTTTCTCAATCCTGTCAAAACATTCCCTACAATGTATTCCATGGTGTTGGGTAAGTAAAAAAGCACCAGGCTTTTCTGACCTGCTGCCGTTAAGACTGATGATGGATCTGTATCCTGAATGCATGCCTGATGGCGGGCACCTGCAGTAGGGTGTGGGCCTACGTAGGTGGTACACCTGGGCTGAGAGTTTGGGCTTATAAGGGCGGCGTCACAGGGACACCAGAGGAAGAGCAGAGCTTCCAGAAGAGAGCAAAAGAGGAACGAAGGAGCCCATTAGAAGCAGAGACCATGAGAAAACGCCGGAGAGACCAGAAAGAGTAGACTCGCTGGGGGCCAGGAGGCCTACCAGCCTCCTTGCCCCCCGACACCCCTGCCTGCCGTGTACCTGGTAAAAGATCAATAAAATCCTGAAAAGCCACCGAGGGCTCCAGGACTGTCCTCCTTCACCCGTCTGCTTGATCATAGAGAACCTGCTCCGTCCCTTCCTGCTGCTACACACAGGATGTTGCAGACAGGTAGATGTCTTCCTCAGTTACAAGGAAGTTATACCACAATAAATACATTATTAATTCAAAATATCAGAATTATTTACTACACCTAACCTACTGAATAGCATAGCTTAGCCCAGCCTACCATAAGCATGCTCAGAATACTTATATTAGACTACAGTTGGAAAAAATCGTCTAGTACAAAACCTTTTTTATACTAAAGTATGGAAAATCTCATGTAATTTATTGAACATTGTAGTGAAGGAGGCAGATGGTTGTCTGGGTTCTCACCAATTAACCTACACAGCTAAAAGCACACTGAGCTTTCTTCTGACTGTGTGTCAGTTTTGCACCATTGGAAGTCAAAAAATTGTAAGTGGAGGGCCTCCCTGGTGGCGCAAGGGGCTGGGCACCGCACTGTGGGGCGGTCCGCAGTCTGCGGCAGGAGTTCGGTCCCTGGCTGGCCAGAGAGCAGCCCACATGGCGCAGCAGACCTGTTCTGGCTTGCCCACTGCTCCCCTCAGCGGTGTGCTTCGGTCTGTCTGCCTGTTCTGTTCCCCACTCTGTCTCTGGTGGGTCCTCTCACCCCCAGCATCTCTGGCCTGTGCCCCAGTTCTTGTATGCATAAATAAATCTTAAAAAAAAATTGTAAGTGGAACCATTGTAAGTTAGAGACTTAATCTTACACATATACATGTATATATGTGTGTATTTATATTTTTATGTATATTTGTATTATAATACATAATGAGATACATGTTATATTTATGCATACACACGCACATTTCTAAGGTCCATTTAGAGACGTGGTAGCTACTAAACAAAACTACACAGGTAGTTACTATAGGACTTCTCAAAGCCTCTATTAAGCTGCCTGGTATAGTGAATCATGAAGAGCCATGCACTATGTGTAATCATCTATAAACTCACTTAACTGTCCACAGAATCTTTCTGTATCATGTAACAGGACCAGCGCTCTACAGGATGCACATTGGGGGCATACCATGATAAGTGGTCCTATGTACAGTGTTTGCCAGGCCCGGGTAGGTTCACTGTCAGTTCTAGCAATTTGAAAGAGAATTTTGAGGTCCTTGGCGTCATTTTCACAGATTTTAATGGTAAGCAGGAGAAACAAGCCAGCAGAGAGACAGCAACTTGAGCTCCCTTCCCTAGGGTGACACCGCCCTTTTAGCCCCTCCCTCCTAGGCACAGATGTGCACACTTACACATGCGCACACACCCATGCTCAGGTGTCCATAATCAGGCACGGGTGCCCCATGCCCACACTCCCAAGCACCCTGTGCATCAGCACGATCAAGGCATCAGGTGATAGCCACAGAGGCTAGCTGTGTAAAAAGCCTGATTAATTCACTTACCCCACATACAGCATGTCGAGAATCACCTGGGGAGTTTGTGATTACTGACTTTCCTAAAGGTTTTAATACTGACCATCCAGGTAGACTCACTTGTTGTTACGTTGTTTGTTGTTTTTTCTGAAAGCTTTTCTGATGATGATGACCCATAATTTCTCTGCTGTAGACGCTTGACCTTTCAGGCTGCAGAGGTGCTATACCTGTGACTCTTCTCAGCCCTCACCATAGAAGCATGTACCAAAGTCCGCTTCTAAGTAAATAACACAAAAGAGATGGCTGAAAACTCATGCAGGAAATCACTCCAGTGACTCTGATCTGGGAAAAATTACTGGCCTGTATTTATGACTTTAGAAACCACTTCCTAACATTGATGCCATCGGAATATATCCACCTTCAAATCCACCTTGAGCCCACGGAGCTTCTCCCACCTGTTCTCACTCATGCCAGTGTGGGCTAATTCACATGTTTCTTTATTTCATTTGTCTTTGTCTCCGCTCTTAACAGGACCACACTCAGAGAAGGACCCAAATGAATACATTTTGGGGCTTTTCCCAAACAGCCAAACAGCAAATGCTCAGTAACTACAGAGAAACCAGGGACAAAAGGGACTTTGGTCCAAAAGGTGGTTTTTTGTTTTTTTAAGTTAGGGTTTAATTAAGGTAGAATTAGAAAGCAAACAGAGAAGGGTGATAAATGTGGCGGGCATGGGCATACAGCTTTCCCTGCTGAGATGGTAGCATCTTGAATGTTAGGCATCTAGCATCTTCTTCCAGTCTAGTGGTCCAGGACTAGGGCGACCCACTTGACCCGATTTACCTGGGACTTTTCTAATTTTAGCACTAAAAATCCACTATATGGGAATCCCCTCAATCCTGGAGAACCAGGGCATCTGGCCACTGTGCTCAAAAGACAGAAACTCATTCCCTGGTCAAAGAAAATTGGGACATGCTACATCACATTCTACCTACGTGGACTCGTTTCTGTTGGTGACTATTGAATTACCACAAACTTAGTGACTTAAAACGACACAAATTTATCCCCTTACACTCTGGAGATCAGAAATCCTAAATGGGATTTTTAATTTTTTTTTTTTTAATTTTTTTTTTTTTTTTTTTATAGAGGCATGTTTATTTATTTATTTATTTATCTGTTTGTTTGTTTGTTTTTGTTTATACATGCACTGGGTACAGTCAGAAGCGCGGGAGGGTGAGAGAATTCACCAGAGCCAGAGCGGGGAGCAGAGCAGGCAGAAGGACCGAAGTACACTGCTGAGGGGAGCAGCGGGCGGCAGGAGAGGTCTGCGCGCCATGCGGGACCCTCCTCCGGTGGCCGGGGAGCAGCTGGGGATCGAACCGGCGCCGCAGAGGCCGCGGGCAGGTTCGCAACCCAGCGCTCAACCGCTGCGCCACCGGGGAGGCCCCTAAATGGGATTTTTAAAAGGCTGTAACTCAATATGTCAGCAGGGCTGCATATTTTTTTTTTCTGGAGACTAGGCGAAAATTCATTCCCTTGCCATTTCCTGCTTCTAGAAACCACCCACATTCCTTGGCTGGTGGCTTCCTCTCCATCTCCAAACTAGTGATCACATCAGTCTGATCCTCTTCCAGGAGATCTCCATCCCCAAATTCTAAACTTAATTTTATCTGCAGAGTTTCCTTTGCCAGATAAGGTAACACATTCAAAAGTTCCAGAGACTAGGTTGGGGGTGTCTCTTTGCGGGGGAGAAAAGTCATTCCACCTACCATACCCACCCCTCTGTGAGAATTAATGAAACACCTTAATGTATTAAAGAAATCATTTTAAAGTCTCACAGGAGTCTGTTTAACACTGCTTAACCCAGCATTTTCAAACTTATTTGGAAACTCTTTACCACTTTCCTTTAAAAAGAACACCCCCTCCAAAAAAAAAAAAAAAAACACCAGCAGAATACCTCATAACATCTCTTGGAATACTGCTGCTTTTACCAAAGAGTGGCATTCAAACTACTAAGCACACTGCTGAAGTCCAGAGACTTTTCATGAGATGTGGAGGCGGAAGAGAGCTTTGAGGAATTGATTTATAGATCCAATTCCTCTTTCTCACATCAGTGCATATTCTTCTAAACTCATCTGCATGAGAGACAATCTGGAAGATGGCTTTTTCCACTATTTCAGACATGAGGTTCTCTCACCCATAAAGAATATGATTCAGAGAAAGTATTTTGTCCGGGGTGCCAAACCTCCCTGGGCAAACAAAAGGACAATGTGAAGCTCTAGTGTTGGTGACTTTTTTTTTTTAAAAAAAATATTTATTTATACATACAAGAACTGGGGTACAAGCCAGAGGTGCCCGGGATAAGAGGATTCACCAGAGACAGAGTGGGGAGCAGAACAGGCAAACTGACTGAAATACAAGGATGAGGGGAGCAGCAGGCGAGACAGGAGAGGTCTGCTGCACCATGTGGGTAGCTCCCTGGCAGGCCAGGGTTCTAACTCGTGCTGCAGAGGCTTGGGATAGCTTCATAGTGCTGTGCTTAACCTCTTGTGACACCAGGGAGGCCCAGTGACACCTTTTCATTAAAGTTCCAGAACCCATCCCTACCTACCTCATTTAGAGGTGCATTTCTAATGAAACCTCACTTTCTATGCTCAGTGCTTACCATAATGTTAATATTTTATATTGCACCCAATATAATTAGAATGATAGCTCACTCCAGAAGAAACTTTGTAAAGATTGAAGATTTATGGTCACTGGAATCTTCTTGTAACTTAAATTTCAATTTGTATGAATCCTTTGGTTAAAGAATTACCATGGATTGATCAAATAAAATATTTTTAATCATAAAAACATATATTAAGTTAAAGTTGTCTGGGTAACATAGAATAGAGAGGCAGTTTTAAGGAGAAATGTGAGCACCTTTGGGGAGCAATGTGACATTTCTGCTTTTTAAAGAAGAGCTTGCTCTGGTCATTTTCAATTGGACAGTTATGGGTGCTTTATCACTGTGGTGCATACATTACATCGGACATATTTTAAATAAGGACTAACATCATTCTTAATATTCACTGCACCGAGAAATTATATCTACTTAGCAATCATAACCGCTTTTTAACCTTAAAGTGAAAAATACTGGCTGACAAGTTTAAAGCTATGCAAGAAGGCATATCATTTTTCAAAATTCTTATATCAGCAAAAGGTGTGACAGCTAGAGAAAAAATGTTGGGGATGCTGTTGGTGAGAAGCAGAATTCAGAATCAGGCTAGCAGGAATATCTTGGTTCAAATACAAGAGTTTCATCCAGCTCTGAAGGTTAAAACCTGAAGTGTGGCACAGAGTCACGCACTGCCTTCATGCAGCCAGTAGCTGTGTGTACCCCTACACTAGCCCTGGATGTACAGGAGGGCTTAGCTACATACAGTCCCTGCTCCCACATAGCCTCCTTCCAGTAAAAATGTATTTATACGATCTATTGCTTCTATGTAGATGCATGTTTGCTATAGTTCTAGAGAGCCTTTTAAAATATTTTATCCTCAGGCAGTTTTTAGGAGCTTGTCTACCAGAAATGACTCAGTTTTTGATATTCTAGAACAGATCCATTTAGATTCCATTCTTCCCATCAGAGTAATCACCTGAGAAGGCATACACCTATTTCAGAGATAGGGCCATTACTCAAAAAAGTCTTTTAGCTTCTCCTGTGGAACTGACTTCACAGCACACAGCACAATCTTTAGAACATCCTTACTGCTTATATTTGTCTTTAGAGGATGAATTTGATGTTTTTAGAATCAAGTATTATTCACATAAAGGTCTAGTGACCATGGTAGATGATCTGACCAGGAAGGAATATTATCTGTCTCAAACTCTGGAAGAGAGTAAATGAGGTGGTCAGGCTTTCTTATGGTAAAGAAGAGTCAACAGACAGCATTTATTCCCTTTACACCGAGGCAGAAGGGAAATCCTGGCCACGTCAGGGTCCCTTTGCTGTGAAGTTGCTTGACGATTCTGTGGTCTCAAACTTTAGGGAGAAAATTTCCTGAGGCTGTGGGAGGACTGAGATGCCCATTGCTTTAGTTTTGCTGATCCCACCACAGCAAGTCCATTCCTGGAGCTGTGGGACCTGTGCTGAAAGAGGCTCAAGAGCAGATGTAGCTGTCTTGGAAAGCCCCTGGGCTGAGAAAGTAAGGCTGAGCTAGTCTGTGAGGGGATATGTGGAGGAAGCACAGCATTTGTGTGCAACTTCTATTTGATTGTTATAGAGCCTGCATCTTCAAGACCTGAGCATTCAGGAATTAATCATTATCCTCTGAGGGAATGAGTCCAGGGTGGGCAGAGAGGGTGGAATACGAGGCGGTAAGGGGCCAAGATTTGTGGAAGCTGTTATGGATGGCCATTTCTGTATCCACTGCCTATCACATCTGTCACTTTCATATGGCCACAGAGCACTGAAGAGAGCTCAAGGGATCCTAAAGTAGCCTCAATTTTCAAAAGAAAATTGATTTTTTTCCCAGCACATATTTGAATTATAGCTTCCTTCTTTCTTACTCTTCTGCAGTATTTCTTTTTTTAATTTTTATATAATTTATATATATTTTATATCATTGTTCATTTTTGTACAATGTTTGCTTTCTCCTCTTGGGTGTAATCCGCATAGAATTCCCACCACCAGTTCACCTGTTCTGCAGTATTACTTAGCAGACACATTCTATCCCTGTCCTCAGAACTGAGCTAGGGACTGTGGGAGATATTTTCTCTGTCTTCAGGAAACTTTAGTTTGCTTGGGAAGATGAGAGTAATACACACACATGTGAGGATGGCCAGTGGGCTTTATTTCAAATGTTAGTTCCAGGGCCTTCCTGGTGATGCAGGGGTTAAAGTCTCAGCACTATCAAGCAATCGCCAGCCACTGCACCAGTTTGATCCCTGGCCTGGGAGCTGACCCACATGGCACAGGGGACCTCTCCCGCTGTTCCCCTCAGCAGTGTATTTTAGTAAATCCACCTGTTCTGCTCCCCACTCTGTCTCTGGTGAATCCTCTCACCCCTACACCTCTGGCCTACACCCCAGTTCTTGTATACATAAATAAATATAAAAAAATCAAATGTTAGCTCCAAATAATTGGTGATTCCATGAAGTTTTTAATTAAATCTAAGACAACATAGATTTTAAGATGCTGTTTTATGTGCTCTTAAGAAAAAAAATATGCCGTCAGTGAAACTGTGAATGTGTGCTTTCTCCTTACTTAGAATTTTAATTATATACTTACTGAAAGATCCTTTTTAGACTTACTTAGATATGGTGTAATTTTAACATAGATCACACTCCTTCATTCATAAAGTGGAAAATAATAAGGAAATATGTTGGGTTTGGTTTTTCTAAGCTTCTTTACCACCACTGTACTACTTGTCTGAAGCATCTTTGACTTGGAATTGTTGATGTCTGTCTCCCAAGCAGCATAGTTCTCTAAGCCATCAAGAGCATTGGTGAGGTAACATTTCTTACAAGAGTGCTCTTGACTTTTCTTCCAAGCCTCTGGCTTCTGTTGTCAAACTGGTGCACACACCGGCAATGACAACCACAGCACAACCACCACCTGGCAACAGTAGCTATAAGACACTTCCCAACTTCCATGGTTATCCACTGTGATAAGAAATACATCTTGGGGGCCTCCCTGGTGGCACAAGGGGTTAAGCACTGCACTATGAAGCAATCCGCAGCCTCTGCAGCACGAGTTCTATCCTCCACCGGCCAGAGAGAAACCCACATGGCACAGCAGACCTCTTCTGCCTCACCCGCTGCTCCCCTCAGCAGTATACTTCAGTCAGTCTGCCTGTTCTGTTCCCCACTCTGTCTCTGGTGAATCCTCTCACCCCGCCCACCCCCGGCAATCTCTGGCCTGTACCCCAGCTCTTGTATGCATAAATAAATAAATCTTTAAAAAAAAAAACACATCTTGGACTCAATGCAGTATGGGTGAGACTCAGTCAAAAAGACTACCATGATCCACACTGTGTGCCCTGGGAATGGGGCTGGCATTGGTGTTAAATTCCGGTCATTAAGCAATAATTGCTCCTGTATAATTTGCAAAGCTGAATGGTTTCTAGTGCAATAGCTATTATAGGAAGGTCTCTGGGAGCTAATAGAGTCAGGAAGGCTTTATGAGTGAAGTTGGTCTAAAAAGGTAAGATCTGGCCTGGACAAAAGGAGATCACATTCAGAGAGGAAAAAGTGTAATACAGAAGGTTTGGAAGGGTAAACAAGCATATCATGAGGACAGGACAGGGCCAGCCAGGCTGGGTCAGGGATTAATTAGTGAGTTGTGGGGGATAAAGATGTGAGTTTTTGTTCTAAGAATCTATGTTCAAGTTAGTGTTCCAGTTGTAGAAACATAAAAATGGGTCTCATATTTCTACAACTTTTATTTCTTTCTTTACCATAGGTCCTGATGCTTTTAGTTCAAAGAGCCTTGCCCTTCAAGCCCAGAAGAAAATTCTGAGCAAAATAGCCAGCAAAACTGTAGCCAACATGTTAATTGATGACACCAGCAGTGAGATCTTTGATGAGCTCTACAGAGTCACCAAAGAGCACACCCACAATAAGAAGGAGGCCCATAAGATCATGAAAGACTTAATCAAGGTGGCAATCAAGATTGGAATCCTTTATCGGAACAACCAGTTTAGCCAGGAGGAGATTGTTATTGTGGAGAAGTTCAGAAAGAAGCTGAACCAGACGGCCATGACCATTGTCAGCTTCTATGAGGTGGAGTACACCTTCGATAGGAATGTGCTCTCCAAGCTCCTCCATGAGTGCAAGGACCTGGTGCATGAACTGGTGCAGCGACACCTGACGCCCAGAACCCATGGGCGCATCAATCACGTCTTCAACCACTTTGCTGATGTAGGGTTCCTCTCCACCCTCTATAGTCTGGATGGAGACTGTAGGCCCAACCTCAAGAGGATTTGTGAAGGAATCAATAAATTGCTCGATGAGAAAGTCCTCTGAATGCCTTCGCCCCTCCTGGACTTTGCTGTGTTCAAGTCATTGCACTCGGCGTGGTCTGGGTGAGAATCAAGAAAACAAGAAGAAACCCTTGTTGAAAATGCCCCATGTTCTTCCCTACTCTTTCTTCTGGTGTTGCTGCTGTATTGAGCTCAGGTGTGTTTGTCCTCTGAGCTCACTGACAAGGTCTGTAACTAAAATCACTTTTGTTTGCAAGCCCCAAGGACATTTTATGTATCTGATGCCAAAAGGTTGCTCTGCTGGCCAAGGTGAGCCCAATCCATTGTGTAGCGCGGAGGAGCTCTGAATCAGGGGTTGGAGTACAAGGGTTTGTTTCCCAGCTCCACCAACAATAATTCTATCTTCTGGATCACAGAACCACCATGCCTCCGTCCTACTTCCCAGGGCTGCTGATTGATCAAAGGAGACGATATATGTTCACATTTTGAAAACTCTAGTGTAAGGTCTTATTATTCTTCCTTTGGAGTGTGGGAGGTGTCGACCTGGATCTAGACTGTTAAGCAGCAGAGAAGAAAAGAACAATAGTAGCTAATGGGCTGGTTTTGCAATCTGTCTCTCAATGTGCTGTTTCAGAAAAGATAATGACAACTCCAAAGGTATAAAGTAAAGCTGCAAATTGGAAAAATTTACAGAGCTGTGCTTTTTAGGTCTTAGATGTGCAGTTTATGATCTTGCAGAGAGAAACTTCCCAAGGGGGTGGGGGTAAAAGAGAGTGTTGCCCACCCAAAATCCAGATGCTGGAACTCTGCAGAACCACCTCCCCCCATCTCAGGGGCACCATCTGTAAGGCACAAGGAGGGTTTATTATTCCAGCGTGCTTGAGAGAGTCAAGCTGAATGAATGAATTCCTATCTGTCTTTCTTGACTTTATGGTCATTTTGTGCTGTTTTCTCTGGTTCGTTAATAAATTGACAGTACCCTTCAAACAAGAGGTTCTAGAGTTGTGATTTAAAAATAAAATTCCTTGGAGTTAGGTAAAGTGATGAGAATAATGGTATTGAAAGGAAGAAGAACATGAAGAGTAAGAACTCTTTTTCTGGATTCTAAAGAGAAGTAGCTGCAGTGGGAATACACATGGGACAGGGCAGTGTGGGAGCTAGCTGATGACCACCATGACCACCTTCTCTGGCTCACAGCCACACTTCACACTACGACTTATGACATCTTTCAGAATAGTCTTAACAGACACTAAGACAAAATATTTATCTCCTCGTAAAGTTGTCTGGAGGACATCACATCAAGAGACCTGCTCTTCTTGCATTGCCTACTGTCCTGCTAGACTTCTTTTGTATCTGTGATAATGTGAAAATATCACATTAGCTCAGCCCTAGGTTTATCCCACCCCACGATCTCTCTGGTTTGTGGAAGGTGGGAACAACATCTACTGAACCTACAGTGGGCCACCAGCACTCAATATTCATTCAGTGTTTGACCTCAAACAAAACAATCAGTTACTCCAACAACAAATGAGTTTATTTGGAAATAACAGAAGAGCTGATTGAAGAATGTGTTCATGGACAGAACCAAGTCCAAAGTTAACCTGAGTGGGAAACAGTATCACCTCTTGTGGTAGATGTAAGGCATAGTGGATCCTGTAATTTACTGATTTACACATTCCTAGGCACTTTCTTTCCAGTTTTCAAACCTCACTTAAATAAGAGTTTCTGTTTATTAATGTTCCCAAATAGAAAGGATTAAGACAGGAAATATGGAATAGTTAAGTTCTCCATATTTGACAAACATGGCCTACCCCTCCTCACAGACCTGAGAACTGAAAAATGATACCCTGTGCACATCTGGGCTGGGGGGGGGGTCATTGTTCATTTGTGGGGGGAATGCTAGTGGAAGCGACAAGTGGGAGGCTCCCTGCCTTCCTACCTCCCTTTAATACAGCACATAGGCCAGCAGTAACTGAATTTTCACAGTATTCAATGTCTGCCTTGTCTACAGTATCTGATTAAGGACTATTTTCTAGTTTGAGGGGGTGGCTTTAGAAACGGGGTTGTTTTTTGTTTTGTTTTTTGGTTTGGTTTTTAATAGGAAGGTGGGCGTTTCTAGTCTACTCAAACCCAAGAGAGTGGGTAGAAATGTCTTCTGTCTATCTTAGACAGAAGAGAGTTGCAGGTTCCTCTGGATCCCCAGACCACAGTGCACAGCAGTGGCAGCAGAGGAGGGCTGAGTAAGTTCTGACAGCTGTATATCTCTAAGGAGATTGGGTCTTTCTTGTTCTGGTCAGAGAAGGATCAACAGTTCTACCAGCAGGACTCAGCAAGTGCAACAACAAAGTGTAGTCTGAAGCATGTTCCACAGCCTTAGGCTTCCCTACTAGGAAGCCAAGGGACTCTGGGATAAGACCAACTGGGTACACCCCAAACTTATCAACAGTGGCCAGGAGAAGCTGGGCTACTTGGGCACAATGAACCCACTACATTTTTAAAAATGGACAGCTAAAACCAACCCATGTGTTTATTTCCAACATACCTTTGGCATGTAAACTCAAGTGATTATTGAGTTTCATCAACCAGCTGCAAAGCTTACAAATTCCAAAAGTTTTGCATAACAATATAGTGACCAAAGAAAGAATCTCATTATTAGGATATCCTGAGGATTCCAATTCTGTTACTTGGTGGCCATGAAAAAACTATTTGGGCTCAAAACATGTGACAGAGGCCGGCAGATACTTTTAAAAACAGACTCTGTAAATATATATCTGAACTCAGAACTCTATAAAATGTTTGAATACTGAGAACCCACTAAAGCTAAATTAGAATATCTACATTTAGGTGGCACCAGAAAGAAAACTGATTCCCAAAGAAGCTTCAGTACAAAATCACTCAACTGATCAACTCTACACAAATTTCAGAGCACTATGCCTGGCTCAATAAAGGAAGGGCAGAGGCAGGATTCCTTCTTTAAGCATCGGGGATGGGGGGTGGTAGGAGTAGCTTGTCTAAGTTATCTGGAAATATCACTAGGTCTTCAAGCATTCCTGAACACTCAGCTCTGTTCCCTGGGGAGGACAACAGGGACTTGTGCTCAAGTTCCCACCGCTCCTGGTTATGTGTCCTTCATGTACCTGAACCCTCCAGAAGCACGTTCCCTGCCTGCTGTGCCTGCCATGTGTCTGTATTACTCTTGCTCCCTGTGTTTGCATCTGTGAGTCTTGACATCCTCAGCAACAAAGTCTCAGCTCAGTGACAAATCCAAATGAAAGCCTTCTCCATCTGTGCTTCCCCGCCAAACTCCCGTCTGTACATTTTTCAGAACCAAGTCAGCACATTCATTGGCTGCTCAAATAAACTTACTGTATCCATTATGTAGCAGACCTCTCCTGTCTCTCCTCCTGCTCCCCTCAGCAGTGTATTTCAGTAGAGCTGCCTGTTATGCTCCCCACTCTGTCTCTGGTGAATCTTCTCACCCCCCCTCCACACCTCTGGCCCCAGTTCTTCCAAAAAAGAAATAAACGATTTTTCTTAATTAAAAAAAAAAACTTACTGTATCCATTTATATAAAAAAAGAAAGGCATTCAGATCAGGCTTATATGCCCCTGCCCTAACATCTTTGAGACTTTTTACCACTCTTAATTCAATACAGTCAAAGATGTCAAAAGCAAAACCAGTCTTAAAGTTCTAGATCAGCAAACTCTGGCTGCAAGGACAATACATTAGCAGGCCCTGTAGTAGACTAGGATGTTGACAATAAAGTCATAAATCAGATGGCCTTGAAGGAGACTGTCCCTAAGGTCCTCCCAATTTCCAACTGAGTGGCCAGTGTTTCCCTTGTTTAGTCTGAGCCTCCCATGAAGCTGATAGACGAGACCAGGCCTACCTCGTGCTCATCCCTTAAATGGACATCTTGTTTGTCAGGAATCTTCTATAATCCTATTCCTCGGAATGGCATCTAGGAATCCCTGAAAGTTCTAAGAATGGGGAGAGCAAGAGAAAGGAAGAGACTGTGAATTCTAAAAGGAGATTCTAGATTTTTGTTTCATTCGAACAACTTTTTTAAAAATCAAAATTAACACCGGTACTTCTGAATCATGTGAAGATGACTACTCATAGCCAGATGACACCATCTGGCTTCAGAGTCTGAGTTTCTCCTTGCTTATACAATTGTCATTCATGCTCATTGATCAACTTAAAGAATTGAATGTGAATAGGCTAGGCAATCCCTAGATGTCTATAGACATAGCCTGGGGGTCCATGAGTCCCAATTTGAGAACTGCTTCTATAACATGAGAATGAGGACTTGCAGAAAGTAAATCAGTTTCACCCTGCCCTTGACAGTTACTCATTTGTGGGGTATCAAAGGTTGAGGGTAAACTGGTATCTGGGAGACATAAGGCTTGCTGCAGAAAGAAGCAAACTCCCACACACCCTACCTGCCCATTAAAAATTGTCAGGAAAAGGTGCAACATGCAAATCAAAGACTTGACCAACCTGTCCTAGCAATACATTCCAACAGTACAAAAGACATCAGATTGGACCCACCAGGCCCCATTCTCTTAGAAAAGGGCCTAAAGAAGTCTTGTGAACAAGCCCCTGTACCTGCTCTGTCCCAGTTCCAGCTTTACCTGCTGGTGGGGCAAATTAGGTGTTAAGAATGTGTGGTTCCAGTAGTCCCTAAGTTAATTCCTTGACTGAATTTAAGAATAAAGCATGTGACCCTCAGATTCAGGTACACTGAATTCAAATTCCTCCCAGTCTCAAGAGTCAGCCAGAGCACTCTCATGCCCCAGCCCCAGAAGCGCCACAGTGCTGCCACTGACCTGTCCTCCTTCCTCAGCCTCCCCTTCCTGAGTCAGGGCAGACCTCTAAAGAGGAGGGGTTCTGGCCACCCACTCAGGCAGCCAGGCCCCCCAGGCTGTGGTACAGAGCTCCTCACTGATTGCTAAGGCCATTTTGGACTGGTTCCTGGGACAGGGAGTCTGGGGTTTGGCTCTATCCCAAGGATAGCCTGGATGGAAGCCAGAGGTTGCCACAGAGCAAGTGCCAAGGCTGGTGGGGAAGCAGCAATTAGGTTATGTTGTAAAGGGAGAGACGTGTTCTTCCAGGCTCTGTCACTGGTGAAGGAAGAGCTTGTGGGCTGGTCTCTGGGGAGTCATTAAGCTCCTTTTACCTCAGAGCTGCATCTTCCCTGCCAAGAAGGTCATGTTTCCTCTGGGGCGACGGGATGGGGCTGCCCCTGTTCTGTTTCAGAAAATTATGATTTGATTTTAGAAATAGATTGTTGGGTTTGGGAAAACAGGAGTGGGTATTTGGGGTTTTGTTTCCTTTTCAGCTTTCACGGGCAGCAGAAAGTGTAGAACATGAATCGGGCCACAAGACAGGGATTTTAAGTCTTAGTTCCCCCAGTATCTGGTGATTTCTTTACACTTCACTACTTTAGGTCTGTTTCCTCAACTGTAAAAGCAGAAAGTTGCACAAGGTCTCTGAGAGAGGTTCTGAATACTTCTGCATTCTAGGTTTCTTTGGAGGGATGCCTGTTCATCATTTAAACAAAGCAATAGTTTCCAAATAGGCTGAGAAGTAGTTCCCCCCTGATCCTGTCAGGACTTTGGTGGATCTAAGTTCATGATTCCAGAAAGGAAAAGCTTTAAGCCAGAAAATGCAAAGCAAAATCCACAAGGACCTTCACAAGTGAACTGCACATTCTGGGCTGAGGTCATCAGACAGTCGCCAGCACAGCTACTTCAGCTGGGGTTCCATGTCCACACCCACCCTCTATTGAGACATGCACTTCAAACTGAAATGTATGATGCCAATAATATATCTCTGCAGGAATAACAGAGTAATAAGCAAACTCATGAATAATCATTACTGATTTTAGTCAGAGATCACAGGAAATTATGAGAATTATATATAAACATGAAGCCTTTCCCCCAACAAATGGGACATTTGATGGAGTTGTCAAACCTCCTCTGCCACCACCGCTGTGTGAAACATCCTTAATAAATGCTCCTTTGCCTAGTGTATTCCATGCCTCCATGTGGTGAATGTACTCCCTCACTGGAACAACACCATCCTCATCCATATCTACAACTACCATTCCTTGAAAATCTTTAGGATGTGGCTTAGTGTATTCATGCCACCCTTCTTATGAACCCCTATTTTTCAGCTTTATTGAGGTATATTTCACATAACATAAACTCACTTAAAGTATACAATTCAGTGAATTTTGGTGTATTCATATATGCAGATATGTACAACTACAGCTACAATCAATTTTAGAACATTTCCTCACATCAAAAAGAAACATGGCGGCTGTTAGCGATCACCTCCTTCCCATGTTATTAGCAATATAAAAGTTGTTCTTCTCCCAGCTCCAAAATACCACAAAAAAAATTTTCAATATAACTGCACTATGGCCACAGATTCAGAGAATAAATCTTGACACAAATGACTAAGACTCACTGTGCTACGCTGGGTGGGCCTCAAGCATCGTCATGTTATCCCCACAAGAACAAGACTCATCAGCCTGTTACTTAACAGAAGGGCTCTGCAGGGTGCTGGACCCCACCAGGTATAAGGCCAACCAGGAGGCCTAAAAGAGTTTCCTGAGGTTGGCATCTCTCTCATCATCCTGCCACTCCATCATTGGATATAGGAAGTGGCCATGTACTGGAGGTGCCATAGAAGGAGCTCAGATATTGCATTGGACAGATAGCCTCAAATGTGGATGGTGAACCACCTGCAATCATAATTCCAGGGGGTGGGGATGGTTTTGTGAAAAAAGCAGAATCCCAGGGTCCACCCCCAAAACTGCCTGAGCCAAACCTCTAGATGGGGCTTAGAGATCTGCATTGTGTAAAAGTTCCTGGTCATTTTTAGATATAGTGAAGTTTGTTGACCCAGTATAGAGGGCACAACTTGAAATACTTTGCATCTTTAATCCTGTGCTTCTCAGAAGATGTAATTCCCTCTTGAATTGCTTGGCTCCCGCCTTTTCCATCTTTGAATTTGAGTCCATCCATTCTTTGTATCCATGAGCCACCCCCTAGGGTCTTGCTGTTCTCATGCATTCCATTACCTAGGGCTGCTCAAGCCCTGTTTTTACTAGCTGCAGTGCGAGAAGGATGCCTTCTCTTCAGTGGACACCATCAATTATCACCAATGCCAAGAGCCACCGGAATATAAGAAACATGGAAACCTTTGCTGTGCTGGCAATGCTGTGAGTTTCACATCTGCTCTATTTTTCCATTTCTCATCTCTCAATTAATTACCTTCTACATTTATCATTTCTTAATTACCTTTTACAGTGGCTCTCTTAAAGTTTTCTTCTAAGGTCAATGATCTAAAATGCTGATCTGGAAATAAAATTTCCAGAATTATATTTGATCCAGTTTCTCTAAGAAGAATAAGTTTTTCTCAGGACACATTAAAGATGGTTTCTTCTGTGGCGCCCCTCTTTAGCACTTTCCTCTTCAAGGCCCTCTCTTCAGTAACACAGGACATCCTGGAAATACTAATGACAGGATTATTCCTGAAAACTAGAGGGGAAAAGGAGCAGAAAGACACCCCCAGGTGCCATGCCTTTCTTTCAGATAGTAAGAAAGGATATTGAAGTAGCACCTGCCAGTTAAGATCAGTGAGCCATAGGACTCCCAGAAAGGGAGGATTCTGGCCACAGACTAAGGGGAGAGGGCTCCAGGCACGTGGACATTTGGTTCCCTGTGTTGCAAGTTGATCAGGGTTACCCAACCCCTTCAGTGGTTCTGATTCAAGCTCTTTAAGCAAAGAGGAGCTGGGGTTTCTTGCCAGGAAAGGACAGGGGAATTCCTCTCAGAAAGAGATCTTAAAGTGCAGCAAAAAATGAAAGTGCTCCCACCATGTTGTCATCCATCTTCACATAATGCTTTTATCTTGTAAAATTAAAACTCTATACACATAAAATAGTAATTCCCCATTCCCCCTTCCCATGGCAGCTACCATTCTTTCCATTTCTGTGATTTTGACTATACTATCGCAGAAAGTAGAATCATACAGTAGTTGTCTTTTTTGTGACTTATTTCATGTATCATAATGTCTTCAAGCTTCATTTATGTTGTAGCAGGTATCAAAATCTTCCTTTTACAGGCTGAATAATATTCCATTGTATATACACTGCGTGTATACCACATTTCACTTATCTATTCATCACTTATCTAATATATACTGGGGTTCCATATTTTAGTTATTGTGAATAAAACTGCTATGAACATGGGTGTACAAAATCTCTTCAAGACAATGCCTTTAATTCTTTTATGCACAGAAGTGGAACTGCTGGATCACATCTGGTAATTATATTTTTAATTTTTGAAGAACTGCCATAGAACTTCCCACAGTGGCTGAGCCATTTTACATTTCCTCCAATAGTACACAAGAGTTCTGCATATCCTTGCTAAAATCAATATCCTGGATTTTTGATAGTAGTCATCCTCTGGTTTTGAGGTGGTAACACACTGTGGTTTTGACTTGCATGTCCTTACTGACTAGTAATTTGAACATCATTTCATGTACTTATTGGCCATTTGTATGTCTTCTTTCGAGAAATGTTTTCAAGACCTTTGCCTACTTTGTAACTTGATTTTTGTTTTTGAATTTTAGGGATTCACTCTATGTTCTAGATGTTAATCCCCTACCAGACAAATGATTTGCAAATGTGTTCTTTCATTGTATGGGCTGTCTTTCTACTCTGTTGATACTCTTGTTTTCATTCCAACTTGTCTATTTGTTCTTCTGTTGCCTGTGTCTTTGGTGTAATATTTAAGACATTATTGCCATATCTAAAGTCATTAAGCTAATGCTTCTTTGAGCCATTTTCAATTGACCTGACTAGCATTTTATTGTGGTTTTATGATACAAGTATTCACCTCCTCGGTTGATTTTTCTAAATATATTATCCTTTTTGATACTATTTGAAAATGAAACTCTCTACATAATTTCCTTTTCAGATAATTCCTTGTTAATGTACAAAAATACAATACAACTGATTTTTGTGTTGAGTATCCTGCTACTTTGCTGAATTCATTTCTAAGTTTTAACAGGTTTATCTCCTAGAATCTTTAGGGTTTTCTACATGTAAGATTACATCATCTGCAAAGAGAGATAAATTTTTTGTCTAATTTGGATGACTCTCATTTCCTTTTCTTGTCTACTCCTAGACTGACGAGTGTTACCATGAAAGGGAGTTGAGTTCGGCAAATACTGTTTCCGCATCAATTGAGATGATCATGTGGATTTTTTCTTTGTTCTGTTAATGTGATGTATTACAATGATTGATTTTCATATGCGAAACCATCCTTGTGTTCCAGGAGTAAGTCCCATTTGGTTATGGTGTAAGATCCTTGTAATATACTGTTGAATTCTGTTTGCAGGTATTTTGAGGATTTTTGTATCAGTGTTCATAAGGTATATTGGTCTGCAATTTTGGTGTTGTTTTTTTTTTTCTTTTGTTGTCTTTGTCTGATTTTGGCATTAGGGTAATATATCATTGAATGAATTTTGAAGTATTCTCTGCTCTTCAGTTTAGGAGAGTTTGAAAAGGATTGCTATTCAATCTGCTTTGAATGTTTGGTAAAACTGACCAATGGAGCCAAGCAGGTCTGGGCGTCTTTTGTTATTGTTGTTGTTGGGAGATTTTGATTACTGATTCAACCTCCTTACTATTCAGATTTCTTACTATTCAGATTTTGATTGCTGATTCAACCTCCTTACTATTCAGATTTCTTATTTCTATTCAGATTTCTTATTTCTTTGTGATTTTGTCTTGGTAGTTGTTTCTACGAATTTATCCATTTCATCTTAGTTATCCAATTTGTTGGAGTACAGTTGCTCATAGTTCTCTCTTATAATCCTTTTGATTTCTGTAGAATTGATAGTAATGATCCCCACTTTCATTTCTGATTTTATAACTAGTCTTGCTTTTTTTTTCTTAGTCTAGCTAATGACTTGTCAATTTTGTTGGTATTTTCAAAGCAACCAATTTTTGTTCCATTTATTTTCTCTATTGTTTTTCTATTTTCTATTTCATTATCTCTTTTGACTTCTTATTTCCTTCCATATGCTAGTTCTGAGTTTAGTTTTTTTTCCCCTAGTTTCCTAAAGTTGTAAAATTAGATTGTTGATTTGAGATCTTAAAAAGCATTTATTTATACACTTCTATGTGTACATTTTCCCACTGGCACTGCTTTCACTGCATCCCATAAATTTTGTGATATTTTTTCCACTCATCTCCAGATATAGTCTAATTTTTTTTGTGAGTTCAATACACTAGTTGTTTATGCGTGTACTGCTCTATTTTTAAGATACTGGCTTCTATTTGCTCGTTGGCCTCTGATTTTTTTTTTTTTTTCATTTTAGTGATTGTACTCTGGAATTTTTTTTCTTTATTTTTTTAAAAAGATTTATTTATTTATGCATATAAGAGCTGTGGTACAGGTCAGAAATACAGGGGGTGAGAGGATGCACCAGAGACAGAGTGGGGAACAGAACAGGCAGACTAACTGAAATACACTGCTGAGGGGGCCAGCAGGTGAGAAAGGAGAGGTCTGCTGCGCCATATGGGTTGCTCCCTGGCCAGCCAGGATTGAACTTGTGCTACAGAGGCTGTGGATCGCTTCATAGTGCGCTGCCTAACCCCTTGCGCCACCAGGGGGGCCCCTTTTTTTTTATTTTTAGGTGTCATATCTCATCTCATAATTTATATTGGTATTTCTATTTTGTTCATACATCATTTTCTTGACTTTCTCCACATCTTTCTTTAGTTTCTAGAACATCTTTAGAAAAACTCTTTGTTTAGTATGTCTGCCATCAGGCCTTTCTCAGAGACAGTTTCTATTGTTTGTTTTTCCTTTGTTTGGGCCATTTGTTCCTATTTCTTTGTATGCCTTGAGATTTTCTGTTGAAAACTAGGCACTTGAATCTAACAATTAAGTACCTCTGGAAATCAGATTCTCCCCTTTCCCAAGGTTTTCTTGGGCTTTGTTATTTTCTTACTGTTGTTGTTTTTTTAACTGTTGTAGGCTATCTCTGTGCCAAGGATCCATCTGCAGTGTAAACATAGATCTTCTCAGGTCTTTTCCAAGGCTGTGCCTTTCCCTGGGCATGTAGAGTCACTTATTAATCTTCCCACATATGAAGTTGCTTTTGAATGTCCTATATCAATAATATCTGGCTCCCAAAAGGAAAAATATATATATTTATATGAAGGGAGGAGAGCATTGACCCTTTAAGTCTCCTCAAAGTTGATTTAGCTAGTGGGGCAGGGTCTTGCAACAACACTGATCACCATACTCTTTATCATTATCTTTGTGATCAGAAGCAGTAATAAATGATCAGAGGACAGATCCCTGATATTTGGAGGACAGGTTAATTTTTGCCCATTCTTGCTTGTAGAAGCTGCCTTAGACACACACAACTGACTGACAAGTGCCTGGGGATCAGGAATAGGTACATGCTACTATGCAGAGATGAAATTAACCAAAATAAATCACCCAAGACTTCCCCTGGAAACTGCAAGTCTTTCTTATTCAATACATTACAGAATTCTAAAAAAATCACATTAGATAGATTCTGCTAGTGCCATTGCTGTCTAGCTGGGGATAGATTCCTGGTGCTTACTACTTCACCTTTTCCCCAGAGTCCTCCTTGGCTTATTCTCTCTTATGTGCTTAGTCATCCCATGCCTATCATGTCTGTTTATGTATGATCTCCAGCTTTCCTACTCCATCGCCTGTTTGAATGTTAAAACCATCATCGAGACAGTGAATTCTTCTAAGCAACAGCCATGAGACTCATGTCAGGATTTATCAGTCTAGGAGAACCAGGCATCCATCAATTTAAACCTAACTCCCCTTCCTCGCCTTTTTGTAATCATGTATCCTTTTTATTTTTGCCCAAATTTCTACCGATGTGATAAAAATCCCAAGAAAAGAGGAAGGGCCTTTATGGTGTGTATGTATATATGTGTGGAGATGGTCAAGCATCTTTTTCTCTAACTTGCCAAATCATCACAAAAATATATTTTTCAATCAAATTCAATTAACTATTTTTCAAAAGCTCTTTAACTACAAACAACAGCTCCTTGAGTTAACTACAAACAACAGGACTGCTTTAGAGATTCTTGAAAACTTAAAATCTGCAAGAAATGGAACAAAGAAAACCAGTCCATGAGTACATGTGCTTGATGCCTATGAACCTGGAGCAAATCCTCCAACCATTACTAGTAGAAGGAAAAGTAGTGATATTTCACCTCCCACCTCTCATTTCATGGCTTTTTACCCCTGAGTGATGTTGGTCTTATTGTGGACTAATTAATGCTGCACTGAAGTGAGGTGAGATTGTAGTTCCCTTCACCAAGAAGAGAAAGGCAGTTTGACTGGGCTATTGAACTGGGCCTTTGTATGCCTACAGTTCCTCCTGGCTCTCCTCCCCCACCTTGTAAATGCCCAGGGAGAAAAGGCCCACAGGGGAGTGGGTGATCCTCACAGTGTTGGCTGGCCAATTCCTTACTTGCCTGTGAGTTCCCAGAGGAAATGCAAACAAATCAGACCACACTTGGCTGCTGGCCAATGAATCTTTGAACTTCTTCAATAAAAAGTCTCTAAAACTTTGATTCTGACCCAAATCTTTTGCTCCAGCATAAAAACTGCTGGGCCTCAAGTCTCTCTGTTTAGGGAAACAGTGTGTCTGTGGCATTTGAATAAGTGTGTTTATCTCAGAAATGGTCCCTTGAGTCACACTAGGTTCTATTATAAGCTGACTGTGCCTCACCATTAAAACATGCTGAATATGTAGTTTACCTATATCCTTTATAGCAGCTGTGGGTGTATTTCCTTGTAAATGTTCCTAACTGTCTTCTTTCTTTGTATGCTCCAATTGTGCTTTGTAAAAGGATCCAGAGGTTGCTGTGTTTCCACTGAAACCAGGATGGGAGAGAAAAAACCCCAGCAGGAGGCATTTAAAAAGTGTTGGTCACTGGTATTCACTATCCAAAGTAGTCCTAGAGCTACTACCACTAAAAATAACAGCAAAAAAAAAAAAAAAAAAAAAAAATTTAGTTTAAGGTATTGTTGAGAGAGAAGGGATTATAAGAGGTAGTTTTTTCTTTTAGACTAAATGGTACATTAGGTATTTTTTCATTCCCCTTTTGTTAGAGCTTACTTCCAAGGCATATTATAATTGTAGCAGATATTTGCTCTGCAAAGCCACATCTCCTGCCCTCATAAACCAAGCTTCCAGACCTAGACATTTCCTTAGTCTCATGTATTCTCCATATCAATATGCTCACAGACTCCACTTCCACCCCTTCCTGGAAATACTGAGTCCACTTCTAACCTTTAAGAGAAAGACTGGAGGAAGTCACTTACCAGCAAGCCACTAAGCAGTGGTTTTTCAATCTACCCTATCAACAATTTACTAATTCAGTATGGACATTCAAACAGTAGCCAACTCCCCCCACAGTGTGTCTCAACCTGAAATCTGCCTCCTTCAAACCTGTACCACAGCTAGAAATCAAAAAGTCCCCTAGAATCCCAAATAGCTGAAAAAGTAATGGGGAGCAGGAGAGGATTCCAGACCCAAGGAAAGAAGAATCATAGATCACACATTAGGCATATTTTTAGAAACCAGAATGAATAATACGTAACTCACTTCCATAACTGCTTCCTTAATTTAATTGACACCTTCATAGAGTCAAATCAGAGGTGTTCATTTTCACCTGAATGACCTTTAGTGACAAAGGATGGACAAACTCCATTTCAGAATTTTCTTTATGGCACACTTCCAAACATGTCACAGGGAATTGAGTGTTGTAAAATAACATCTTTTGTTAGTCTTAAAGTGACTATATAAATGTATATGTACATAAATGTGCTAGGTCCAGTACTTTAAGATACCACTATATCATTTATCAAGACGGGTACTATTAACCAGAGAAAAAAGGGCCTCCCGGATGGCACAGCGGGTTGAGCACAGCGCTGTGAAGCTGTTCGCAGCCTCCACAGCGCAGGTTCGATTGCCAGACAGGGAGAGTCCCACATGGCACAGCAGACCTCTCCTGTCACGCCCACTGCTCCCCTGAGCAGTGCTTTCGGTCTGTCTGCCTGTTCTGCTCCCCACTCTGTCTCTGGTGAATCCTCCCACCCTCCTGCGCCTCTGGCCTATACCCCAGCTAGTTTATAAATAAAAAATAAATCTTAAAAAAGAGAGAGAGAAAAAAGAGGTTCTAAAAATGCCTGCTCCATGCAGTCCATATTTAGGCATCTTTTCTCTTTTTAGATTGGTGGCACTATACATAACATCATCACTGCTTCAGAAAAGGTTTACTTTAGCCACCCATAAAACAGTTTCAAATCCTATCATAATATTTGTGGATTAAATGTGATACTTGACCTCATTTTATTCTGTTTCCATTTTTTCCTATGATTATATTCGTATATTTACATGGAGATGTCTAAATTGGCCAGAATTCTGTTGGAGTAAATTATGAGAACAGAAAAAAATAACATATTAATTCATAGATATTTATGATGTTTTCACTCCCAAAACACTATGAAGCCAACTCCTAACTCGAAGAAAACATTGCTAATGCTGGTATTTATGGCAAGTCATAAATGGACATATTGGATGTCTATTTTGGATAATGGATGCTTTTAGGGCTTTGGAAGAATCCCTCATTACTCTTTCTTCTTGGGAATTTCTGGATGACTCTAAGAGAAGCCAGGTCCTGGAAGAGTTCTCTGGACTCTCCTATCAGTACCCTCCAGGTATACATATAAGCGGGTGGGATGGTTGTCATCTGTCCAGGTAAAATGCAATTCTGACTAACCACAACCAGAAAAGGCAAATACTGCAAGCTCCAAAAGGGTCCAAAGCTCAGGAGCTCTGTTCCCATGAAACGGGTATGCCACTGTAGGGTAAATGGAAGTGATCAGGTATTTTCTGCCCTCCTGCCTTTAGCATCTATGATCGACACTTGTGGTCTTACACGCAGGCCTGACGGCGGCACCTGGAGTATGGTGTGGGCATGCATAAGTGGGCGCACCTGAGCCAGAGACTGAGCATACTGGGCAGGCAGCAGAGGACCGGGGCGGTAGAGGACTGTGCGGCGGAGTGCAGAAAAGACCACCACAGAAGGCCAGAGAGCCCAGCAGGAGTAAAGCTTCACCTGGGGCTTCACCAGCCTCCTTGCCCAACCCCCTATCCCGTCCCCTTCCCTTGCCTGCCCTCTACCTGGTTGCCTCACTACAATGGAGGAGAAAGATCATTAAAAGCCATTGAGGGCTCCATGACTCCTCCTTTACCTGTATGCCCGGATCACAGAAAACCTGCTCTGTGCCTCATTGGCACTACAGCCACCAACATGGATGCTCATCAAATCCCACTGTTCAAAAGTTCCTGTAGAGGTTAGTCTCCACGCCACCTCTCTTATTTCACCTTTCCAGAGGTTGGTGGGTGGGGCTGAAAGCTTCAACCACCTCACTACTTGGTCTTTCCACAGACTAGTCCCATCCTGAGGTTATGTAACCCTACTCCCACCTGTAAGTAGCCTTATTAGCATAAACTCAAGTACACTTTAACAAGTTCCTCTGGAATAACAAAAAACATTCCCACCACTTTTTTTTTTTTTTTTAAGATTTATTGATTGATTGATACATACACACAAGCACTGGGTACCGTCAGAAGCGCGGGAGGGTGAGAGAATTCACCAGAGCCAGAGCGGGGAGCAGAGCAGGCAGAAGGATGGAAGTACACTGCTGAGGGGAGCAGCGGGCGGCAGGAGAGGTCTGCGCGCCATGTGGGACCCTCCTCTGGTGGCCGGGGAGCAGCCGGGGATCGAACCGGCGCTGCAGAGGCTGCGGGCAGCTTCGCAACCCAGCACTCAACCGCTGCGCCACCAGGGAGGCCCATTCATTCCTACCACTTCCATAGATGAAGACTGGGCTCAAAATTTGGGTTTAAATCATTTCATCTTTCCTATAGTTCACAATAACTCTTCTAATCAATTCCATCAACCATTAACCAGTCAACTAAGATGAAAAAAATAAATTCTTGTGCCTCACTTATGGAGACAGCTTATTCCAGTGACTGGTTTTGCCCTTACCTTCATGTGGCAGCAATCCAGACCAAATGCCTCCCAGTACAACTATATACATCTCTGTTCCTTTTTACTTGTCATGTGACTTAGGGGTGGAGATGTGCAATTAAACAGATTTCTAATTACCTTTTCTCACTGGAATACAAATAATCTCTAGGCACTAGTCTATCCATTTAGTACATATCCAGCCTGACCCCATGAGGGGAAAACTTACTAAGGTCAGCCATTTAGTGGTATTGGCAATTTAATGTTTTGGGGAAAGGAAATTATTCCTCTACATAGGAAAATAGTTTAAAGTAACTAAAGGAAATTGATTCCTCTCTTAGGAAAGACGCCCACAATCTAGCTGCAACCACTTGGAAGGCCCCACTACTGTTTCAACATTAGGGTTGCTGCAGGAAACTCAATGATTGATATCACCAGCTCTATCCCCCCGCCCCCGCTCCCCCACCCTTGCCTACCCTGCCCTCCACCATCTCTGTAAACAGACCACAATTTGTAAGTTCTCAAGGTTCTCTGGACTCTCCTTCAGTACCCTCCTATCTTTGATCCATGCACCTATGATCAAGTTTCTGTGTGATACATATGAAACACATTTCCTTTTAGGTAACATCTATTCCTACTACTGATGCTGTTGACTTTACTAATGTATAGCTGTCTTCTCCCATTATCAAAGTGGTCACTTTTCTAAACAGGTGACACTAATTTACTTGGCAAATCAGCCTTAGCTCCCTATCTAATTTTGCTGATCAAATGTCCACTGCTTTCTATACTAGGACAAGTTTGTTGTTTTTTTTTGTTTGTTTGTTTGTTTGTTTTTGTGGGACCCTCGCTGGTGGTCGGGGATTGAACTGGCGCTGCAGAGGCTGCGGGCAGCCTCTCAACCCAGCGCTCAACCACTGTGCCATCAGGGGAGACCCTAGAACAAGCAGTTTTATATGCAAAAAAAGTACCCCTCCTCCAAGTCATAATTTTTATCTGTAATCACACTGTTTTTATGAAAAGATCTCACATTGTATGGTTAGTTTTCAGAGGACTTAGCCTTCAAACTGGTAAAGGTCTCATCAAGCTGGTGTGTTTCCTATCACCTGGTACAAACTGGTTATTTCACCAGAATCCCTGTTTGCTGACTTACATCTCTAAGTTAAGAGTAAATATATCTATTAACCGCATCAGATGATTTTTTTTTATACTAAGAGAGTCACAGAATTACTAAAATCAGTCCCTGGGTATTACCTGGTCTCAGTTTACTTATATATCAGTGGCATAAATCACTGAGACTGAAATGCCACTTCTGATGTAGCTTGTGTTTTAGGATACACAATGCAGGGGTGACCAGGAGGCTTAGAATCTTTGGTTACTAAGTCTCCAGCTGACTTACCATGTTCCTTGCATCTTGAGGCAACTGTAAGGAGAGGGCACTAGAGAAAAAGCACATTTTACTTTGAATACCCTGGACAGGCTAGTGTGAAGGCAGGGGATGTGGACAGGCATCCTGAGGATCCATCCATGCTCTCACCTGTCTGAAGTCCACAAAGTTCCTCCTGAATATCATGCAGAAATAGCAGATCAGACCAGCTTCTTTGGGGTTGTAAGAAGCAAATTATTCTTTTCATCCCATTCCAATTGCATCTGCTCTTTCTGGCTAATACCCATCAAATTACTAACAGTATTACTTAATATTCTGCCCTTTAGATAATAAATGTATAGACCAAAGAACAATATAGATCATTTTGTATTTATTACAGGTTTAACTGAGTTTTTTCATATTACAGAATTCAACTGCAAAATAAGGTAATTAATGCCTTTTAAGTTGTTAGTCACTTGCATTTTTCCCTCCTAAAATTTTAACACAGCAAGACACCTTAAAGACATGTAAATAAGTTCAGTGCACTTTCAGAGGCTCACAATCATAAGACAAAGACCACATTTATCCACAAAAAAATAAGACAAATAGTTCAAATATTTTAAAATATCACTGACATGAAATTAAAAAAAAAAATACTGCATTTTCACCACAAGTTTTTTGGTAGATGACAATATGGTTCAAAACAACGTTCCTGTGCAGAGCACATGCTGTGCTTGGCATGCTTGGCACATTCGCACTTGTGACTGCTCAGCATCCACCTGTAGTTCTTTAGAAGAACCCTTACTCAAGACCTACTTTCCCCTCAGACTGATCTCCACAGGTCTATTTTGGTGGGAGGCTTATCCTTCTTGCTTCACCTACCCTTAAGGCTTTCCTGTCTTCTTTTTATTCTCCCTCAGATTCATACCTGCTGCCACCTCCATTCTCAGCAGAACGCCTGGCATAGAATTCACACAGCTGAGCATCCCTCCAGAGCTCTTATTCTAGACTTGCCCTTTTAGCTGACCACGTTATAGGGAGTTGATCTATCCATGAAAATCATTCTTCCTACTTCATAGTCACATCTTCTACAATGCAAAAAAAGGTCGGCAATACCTGACTTAGAGTTTAAAACATTGAATTTAGCTTAAGCAGAATATATACTGCCCTGTAGTTCTTTAAAACTTCTTTTCTATTACTGTTGTTTTTAAAATCATAAAAATATAAAAGTTGTAAACATTCTACTAAACATTTCAGTAGAAACCATTACCCTATTTTTATTTAGTTGAGATCAAAAAGAACAAAAATGGTACCATGTTCTTTAGCAGACCTGAAATCTTCCTTCCAGTCCTACTCTACCATTACATGTCTCCCACCATTAGACAGTTTTGTAGGTCAACTATCTCTCTGAAAAATGCTACTGTTCCTCATGAATACCCTTGTGGCAAAGCAACAGAACAGCTTATGGTAACCTCTCCCAAATAACTATCCATTTGTTTGCTGCGCACCTTACAATCACTTCTCCACACTCAACCCAGTCTCCATGCAAACAGAGGAAAGTAAGGACACAAAAAATTGGAGCACCTCCTTTGCCACATGCTACATTCCTTT